>NC_140589.1:100906746-101581121 GCF_964204655.1 Triturus cristatus | reverse complement strand
CAACGGAACCCCGTCCCAGGTCTTTGGCAGTGCCGCAGGCCGGGGGACGGGGCCCAGGGACGGAGACTCCGACCCGGGGCCTGGCCGGGCCCCTGGACCCAGCCGGGGCTCCCGGGACCGCAGGCGCAGGGGAAGCCTCCCCGGGCCCTCCGGACCCTGTCCCGGGCACCCTGCCGCGCGGCAGGACCCGGGACGGAGCCCGGGGCGGGGAGGCCGCCCTCCCCGGGGCCCCAAGGGGCCAATGAACCCAGACAGGCCTGGGGAGGCTCCCCGGACACAACGGAACCCCGTCCCAGGCCTTTGGCAGTGCCGCAGGCCGGGGGACGGGGCCCAGGGCCGGAGACCCCGACCCAGGGCCCGGCCGGGCCCCTGGACCCAGCCGGGGCTCTCAGGCCCGCAGGCACAGGGGAAGCCTCCCCGGGCCCTCCGGAGCCCGCCCCAAGCACCCTGCCACGTGGCAGGACCCCAGACGGAGCCCGGGGCGGGGAGGCCGCCCTCCTCGGGGCACCCAGGGGCCAATGAACCCAGACAGGCCTGGGGAGGCTCCCCAGACACAACGGAACCCCGTCCCAGGCCTTTGGCAGTGCCGCAGGCCGGGGTACGGGGCCCAGGGCCGTAGACCCCGACCCGGGGCCCGGCCGGGCCCCTGGACCCAGCCGGGGCTCCCAGGCCCGCAGGCGCAGGGGAAGCCTCCCCGGGCCCTCCGGAGCCCGCCCCGGGCACCCTGCCACGTGGCAGGACCCCAGACGGAGCCCGGGGCGGGGAGGCCGCCCTCCCCGGGGCCCACAGGGCCAATGAACCCAGACAGGCCTGGGGAGGCTCCCCGGACACAACGGAACCCCGTCCCAGGCCTTTGGCAGTGCCGCAAGCCGGGGGACGGGGCCCGGGGCCAGAGACCCTGACCCGGGGCCCGACCGGGCCCCTGGACCCAGCCAGGGCTCCCAGGCCCGCAGGCGCAGGGGAAGCCTCCCCGGGCCCTCCGGAGCCCGCCCCGGGCACCCTGTCACATGGCAGGACCCCAGACAGAGCCCGGGGCGGGGAGGCCGCCCTCCCCAGGGCCCCCAGGGGCCAATGAACCCAGACATGCCTGTGGAGGCTCCCCGGACACAACGGAACCCCGTCCCAGGCATTTGGCAGTGCCGCAGGCCGGGGGACGGGGCCCGGGGCCCGGCTGGGCCCCTGGAGCCAGCCGGGGCTCCCAGGCCCGCAGGCGCAGGGGAAGCCTCCCCGGACCATCCGGACCCCTTGTCCAGGGCACCCTGCCACGCGGCAGTCCCCGGGACAGGACCGGGGCAGCGTCCGGGCCCGTCCTGCTGCCGGCTGAGGACCGAGAGGGGTCCCAGAGTACCCTGTCCCTAGTAATCCGGAGGAAGGCTACATAGCGGTAGGGCTCCCGCCTTAACCATGGGCTCGGTGGGCTCTCTGCTTCCCGGGGGCTGGAGGACAGCGGCTGGGACTCGGGCACGGGGAACACCGACGGAGCTCTCGGGCCCGGGCGCCCCGGGGGTAGGACTGCCCGGGACCCGTGGAGCCCGACCCTGGGCACTTTGCCACGCCTCGGGCCGGAGGAGTGAAGCCTGGGAGGATGTTGCCCGGGCGTAGCCCATCTGGTCCCCGGCAAAGAACCGCCAGCCCCGGAGGGGTCTTCCGGCATACCCTGCCCATACTAATCCGGAGGAAGGCTACCCCCCTTTCTTGTAACCCACGCGCTCCGAGTGACGGAGGGGACCCTAGGCCCGGACGCGCCCGGCCTCCTGGAGCCCTGGCTGGGATCCGGGAGGCAAATGGACCCTCATCGGGACTTCCAGGCCGGCCCAGCCATCTGGTCGCCCCATTGGGAAGCATTGCACGCGACCAGATGGCCAAGGGGAGAGGTGCAACCAGATGGACGGGACTGAAAGAACTCCCATCTGTCCAACCCCGAGCCTTCGCGCTAGGGTTCCTGCCTGCCCACGCAGGGCTCCGTGGCTGCAGGGCTCAGGGCTCAGGGGCTGCAGGGCTCCAGGGCTGCAGGGCTCTGGTCCTGCAGGGCTCCAGGGCTCTGGTCCTGCAGGGCTCCAGGGCTCCGGGCTGAAGGGCTCCAGGGCTCCAGGGCTGCAGGGCTGCAGGGCTGCAGGGCTTTGGGGCTGCAGGCCTCGGGTGACGCCCGGGGGACCCATGGAGCCCGTCCTGGGCACTTTGCCTCGCCGCGGGCTGGAGGAGGAAGCACCCGACGCCCCGGGGAAGTGTCGTCCGGGCTTGACCCATCTGGTCCCCGCCTGAGAACCGCAATCCCCAGGAGTGGTGTCCCGGCATACCCTGCCCCTACTAATCCGGAGGAAGGCTACCCACCTTTCTTGTAACCCTCGTGCTCCGTGTTACGGAGGGGACCCTAGGCGCGGACGCGCCCGGCCTCCTGGAGCCCTGGCTGGGATCCGCGAGGCGGATGGACCCTCATCGGGACTTCCAGGCTGGCCCGGCCATATGGTCGCCCTATTGGAAAGCATTGCGCGCGACCAGATGGCCGAGGGGAGAGGTGCAACCAGATGGACGGGACTGACAGGACTCCCATCTGTCCAACCCCGAGCCTTCGCGCTAGGGTTCCCGCCTGCCCACGCAGGGCTCCGTGGCTGCAGGGCTCCGGGGCTGCAGGGCTCCGGGGCTGCAGGGCTCCGGGGCTGCAGGGCTCCAGGGCTGCAGGGCTCTGGGCCTGCAGGGCTCCGGGGCTGCAGGGCTCCGGGGCTGCAGGGCTCCGGGCCTGCAGGGCTCCGGGGCTGCAGGGCTCCGGGGCTGATGGGCTCCGGGGCTGATGGGCTCCGGGCCTGCAGGGCTCCGGGCCTGCAGGGCTCCAGGGCTCCGGGCTGAAAGGCTCCAGGGCTGCAGGGCTTTGGGGCTGCAGGCCTCGGTGGACGCCCGGGGGACCCATGGAGCCCGTCCTGGGCACTTTGCCTCGCCGCGGGCTGGAGGATGGAGCACCCGACGCCCCGGGGAAGTGTCGTCCGGGCTTGGCCCATCTGGTCCCCGCCTGAGAACCGCAATCCCCAGGAGGGGTGTCCCAGCATACCCTGCCCCTACTAATCCGGAGGAAGGCTACCCACCTTTCTTGTAACCCTCGTGCTCCGAGTGACGGAGGGGACCCTAGGCGCGGACGCGCCCGGCCTCCTGGAGCCCTGGCTGGAATCCGCGAGGCGGATGGACCCTCATCGGGACTTCCAGGCTGGCCCGGCCATCTGGTCGCCCTATTGGAAAGCATTGCGCGCGACCAGATGGCCGAGGGGAGAGGTGCAACCAGATGGACGGGACTGACAGGACTCCCATCTGTCCAACCCCGAGCCTTCGCGCTAGGGTTCCCGCCTGCCCACGCAGGGCTCCGTGGCTGCAGGGCTCCGGGGCTGCAGGGCTCCAGGGCTGCAGGGCTCCGGGCCTGCAGGGCTCCGGGGCTGCAGGGCTCTGGGCCTGCAGGGCTCTGGGCCTGCAGGGCTCTGGGCCTGCAGGGCTCCGGGGCTGCAGGGCTCCGGGCCTGCAGGGCTCCGGGCCTGCAGGGCTCCGGGCCTGCAGGGCTCCGGGCCTGCAGGGCTCCGGGGCTGCAGGGCTCCGGGCCTGCAGGGCTCCGGGCCTGCAGGGCTCCAGGGCTCCGGGCTGAAGGGCTCCAGGGCTGCAGGGCTTTGGGGCTGCAGGCCTCGGTGGCTGCAGGGCTCCGGGGCTGCAGGGCTCCGGGCCTGCAGGGCTCCAGGGCTACGGGCTGAAAGGCTCCAGGGCTGCAGGGCTTTGGGGCTGCAGGCCTTGGGTAACGCCCGGGGGACCCATGGAGCCCGTCCTGGGTACTTTGCCTCGCCGCGGGCTGGAGGAGGAAGCACCCGACGCCCCGGGGAAGTGTCGTCCGGGCTTGGCCCATCTGGTCCCCGCCTGAGAACCGCAATCCCCAGGAGGGGTGTCCCGGCATACCCTGCCCCTACTAATCCGGAGGAAGGCTACCCACCTTTCTTGTAACCCTCGCGCTCCGAGTGACGGAGGGGACCCTAGGCGCGGACGCGCCCGGCCTCCTGGAGCCCTGGCTGGGATCCGCGAGGCGGATGGACCCTCATCGGGACTTCCAGGCTGGCCCGGCCATCTGGTCGCCCTATTGGAAAGCATTGCGCGCGACCAGATGGCTGAGGGGAGAGGTGCAACCAGATGGACGGGACTGACAGGACTCCCATCTGTCCAACCCCGAGCCTTCGCGCTAGGGTTCCCGCCTGCCCACGCAGGGCTCCGTGGCTGCAGGGCTCCGTGGCTGCAGGGCTCCGGGGCTGCAGGGCTCCAGGGCTGCAGGGCTCTGGGCCTGCAGGGCTCCGGGGCTGCAGGGCTCCGGGGCTGCAGGGCTCCGGGCCTGCAGGGCTCCGGGGCTGCAGGGCTCCGGGGCTGCAGGGCTCCGGGGCTGCAGGGCTCTGGGCCTGCAGGGCTCCGGGCCTGCAGGGCTCTGGGCCTGCAGGGCTCCGGGCCTGCAGGGCTCCGGGCCTGCAGGGCTCCAGGGCTCCGAGCTGAAGGGCTCCAGGGCTGCAGGGCTTTGGGGCTGCAGGCCTCGGTGGACGCCCGGGGGACCCATGGAGCCCGTCCTGGGCACTTTGCCTCGCCGTGGGCTGGAGGAGGAAGCACCCGACGCCCCGGGGAAGTGTCGTCCGGGCTTGGCCCATCTGGTCCCCGCCTGAGAACCGCAATCCCCAGGAGGGGTGTCCCGGCATACCCTGCCCCTACTAATCCGGAGGAAGGCTACCCACCTTTCTTGTAACCCTCGCGCTCCGAGTGACGGAGGGGACCCTAGGCGCGGACGCGCCCGACTCCTGGAGCCCTGGCTGGGATCCGCGAGGCGGATGGACCCTCATCGGGACTTCCAGGCTGGCCCGGCCATCTGGTCGCCCTATTGGAAAGCATTGCGCGCGACCAGATGGCCGAGGGGAGAGGTGCAACCAGATGGACGGGACTGACAGGACTCCCATCTGTCCAACCCCAAGCCTTCGCGCTAGGGTTCCCGCCTGCCCACGCAGGGCTCCGTGGCTGCAGGGCTCCGTGGCTGCAGGGCTCCGTGGCTGCAGGGCTCCGGGGCTGCAGGGCTTCAGGGCTGCAGGGCTCCGGGCCTGCAGGGCTTCGGGGCTGCAGGGCTCTGGGCCTGCAGGGCTCCGGGGCTGCAGGGCTCCGGGCCTGCAGGGCTCCTGGCCTGCAGGGCTCCGGGCCTGCAGGGCTCCGGGGCTGCAGGGCTCCGGGCCTGCAGGGCTCCAGGGCTCCAGGGCTCCGGGCTGAAGGGCTTTGGGGCTGCAGGCCTCGGTGGCTGCAGGGCTCCGGGGCTGCAGGGCTCCGGGCCTGCAGGGCTCCAGGGCTCCAGGCTGAAGGGCTCAAGGGCTGCAGGGCTTTGGGGCTGCAGGCCTCGGTGGACGCCCGGGGGACCCATGGAGCCCGTCCTGGGCACTTTGCCTCGCCGCGGGCTGGAGGTGGGAGCACCCGACGCCCCGGGAAAGTGTCGTCCAGGCTTGGCCCATCTGGTCCCCGCCTGAGAACCGCAATCCCTAGGAGGGGTGTCCCGGCATACCCTGGCCCTACTAATCCGGAGGAAGGCTACCCACCTTTCTTGTAACCCTCGCGCTCCGAGTGACGGAGGGGACCCTAGGCGCGGACGCGCCCGGCCTCCTGGAGCCCTGGCTGGGATCCGCGAGGCGGATGGACCCTCATCGGGACTTCCAGGCTGGCCCGGCCATCTGGTCGCCCTATTGGAAAGCATTGCGCGCGACCAGATGGCTGAGGGGAGAGGTGCAACCAGATGGACGGGACTGACAGGGCTCCCATCTGTCCAACCCCGAGCCTTCGTGCTAGGGTTCCCGCCTGCCCACGCAGGGCTCCGTGGCTGCAGGGCTCCGGGGCTGCAGGGCTCCAGGGCTGCAGGGCTCCGGGCCTGCAGGGCTCCGGGGCTGCAGGGCTCCGGGGCTGCAGGGCTCTGGGCCTGCAGGGCTCCGGGGCTGCAGGGCTCTGGGCCTGCAGGGCTCCGGGGCTGCAGGGCTCCGGGCCTGCAGGGCTCCGGGCCTGCAGGGCTCCGGGCCTGCAGGGCTCCGGGGCTGCAGGGCTCCGGGCCTGCAGGGCTCCGGGCCTGCAGGGCTCCGGGCCTGCAGGGCTCCAGGGCTCCGGGCTGAAGGGCTCCAGGGCTGCAGGGCTTTGGGGCTGCAGGCCTCGGTGGCTGCAGGGCTCCGGGGCTGCAGGGCTCCGGGCCTGCAGGGCTCCGGGCCTGCAGGGCTCCAGGGCCTGCAGGGCTCCAGGGCTCCGGGCTGAAGGGCTCCAGGGCTGCAGGGCTTTGGGGCTGCAGGCCTCGGTGGCTGCAGGGCTCCGGGGCTGCAGGGCTCCGGGCCTGAAGGGCTCCGGGAGCAGGGCTCCGGGCCTGCAGGGCTCCAGGGCTCCGGGATGAAGGGCTCCAGGGCTGCAGGGCTTTGGGGCTGCAGGCCTCGGTGGACGCCCGGGGGACCCATGGAGCCCGTCCTGGGCACTTTGCCTCGCCGCGGGCTGGAGGATGGAGCACCCGACGCCCCGGGGAAGTGTCGTCCGGGCTTGGCCCATCTGGTCCCCGCCTGAGAACCGCAATCCCCAGGAGGGGTGTCCCAGCATACCCTGCCCCTACTAATCCGGAGGAAGGCTACCCACCTTTCTTGTAACCCTCGCGCTCCGGGTGACGGAGGGGACCCTAGGCGCGGACGCGCCCGGCCTCCTGGAGCCCTGGCTGGGATCCGCGAGGTGAATGGACCCTCATCGGGACTTCCAGGCCGGCCCGGCCATCTGGTCGCCCCATTGGAAATCATTGCGCGCGACCAGATGGCCGAGGGAAAGGTGCGACCAGATGGCCGGGACCGAAAGGACTCCCAGCTGCCCACACCGAGCCATAGCGGTAGGGCTCCTGCCTGCCCTTGCAGGGCTCCGGGGCTCTGCACCAGGGTCCCTTGTCCCGGGCAGATGGACACTTGGCAGGCCGCAGGACGTGGGATCCCAGGCCGTGACCAAACATCAGGAGGCCCGGGGCCGGTCCCTGCTTCTCAACGCAGCCAGGCCGGGGAGATAGGGGAGCCTGCCCAAGCACGAGGGACCCCAGTCCCGGGCACACGGTCCCTCAGGTTGTGCGCTCGTTTTCAACAATTTTTTTTCAAAATTCGCCGAAGAGGCATTCCGCAAATTCCGCCCAGCCCTAGTATTTTTGCCGTTTATGGTCTTGTGGTAAATCTATATAAAGAATACTTATTTTTTATATAAGACCTGTGTGGTGTCCATCTGTATTGTTGTCACTTGATTACTGTATATGTTCACAAATGCTTTACACACTGCCTCTGAGATAAGCCTGTCTGCTCATGCCAAGCTACCAAGGGGGTGAGCAGGGGTTATTTTAGGAGTGTACCCCCTTACCCTGACTAGAGGCGAGGGTCCCTATTTGTCACAAGTGCATACCTGTGCCAACTAGAGACCCCCAAGTCTAACAGGCCTCCATTAAGTAGGTCCTGGGGGGAGAGTGGGGCATTGGGTGTCAGGAGGAGAGAAATGGGAGGATGAGGGAAACAGCAGGAAGAGGGAGGAAACAAATAGAAAAGGCAAAACAGAGGGCAGAAAAATGAGCAGAAAAAGGTAAAACAGAGGATAGAGAAACGAGCAGAAAAGTCTTGATGGAGTAGAAGAGGGCAAAACAGAGAACAGAAAATGAGCAGAAAGCCAAACAGAGCGCTGAAAAAAGAGCAGGAAAAGGCAAAACAGAGGGCAGAAAAAGGTGCAGAAAGGCAGGGAGAGCTGGCACAGGACCAGCTAGGACACTCTACTAGGGAGAAAACCATCTCACTTTCCCCATGTGCAGCAGTGCCAACCATGACAGGCTTGTGGGGGACGGACAAAGCACCAGAGCCCAGGAGCTGGCTAAATCATATGTGGGAATTATTGGGCATCGAAAAGGTTCAAGTGGCACTGGGCGTAAGAGAGGATCAATGTGAAGGTTTGTGGGGCTCATGCATACCCTTCTTACAACAGGAATTTAACATGCCCCACATTTCTCAGAGTACTTTGGATACCCAATCAGCATGATACATACAGACAGAGCCAAAGGTCAGCAAGACATATATAGTGAGAGGTAAGACAATGATTCTCGAAACAAAGGTCAATAACGTATACTCTGAGATCGTCCAAGGTTAAACTGAGAAACTGCAAGTATTAGTTATGGGGGATTGGGAGGGAAAGAGGAGTATGTTAAAATTGACAGAATATCCCTGAGCCGGTCCACTCCTCTAGTCAGTGGATGTAGGTGGGCATATGGATTTTGGGGCAGAAAAACCCATAAAAATAGAACTGAACCACAAAATCAGGCCTGGTATTCCTGCACCTGGAAAATCGGGGCAGGAACCCCGGGTCAGGTGTGTTTGGGCAGAGTGCTATTGCATCTGGGAATAGCGCTCTGCTGACTCATAATCAGGGCCAAAGGTGTGAAGTCTGTTAAATGGGAGTAAGAATTGCTGTACTACTTTAAATAAGCGCTATGAGAGAGGAGAACTTCTAGGCACATGAAACGGAAGTGACATTATTTAGTGAAGGAAGAAAATTGAAGAATGGATTACCAGTCAACCGGTATCACGGTTACAAACAATTCCTTTCCTGGACGATGACTTGTTTTCTGCACGACCAAGCTGCACTCCGACAAATCTCCCTCTCTTTAGCAGACTCTGGTGCAACTTTGAGTGTCAAGTCCTAGTCTCTGGAGCTAAATGTCAACAAGAAGTGGCTGCTTGAAGTTGTGGGCTACTTCAGCAAGCTTCTTCAGCTGTGTTGGCCCTGTGCTACGAACAGGAGGTCAGCCAACTGATCCTTGGAGTCTCTTGCTTTGGTTGGACTCTGGAGATGACCTCTCCACAAGCAGGACACAGCATGCACAGTCCTTTCTCCTTTGGAAGCCAACAAGTTCAGCTAGTGCAGTCCATTCTCTCTTTGCTGGTTCTGCCATGCACCAGGGCAGTCCTTCTTCCAGTACCAAAAGATCTGAGGTCCGGATGCTAGGGCTAACAATAGCCAGCCTGGGGCCATCTCGCCTGATGGCCACTTCCTGCAAAGTGTGGCATCTGGCTATCCCAGAATGCACTATTCTGCCAGCTTCAAATATGTCTGAATCCATTTCTTTGAATCCAGGGCTCCCTAGCTCCCAGAGGTGTGGCAACCAAGAGGTATATATACCCCTAGGAAAGTAGAATCATGAGAGCAGAGAACGGAGAAGTGCATCCAAGTCCAAAGTGGTGGCTTGATACAAGGGCCACCAGGTGGGACATTTCAAGAGTGATTCTCAGATGAAAGACTCTGTACCAAGACTGATTTGCATATAGCTGTGTCTGAACTGGGGTGGCGAAATGAGCTAAAGAACGATGATGGATTCAACCCAGATCTGTGATTGGGGGTGAGTGTCTGAAAAGTTTCAGCACTCCGTCCATCATCTCCTTGTGTTTGCTTAGTTTGCAGGAAAAGGCAGATGCTGGGAAGGCACTGGCCATGAGGGTCATCACTTCTGCCCCAAAGGGAGAGGAGGATGAGGCTCCTGAAGCTGACCAGGTGCCTGACTCTGAGTGGCTTCCACAGCTGCAGGGTTTGTTAGTTGCTGGAAGGCATAGCTTGGAAGATTTTTGCAAGGCACAGGGAGAGGGCACTACCCTTCCTGTGTATAGGGCACTCTTCCTGCATAGAATCAAAGGTGTGGTTGGGAAACACTTTGTTGGCCTGGAGAATGGCATACTGTATAGAGAGCCAGTGAATCCTGAGGCTGGCCCACGGAGTGCCCTTGGAAGGACACTTGGGCATTAAAAAAAACAGGAAAGTTTGAACCATCTGCGTGTAGCCGACTCTCCTAGTAGGACTGGAGCCTTGCAAGTGCCCTGGGATGGGACACCCGCTGAGACGCTGCATGCCCCCATCCTGCTGGTAAGGGTAAGCCTATCGAGCCCCAGGGGACTTGCTGCTAAGAGCGCTGCGCCCCCAAGACACGTTTGACTATTTTCTAAGAGCTGGAGTGGTCTCTTGAGTTAAGGCTACTAGTGAGCATTCCCTGAAAGCAGCCACCACTGAATGGGGAATACCCATAACCACATTACAAAGAGAGGGTGGAACAGGGGTGTACAAGACCTAAAAAATGCTTCTAAACCCTGTATCTTTAGACCAAAGACCACAAAACTGAAAAAAAGAAGAAGGAAGAAGAAACAATATTTGAGTGGCATCCCTAAACAACAAAACTCAAGCAGAATAATATTAGCCCAGTCTTTCTTACTGCTAGCTTGTATAACAAAGTTACGTTGTATTGGCCCCTTCAGGAAGAAAATAAATGACTGTCACCCTCTTTTTCCTTTCTTTGAATGGCATTTAGTTTCTGGCTGTGCAGGTGTTTTTTCAGTGTTTACATGTTTTCACTGGTGAGGGCCATTTCTCTTTCAGTGGGGTTTTATCAGTTATAAGCACATGCTGGGAACATTGGTCAACTAAAGAAAAGTATGTTCGGACTTTACTTTCATTCAATTTAAGAACTTGGGGGCATATCATCAAGGGATTTATCGCCGCGTTAGCGTCAGTTTTTGGCGATAAAGTGGCGATAATTTTATCGCCCTATCAACAAGGTGTCGCTAACTCTCTTTAGCATTAGTTTTCCGGCGACAGCGACCGGAAATTTATCTCCTTGTAAGGCAGCGATATTCAATGCTAATGATATGCAAAGTAGGCGTTCCTGACTGAAATTTCATGAAAAAGTGGCTAACACAGCTTCTCACTATTATCAAGGATATCGCTAACCCGCTTAGCTACAAATAAACTCACGCTATCTCCCGTTATCTCCAGTTATTAACACCTGATAAAAACCTGACTTACACTGGAGATAAGTGGGTGTATATAAGGGAGATTAGGCCTGAGCTTCCCCAGCACAGCCACAGAAGCCATGGAGGTAGTCATCATGCAGATTGGAGTCCCACCGAGGCAACAACAACCACCGCCAATGTCACCACCCCCAGGACCAGCACCACCGATGCAGCGACGAAGAAGACAGCGGGCACTGTGCAGACGTGTCTGCCTCGCAGACTTAAGGCCAGAGGAAGTCATAGCCCACTACAGGCTCAAAAGGACATCCATCCAGCATATCCTTACCCTGATTGCCCACAGGCTGACGCCACCAACACAGCAGAGAACCAACATCCCTCCGCAGACAAAACTGCTTGCTGTGCTGCACTTTTTGGCCTCTGGGACATTTCAAGCAACACTAGCCAGAGTTGGTGGAGTATCACAGGCAGCCTTCTCAACCTTCCTCCCCACTGTCTTTGATGGCATACTTAGCCTGATTCCCCAGCACCTTCACTTCCCCAACACCGTGCAGGAGCAGATTGCCATCAAGCAAAGATTCTATGCCATCACTGGCTTCCCGCAGGTGGTCGGTGCAATTGACTGCACACATGTATCATTTGTGCCCCCTGCGGACAGCGCACACATATACCGCAACAGGAAGAACACGTATTCAATTAATGTGCAGGCAATAGTGGACCACCGCGGACTGTTCACAAATGTCATTGCCAAATTCCCAGGGAGTGTGAATGACGCATTCATCTTCCGACACTGCACCATAAACCAGCGCTTCCAGAATGGCACATATGGAAATTCATTGCTTGTCGGTAAGTACCAACTGAACACACCACATGCCCAAAATACACAATCATGTTGACCCATCAAGAGGGAGGATGTAAAGATGTTGCCTAGGTACCGATAGTGGGGGGGGGGGGCGCAAAAAGGCATGGGCACATAACTTCGTGTTACATGCTGATGTATTTTGTACGAGGATGAGGTCTACAGGCTCCACTGCGTAGAGTAAGCCACAGCTTCTGAACATCTATGTAGCAAATCAAAGTCATCCTCACTGGTATCCCAGTCCAGTGTGTGGTCTTATTGTCGAGGAAGATGATCATGTCGCTTTCCCTGTTGCTGGTGACCTATTAGGCTTCACCCAATGTCGCATAAGTACACACACATGTAAAATCAGTGTGTTAAGTCAGAGCCCTGTTGTGACCAAGGTCGAAACAATGCACGTTGAATGGAGGAGTTGCATTGTGGGGCATATGTGCATGCGTAGGCTGAAACATCTGTCATGAAACAACCATCTAGCGCCATTGGTGTTGACTGCAGTGTAGTGGGTGCTGCTGTTGATGGTGTTGTGTAGCATCTCCTCACTGACTCAGCTACACATATTTCTCATTGTCCCATCTGTAATACGGTGTGTTTTGTGTGTGCCCGATGAGTAAGTGGATGTGTATTTGGTCACTACTTGTGTGTTGAAATTGATGTGTCAAATGCTAATCTATTACAAATGCCAAGAAGTGTGCAAAGGTGAGCCATGCCATGTGTAACAGTGTGGTGAAGTGTGTGGACAGTCTGATCATGTCAAATAATACACATAGTGTGAATTATTTTGAGAAGTCAATCAATCAATCAATCATAGCATTTGTAAAGCGCACTACTTACCCGTGAGGGTCTCTAGGCGCTGGGGGAGGGGAATGCAGCTACTGCTCAAAAAGCCAGGTCCTGAGGAGTCTTCTGAAGGTCAGCAGGTATTGGGTCTGCCGTAGGTGGATGAGGAGCGTGTTCCAGGTTTTGGCGGCGATGTGGGAGAACGATCTGCCGCCGGTGGTCGCTTCCTGGATGCTGGGGAGTGTGGCGAGGGCGAGGTTGGTGGAGTGGAGCTTGCGGGTGGTGGTGTAGAAGCTGAGTCGTCTGTTGAGGTATACTGGTCTGGTGTTGTGGACTGCCTTGTGTGCGTGGGTTAGGAGCTTGAAGGTTATTCACTTGTCGATGGGGAGCCAGTGCAGGTCTCTTAGGTGGGTGGTGATGTGGCTGCAGCAAGGAATGTCGAGGATCAGGTGCGCAGAGGTGTTCTGGATGCATTGAAGCCGTTTCAGGAGTTTCAGCCGAGGCTCCTACATAGAGGGCGTTTCCATAGACCAGCCTGCTGCTGATGAGGTCCAGGGTGACCGTCCTTACCGTTTCGGTGGGGATCCACTTGTAGATCTTGCGGAGCATGGGGAGGGTGTTGAAGCAGGATGAAAATACGGTGTTGACCTGCTTAGTCATGGAGAGGGTGGAGTCGAGGACGAACCCTAGGTTGCGTGTGTGGTTGGTGGGTGTTGGAGCTGTTTCCAGTGCAGTCGGCCACCATGAGTCATCAAAGACAAAAGGGGTGGATCTGAGGATGAGGACCTCAGTCTTGTCCCAGTTCAGCTTCAGTCGGCTGTTCCTCATTCATTTGGCGATGGCCTTCATTCCTTCGTTGAGGGTGGTTTTGGCGGTGTGGGGGTCCTTGGTGAGGGAGAGGATCAGCTGGGTTTCATCGGCGTAGGAGATGATTTTGAGGTCGTGCAGTTGGGCAACGTGGGTGAGTGGTGCCATGTAGATGTTAAACAGCGTTGGTCTGAGGGATGAACCCTGGTGTACGCCGCAGATGATCTTGGTGGCTATCGTAGCGGAAAGGGGGGAGGCGGACGCTCTGTGTTCTGTCAGAGAGGAAGGAGGTGGTCCAGTCCAGGGCCTTCTCTTGGATTCCAGCGTCATGGAGGCGTGTTCGCAGTGTGCGGTGGCAGACCGTGTCGAAGGCGGCTGACAGGTCCAGGAGGATGAGCTCTGCAGTTTCTCTGTTGTCTAGCAGGGTCCTAATGTTATTGGTGGCACTGACGAGGGCAGTTTCGGTGCTGTGGTTGCTGCGGAACACTGACTGGGACGGGTCCAGGATGCTGTTCACCTCGAGGTAGCGGGTCAGTTGTTTGTTCACGGTCTTTTCGATGACCTTCGCCGGGAACGGGAGCAGAGAGATGGTCCGGAAGTTCTTGAGGTCCTTGGGGTCCGCCATGGGTTTCTTGAGTAAGGCGTTGATCTCGGCATTCTTCCAGCTCTCCGGGAAGGTTTCTGTCTTGAAGGAGATGTTGATGGCTTTCCGGAGATGGTGTGCGATGGTGGTGTTGGCTTTGTCGAAGATGTGTTGTGGGCATGGGTCTGACCGAGAGCCGGAGTGGAAGGTGTACATGATCTTGATGGTGTCGTTGTCATTGATGTTGGTCCAGGAGAGCAGGTGGATGGTGGTCATGGGGGCGGAGGTATCAGTGGTTGTCAGGATGGTCATGGCGTTGAAGCTGTCGTGGATGTCTGTGATCTTGTGATGGAAGAAGGAGGCCAGTGAGTCGCACAGGTCTTGAGAAGGTGGGATGTCGTTGGTGTTGGAGCTGGGGTTGGAGAGTTCCTTTGCGATGTTGGAGAGCTCTTTGCTGTTGTGTGCGTTGTTGTCTAGGCGGTCTTTGAAGGAGGCCCTTTTTGTGGATCTGATGAGGTGATGGTGTTTGCGGGTGGCGTTCTTGTGGGCTGCGTAGCTGTCCGGTGTTTTTTCATGGAGCCAGTTCTTCGCCAGCTGACGTCATGTTTGCTTGGAGGCCTGAAGGTCTTCAGTGAACCAGCTGGCTTTCTTGTTGGTGTGACTGTTGGAGGGTTACTTGAGCGCGGTGAGGGTGTTGGAGCAGTCGTTTACTGTCTGATGTTGTGGGCAGCGGTGTCGGGGTCGGTGGGGTTGGAGGGTGGACTCCGGGCAAGGGTGGTGGTTAGCTGGTCTGCGGCAAGGCATCTGTTTGGTGCGGTGGGGCATGGTGGGTTTCCAGAAGGTGCAGTGGATGCAGCGATGGACGGTCCAGTGGGGTCCAGTGGTGTGTTTGAAGGAGATGTGGGGGCTTGCGGAGAGGATGGGGTCAAGCGTGTGTCCGGCAGAGTGGGTGGGTGTTGTGACGAGCTGTCTGAGTCCGAGGTTGGCTAGGTTGTCGATCAGGTTGGTGGAGTTGGTGTCGTCGTCGTTGTTCTCGAGGTGGAAGTTCAGGTCCCCAAGGAGGATGTAGTCCGTGGAGGCGAGGGCGTGTGTGCTGACGAAGTCGGCGATGGAGTTGCTGAACTGTGGTCGTGGTCCGGGGGATCTGTAGACAAGGGTTCCTTTGAGGGTGGTGTTGGGGTCAGTGTGGATCTGGAAGTGCAGCTGCTCTGCGGTGCTGAGGGAGTCGTCGCTGTTGGTCGAGACTCTGAGAGTGTTCCTGTGATCTTGTAGCCTTCCTGGATGGCTATGGCGATGTCAGGTGCCGAGGTTTGGTACAGCCAGGTCTCCATCAGGAAGGCGACGTCTCGGGAGGTTGAGTCGAGTAGGGCCCAGAGTTCGACGGCGTATTTACGGGCGGACTGGGTGTTGAGAAGAATGCATCTGTGGTAGTTGTGTTCTTTCCTGGTGGTTGGGTTGGTGTTCTGGATGCTGGTGAAGCTGCAGTTCTGGCAGAAGAAGGGTCCTTGGGTGCGCTTTGAGGCGGGCAGGCAGCAGGTACGTGATTGTCCGGCGTTGAGTGCGTGGAGGGTGCTGAAGTCATAGTGGTGACGGTTGTTGTGGCGGATGCGGGGGCCAGGTGTTCTTGTGCTGGGCGTGGTCCGGGCGCGGACAGTCGCAGACGGGCTTGCCTTAGGCGCGCCTTCAAAGTGCCAGCGGAGCCAACGCTGTGCGCGGCAGCGCTGCGGCCGCCATAAGAAGGGGAGGTGGGAGGGAGGAGCATCTGGGAGGGGGGAGTGGACGAATGGGGGGGCGTGGGCTGTGGGGCCGCAGGGGACTCAGCGGCGTGAAACGGGGGTGTGGAACGGCGCGGGATACAGAAGGAAAAAGATGGTCAAAGGCAAACTGCACAGTGATGGCTCAGGTGGGGAACAAGACACCAATAATTACAGTGAAATACCGAGAGCATGAGCGGGAGCAAGGGAGGATCTCAAACCCCTGTCAGCAGCAGAGGCAGCCGGGCTGAGGGCACGGGCGCACAGGTGGTGCTGTGCGTCGTGGGGTGCAAACTGCCAAAGGGTCAAGGGTTGAAGTTGTGTTATGTGAGTTTGATGCTCTGTTCGTGACAGATGACGCAGTCCAGGAAGTCTACGTCATGTCATGTGATGTTGATGGTGTGTGCAAACCGTCACTGTCCTCAGTGGGCCCTGCAGGTGAGGTGGCTACTGTCTGTTGCTTTGTTTTAGCTCTGGACATGCAATTGCATGGCTTGTGTGGTGTCACAGGTCTGCCATCAGCATGAGATGCATGCCTGAATGTGAGCTGTGTCAGGCGTGGCCTATGTCATTGGAACATTCGCATGGCGGTGACTGCGAGGAGTGTGGATCAGTGCCATCGCTAGATGGTATGAGAGCCAGGGTGCCTGTTGGTGTCTGTGTTTTTGGTGCAGGTCTCATTCACATTTTGTACAGTTGTATTGACGTTGATGCAACCGTGCAGAAAAAATTAGCAAAATGGCTGTTTGGAGGATCAACACTGAGACAATGTACTCAGCATTGATGCCGCTAAATAGACAGAAGCAACACATGTCCAACCTAAGTCTAAAAATAGCAAAAATCACCATAGACAAAACTGTCAACACTGCCAAAATAGTATGCATAATGAATCATGGACCCATCTCTCTCTTACATGTCACAGGTGATCAAGGATATGCTCTCTGCCCGTGGATGATGACACCTATACAAAACTCCACCACCCAGGCACAGAGGCAGTACAATGCTGCACATCGACGCACACGTTGTATCATGGAGCGCACATTTGGCGTGCTGAAGTCACGTTTCCGTTGCTTGGATACCACAGGTGGCAAACTGCTGTACAGCCCAGAAATGGTAAATAAAATCATACTAGCATGTTGTGTATTGCACAACATTTGTGTGCGCACAAATGCCCCCTGGATCCAAGTGCCTGCAGCACCGGACGATGAAGATGAAGATCTGCGAGGTGGACACCACCACACAGCCACTGCAGCAGGAATTGCCAGAAGGGACAGTATAATAAACAATTACTTTCCATGAGCACAAAACATTGTGAATGTCAAAAATGAAGGAGCATATTATCAAGAAACTGCGTTAAAATTATCGCCGGTTTAGCGGCAGAAAACTGCCGCTAAAGCGGCGATAATGGGCTTGATAATATGCTTTGAGAATTCCAATAGAAGCCAATGTTCTGGTGTCAACATGGGCTTCTATTGGAATTCTCACGGGCATATTATCAAGCCTATTATCTCCGCTTTAGCGGCAGTTTTCTGGCGCTAAAGTGGCGATAATTTTAACCCCGTGCTTGATAATATGCCCCCCAGAGAGGTCTTTGGAAATTACCACAATGACTGTTTGTGACAATAAACAAACTCCCCACACATACCCTGTCTGCAAATTACTCTCCTGCATAAGTAGCTCTCAATGAAATGTTACCATTGTACAATAATTGCAAGTAAGATCCCAAGAGTTAATTCATGTTGTGTATGTCCCCTCATAACTGAGATGCCATAGTGTGTCAATTGTGCACAACTTGCCTTTACAAGGAGTAAAATCTGGCACCCAATTCATCAATTGATGTGTCACATTGTATGTAAATCATGATTCACAGGGTGGACTTGGTATGAAAACTTGAAATGTAGGGGTTTGTAAGTGGTAAATAATGAACTTAAATGTTTAGTCGGTGTTAAATTTCACTGTTAAGGTTGTGAAAAGGGGGACAAATCTGAAACTTGGGTGGTGAATGGGTGTCAAATCTGAAAAGTGGGTGTGAAATGGGGGTCAAATCTGAAAAGTGGGTGTGGAATGGGGTCAATTCTGAAAAGTGAGTGTGAAATGGGGGTCAAATCTGAAAAGTGGGTGTGATATGGGGGTCAATTCTGAAAAGTGGGTGTGAAATGGGGGTCAAATATGAAAAGTGGGTGTGAAATGGTGGTCAATTCTGAAAAGTGGGTGTGAACTGGGGGTCAATTCTTAAAATACATCTCTGCATGCATCCAATACTTTGAATGAGCCACCAGCAGAGCTCACATGCACACCATCCCTGAACACCTTCATGAAGACCATCAAGACCTGCCTCTACGTCAAACAAATCTGCTCATCTGCAGTATGCCCCAACAGACAAGATGAACTATCTGACCATCTCCCTACACCCTGTGGCGGACAAAATCACCCAGAGACTCATAAACACCCAGCTGACTGCCTTCATTGAAGACAACTCCATCAGGGACCACTCCCAGTCTGGGAGTGGCAGCAAGCACAGCACCAAGAACGCTCACCTTACTGCCAATAATTATATACGCACGCCACTTGACCTGGGTCACATTGCGGCCAACACATCCTACTATACCTCGGCTCCGCACTCAACAACGTCTTACACCGCACCACATACGCCACCCTCCACAACCTGGGGATACGAGGAACCGCCCTCTCATGGTTCAACTCCTTCCTCTCCGCAATAAGCCAAAGGATCAGAAACCCACCTCCATCTCTGAACACACAGAGACCAAATGCGGAGTACCCCATGGACCGTCACTAAGATCCACGCTTCTCAATATCTACATGGCCACCCTCACCGCTATTGTCAGCCAGCATGGGCTTAGCATATCATACCACACAGAGAACACACAGCTCATCCTCTCCCTCACGAAGAAAGACACAGACACAAAACCCTGTGCCCAGCAATGAATGTCTGAACTTGATGATTGGATGAAAAGCATCTGCCTAAAGCTGAACTCCGAGAAGAATGACCTTCTCACCCTTGGTCCATCCACATCCACATGGAACAACCCCTGGTGTATCTCTGGCCTTGTGAGCCTGCCCCCAGTGACAGACCACGCTCGCAACCTCGGCATCATCCTCTACTCCTCCATCATCATGATCTGCCAGATCAACTCCATTGCCTGCAACAGCTACAACTGCATACTGATCCAACGCTATAAATTCCAATGGGTATCCCCATAATACATCACAAATGTCATCAACACACTCATCACCAGCAGACTGGAGTACAGCAAAGCCCTCAATGCAGAGATGAACAAAACGCCACAACACAAGCTCGAAAACATACAGAAGGCTGATGACAGACCCGTCCTCAGAACCCCACGTCACTAACACATTAGCCAACACATACAAAACCTCCACTGGCTCACCGTCAAGAACAAAGTTACCGGCAAACTACTCACACACGCCTACAAATCACTCCACATCATCGGACACAAAGACAGCCACAAGAGAGTCACCACAACATCTCCAAGAGGCAACTGCTGCTCCGCCAACCTTGGCCTCACACACTCCCTGGACCGGTAATGCCAGGGCGGGAGGAAGAGCTCTCACCTACGCGCCGGCAAAGCCATGAACAAGATGACAGTCAACATCAAATGCTCCACCACCATTCACGCTTACATGCGGTATGACAAGGCATGGCTATTTGACTGAGACGGAGCTGCACTCTCACTCCCCCACAGCGACTTGTGAGCCTCACGTGTGAGTAGCGCACATCATGGTCACACTTATTGTCTGACTGATCTGTGCACATACTCATCACCTACAGACCACCACAGGTGAGTAGTGCCCTTACAATTCACATCATTTTTGGGAATACATTTTTGTGCACATTTCTATTGAGATGGTGATGATTCATGTCACATGCAAGTTAGGCTGTCAACTGACAGGAAATATAAAACGTAGGCTGTCTTCATTGTGGAAAACAATCCTTTTAGTGTTTTATTGTGCTTTGATTTGGAATTTGCTCTGACTGTCCATCTGTGTATGGAATTTGTCTTGGCGTTAAATATTCACGCCCAGGCAATGTTTCTATCATCCTTGATATGGAAAAAACATTGCTGTACAATACTGTATCAGCATTGGGACATTTGCGGCCTCTTTGCATGCAGATTTTAATCGCATTCAACAAAACGGGCCGCATACCCATCACAGTATCAGACTAAGGACCTTTGCAGCCTCTTCGCGTGCAGATTTTAATCACATTCAACAAAACGGGCCGCATACCCATCACAGTATCAGACTAAGGACCTTTGCGGCCTCTTCGCTTGCAGATTTTAATCGCATTCAACAAAATGGGCCGCATACCCATCACAATATCAGACTAAGGACCTTTGCGGCCTCTTCGCGTGCAGATTTTAATCGCATTCAACAAAACCGGTCGCATACACATCACAGTATCAGACTAAGGACCTTTGCGGCCTCTTTGCGTGCAGATTTTCATCGCATACCAAAAAAAGGCACGCAAACACACAGGAAGCGATGTATGCATGCCTCCTGTCTCACAGGGGAGTGGTCTTCACTTTCACTTTCACTTTTGAGTACATTGCTGTTGATTTTTCTGAGAGAAGGAGGTGCCTGGTGGTTTCTGGTGTTGTGCTGAGAGTTATAGAGTGTTGCTGTGTCCTGTCAAAAGTATCTGTAAAATCTTTTTTTATTGTTTTAAATTTTCTAACTGTCTACTGTCCTATGTCTTGTTGTGTTTCTGTAGGGGTATTTAATTACAGTTTGTTTAGAGGGTTAATATTTGTTAGGCTTGTTTGGTAACTGGGGGCAGGGAGATGCCGGCTGTGGGCAGGTCTGGGAGGATGACTGAGGGGGCATTGGGGGGCTTCCTCTGGATGATACGGTTTTACCTGCCAGTAATGTTGGAGCGGGGAGGACGTATCCTGCAGGGGTACAATGTCTCAGTGCGGAAGCTGCGGTGGGAGTAAGAGCGTGCCCAGATGCTCCGGTGCTTTGGAGTGGACCAGACAGTGCAACAGTGGAAGCACCGCTGGCAGGACATGCTAGCACGTGAGGCCGACCTCCTCGACTTCACTGGAGTGCTGCCTGGCCTACAGGGTGGTAAGTACAAAGCCTAATTTTGTCCATGACCAATGTTACGTACATAAATAAGTGACGTGTGTGACAAGAAGGTATGACGTCATTATGCTGTCTCAACACCATGCAATTCACCTAATGAACTTGTGCATGATGCATGGGACTTGGGATTTGTATGACTTAGTCTTCCCACAACAGTGTGTGCCACAGTAGAGAAGCTGTTTGATTAGTCAATCCTAATCTCCCTTATTGTAGTGCGCCATCCAGTGCAAGTAGTATTGACGAGTTGCGTTGTAATAACAGCGTTGAAAAGGTTTTGCGCAGTAAAGAGCACATTGAAACAGAGGTCTCACGTGTGACCCATCCTGAAATTCATATGCTTATTGTGAGCGGCTACTCAGCAGTAAGGGTCGCAATGTGCGGGGGGGGGGTTTGCATGTTGAAGTACATCAAGGGGGCTGTCTGTCGAAGAGATATGTCCAGAGTTTATCATTCTTGATCTTGAGCAATGTTGTCTGTCGGAGGTGGAGTCGAATGTCGTTACAGGCTAGGTCTGTGATGTAGGAAAAGGAGCAGACTCACAATCTGGTCTCTCTGGTGCGGGTGAACACGTTGTAGGACAGATGGTCTGATTGTAGGGTCCTCTGGTGTGTGTGGAAAGTGATTCTGACGTTAAGGTGTGCTGGCCCAGTGTTGAGGAGGGCTGTGTGAGCGTGGGGGAACATCTTGAAGGAGACTCTAGCTCCAATGTGGAGACAGTGGAGTGTGCGCAGGTGTTGGGAGATGTGTCAGTGTCCTGGCAGTGTGAGGATCAGTCCTACAGTGGCATTTGGGACGTCCTGTAGCTTGCGGATGTGGTTTGTGTTAATTCCGGCATGGATATTGGTGTTGTACTTGGGTGAGCTGCTGCCCAGGCCATGAGTGACTGTCCATGTGAGTTTGAGTGGGATACATTTGATGGCCTAACATAGGAGGCAGAGGATGTGGAAGCAGAAGGAGGAGATGGGGTAGATCTTGCGGTTCATTTTGATATTTGAGTACATGAAGATTCACAGGTTACGTGCATTGTCCGTGGGGGTGTTTGGGTTTCCAAGTGCGTGGGATCACCTGGTGTACATCCATGCGTCGCTGTTTTGGAGCATGACGGGACCGGCCGTTTTGTTGTTGTTTAGTTGTAGGCAGTTGTCTGCCATCCATATGGCAATGGCTTCCATGCCTTCACAACAGTTGTGTATGGCGGAGTTGTGTCATTTGGATGTGAAGGGGAGGAGTTGTTTGTCCTCTCCGTATGGTACAATGTTGAGTCCATCGGTTATGACGATTGTGGCAGGTGGAGCCATGTAGATGTTGAAGAGCGTAGGGCTGAGGGTGGTTCCCTGGGGGACTCCACATGTGGCTGTTGTAGGGTCTGAGAGGAAAGGGGGGAGTCTGACCCACAGCGTTCGTCCGGAGAGGAAGGAACAGATCCAATTGAGGGCCTTGTCTTGGATCCTTGCGTCGTGGACTCTGCATATTGGTGTGTGTTGAGAGACAGTGTTGAACGCCGACGAGAGGTCAAGTATGATGAGGGCAGCAGCGTTTGCGTTGGCCAGTAGGGTGCAGATGTCATCTCTTGCGTCGAGGTTGGTGGCTCATAGACAGTGGTTTTACATGATGCTGTATTGTGAGGAGTCAAGGATGTCGTCCTGTCTGATGAAGCTTGCAAGTTGTCTGTAGATGGCTTTCTCAAAGAGTTTTGCAGGGATAGGTAGAAGGGAGATGGCTCTGTAGTTTTGGATGTTTGTGGGGTCTGCCTCGGGTTCCATCATGAGTGTCTTGATCTCGGTATGTTTCCTGTCGTTGGGCAACAATGCATTTTCCGGAGAGGGTTTGATGGTGTGGCAGAGTATGGGTGCAATGTATTTTGCAGCCAAGTTGAAATGTGTGCGGCAGGGGTCCGTGCGGAACCTGTAGTGGATTGACTTCATTGCCTTCAGTGTATCTTCGTTGGTGATGGGTGTCCAGTTGTTGATCGCTGGTTTCCGGTTGGTGGTGGTGGTG
This sequence comes from Triturus cristatus, assembly GCF_964204655.1. NCBI lineage: Eukaryota > Metazoa > Chordata > Amphibia > Caudata > Salamandridae > Triturus > Triturus cristatus. The sequence goes on along the minus strand of NC_140589.1, from coordinate 101,558,414 downwards.
GTTGGTGAGGGTTCCGTGTGTTTGTTGTCTTCGTCAGAGTTGTCGTACATGCTCATGGTTTAGTGTTTTAAACACAATGGATTTAAAAAAATGCAGAGTTGGTCACAGATATATTGTGAGGGAGGGATGTTGGTGAACTCGCTGGTGTGTCGGGCCATCTCCATGGATGATGTGGAATATTCCTTTGATGTTGTGCGCATGAGTTGGGATCCTGTCAACATTTCATGTTTCTAATGTTTGTCCTGATGAGTTGGTGTTGGCCGTTGCTGGCGGGTCGGAAGTTGTAGTGGTGTTCTGTTGCATGTTGGTCCTCCTTGCCTTTTTAATGCGGAGGCAAGTGTGTCTGGACTTGCAAAGTTTGTTTAAAAATCATCTTGCTTCCGGGGGGAGGGGTGTCCAGTTTCTTCTGGGGGGCCATGGTGTTGTCTATGTTGGAGATGCATCTGTGCATGCTTTGTGATGCGTTGTCGTTGGTCTAGTCTTCAACAGTGTTTTGGGTGGAGTTGCTGAGTGATGAGTTTGGATGTTGAGCACTGAATCTGGTGCAGTCTTTTTGTGGGAGTAGGTGCAGGTTCATGTGGATGGTGACTGGCTTGAAGGTGAAGTGGACACATCAATGGTCAGTCAATGCAAATTTGTGGGCTTGGCGGAAGCTCATTGAGTCTCCTGGCAGAGTACAATGTTGTGTAGGTTGTCCTAGAGGTTTTTTGTGCTGGGGTACAGTTTTTATTTTTACATGGAAGTTGCGGTTCCCAAGCGGGTTGTAGTTGGTGGATGCAATGGCATGCGGGGAGATGATGTCGGTGATGGAGATAGCAAGAGGCCCGTGGGGGAAATAGTTAATGGATGAGGGTGATAAGATTTGATGTTACAATTTTTTAATGATTGCAATATGGAGTGGTAAGCGGGAGACAGAACACCAGGGATGAGGCACAGGTGAACCTGAGGATGGAGGAGTCTTCAGACAATCACACTAGAGAGTGCCGTGGCTTGTGGGAGCCCACATGCAATGGTGGATGTGCTAGGGGGAGAGCAATTTCACTAACAAATAGTCAGTGGTCATGCTCGTCTGTCCACGCAGCGGACGTCATAAAGTATTGTTCCAATTGCTAAAGATTTGCAGAGTGAGGTGTGAGGTGCAATGTGTCTACGCATGATGTGGTCACATCAGACACACATTGCTGCATCATGTTGACAAGCATAGGGGGCTATTGTGGGTGTGCCACTGCACAGGATCAACACTTGGCAATGTGGTGCCAAAGCAGGAACATTTGTGCAGATACTGTGTGCAGGTTGCCGTATGTGTGTGTCTAGTAAGGGTGACTGTACATGTCCAATCCAAGCCATTGTGTGTGTGAGCTATGTGCGGGACAGCACCTACTGTAAAAATTGCAGACCTACATGAAAAGTTGAACCGTACCTACGCTGCCCCTGTACATAGTTAATGTGTATTCATGTACTTGTGAGGTCAAAAGACACCAAAGAAATATGACAGCTCCAGAGTATCATACACCACAAACCTCTGTGTAACTGCCTCTTTCAAACTGCAGGGATGCCATCATACACAGAACAAATGTTATCTCATGCCTGTGTAGAAATGGTGCCTTGAGATTGCGTGACACAACTCATATGTGCATGTCTTTGAGCACTGATGTATTTTGTGGCCCATCACTGCATTCACAGGTCGTGTATGAATGGCAGTTAAAGTAGACCCAGTCATGTGGCCAACATTAAAGTCAACACCACAGTGATGTTGCTTTTTCAGTGACTGTAGTGGATTTCTTTCTGAATATGTCAAGTTTGTTTATGTCTGGTGACAACACATATTTACGTTTGTTGACTCACAGATGGATGTCCACCGATCACAGAGGGGGACAGTGACAGATTCCGGGACCCACACGCCACTGGTGAGTATGGTCAAGATATATTGGCATGGTGTGGTGTCATGAATGTCTGTGTCAAATGCTGCATGTTGTCGATTAGCAGTATGGGTGTGTATCACATGTCACTTGCCCACAATGTGAAGATGAAGTTGTTTTTCCGATTTGTGTACAAATTGGTAGGTGAAGGTGGGGCAATGCATCTTATTCACAGTTGTGACTTTGCCCATCAACAGTCAGTGATACACCTTTCAATTCATGTGCATAATTTCTAGCACCTAATCACGCAAACTAGTCATTTTCATTGAAGTTGTGTTGGCAATAGGCTCCTTGATTTTAGCACCTGTTTAGTTGCACTTTTTAGTCAATGCGGCACACTTTCATGCTGTGTATATCGTCCATGGTGCGTGCAGTGGGTGTTGCGTCATGCACAAGGAGGCAGTGCTCTTCAGGCCGTGCAAGCTCAGACATATTGGCACAGTGAATTGTAATGTATGCTGCATTGCAGCTTCACAGATGTGGCAGTGTGTAGCTTAGAGCCAAACTTATCAATGGCAAGTTACACACACAAGCTAAAGATGTGTATATCAATTGCAATTGCATCTTTGTGCACTGCAATGGTGTTGTCAGGCTGTGTCTGTGGGGACATTCCATGCTTGACTGTGGATCATGTGTACAAACTCCTCTGTCACAATGGGTGACATTACTCAACAAGCATTTTCTACGCATGCTTTCCCTAAGCATTATCTGATGTCACATTGTGTTGACAATGCAGGGCTCGACGACACTATCTGTGAGTAGGCATTAGCCACCAGAATTACACAACCCTCATGACCCCATGGTGCCATTACAATGTGGAATCCATTGTTACTATTTGCGTTGTGAATGCATGCGTGTTCTCATCTACTACGGAGTATGATTAGTGGTAACAAGACATGCATGAGTGACATATTTGGTTATGTGATGTCTGCCCCTCGCAGTGTCAAAAGTGTCAGATATTGTATAGTATTGGTGGAGTGAGTAACAGCACATCATGCAATAGTCAGCGTTCATACAACAAACATGTTTATATGTGTGCTGCATGATGCAGCATGATTGTAAGTGTGAGTAGGGCTGTCCCAGTCTTGTTCCTGTGCATGTAGGGTGAGCTTACAATAGGCTGACATTCACACCTGCACACAGCCACCCTTGCACTCTTGTGTAAGAGTGCCAGTTTTGGCAATGACTCGATGTACTGCACACAGTTGCTGGTGGACACACAGGGCTGCACATGTGCATTGTACATAAGTAGAAGCAGTGTGTCACAGGATAGGATGAGGGTGGTGCTGTGCATGGAGGGCTAATGCCTCCCTACTCAAGTCAATTGTACATGTCACCTACACTCAGGGTGTACAATGGTGACATGTTTTGACTGGGTAATTAGCATTTTTTCATGTCAGTACATGTCCCATGCCATGCACTGTCATGTCAGTCTCCACAGCCTGTAGTGTACGATTCATGCCTTGACATTTGTTTGAACAGGTCACTTTGTGACTTAACAGAGTTACGCTGGTGTGTTGCCTCACATGTTGTTTTGAACTTTGAACATAGATTTCATGTTGGACCATGACATAGTGTGAGTGCATGAAAATTGACTTTGAGCATATTTTACAGACAACATGACGCCTGCTGAGCAGCATGCATACCAGGTGGCCAAGGACTGCTACCTCCATGTTCGTAAGGTCAACAAAGGGTTTCGATAAATGGCGAGGAGGCACCGGTATGAAAAGAAAGCTGGGACCTGGAGGGCACTTCCAGAGTATGACCTGAGCAGCCGGCAGCCCATCCCCTCAACCTCTGGGGCCAGTGTGGGCCAACTGACAGTGCATCCACCTCCAACCACACCCGACCATGTGCCAGTGCTCCCCGCACCTGTGGCTCCGGTGGCACCTTCAAATGCAGAGCTACTGCGTATGGTAACTCGTAACCACTCATTGCTGACTGACATTCGCAGTGAACTCCTCTACCTTAACCGGCAGATCAACGAAAGTCGTGGCCATCTTGGACTTCCGTGATTCCTCCCCATGTTGTCCCCCATTCCCCTCTTCTACCTTCCCACAATGTTAATGTTTACATTAGATGTGTTGTTAGTGATGTTTTGTCTGTTTTAGGTAGAGTAGTTTTAGCATAGGAATAGTTTTAGATTCTGACTTTTTTTTTCTAGATTGTGATAGTATTTGTGGGTAAGTTTCATTTTGCTTTGGGTGGGGGGTTGATGGCCCTTTTATTTACGTGTGTTAGTTATTAGTTAGGTTAGCAAGTTTCGTAAATTTTAAGATATTTGTAGTTACTTTAGATTTAGGGTTAGCATTAGGGATTAGTGTTAGTGTAAGGGAATTATAACATTTCAGTTGTCTAATAAATCTTGTTATCTTTGATTTCTGCTTGCACTGATGTCAGGGACAATGCTGGGTGTGGGGCTCGCTCCATTGTATGCAACTCATACCATCAGTGGACTAATCCTTGTATGTGTAACTATGGTCGTGACCTGTTACTTAGCAGGATGGATTGTGCCAAGATACCTTAGCTATGGGCACAATGAACTTGCATGGCTGACCGATCTGCAAGGATAGTTCACGGCCTAATCTAGTGACAGTTTTTTGTGACCTCCAACATCTTAGGTGTGATGCACAGAGTTGTACTGCACATTGTTGCACATTTACAACTCAACGTAGGCACATAGCATTGTGAGTCTGTCAGAGTTGCTACAGTTATCCATCATGGAGATGTAAGTATGGCCCGGCTACCACATATTGCGTCAAAGAAATGCATATCAGATGCTCCAGGCTCTGAATCCATCTCTATTGCACAGACCTTGGCACACTTGATGCGTGGTGCTAGTGCATCAGCTTGCTTTGCCTTACATGTTCCTGTGCATGATGGACGACCAATCTCCTTTACATGCATGATGTAGGTCAAATGTGTGTCCATTGGTAACGTCACAGGACACAACACTGTTTGTGAGTCACATGAGTAATGTGGTACTGAGTTATGACTTTGGAATTGAGGTCATTCACAGATGTCATTTATGAATTACACTGTTAGGTAGACTGACTTAACTTCTACTATCTTCCTTTTGTGACACCCTTAATAAGTTAAGTAATGCTTTAGTCACTGATGAGGTTTTGTTGCAGGCACACTGTTCTGCTGCACACAAGTGGTGACATGTTGCACTGCTAGTTGTACCGACAGTGTCATGGCCAGTCATTCCAGCTGTTACTTTTGGCATTGGCCCATAGTGATGACACACTTGAAATGTTGCCATTGAATCAGACTATATGCTAATTGCAGTTCTACAGACATCCATGGTCACTTTGGCCAATATGTTCACAGTGTGCACAGCATGAGAGGGCTCAGATTTTCTATGGCATTGCTTGTGCACAGGTAGGGGATGACTGACGCTTTACACTTTGGCTACAGTCACTATTGTGGACTCAAATACAGTGTGGCTCACTTTGTAGTTCCATATATGTATGTTAAACATGTGCCCTTAGGTTACCTCATCAATGTGGATCTGCTGTGCCACATCTAGGGATGTGATATGCAATGCGCAACATCACAACAATCTTCGTCCACCACGTACCGTGTAAGTAGATATGCCAGGAGATAATGGTTTGCTATCCTTCTGGGTGACACTACTTGTGTCCTGCGACTGACTTGCCCATGTTCTCACACATGCATTTTTCATCACTGGACATAGTGATGACACACTTGAAATGTTGCCATTGAATCAGACTATATGCTAATTGCAGTTCTACAGACATCCATGGTCACTTTGGCCAATATGTTCACAGTGTGCACAGCATGAGAGGGCTCAGATTTTCTATGGCATCTGCCAAAAGACAGAGGAGGTATGTCACCGTGTACAGACACCAGACATCTACGCAGCCCACAATAACGCCACCCGCAGACACCATACCCTCATCTGATCCACAAAAGGGCCTCCGTCAAAGACCGCCTAGGCAACTACAGCACCAAAACTGCCCTCATCGCCGCCACCGGTGACATCAGGGCCCTGCTGGTCAACGGAGAAACAGTGTCCCTGATCCTCCTGGACCTGTCAGCTGCCTTCGACACTGTCTGCCACCACACACTACGCACCCGCCTCCCCGACGCAGAGCTCTGAGACAAGACTATGGAGTGGACCACCTCCTTCCTCTCTGGCAGAACCCAGAGCACCCGCCTCCCCCTTCCATCTCAAAATCCACCACAATCATGTGTGGCGTACCCCAGGGCTCATCCCTCAGCCCAACATTGTTCAACATCTACATGTGCTTGCCCACGTTGCCTGACTGCACAACCTCTACATCATCTCCTACGCCAACGACACACAGCTGATCCTCTCCCTCACCAAGGACCCCCTCACCGCCACAACCAACCTCCATGAAGGAATGAGATCCGTCGCTGAGTGGATGGAGAACAGGCAACTGAAGCTAAACTTGGACAAGACAGAAGTCCTCTTCCTCGGCTCCACCACCTCAGCCCGGGACAACTCCTGGTGAACGACCACACTGGGAACAGCTCCAACACCCAACAACCACGCACATGACCTGTGGTTCTTCCTCGAATGTACTCTCTCCATGACAATGCAGGTCAAGGCCATTTGGTCCTCCAGCTTCAACAACCTCCGCATACTTCGCAAGATCTACAGTTGGATCCCCACCGAAACAAGGTGAAAGGTCTCCCAGGCCCTCAGCAGCAGCAGGTTGGACAACGAAAACGCCCTCTCTGCAGGGGCCTCAGCTACATTCCTGAACCGACTTCAACGCATTAAAGACGCCTCTGCAAGCCTGATCCTCGACATTCCTCACCGCAGCCACATCACACCCCACCTGTGAGACCTGCACTGGATCCCCGTCCACAAGAGGATCACCTTCAAGGTCCTCACCCACACACACAAGTAACTCCACAACACCGGACCAGCATGCCTAAACCGACGACTCCGCTTCTACACCCCAAACCTGCCAGCTCCACTCCGCCAACCTCGCCCTCGCCACAGTCCCCCGCATCCAAGGAGCTTCCTCCGCTGGCTGATCGTTCTCCCACCTCACTGCCCAGACCTGGAACACTCTCCCCATCCTCCTACGGAAGAGCCAGGACCTGCTAACCTTCAGGAGACTCAGCAAGACCTGGCTTTTCAAGCAGTAGCAGCATCCCCCCCCCCCCCAGCACCTTGAAACACTCACGGCTGATTAGTGTGCTTTACAGATGTGCTGCTTGATTACTTGATTGATAGATTTTGCCCATACGCGGTCATCTTACTGCCTATCCATGTCAGGCAACACATGTACATTGATTCTATTTCCCTTGGTGGACCTTCTTGTGGATTCACAGACCCCTACTTATTGACTTAGTTAAATACTTGATTGGTCATGTACACACGTGTTGGACTTGGCCCTTCTGGCAGGTTCACCCCTAAACTTTTTGCGAGTATATTAGCTTTTTCCCTATGGTGTATTAGTGGATTTAGGCCTCTAGGCGCTTTCACACTGTGTCCCAGTGGAAAGTGCGTGCGCTCTGTGTAGGATTTAGTGAGACCGACCTGCCCTCCCATAGGAATGCATGGGGGAATGTATGTGTCCCTAGTAGTTGCTGATGCGTGGGGAGTGCAGGTGCGAGTTTGGAATGTACGGACTCGTGTGATAAAATGCTGCGCGATGATGTGTGTGGCGTGCATGTATCTAGTGTGGAAGTGCCACTTCTAGAAGTGGGCACTTCTGTGTGCAGTGTGAAATGAGTGCCTTGTCTGGTGATTGGCTGGCTGAGGTCAGGTGACGGGCTAGGGAATCCCCAGAGTCAGGAGGAGTCACCCAGTGGTGAATAGGGAGATCAGCAGCTAGATGGGTGGGAGGAGTACACATGGGTCCTGAATAGGGCTGGACTTTCCCCACACAATGCTGGCTCCGCCCCCTGTGGTGCGACTGATGACCCTGGCCTGTCCTGTGAATAGGGAGAGGGGCTGAGCAAAACAAAGTGCTCAAGAACCAGTTGTATCTGGTTCGCCCCTCCCCTGCACCTTTGGAAACAAAAGGATTTGGTGTATAAAAGAGGGGCTGTGACCCCATGAAAATGTTCTCGTTCTGTACTTGAATCTGCCAGGGGCGTGCTGCTGCTGGGGCCCAGGGGAAGGCTTCCCTCCCTGGGCCCTGCCCAGCCCCTGGATGCCTAATGGACTTTGTGGGACCGTTTGCTTCTGTTTCCTGGATCTCTCAAGGACTTTCTACTGGTCCTGAACATAGCGCCTGGAAAGCGCTTTATTCCCTCAGAGAGAGGAGCTGGGGCTGTGCAGCGTTGCGCTGCTGCGAGCGAGAGGGGGAATCCCCAGCGTAGGGATTCCCCCATGATGTGTGCCTTGCGGGTGCCCACCCCGCTTATCTGTTTGCTTTGGGTGCGCAGGTGCCCACCCTGCGTCTTCGTTCTAGGAGAAGGAGTAATACGGGTGCCTACCCCGCTTATTTACTTATTTAAAATTGCAGGTGCCCACCCCGCACTTTGCCCGCCAAAGAAATCACCGCCGCGGCCCGATCTGCATTTAAAAATCACCGCCGAGTCCGCGGCCCGCCTGGTTGTGGGCGGGGCCGCGGGACGGAAGCGGAAGTGCCGCCATTCCCCCGTGATGAGGAAGTCCGGTGACGCGGGGCTCCAGTGTGAAAGGGAGAGCCCCGCGGAGTGCTGGCCTGGTCGAAGCAAGTCCCGGGTCCCAGGAGGGGGCCCGGGTGAAGAAGGGGGCGGACGAATCCTCAGCGAGGCTCTCGTGAGGAAGAGAGAGCCCCGCCTGCCGCCTCCCGCCTCCGGAGAAGTCCCGGTCCCAGAAGAGGGACCGGGTGAAGAGAACAGCCCGGTAAGTGTACAGGGCTGGAGGGGAGGCTCAGCAGAAGCTGCAGAAAAGTCTAGAGCGGCCCCGGATGGCAGCGGGCCGCTCCAACAGGGGCCTATTTGTTTTAAGAGCCCCGTGGCTCCAAAGGGGGGCAAAATTGTTATTTTAGAGCCCAGAGAGGCTCCAACGAGGTGGTCATGATTATTCTAGAGCCCAGAGAGGGCTCCAGCGTTTGGGGACACATTCCATTTCGCCGCCAGTGCGCTCCCCAGTACTTTGGGGCAAGTTCCTTCGATATTGGCGCCCAGTTATTTCAGGAGCCCGTGTGCTCCATGTGGACATGTTACTTTCTGAGCCAGATGGTTCCCACGTTTTGGCCTATTGTTTCAGGGGCTATTGAGAGCCCCTGCCTCATGTGACTTCCACAGCTGCGCAGCACTTAGTGCCAGCTGCAGCGTTTAGGCCCTGTCTTGTCCCCAGCTGCCCAGCAAGTAGTGGGCAGCTGCTACGTTTAGGTTCTGGCGCAACCTGGACTCTAATGTGATTTTGGTGCTAGGAAATGTACTGTATATAGCATGTTTTGCGCACCCTGTGTCTTATACCTCTAAATGTGGTCATTTCTGCCTAGGAGGTTGTTTTACCTGTTTAGGTTGATGTTAGGGAGATTGTACTTCCCTGTGCGATATATGCCGCTAGTATAGTTATACTTAGGTGGTTAGGTCTAATGCGTTAGACCAATGAGAAATTGCATAATGTATTTATGCCCCTGTGATGGATGCAGGATAGGTTTTATACCTGATGCCGCTGAGGTCATTATTGCGCCAGTAGTTACTGGTTGTGTTCTACAGTGCTAATTTGTGTTATGTTCTACATGTACACTTGGTGATTTGTGCTAATTCTGACAGTGGCCCATGTGGCCCTGTCCCGTGTAAATAGTCCCTTGTAAAATTCTGCCCAGTGCCAGTTGGCACAGTGTAAATTGTGTGATTATTATCTAATGTGTTTTGGTATAATACAAAGGCTATTTTTATATAATACCTTGTGTGGAGTTTCTTTTGTGGTGGGCCTTGGGTGTTGTTGCTGGGTGCGCGCGCAAACGCTTTACACATTGCCTCCGGGATAAGCCTGACTGCTCGTGCCAAGCTACCAAGGGGGTGAGCAGGGGTTATCTTTGGCGTGTAACTCCCTAACCCTGACTAGAGTGGTGGTTTCTGCCTGGCTTTGGCGCAAGCCCTAGCCAACCAGAAATCCCATTTCTAACAACACGCATCTGTGTGAATTCTAAGAATGTATTTACAGTACAAGGGGAGACTGGACAGTACTAGCCCATACAACGCAAGATTGGATGGATGCCCGTTAGAGTGGCAGACAGAGTCCATTGGGAGTGACATAGCCAAGGGAAGAGGCGGAGTTTGCAGTGCCATTGTCAAAGAAACGAAGAATTGTGCAAGCCCATGTGTGGGTCCAAGGTGAGTGTTGGTGGACGTTGGAAGACAGTGGAAGAGGAAGATCAGTGGAATGATGGTAAGAAAAAACAAGCATTTGCAATGCAATAGGTCTCGCACTTACGCAAGTTTGAGCTCTTGGCATTGTATATGAAAATGCCTCTTATTTATTTTTTGGTATTTAAAACATAAATAAAAGCATTGTCATTTACAATGCTAAAAGCTTAAACTCTCGCAAATGCGATACATATTGCTTTGCAAATGCTTGTTTTAGAAAGCTGCGTTGTAATTGGCTAAAAACGTAATGCTGCCTTTAGGCTATTCTATTAGTTCAGTCTGTTTTAAATGTATTCACACCTTGTGCTTCAAGAAAGAAAGATGTGCCAAGCAGTGTGGCGTGGTGTGAAATGTTGCAATTGTTTCTTAAATGTACTTCTGTTAGAGACTGAGGCAGCACACTTAAAAGTTGGGATATAAGGATGTAGGGTATAACAAAGCTGCATGTTCCTTTGTCGTGACCCGTGGCTTAATGTGTGAGCAGTAACTGAGCCAGTGTACAACTGTTGACTGTTATCAGTTCCTCCCTGCCCCAAGAAGTCTGGCGTGGTGTCAAAAGTTCCAATTGTTTAGACTGTGGCAGCATAATAAAAGACATGTGGCCTGGCACTTAAGATTGCTATCTCCTTGAGAAGTTGCTGTTCTGTCCCATAGGAGCAGGGAAAAGACCATTCCATGTAGGCAGAAGGAAAACGGAAGGTTTATAAGGAGGTGCATTTTCGTATGGTACCGTATGAAAAAAATGTGTAGATTTCTGTTATCAGAATTAAGTGTTTATAATTTGGAATAAATGAAAGCATTTTTTGTAGATGTTTTCCTATATGTTAGACGAGGCAGGGTAGCCATGTGTTAGGTGTGGCCAGAGTCACACTGATTTATGGTGGGGCTCCCATTCACCAAACTTTAAAGTTTTTAATCCACTATAGAAATATTGTACAAAGAAAATTGTATATTTCTTAGTATATTTGTGTAACGTTTATGTTGTACAGTGGCATGCAGGTTTCTAACAACGCGCCTTTATTAAAACTCCTTTTTTTGTCATTTCAATTTTGACAGTTGTTCCCTCTTACTTCTATGTATCACACCATATCCGTTGCTTCTGGCCCCCTGCGTGTGGGAGCAGTGAAATATGAAGCGCTGTAAGCCAAAGCAGAATTTTAAATGTGACCTTATTAACCTCGCAGGCTCCTTAAGTATATGCAGCACGGACACCTCTGAGGGGAAACCGCAATCAAGGAGGATGGTTCTGTCTGGCTTCATTGAGTGAGTCAATTAGTGAGTGAGTCAGTGAGACTGAGTCAATTAGTGAGAGTGAGCCAGTGAGAGTGAGTCAATTAGTGAGTCAGTGAGAGTAAGCCAGTGAGAGTGTGCCAGTGAGAGTGAGCCAATGAGTCAGGGAGTGAGAGTGAGTTTGTGAGAGTGAGTCTGTGAGTGTGGAAATTAGTGAGAGAGTGAGTCAATTAGTGAGAGAGTGACTCAGTGAGTGAGTCAATTAGTGAGTGCGTCAGTGAGAGTGAGTCAATTAGTGATAGTGAGTCAGTGAGTGAGTCATGAGAGAGAGAGTGAGTCAGTGTGAGTGAGTCAATTAGTGAGAGAGTGACTCAGTGAGTGAGTCAATCAGCGAGTGAGTCAGTGAGAGTGAGTCAATTAGTGAGAGTGCGTCAGTTAGTGAGTTATGAGAGAGAGAGAGTGAGTCAGTGTGAGTGAGTCAATTAGTAAGAGAGTGACTCAGTGAGAGTGAGTAAATTAGTGAGCCAGTGAGAGTGAGTCAATTAGTGAGAGAGAGTGAGTCAGTGAGAGTGAGTCAATTAGTGAGTCATTGAGAGTGAGTCAATTAGTGTGAGTCAGTGAGACTGAGTCAATTAGTGAGAGTGAGTCATGAGAGAGTGAGTCATTGAGAGTGAGTCAATTAGTGAGTGAGTCAGTGAGAGCGAGTCAATTAGTGAGATTGAGAGAGAGAGTCAGTGAGTGAGTCAATTAGTGAGTCAGTGAGAGTGAGTCAATTAGTGAGAGTGAGTCAATTAGTGAGAGTGTGTCAGTGAGAGTGTGTCAGTGAGAGTGTGTCAGTGAGAGTGTGTCAGTGAGAGTGTCAGTGAGAGTGTGTCAGTGAGAGTGGCAATTAGGGAGAGAGTGAGTCAATTAATGAGAGAGTGACTCAGTGAGTCAATTAGTGAGTGAGTCAGTGAGAGTGAGTCAATTAGTGATAGTGAGTCAGTGAAAGTGAGTCATGAGAGAGAGTGAGTCAGTGAGAGTGAGTCAATTAGTGAGTCATTGAGAGTGAGTCACTTAGTGAGTGTGTCAGTGAGAGTGAGTCAATTAGTGAGTGTGTCAGTGAGAGTGAGTCAATTAGTGAGTGTGTCAGTGAGAGTGAGTCCATTTTTGAGTCATTGAGAGTGAGTCAATTAGTGAGTGAGTCAGTGAGAGCGAGTTAATTAGTGAGATTGAGTCAGTGAGAGTGAGTCATGAGAGAGAGAGTGTCAGTGAGAGTGAGTCAATTAGTGAGAGAGTGACTCAGTGAGAGTGAGTAAATTTGTGAGCAAGTGAGCCAGTGAGAGTGAGTCAATTAGTGAGAGGGAGAGAGTGAGTCAGTGAGAGTGAGTCAATTAGTGAGTGAGTCAGTGAGTGAGTCAATTAGTGAGAGTGAGTCAGTGAGAGTGAGTTAATTAGTGAGCCAGTGAGAGTGAGTCAATTAGTGAGAGAGAGTGTGAGTCAATTAGTGAGTCATTGAGAGTGAGTCAATTAGTAAGTGAGTCTGTGAGAGTGAGTCAATTAGTGAGAGTGAGTCAGTGAGAGAGTCATAAGAGAGAGAGTGACTCAGTGACAGTGAGTCAATTAGTGAGTCATTGAGTGAGTCAATTAGTGAGTGAGTCAGTGAGACTGAGTCAATTAGTGAGAGTGAGCCAGTGAGAGTGAGTCAATTAGTGAGTCAGTGAGAGTAAGCCAGTGAGAGTGTGCCAGTGAGAGTGAGCCAATGAGTCAGGGAGTGAGAGTGAGTCTGTGAGAGTGTGGAAATTAGTGAGAGAGTGAGTCAATTAGTGAGAGAGTGACTCAGTGAGTGAGTCAATTAGTGAGTGCGTCAGTGACAGTGAGTCAATTAGTGATAGTGAGTCAGTGAGAGTGAGTCATGAGAGAGAGAGTGAGTCAGTGTGAGTGAGTCAATTAGTGAGAGAGTGACTCAGTGAGTGAATCAATCAGCGAGTGAGTCAGTGAGAGTGAGTCAATTAGTGAGAGTGAGTCAGTTAGTGAGTTATGAGAGAGAGAGAGTGAGTCAGTGAGAGTGAGTCAATTAGTGAGAGAGTGACTCAGTGAGAGTGAGTAAATTTGTGAGCAAGTGAGCCAGTGAGAGTGAGTCAATTAGTGAGAGGGAGAGAGGGAGTCAGTGAGAGTGAGTCAATTAGTGAGTCATTGAGAGTGAGTCAATTAGTGAGTCATTGAGAGTGAGTCAATTAGTAAGTGAGTCTGTGTGAGTGAGTCAATTAGTGAGAGAGTCAGTGAGAGTGAGTCATGAGAGAGAGTGAGTCAGAGTGAGTCAATTAATGAGTCATTGAGAGTGAGTCAATTAGTGAGTGAGTCAGTGAGTCAATTAGTGAGTCAGTGAGTCAATTAGTGAGAGTGAGTCAGTGAGAGTGAGTCAATTAGTGAGTCTGTGAGAGTGAGTCTGTGAGAGTGAGCCTGTGAGAGTGAGTCTGTGAGAGTGAGTCTGTGAGAGTGAGTCTGAGAGTGAGTCAATTAGTGAGTGAGTCTGTGAGAGTGAGTCTGTGAGTGAGTCTGTGAGTGAGTCTGTGAGTGAGTCTGTGAGTGAGTCTGTGAGAGTGAGTCTGTGAGAGTGAGTCTGTGAGAGTGAGTCTGTGAGAGTGAGTCAATTAGTGAGTCTGAGAGTGAGTCTGTGAGAGTGAGTCAATTAGTGAGTCTGAGAGTGAGTCAATTAGTGAGTGAGTCAATTAGTGAGTCTGTGAGAGTGAGTCAATTAGTGAGTCTGTGAGAGTGAGTCAATTAGTGAGTCTGTGAGAGTGAGTCAATTAGTGAGTCTGTGAGAGTGAGTCAATTAGTGAGTCTGTGAGAGTGAGTCTGTGAGAGTGAGTCAGTGAGAGTGAGTCTGTGAGAGTGAGTCAATTAGTGAGTCTGTGAGAGTGAGTCTGTGAGAGTGAGTCAGTGAGAGTGAGTCTGTGAGAGTGAGTCAATTAGTGAGTCTGTGAGAGTGAGTCAGTGAGAGTGAGTCTGTGAGAGTGAGTCAATTAGTGAGTCAATTAGTGAGTGAGTCAGTGAGAGTGAGTCAATTAGTGAGTGAGTCAGTGAGTGAGTCAATTAGTGAGTCAATTAGTGAGTGAGTCAGTGAGAGTGAGTCAATTAGTGAGTGTCAGTGAGAGTGAGGCAATTAGTGAGTGAGTCAGTGAGCGAGTCAATTAGTGAGTCAATTAGTGAGTGAGTCAGTGAGTGAGTCAATTAGTGAGTCAATTAGTGAGTGAGTCAGTGAGAGTGAGTCAATTAGTGAGTGTCAGTGAGAGTGAGGCAATTAGTGAGTGAGTCAGTGAGTGAGTCAATTAGTGAGTCAATTAGTGAGTGAGTCAGTGAGAGTGAGTCAATTAGTGAGTGTCAGTGAGAGTGAGGCAATTAGTGAGTGAGTCAATTAGTGAGTGAGTCAATTAGTGAGTCAATTAGTGAGTGAGTCAATTAGTGAGTGAGTCAATTAGTGAGTGAGTCAATTAGTGAGTCTGTGAGAGTGAGTCAGTGATAGTGAGTCAATTAGTGAGTGAGTCAATTAGTGAGTGAGTCAGTGAGAGTGAGTCAATTAGTGAGTGAGTCAGTGAGAGTCAATTAGTGAGTCAATTAGTGAGTGAGTCAGTGAGAGTGAGTCAATTAGTGAGTGAGTCAGTGAGAGTCAATTAGTGAGTCAATTCGTGAGTGAGTCAGTGAGAGTGAGTCAATTAGTGAGTCAGTGAGAGTGAGTCAGTGAGAGTGAGTCAATTAGTGAGTCAATTAGTGAGTGAGTCAGTGAGAGTGAGTCAATTAGTGAGTGTGTCAGTGAGAGTCAATTAGTGAGTCAATTAGTGAGAGAGTGACTGAGTGAGTCAATTAGTGAGTGAGTCAGTGAGTGAGTCAATTAGTGATAGTGAGTCAGTGATAGTGAGTCAGTGTGAGTGAGTCAGCCTATGGCATAAGTGGTCTTTTTTTCAAGTCACTGCTTATGGCACGGAGCAAGGGAAAAGAGTAACTAAAGTAACCATTAATCGCCACTTAATGTGAATAGATTATATAAATTAACCACAGTTACTATTTCCCACATCTCTAGTGTCAAGTAGGCAATATTTACTTCATTTTAATGTACTTGCTTTAGGCCTTGATTCCTTTATATGTGTAACTGTAGTATACTTCGATCACACTACAAAAGGATGCAACAAGAATACTGTAAAGAAAGTTTATATTTGCCTGTGGAACATTCCTGTGGTATGGTGAGCCAGTGAGAGTGAGTCAATGAGTGAGTGAGAGTGAGTCAGTGAGAGTGAGTCAATTAGTGAGTGAGTCAATCAGTAAGAGTGAGTCAATCAGTAAGAGTGAGTCAATTAGTGAGTGAGTCAGTGAGAGTGAGTCAATTAGTGAGAGTCTCAGTGAGAGTGAGTCAATTAGTGAGAGTGAGTCAGTGAGAGTGAGTCAATTAGTGAGAGAGTGACTCAGTGAGAGTGAGTTAATTAGTGAGAGTGAGTCAGTTAGTGAGTTATGAGAGAGAGAGAGTGAGTCAGTGAGAGTGAGTCAATTAGTGAGAGAGTGACTCAGTGAGAGTGAGTCAATTAGTGAGAGTGAGTCAGTGAGAGTGAGTCAATTAGTGAGAGAGTGACTCAGTGAGAGTGAGTTAATTAGTGAGCAAGTGAGCCAGTGAGAGTGAGTCAATTAGTGAGAGAGAGTGACTAAGTGAGTGAGTCAATTAGTGAGTCATTGACAGTGAGTCAATTAGTGAGTGAGTCAGTGAGACTAAGTCAATTAGTGAGAGTGAGTCAGTGAGAGTGAGTCATAAGAGAGAGAGTGACTCAGTGACAGTGAGTCAATTAGTGAGTCATTGAGAGTGAGTCAATTAGTGAGAGTGAGCCAGTGAGAGTGAGTCAATTAGTGAGCCAGTGAGAGTGAGCCAGTGAGAGTGAGCCAATGAGTGAGTGAGAGTGAGTCTGTGAGAGTGAGTCTGTGAGAGTGAGTCTGTGAGAGTGTGGAAATTAGTGAGAGAGTGAGTCAATTAGTGAGAGAGTGACTCAGTGAGTGAGTCAATTAGTGAGTGAGTCAGTGAGAGTGAGTCATGAGAGAGAGAGTGAGTCAGTGTGAGTGAGTCAATCAGCGAGTGAGTCAGTGAGAGTGAGTCAATTAGTGAGAGTGAGTCAGTGAGAGTGAGTCAATTAGTGAGAGAGTGACTCAGTGAGAGTGAGTAAATTAGTGAGCCAGTGAGAGTGAGTTAATTAGTGAGAGAGAGTGAGTCAGTGAGAGTGAGTCAATTAGTGAGTGAGTCAGTGAGAGTGAGTGAGTCAATTAGTGAGAGTGTCAGTGGGAGTGAGTCAATTAGTGAGTCATTGAGAGTGGGTCAATTAGTGAGTGTCAGTGAGAGTGAGTCAATTAGTGAGTCCGTGAGAGTAAGTCAGTGAGAGTGAGTCAGTTAGTGAGAGAGTGAGTCAATTAGTGAGAGAGTGTGTCAATTAGTGAGAGAGTGACTCAGTGAGTCAATTAGTGAGTCCGTGAGAGTAAGTCAGTGAGAGTGAGCCAGTGAGTGAGTCAATTAGTGAGAGAGTGAGTGAGTCAGTGAGAGTGAGTCAATTAGTGAGTCATTGAGAGTGAGTCAATTAGTGAGTGAGTCAGTGAGAGCGAGTTAATTAGTGAGATTGAGTCAGTGAGAGTGAGTCATGAGAGAGAGAGAGTCAGTGAGAGTGAGTCATGAGGGAGAGAGAGAGTCAGTGAGAGTGAGTCAATTAGTGAGAGAGTGACTCAGTGAGAGTGAGTCAATTTGAGAGCAAGTGAGCCAGTGAGAGTGAGTCAATTAGTGAGAGAGAGAGAGAGTGAGTCAGTGAGAGTGAGTCAATTAGTGAGTCTGTGAGAGTGAGTCAATTAGTGAGAGTGAGTCAGTGAGAGTGAGTCATGAGAGAGAGAGTGAGTCAGTGAGAGCGAGTCAATTAGTTAGTCATATGCCTTGAGATCAGCACTATCCTTTTTGGCTGCATATAAACTGTCTTTGATCTGCACGCAAGCCTTGTGGTTTTCTTTTGTGAAATTTGTGTGGAACTTTTTATCACATTTCAGCTGCATGTCCCTGTTTGATCATGCATGTGATTGAGAGCCCATGACTATGTGCTTTAAACAAGGAAGTCGCACAAAAACAACTCTTTGTTCCACAGGCCATACGATCTTCTGTGTTCTTAGATAATGTTGCTACCGAAATGCGGAAGTTTTTTTATCTGACTTGTATTTCATCATTATTAAGTACTCATTGAGGCAGACATTAATTTAAAGCTACATCATTACTGAACAGAGCCCCAGAGTGAGACGCTCTTAACGTATCAGCTGGCACATAGTCTTTTCACTGTATGCTCTTTCAGCAGCATAAACCGAAAGTCCGTGGGGCACTGACAGAGCTGAAGTGGGTGACTGGTGGCCTGCTGGTTCTGTTGAAGCAGTAAAATAAAAAAGCCATTAATCAAGCATGATGGCTCTGTCTCCCTTCACGCCCAGGGAGGAGGGAGATACTAGCAGAGCATCAAAGGGCTGGGTGAGAAGGGAGGGGGGAATGCAAGGGTCAAAGCGGGCGAAAGTGAAAGTAATCAAGCAGAGCATCCAAGGGCTGGGTGAGAAGGGAGGGGGGAATGCAATGAGCAGAGGAGCAGCTGTGCACGTGCATGTGATCTCGTGCACTCAAGGTTTAGGCCAGCCAAAAGACTGTGGGTAGCACTTTGAAAATCCCACATATAAAATGTCTCTTCGAGCCTTTGGCTCGCGAGACCTAACAATGGTGAGACAGGCCTTTAGACGTCACTTTTTCAAGGACTTTCGCCTTACCAGTGTGGCACTTTCATCCTCAGGTTCGTCCTCTGATGTGTCATGTGTCTCACATGTGAGTGGTGGTATGGTGGGAGCAGCACCGTGAGGCACAGACGCATCAGGGTGCGGAGCTGAGGACATGGATGCGCCAGCAGCTGCAACTGTTGGCGCAGGACCATGGGGAGACACTGATGTGACGTGACATAGCAGGGCCTGGTATATCCCTGCAAGATTGCGCTGGTGTTTAGCCGTGGCAGCCATCTGGTGTTCTTCCCTCCGCTCCCTGCTCTCCATTATACGTGCAAGTCGTGACAATTCTGCACAGACACTACTGGAGCCAGCCTTCTGGGACAGTGTGTCAGCTCTCCGGATCATGACTCCAGAAATTTCATCCAGGGAGCGTTGGATAGCATTGAGGGTGATGTTGATGTCTGTCATCGTCTGCATGTGGTCCTGGATGTGACTCAGAGATCCACGTAAGTCGTCATATTTGGCTGCCAGGCTCTCCAACCCCACACGTACAATGTCACGTGTCTCCCGCTGGACCTCAAGCACACAGCGGTGAAAGGCCACATATGGGTCAGGGTGAGGCAGGTGTGGTGGAAGGTGCTTGCTGCTGGGTGGTTTGTGCAGGGGGTGGGCTTGGCGCAATGCTGCTGGGTGGCCCTGCTCCTGGAGTTGGTGTGGCAAGGGATTCCAGGATCTGTTGAAATTCGTCCTCATTGATGGTGGAGCTTTCATACAAGTTATCGTTGCGGAGTGGGTTGTTTTGCTGTCCAGGAGGTGTTTTCTCTACCTCTGCAATGTTCATGGGAGATACAGTTTAACAGTGTGTTACATGTATGGGCATGCATTATTTGATTTAACAAGCAGACTGCTGGAGACTGTACATTATGGATATTTTGGACAAGATGCATAGTATTTTCTGGATGGTGAATATTTCAGAGACATCACGGATGTGAGTGTGTACTTGTACATTGTAATATCACAAGTTACCTATGTGAGAAATGTGTCTTGACAGTTTCTACACACAAACGCTACCTGTTGTGTCCTGTGTTGTGTTGTGTGATGAATGCAGTCCGTAACACCTAGTAGGCAATGTTGATGTACTCAGATTTGTATGTGTGTGCACTGCATTTTCATGAAATGGGCCTTTGTCTTATGTGGATGTACAATGCAGACATGTTGATAGCTGTGGGGATTATTTGTCTTGGTCAGAGTTGTGACACTTGTGCATAGTAGGACATCAAGTGTCTTGTTCACATCAGGGGTTGTGTGCACAGAAGGTTGTGTCAGGGCGTGACATGCTCCTTTGAGGATGTGTTCCACATTCCGCAACATCAGTGAGGTGCCCTGCACCATGTTAATATGTTTGTCCTGCAGGCATGCTATTCATCATGCCCTGTCACTTGCCTTGTCAGTGTGGCTCACAGAGCTGCAGCTTTGCAGGGTCTTGCACATGTGCATGTGTTTTGTGCGCGATCAGTTATATGTGAGGAAGGCCCACTTTTGGCACATTGGCAATGGGGGATTACTTGACTTATTCTACGGAGCTGCACTGTGTAGGACACATGTGCCTCTGTCTCTTTTGCTCCTTGTGATTTGTGTTGTGTGCATTGCATCTGTCATGTTTAATCTTGCATGTATTGCTTACTGCACTTCAGTTGGATTACCCTTTCTGAGTATGGTGCAGCATGTATAACAATTTTTGTTGCTGTCTGAGCAGACAGTGTCCACACCCATTATCCGCAACTTTGGACCCACATGTGGAGTGTGTGTGTCAGTGGCGGACCGTTTTGTGCATCATACCAGGCAGTGACCTTCTGTACTCTGCAGGAGCGATTTGAATTAAGAGGGGGGGGACTTCCTACTCCATGCAGCGATCACTGCGGCTATCCGTGCGCATTGGAAAGAGGACCAAGCAGAACCAGAGGTTTCTTTAGGGTGCCAAAACATATTGACAACAGCGGGGAAGTTTAAGGCAGTCACATGCTTGTACAAGCGCATGAATCTTGAGAAACTGCCCACTTTAGACATACTTAATTTAAAATGGGAGGTAGATGTAGGGAGAGAGATACCGGAAAGGGCTTGGGCTGAGATTGTAGAGTAAGCATGGAAGAGCACCAGGAACGCCCGCTTTCAATGGCCTCATTTTTATGTTTTACAGCGCCTTACCTCGCACCAGCGTAGACTCAATGCATTTTTCAACACTGACTCAGATGATTGCCAAAGGTGTCAGGGATAGGGGGCAAACTTGCCTCACATGATTTGGGGGTGTTCACCTTTGTCTAGTTATTGGATCAGAGTAATGGCACTATTGAAGGTGATGACGGACAGTGAGCTAGATCTGGCGTTGGGGACTTGTATGCCGCATTGGTTCCCCCACACAGCTACAACTAGGATCGCCAGCAAGTTTATAGATATGGGATTGGTATTGGCCATGAGGGAAATTACAATACACTGGAAGGCGAGTGGGGCCACAAGTTTGGATCAATGGAAGAGAGAGTTCACCAAATGGGCAGAGTGTGATGCGATAGTAAGGCTACTACTAGTCAAGGGAACGTTGAGCGAGGGATCACTTGAGGCAGCTAGGGCATGGGAACATTTGGTTGGACTATTGTTAGACCAAGACACTGATAGCAATGTCAACACTGAGCCAGGAGAGCTGGTAACAGGCTCGAGCCTTTATAGCAAGTAGATGTAACTATTCAACCCCATTGGAGATATGCATGATGAGTAAATCTAAAGCGGCAGCCTGTATAATGGGTTTTTATTGTTCACCTTCTGGAGACCACCGATTAGGCACTGCTAATGCATATCAAAGTGTACAGAGTAACATGGGTTGTGACATGCCTGGAGGGAGGGGGAAATTAATTTCAGGATAGATTTATTAGTGATGAAGATGTTTGTTTATATGGGCTCTGTTGAATATTGGTTGTTATTCCCCTTATTACATGGTTCTCAATCTGCAAGGTAGTAGAGGAGAAATGTCATAGGAGCGAGCCAAGGATCCTATGCTTGTACACTTGTACATCATAGATAGGGGAGGGGGACTAGGTTGGTGATTTGGTAGATGTCAAGATCTTGCTTTCTCAGACCTAAGGATTTTTTTTTTTACAAGACAAAGTAGTAAATGCCAGGTGGTGACGTGGGTGGTGGGTAGTATGGACAGGAATACGGATGAATGCAGGTAAGTAGACTTTGAATGAATGAAAGGATTTCGTGGTGCGCCCTGCATCGCATTTATCAATTGAGGGCACACAACAAAATCAGTTTTGTTGATTTAAATGTCTCCTTACCTACATTCATCCGTATTCCGGTGTTTGCTAGCCCCTACACTGCACCTCCCCCACCCCACGTCACAGCCCAGCACCTTATGGTGTCCGCTACTTGTGTGTGATACATGATTTATAGTATGTTGATTTTCAGATGCGTATTTATGTTGTTCAGGCCTTGTCAGTGCAACCCTATCAACTGGTGCAAATGTCATGGTGATGTGTATTTGTGTATGTGACACACAGCTGCAGACATGGATGATACATGCTGTGCTGGTTCCGGCTATTCAATACCTGGCTTTGCGTGTGGGTGATTACTGCCATGACGGGATGTTTCTTCGATGACACAGTTGACTTTCCATGAAGGATGTGTTAACATGCACATGATCGTGTGATGGCCAACTCAAATGATGACAGAGGTGGAATGCTGTTTTCAGTATGGTCAAGTGTACACTTGGTGATGTATGAGTGTAAATTGACCTTATAATTAAGTGTGGCATTTGTGTCTTGTTAATTTATTGTGGCAAATTTGCTATCCTTGCTTGTTCTCATACTTTGTTTGGCATACTTCTTTACGTGGACATTGTGGTTGTGTGAGTTTGTCACAACAAGTGAAGCAGTACAAGTTTGTGAGACACATTGCTTACATGCATTGTCCACGTACTGTAGTGTTGCCGATATTGCCCCCCTGCTCATTGCAAGCCATTGCCCCATGAGTACAGTCTTCAGCATGTGTGCATTTAGTCATATGACTCTTTTGGGCATCGGCCTACATGGTCACTTTGTTGTGACATGGCATGTGTTGCCGGTATGCAGACTCACTCGTTGCTTTCTCATCTTCCTGTACGCAGTACTGCATAGCATGTAGAGGCAAGGGAGCATTTTTGTTGGCAATGCATGAGGTTGTCACAATGTCCCCCTTGCCTCATCATCACGCATATCCAAATCATCTTACGAAGGCCGCATCATCCATTTGCCAAAATGAGTATGCAGTGTGAATGTGACTGATCACATGCACGAGTAAGCATGCCAGCAACAAGCTCAGCACAACTGCAACATTTCACATGTCTGGCTCGTGTGCAAGGTTGTGTGTGGCCCTCCAAGTCACCCTTGATGGCCACGCACAACCTTGCACACGAGTCAGACACATGTGCAATGTTGCAGGTGTGCTGAGCTTGTTGCTGGCATGCTTACTCGTGCATGTGATCAGTCACATTCACACTGCATACTCATTTTGGCAAATGGGAGATGCGGCCTTGTGAAGATGATTTGGATATGGGTTGTAATGGTGCAAGGGGTGCATTTTGGCAGCATGCAGCGCCTCTAGGTGATGTGGCATTTTGCTATTTGATGTTGCACTTCTTTTGTGGTCTGATGGTGTACCTGGACTGTGTTTGGCTGACTTTTCAGAGCACATTTCAAAGTCTGTGTGTCTGGCAATATGGGTCTTGCAATGTTTAGGTTGGATCAGATGATGTGTGTCCATGCCACCATGCACAGGGCTATCTGGGACCAGAACCACAGTTATTGTGGCTATGCAATGCTATTTATTGTACATGTGTGCCATTGTGCCCATCCACCCCCGTCCACCCCCTCCATAGTTTGTACTCACCCTGTGGTTGTGTCTGCTCACATTCAGCAGTATCCCGACCTGGCACTCCGACCACCGTTTCCTCTGTGATGACTTGGGCCACCATTTCCTCCTTCTCATCCAGCTCCAGCAGGGGCCCTGGAATACCACCTCCAGTCGCCATAGCTGCCTTCCGGTTGGCTGCTATTTTCTCCTTTGTATTTTTCTTGCTGTTATTCCAGCGCTTCTTTACCTTCTCCACTGTCCTCCTCTTCCTCTCTCCCACAGCATTGACCTTAGCCGTGATGTCCTCCCATACATCTTTTTTCCTGGACAATGGCACTGTGCGTTTTATGAAAAGCTCCTGCTGATGTTCAGCCACCAGGGCATACAGGACCTGATTTTCTTGGTGGCTGAACCTGGCGTTCCTCCACCTCTTGGCCTTCTCCTGGGACTCTCTCTGCTCCTCCGGGCTGGCTGGGGGGTTGGTTGTTGGCTCAGCGCTGGTCCCAGCTTCCTCCATGTCTCTCCTGCTTTCTGCTGTGTTTTCCATTTTTTTTTTCCTGCTTGGAGGCCTTTTATAGTGCATTTTCACGCTTGCAGCATGCAAAATGCAGGGCTGATAGCAATTATCGGTCCGCTTTTCGCAATAATTGGCCCATCGCGACTTTTCTCGCGTTAGCATGTATTTTTTTATCGCCGGCGCTAAGGATTTATCACCATCCATTGGCGCCAGAAATGCTAGCTTTCGCCGGGTAGCGACGCGTTGTTAATACGTCGCTACCGCGGCAATAATAACAGGACTTCGCCGGCGATAAAGAATTAACTCTAAGAGCGCTTTGCAATAATTATCGCTATTTGTTGCTGATATGCCCCTGTATTTATTAGAAATATCCCATGTCCTGAATGCCAAACCTAAAAGCAATCATGTGTTCTGGTATCTATTAGTGCAGGTCATACTAAACAAATAATTTAATTGGCTTTCAAACATATTTGCACACAAGAAGAAGCCTATTTCCAATTTAAAAGATAAACATTGCTTGACCGAGTCCTGGAAATGGAAATTGAGCGGAGTACGTGTTTACTGGTGCACACAGCAGCGCAGGACATACTTGCCTAATAGTTTAATGCCTTCTGTAAATCGTGTTTACACATTGCAGCGTTTATCCCCAGTTTATTTATGACGCAGGATACCCGTGGGAAAGGAAGTGGGTGTTTTATTAATGCAAATCTAGCTCGTCCCTGACACAGTTACTGTGTAGCGTACAGATGCTACCGCAGAAGAATGCTTTTCAGGCAAGATACAAAACCATACACTCTGCACTTCCACTACTAGGTATACCCAGGGGTCACACGTCCATCAAAGCCCACGAACTTTGACACTTAATGGATGGCGGGATTCACGATACCAGGGATCTGTATCATGAGGGCAATCTGATGTCGGTCGCCCTTCTGGCAGAGAGTAATGGGGTCCAACCGGGGCAGTTCCTCATACAACCCACGATTATAGCGCTTTGTATAAACACTGGGCCGACATGTCCAAAGAACCCTCAACGCATTTAACCATCCAATACTTGCACGTCATGAGACAGGGGCGTCACCTGATTAGGTTGTTCACCACCTCCCTTAGACACCACACAGCGACAACGTTACTCCCCTTACGGATGAGCTGGGAAAGGGATCTTCAGCGACACTTCACAGACGATGAATGGAGCAAGGTACTGGAAGGGCCAAATAGTGTTCCAAGTAATATGCGTTTTCGCCTAATACAATACTTTATAACTCAAAAGGCATATCCAGCGAAAATCAACAAATACTATAATGATACAGATGTTGCCTGCCCGCGATGCCATATCACAGACGTGGATTTGTCACACATGGTATGGAACCGCCCA
Source organism: Triturus cristatus (assembly GCF_964204655.1). Lineage (NCBI taxonomy): Eukaryota > Metazoa > Chordata > Amphibia > Caudata > Salamandridae > Triturus > Triturus cristatus. The sequence continues at coordinate 101,533,429 of NC_140589.1, read as the reverse complement.
CATTTGAGGGAGTATTGGGAATCAGTGGTAACCTCATTAAGCTGTTGCAAAAAGACCGTACAATACCCCCTTGTGGGGAGACCTGTATATTGCATCTCTACAGTAGAACCAAGAACCAAAGAGTAACCTCCTGTTTTATTGCTTTTGGGGTTAATTGTAGCCTAACGGTTGATTAGCAAAAGATGGTGTTCCCCTGAACCCACCGCCACAATCGCTTGGAAGTGCTCATTGCCGGTGTGGGCCAAGGCAGAAATTGTTGCACTGCATAGAGAAGACATGCTAGGACTGTAAAGGGCTGGAACCAGGGGCGGCTGGTGGATTTTGATACTGGTGGGCAGAAAAATGTGTACCCTTGTACAATGCGCGACCGAGCGAGCCCGAACTGAAAAAGGAGAAAATTTTGAAAAAATGTATTCAAATGGTGGGTTTTACACCACATATTTACTGTAAATTTTTGCAAAAACGGGATCCAAATATAGCATTTTAAAGCACAAGTGTGAAGAAAACATTACAAACATATCAAAATTTGCCCAATCCTCTAACTGGTCTGCTTGCAAAACGACCCCCAAGCCAAGCACACACGGCCAATGGGAAGAGGCCCTCTAAGTGTTTTCTACCTGTAACACATCTCTTCCTCTTTGCTGTATTGGTTAATGAAGTCATCAAGGCTCACACCATTGGTAAGACCGTACATTGCAAATACTTTGAAAACTAGATGGCGAAAGAGATCCATCCCAGGATTGCAGTTCATCCTTGATTTTTTTAAGATTAGCCAGACAAACAGAAATTATATTTCCGCAAACTGTGTTTATTTTGTAAAATATAGCATTTATATACTATAAATGTACACTGACAGAAAGTCCACATAACAGAAATTGAGGTGCAAAACATACAAACCTGACGACAAGATTTTGGGTGGAAAGCAAAGATATACTGAAAAAGACAGATATAAAGTGTTTCAAAATTTACAATAGAGAAAAAAAGAGTTAACACAATAAGTTTAATTTTTAAATTGAAACATAAATAATAAAACATATAAATGTAGAGAATTACAAGAAAAAAAATTGAAATCATTGAAGAAAGTAATTTGCATTTAGGGCCTCATGAGGTTTTGCTGTAGGGCAGAACAGTAGGCCTTCCTGCTGCCCTGCCCTACAGCAAAAGAAAAGGGCACAAATGTACCGTATCTATCAGCAGATACGGCGCATTTCTGTCCTTTCCCCATGCACCGGCAAACAATAAGCTGCTGTGCGCCAATGCAGGCACTGTTGCACCATGGTGCACTGGTGCCTGCATTGCGGGCAACTACAAGAGGCGTTTTCCTCTTTCCCTGTGTGCTGCAGAAGGCAATATGCATAGAAAAAAGAAAAATGAGGCGAAATCAAGAGATTTCTCCGCGTTGTACCTCTGTAAGTTTTTGGTGCTGCTGCAGATTACCGATTTCTCGTAAATCTGGGGCAGTGTCAAAAAGCCATGGATGTTGCTGGGAACGCCCCCAGCAACACGCATTGCACGCAGAAAACTGCGTTAAAGGGGAACATATTTACGAGGCAGCATTAAGCCAAAAAAAGTGGCTTAGTGCTGACTCGTAAATAAAAAACTTGCACCACGGAACATCACAAAAAGAGACATTGCGGCAGCGCAAGGGGCCTCATAAATGAGGCCCGTAATGTACAAAAGAAAATTGAAGTATAAAATGTAAACTTTAATTTGGCATTAACAAATAAATAAAACCACACCAAGTGGTTAACATGGTTAAGAAAATATTGTTAAATAAACACAAATATGTTAAAGTGGCAAAGCTTGGTTTCCACTCTTTATATTGGAACAATAATATTTAACGAGTAACAGTAATTTATAAAATGTAAACTTTTAAGCAGCATCGGCAAATAAAGACGACACACACAGAAAAATAACTATGTGTTAGAAATGGGATTTCTGGTTGGCTAGGGCTTGCGCCAAAGCCAGGCAGAAACCACCACTCTAGTCAGGGCTGGGGTGTTACACGCCAAAGATAACCCCTGCTCACCCCCTTGGTACCTTGGCACGAGCAGTCAGGCTTATCCCGGAGGCAATGTGTAAAGCGTTTGCGCGCGCACCCAGCAACAACACCCAAGGCCCACCACAAAGGAAACTCCACACAAGGTTATATATAAAAAGTAGCCTTTGTATTATACCAAAACACATTAGATAAAAACACACACTTTACAATGTGCCAACAGGCACGGGCAGAATTTACAAGGGATTATATGTACAGGGGACAGGGCCACATGGACCACTGTCAGGAATTAGCACTTTTAGAACTTAGCACTTAGAACATAGGATATAAAATTACTGTAGCACAAAATAGAACATGTAGCGCACAACCAGTAACCACTGGTAACAGGTAAGTACCACCTACGCAACCCTAACCACCTTAGGAGAATATTACGCAGGGCACCATGAACACATCAGCACAACCTATACTAGGAAAAACTCTCCCCTACGCATAGGTACAGCTAGCAATCAGCATAGCATAAAGACATTGCGCAGGCGCAAAAGTACATTTGTAAAAAAATCACCAAGTACCCTAGGTGAGGGCACAACCCAGCACAACTGTCCCCAGGCCAACCTGGCCTTTCAGGGGCTCAAACGCCCTTCGTCCACAAAGTCAGGGCTGGACTGCGCAGGCTGCGCAGACCAATGCGCACAGGGGCACAACCTAAACGTGACAGCTGCCCACTAAGTGCTGGGCAGCTGTAGGGACTTAGGCCTGGGCACCTCTGGGCCCTTTTTGAACAAATGTTGCATACGTTGGAGCCTCGCTGGGCTCTGAAACTAATGTGCCCCCTTGGAGCCTCGTGGGCTCGAGAACAAGGATGTCGCCCAAAACGTTGGAGTCCTGCTCAGGGACTCAAGAGAATAATGCCCCCGACGTTGGAGACCTCCTCAGGGACTCGAGAAGAGAAATGCCCCCGCTGGGACGGCCCGCTATCAGACGGGGCCGCCCAAGAACTGCTATATTCAGTGCCTTCACTGGCACTTCACACCGATACCGGCTCTCTTGAGGTTCCGTATGAGACAGGACGGCACTATTTGAGTGATGACGAATATGGATGAGTTTGGTATCCCCGAACCGCAAATGACGAGTATAGTGGGTGTACGTAGTTTCGCTATGCAGCCACGTATGGTTCGTCTCATTTTTGGGTTTGTTCATCCGAACCCTCGGGTTCCATTTTAGATACAGCATCCATTTTGTTTCTTGCCCTCAGGTAGCCAGCGAACGGGCTTTTTGTCCGCTTCGTGACCCTGGGACTTTCCAGCTTGCACGAAGGACACGTGTTTCTTTGAGGTGACTTTTATGATGAGGGAAATGACACGAGTAAGGCAGATGGCCCCGCTCAAGGCTCATCTTGCCGCTCCGGTCTATTGTTTCAGCCACGCATACATTAGACATGAGGTCTTTGACCCTTCTATCGGGTTTCCTTTATTGCCCCTGACACTCTTTTCTAACCTGTTGTGTATTCTTGTCCTTTCCTTGCATCTGTTTTTCGTCCTTCCTCTTAATGTGTTTATGGTTAGGATGGAATGTGTTTATTGCGGAGGGAATATGTTTTTACAGTTGAGAACCGGCAAGACTGTTGTAATTATGTTCCGGCCTCCTGAAACATGAACACGACCCTTTTGAAGTTTATTGTGGGAACTGAGTTGTAACCTTTGTTCGCCATACTGTGCTATGGCAAAAACCTGTATAAAAGGAGCGATCCACTTCTACGAATTTGAAGCAGTCTCCGAGAACCTACACGTTGTGTACTTCTTGTGACCTCTGTATCCCTGCAGTAAATAAACGCTGATCTCTGACGTCGCTGGAAGTGTCCCGTGTCTCTGTGTTTGGTACGCCAGAACAGGTAACCCACGAAGGTTTCAGGTGTTGTTCCCTGGCACCGCTGGGTCTTAAGAATAACCCAGTCCTTCAGTTGGCGCCCAACGTGGGGCGACATCAACGGTACCGGTCCAAAGCCCGACGATCGTGAGGAACTTCGTGTGAAATCGCCGAGGGAAGGTGCACCCCGCTTCATCGATCCAGTTGTCGAAATAAGTGGCCCGACGCCTCTTCCCGCGAAGATCCCCGCCTCCTGACGGCTGCGACGGACCGATGCCCTGACTGTCGACCTGTTTTGGCGCCTGGCGTAGTCCTTTGTACGGCGAGACGATAGACGGGCCTTCCTGGTGACGCCATTGTTCTCTCAGTTAAGTATTTGTGGGTCGCTCCCAGTGTTGCTTTGTTGTTTGCATGGTTCCATAGCATTCGTGGTTCTTAGTTGTTGGGTTTTATTTGACGATTGCAATTGCCAAAAACCGAGGGTCTTGCAATTTTTTTTTGCGAGGACATCGTAACTCGATAGCCCTTGAAGTTTGTATACTCGGTTAGTGTGCGCGATGCCTGGCCGTAGTACTTTGTTTGGGTTTCTCAAATGTTGCAGCATGGATTCCCGGCTGGAGGATTCATGTCCGATACCTCCGGTTGGAACTCCAATTTACGAGCTCTATAGTCGTCATGGCGTGGGTCCTATTGTATATAATGAATATTGGGTCCGCTACACTAAAAATGATGGCGTCCTTAGTTGGCCATCTCATGGTAGTTTCGAGACTACCGTTTTAGATAATTTGGAAGCTAAATTATTTAAGAAGAAAGCTAGGCCGGCCATGTTTGATTCCTTCCGGTTATGGCGGAAAGAGGCCAAGCAGAAAGAAATCAAACAGAATAAGAAAAATAAAAGAGAAGGTGTTATCACGGTGATGCGCAATGCAGAACAATATCAGTTAGACAAAGATGAGAAAGAGCAGGAAGTTAGTGCTCGGCTTCACCATATGGCAGTGGATAAATGTTATCCGGTGCTACCTTCTAATATTGACAAGACAGGTGAAGAAGCGGTGGAGGATTCGCTCTTGTCTTATCTGATGAAATCACCACCTCCCTATGCTCCCGATGTTATGGGTCCCATTCGTCCACCTCTTCCTCAACCCGCTGTTTTGGCGGCTGCTGGTCAGCCCGCCGTTCCTCCCGTACTCCCGAATCCCTTTGGGCCACAGATCGTACGTCCTCTTGTCCCGGCTTCTCTCCCTACTGCGCCTTTCCAAGTCCCTCCTCAGCCTGTCATTCCTGTTGTTCCTGCTGCTGCGTCTACTTCCACTGTTTCCACCCCTATTGTTGCTTCGCCTGCATCTTCTTCCTCTTCTCCTTCTGTTCATAGTCGTCTCATGACTGCTGTTGCTTCTCTTTATTCTCCGCTTTTTGGGCCGATACTTGGCTCGACTCTTTCAGATGTCGCTCAAAGACGCAGTCAGCTTCCTGATGGTAGAGAACGTGAATCGTTGGTGAAAACGGCACGTAGATGGATTCGTAACCCTGTTAAATACACCCCACGTGTAGTGTTTGAAACGTTTTCTCAGTTTAATGTGCCCACGCAACGATTTGTGTTCGAAGAATTGTGTAAGTCATTGAAAGAGGAGTGGGACGATGATATAGCTGATGATATACCACCTGAGGTTTCCGAGCTACAGCTTCGGTTTGCCACGGGTGTAATCGTGGGTGACAAAGTTCGAGAGGCCCTAGAACGCTTGTTATCCTTTCGATGTACGGTGCAACCTCGTGCGTTGTTTAAGGATGCGACTGCGGAATGGATGGCACAACCTGGTCAATATCCCATGCGGGAAGTTCCCCCGGTATGGATGCCAGGTGATCCGGCTGCTAACCCTCCTGTCCCAGGCCATTTCCAGAGAGTGTGGATACACCTCCCTTGGAAACGATCGGAAGTTTTACAAGTGAAGCAATCCTTGCCTGATCCCCGTAAGAATCCTGCGGGTTATTACAAGGAGCTGTCCCAATTGGTGGATGCTACTGTCATGAACCTAGCCGATATTGACATGTTGTTTGGCAATGTGGTGCCTCAGCCGATTTGGGCGAAAATTCGTCACGAGAATCACGTAGCCGAGCTAGGCGGTGACTGGGCTGCCCTTACAGCGGCAGATGCCCGGCAGGTCGGTGGGGCTAAACCTGAACAGATTATTGTGGCTTTGCCTCAGAGGATAATTACCCTCATGAAAACACTTATGCCAGCGATGCGCGTCAATTGGGACAAATTATCAGCGTGCAAACAAAAGAGGGATGAAAGTGTTTCTGATTTCTTTACGAGATTTGAGGAAGCGTTTGTTGACCATAGCGGTCAGGACATGGGTTCTGAGGGTGGTCAGCGGCTGTTCGTTGATAAGTTTGTATCGAACTTGTTGCCCGACCTTAGCAACAAGTTGAAGAATTCTGAGAGTTCGTGGGCTGTTTCTACCACTGCCCAAATATTGGCTACGGCCCAATATTACGAAAATAGAGAAAAGGAGGAAAGTGAGCGCGCAGATAAGAAAACGAAGGATCTTAAAACTAAGGTCTTATTGCAGCAAGCCTATCCTCCGCGTTCGAATTTCAGTGATACACAGCAGCTAAACAGATCACAACCACAGTTCTCCAGATCGCAGACGCGAAATGTTTCGCCCGCACCTCGCTTTGTGCTGGGATATAATCAATGCGCATATTGTCGTGGGGAGGGCCATCTGAAGTTCGATTGTCCGGTTCTCCGTGATAGGACCAATGGTGTGTCGGCTCGAGGAGGACGTAGTGGTCCTCAACAGGCTTCCCGTGGTAGAGGTCGCGGAGTTACCCAGAATCAGGCCGACCGCTTAAGCCACGTCTTCGGACTCGCACAATTGTTTCGATCGGCGCGAACCATCGTCCGGTCGGTCTGCACAGTATCATGTGGATGATTGCTATGTTGAGTGTGATGTTGATGCGGATGGTATCTACTAGGACAGCCATGGACAAAGGAAGGGAGAAGTATCGGTTCCGGTTGATCAGAGAGGGCCTTATGTTGCAGTAGCCACTTTGGGCGTCGTTGAGCCTTTTCTGTTGGACACTGGTGCAGCAAAAAGTTCCATCATGCATTCGAAACTCCCTGGCGCGCCTTTGTCTGGCTTAACGAATGTTTCCGTTGGATTCTCTGGCGCCCCCGTTAGCAATCCAGTTTCTCGCCCTTTGCCCCTTACAATTGGGTCTCATGAGCTGGAAGCTCCTTTGATTTTGACTACTGGTTGTGGTGAGAATCTTTTGGGCTTAGATTTGTTGAAAAGGTTACATGCGACTTTGTACTGTTCTCCTACGGGTGTGGAGCTTACGTTGGGTACAAGCGTGATTTCCCCTATGTATTTATCGATCGACAAGCTCCCGGCGGCATTGAGATCTCTTCCGGACTCCTTGTGGGCGACAGGTCCCAATGACGTGGGCCTGTTGGATATACCACCTTATGTTGTCCAACTGAAAGTTGGTGCGCGTTTGCCACGTATACCTCAGTATCGTATTTCCCTTGATGGTGAAAGGGCATTGTTAGCGATCATTTACGATCTGATCGGTAAAGATGTTATTGAGGAGACACGGGGTAATGTGTGCAATAGTCCCGTGTTGCCTATTCTGAAACGAACGGATCCCTCTAAACATCCTGTGTACCGTCTAGTTATCGACTTACGGGAGGTGAATAAAGTCGTTGTTCCGCAGTTTCCTGTGGTGCCAGACATTACAGCTTTATTGACTCTGATTCCAGCCACTGCATCATGGTTCTCGGTGATCGATCTGAAGAATGCGTTCTTTAGCATTCCGATTGCTGAGGAAAGCAGAGATTTGTTCGGTTTCTCATTAGGTGGTCGCAGCTTCAGATTCAAGCGCGCACCACAGGGCTACTGTGAGAGTCCGTCAATTTACAGCCAAGCTCTTAAGAGTCAACTTGATGCGTTTGTGTTACCGGCTGGTGCAGCCTTGATTCAGTACGTTGATGATCTATTGGTCGCTGCTGACACTGAACAGCTCTGTAGAGCCGCTACAGTGTCTCTGTTACAGCATCTCTGTGCATTACGTCATAAAGTGTCACCTTCCAAACTGCAATATTGTTGTCAAGAAGTTACCTATCTCGGTCACTTATTGTCAAAGGCGGGAAGAAGGTTGACCCCTGAACGAATTGCAGCAATTGCTCGAATGACTGTGCCAACAACTCAGAGAGATGTGCGTGCCTTTCTAGGTATCACGTCATACTGCAGACAGTGGATTCCGAACTTTTCACTGTTAGCGAAGCCATTGGTAGCTCTCACGTGCAAGGACGTTTCGACTCCTTTGCCTTGGACGGAGGAATGTCAGAAAAGTTTTTCTGAACTACGTGATGCGTTGTGTTCGGCTCCTGTGTTAGGTACTCCTGATTACAGCAAGCCATTCACATTATACGTCCATGAGAGGGACGGTTGTGCGTTGAGTGTTTTAACGCAACAATTTGGTGATAAGCAGCGTCCGTGTGCATATTTTTCCTCGACCTTAGACCCGGTAGCTAGAGCGTTGCCGAGTTGCTTGAGGGCGACAGCGGCAGCTGCGGCGTCTATTCGACAATCCGCAGGTTTGGTCATGGATAATATGCTCATAGTAATGGTTCCGCATGCAGTTGATACGCTCTTGAATCGGACAAAGACTCAACATCTGACGAGTGCAAGGTTGTCTGGGTACGAGCTGACCCTTTTGGCAAGTCATATACAGATCAAACGTTGTAATGTACTGAATCCGGCGACATTGTTGCCGATTAATATGGAATCAGATGATGTGCTGCCACATGATTGTTATTTACGGACTGAGGAAGAAACAAAAGGTCGTGTGGACCTGAAAAACACTCCCTTGGCAGATCCCGATGGTACTTTGTATGTGGATGGTTCTTGCTTCAAATTGCCGAATGGCGATGTGACGACTGCGTATGCTGTGGTGACATTGAGCACGGTTGTGGAAACTGCGAGATTGAACCAGAATTCCGCGCAAGCGGCAGAGTTAATTGCATTGACGAGAGCGTGTGTTCTGTCGAAGGGAAAGCGAGTGAATGTGTTTACTGACAGTCAGTATGCATTTGGTGTTGCGCATAACTTTGGAAGATTGTGGAGAGAAAGAGGATTCATGACATCGCATGGTACGAAGATCCAACACGGGCATCTCGTGAATGATCTTTTGGATGCACTTACGTTGCCTAAACAAGTGGCGATTGTTAAATGCAGTGCACATCGAAAAGTGACGGATGATGTTGGTCGTGGTAATGCATTTGCGGATGAAATCGCTAAGGAAACGGCTAAGAATATTGCGACTCGAATGTATGTTACGAGTTCAGTAAGGTGGCCGACGGAGACTGGTATGTGTGAAAATACCGTTGAGAGTGTGAAAGCAATTCAGAACGAAGCTACTGAAGCTGAAAAGACCAAGTGGAAAGAAAGTACAGGGAAATTGGATACGCATGGATGTTGGGTTGACCTGACGGAATGTCAGAGGTGGATGTTACCAGATGCGTACGTATTAGCTGTCGTGACGATGACTCATGGGTTGTCACATATTAGTGCGAAAGGAATATGTAAGTTCTTGTCCCCTGTATGGAGGAATGAGGGTATTGCTAAGTGTGCCGAAAGAGTGGTTAAGAATTGTATGGTGTGTTTGATGCATAATCCCGGAAAAGGCACCCCCACTCCTCCTGGTCATTTTGCTCCTCCTGCTTGTCCCTTTGAGGTTATCCAGCTGGACTTTATCCATATGGAGAGATGCAATAACCTGAAGTATGTTTTGGTTGTGGTTTGCGCGTTCTCCAGATGGATTGAGGCCTATCCTCTTAAGGATAACACTGCCCTGTCCACAGCAAAAATCCTGCTGAAGGAATACTTTCCTCGGTACGGAATGCCCCGGATTGTATGGTCGGATAATGGGAGTGAGTTTGTGGGAAGTGTAATGCAGAGTGTGTGTAAGGGCCTGGGAATTCGACAGAAATTCCACAGTGCTAATCATCCTCAGGCAGCGGGTTTGGTTGAAGGGTACAATGGTACCCTGAAGCTGAAACTCGCTAAGGTTCAAGCTACGACTGGTCTGTCATGGCCTGATGCCTTGCCTCTGGCTCTCCTATCGACCAGAGCAACCGTACACTCTCGAGTAGGGCTTAGCCCATATGAGATTGTGTTCGGTCGCCCTGCGAATATTTGGGGAGTCCCGAGGCCTAGGGCTTTTGATAGTCTTGAGTATCCAATGTTAATTGATTACTTGCATGATTTGACCACTAAACTACGGTTAATCCATCAACAGGTCCTTGAAGCTCTACCGGCGCAGACAGAGGGTCCTGGACACCAGCTCCGGCCAGGAGACTGGGTGGTTACCCGAAATTTTGGTCGAAAGCGTAACTTGGAGCCAAGATTCGTCGGACCCTATCAGGTCTTATTGACGACGAGGACAGCGGTTCGACTGGAGGGTCGGAAAAACTGGGTGCATGCCAGCCACACAAAGAAGGTACCGATCCCCTTACCAACTGACGGTTGGGTGAGGACTGGGATTTCGGCCTCAGAAACTGAGACTCCTTTGCACTTTGTGCCATTTAGTGACGCTCAACTTGTGGAGGAGGATTCGTCACTGCCAGATCCACATGTGGAGTCATCAGTAGTAGGGAACCCAAGGTCTGACTCGTTGTCCACTTCATCAAACACTGTTGCGTCAGCTGAACAATTGTTTGTAGAGCAAACTCGACCTGGAAGAAGTCGATACTTTCCTCGTTCAAGGACTAATAAAAAGTAACAGTACAGTGGTTTTTGACGTTACGAATATTATGAACGATTACATCCTTTCTTTTTGAGTTGTTTGTGCTTTTCCACTGCTAAGAGACTTGTAATAAATTTGAACGTTTCGTGGAAACCTCGCCATCCGGGTCACCGTAGGGCCGTGCGGGTACTCCTTTCTGTTTAGCAGGTTTCTGACGCTAGGTTGGTTACTTTTGTCGATCTCTGGGAACTCCTGGGGATTGATAATCGCTACTCAGAACGAAGTGCGTCAAGTACGTCACGGACGGTTTGTAGAGGATGGCATTCTCTAAGCTGTTGGAAGAAGAAAGGGTGTTGGCACAGAGATCAGAATTATGGAGGGTTGTACGAACAAAATGTTTTTTGTTTCAGGTGTTTCTACTGTTTCTGGCCTTGTCTATGTTATTGGTGGGTGGAGTGTATTTCGGAGTGCCGTTGTTCTTGCCTTCTGTTTCACCTACCTTTTCTCCTAACCTAAGTTCCCTCACCACTGTCTCCCCGCATTCCTTTCATCCTTTGCCTCAACATGAGCAGGTTAGGCGTGCGGAATTCATGAATAATTCCTTTGTTCAACTTCTACATCAGCATCAGTTGGTGGTGAATACTACCAATTGTTGGGTATGTGGGTTAATGCCACACACCATGGACAGGGGTATTCCGTATTTGGTCCTTCCATACAGCTCCCAGGGTTCAGCTCGAGCATTCCAAACTATGTTCCGTAGTGCACTAGATTCCTACCCCAGTCGAGAGCCACGGTCTGTCAATTTTGGTCCTGGGCCGTACCACAAGCCTTTGGCGATAGCCATAGCAGATCTGGATAGAGATATTTTTGATGCATCACTCATTCCAGATGAAGAAGTGCAGGCCTATAAGGATCTGAGTGAGACTGATTATAGTACGTCAGTGGGTGATAGACAGCTTAAGAGCTCGTCCCCAATATGGATTGTACCGCACCTTGGTAATTTCTGCTTGAAAGGTTTGGGTCGAAATCCAAGAGCACAACTTGGGAACAGTGCTTGCACCGATACGTATGTCCTACCGATGCTCTCCTCCCCTGTTTTTCTGACGGCTAAGGGCACCTATTTTGTATGTTATGAACGCGCGTATACATGGTTACCCCGCGACTTTTCGGGTACCTGTTATATTGCGAATCTTTTACCTCCGACTTTCACAGTTGCTTCGGACTATCACAAAACTAGAGTCGTGAGAGGCGTTATTAGCAAAGAGGACACTGCTGGTCAAGAAGCAGGAGACTTCTTTAAGGGTTTCTTGCCGTTTTGGGGACCTATGGTTAATAGTAGGAACCTAAGACAGTTGACCCGTGTGGTAGAGTCGACTGCTAATATTACTGCAAATGCCCTTGGTAACCTAACAGCTGAACTACAGGCGGATAGACTCATGACGTTGCAGAACCGTATGGTTCTAGACGTTGTTCTTGCAGATAGAGGGGGTGTGTGTAAAATTATCCACTCGAGTTGTTGCATTTTTATTCCTGACAATGCTCCAACTGTTTACCAAGCCATCTCGAAGTTGCACAAGATTTCCGAGTCCATACACGTGGACGAAGGTAATTGGACGCTCCTAGGATGGTTTTGGGGCCTGATGTCAACCTGGGGTTGGAAGATTCTAATGATCGTAGGGGCTGTTGTAACGATTCTGTTCACGTGTTGTCTTTGTGTACAGTGTGGTCCTGCCTTATGTGGCTTATGTGCTGCGACGTGTATAAGGCGGCCATCTGTTACCAAGGAGACGTTGATGAATAGGATGATGTTCCAGCAGCAGCTGAACGATCTGATGAATATTGATATAGATTCCGATCTTGACTAGTGCTTGCCTACATGAGGGCAAAAGGAGCGTCTGAGGTTCCGTATGAGACGGGACGGCACTATTTGAGTGATGACGAATATGGATGAGTTTGGTATCCCCGAACCGCAAATGACGAGTATAGTGGGTGTACGTAGTTTCGCTATGCAGCCACGTATGGTTCGTCTCATTTTTGGGTTTGTTCATCCGAACCCTCGGGTTCCATTTTAGATACAGCATCCATTTTGTTTCTTGCCCTCAGGTAGCCAGCGAACGGGCTTTTTGTCCGCTTCGTGACCCTGGGACTTTCCAGCTTGCACGAAGGACACGTGTTTCTTTGAGGTGACTTTTATGATGAGGGAAATGACACGAGTAAGGCAGATGGCCCCGCTCAAGGCTCATCTTGCCGCTCCGGTCTATTGTTTCAGCCACGCATACATTAGACACGAGGTCTTTGACCCTTCTATCGGGTTTCCTTTATTGCCCCTGACACTCTTTTCTAACCTGTTGTGTATTCTTGTCCTTTCCTTGCATCTGTTTTTCGTCCTTCCTCTTAATGTGTTTATGGTTAGGATGGAATGTGTTTATTGCGGAGGGAATATGTTTTTACAGTTGAGAACCGGCAAGACTGTTGTAATTATGTTCCGGCCTCCTGAAACATGAACACGACCCTTTTGAAGTTTATTGTGGGAACTGAGTTGTAACCTTTGTTCGCCATACTGTGCTATGGCAAAAACCTGTATAAAAGGAGCGATCCACTTCTACGAATTTGAAGCAGTCTCCGAGAACCTACACGTTGTGTACTTCTTGTGACCTCTGTATCCCTGCAGTAAATAAACGCTGATCTCTGACGTCGCTGGAAGTGTCCCGTGTCTCTGTGTTTGGTACGCCAGAACAGGTAACCCACGAAGGTTTCAGGTGTTGTTCCCTGGCACCGCTGGGTCTTAAGAATAACCCAGTCCTTCAGTTCCAGTCCTTCACTCTTCTCGGCGGGAGCGAAATGCGGCCCGGACCCCCTCCGATGGAGCGTCAGGTGCTCTGCAACCAACAATGCTGCCCCCACTCACCGGGACTCTGGCGGCTGCTTTGGACACTCTGGCGGCGGCGGGGCGCTTTCCTCCGGTTGCGAGAGCGGGATGGGCTCCTGCCTCTCTTTGGTGGTGATCCGGGTCTCCCTCAGCTCACGGGAGGCCCGACTACTTCCGGAGGCGCGTCACAAGCCCCGCCCGTAATCAGGGGTTCCCTGACTCCTTCCGGGTCGCCGCAGGCAGCGCGGCGGCCCAGGGTTTCTCGGCGGCGATACGGTGGCAATGAGGGGTAGGCTCCCTCTTCCTTACTCATACGAGCGGGGTGGGCACCCACTCGAGGTCGCAACAATGCGGGGTAGGCACCCGCTCGAGGTCGCAACAATGCGGGGTGGGCACTTGCACACCAATGAAATATAAACACGCGGGGTGGGCACCCGCTATCAGCAAATCACTCCTTCAGGCGGCAATAATGCGGGGTGGGCACCCGCGATGAAAAGCAGCCAAAAAGCGGGGGAATCCCTACGTCGGGATTCCCTTGCAAAGGATCGCCGTCCAGTGCTGTGTCTCTTCACGGAGGCGCTCCTCAGTCCCAAAATGCAGCGCTTCTGCTCTGGGAAACACAGCGCTCCCCCAACAAGGCAAGGCTCTGGACAAAGTCTTTTAGAAGGCAGGGGGGGGCAAGGGCTGGGCCCAGGGGCCAGCTCACAGGGCCCTCCAGGCAGGGAGGCAGTCCCCAGTGGCGATCTCTCCTGGCGCCCAGCAGCAGCAGCAGCCCCCCCAGTTAGGATTAGCCAAGAACATTTTACTTGGGGTCACAGCCCCTTCTTATACACAGGATTCCTTTGTCTCCAAAGGTGCAGGGGAGGGGCGAACCAGATGCAACTGGTTCCTGAGCACTTTGTTTTGCTCAGCCCTTCTCCCTATTCACAGGACAGGCCAGGGACATCAGTCGCACCACAGGGGGCGAAGCCAGCATTGTGTGGGGAAAGCCCTGCCCTATTCAGGTCCAAGGTGTACTCCTCCCACCCATCTAGCTGCTGATCTCCCTATTCACCACTGGGTGACTCCTCCTGACTCTGGGGATTCCCTAGCCCGTCACATGACCTCAGCCAGACAATCACGCGACAGGCATTCACTGCACATTTATGCCAGCGTCTAGAAGTGGCACTTCCACACTAGCTACATGCACGCCGCACACATCATCGCGCAGCATTTAATCACACGAGTCCGCACATACCACGGTGGCAATGAGGGGTAGGCTCCCTCTTCCTTACTCATACGAGCGGGGTGGGCACCCACTCGAGGTCGCAACAATGCGGGGTAGGCACCCGCTCGAGGTCGCAACAATGCGGGGTGGGCACTTGCACACCAATGAAATATAAACACGCGGGGTGGGCACCCGCTATCAGCAAATCACTCCTTCAGGCGGCAATAATGCGGGGTGGGCACCCGCGATGAAAAGCAGCCAAAAAGCGGGGGAATCCCTACGTCGGGATTCCCTTGCAAAGGATCGCCGTCCAGCGCTGTGTTTCTTCACGGAGGCGCTCCTCAGTCCCAAAATGCAGCGCTTCTGCTCTGGGAAACACAGCGCTCCCCCAACAAGGCAAGGCTCTGGACAAAGTCTTTTAGAAGGCAGGGGGGGGCAAGGGCTGGGCCCAGGGGCCAGCTCACAGGGCCCTCCAGGCAGGGAGGCAGTCCCCAGTGGCGATCTCTCCTGGCGCCCAGCAGCAGCAGCAGCCCCCCCAGTTAGGATTAGCCAAGAACATTTTACTTGGGGTCACAGCCCCTTCTTATACACAGGATTCCTTTGTCTCCAAAGGTGCAGGGGAGGGGCGAACCAGATGCAACTGGTTCCTGAGCACTTTGTTTTGCTCAGCCCTTCTCCCTATTCACAGGACAGGCCAGGGACATCAGTCGCACCACAGGGGGCGAAGCCAGCATTGTGTGGGGAAAGCCCTGCCCTATTCAGGTCCAAGGTGTACTCCTCCCACCCATCTAGCTGCTGATCTCCCTATTCACCACTGGGTGACTCCTCCTGACTCTGGGGATTCCCTAGCCCGTCACATGACCTCAGCCAGACAATCACGCGACAGGCATTCACTGCACATTTATGCCAGCGTCTAGAAGTGGCACTTCCACACTAGCTACATGCACGCCGCACACATCATCGCGCAGCATTTAATCACACGAGTCCGCACATACCAGACTCGACCCTGCACACCCCACGCATCAGGAACTACCAGGGACACATACATTCCCCATGCATTCCTATGGGAGGGCAGGCCCATCTCACCACATGCACTCAGAGTGCGCACACACTTTACTCTGGGACACAGGGAAAGTGCGCAGAAACCAAAAATCACTACCACCAGGTCACCAGTAAAAGCAAAAAGTTCAGGGGTGAACCTGCCAGAAGGGCCAAGTCCAACACTATGCAAACCCAAAAGACGGAAAAATGAAAAGTGCTCAAATGTTTTTGAGGAATACAAAAAGCTTATAACAGCAACTGATTGTGATTTGTAAAGCACTAGGAAAATGCTGAAAATGTGTCATTGTGATTTAGCTGTATGAGTCAAACACCCTCCAAAAAGGTTATTGGGTGTGAACCATGTTCACTTTTTGTACAGAAATTTTGCACGGTGATCTTTAAGAGTGACACACTTCTCTATAGTACGCTTATTCAATTCTGGAAAGTCTCTGATAAGTTCCTGTTCCATAGACAACATGGCCAATGCATTCAGACGAGTCTCTATCATAGTGTTCCTTTTTTACTTTTTTTATTAGCAATTCCAATAAATACAGATATACAAGTAAACCGAGCAATAAATATAGCAGCTTTTGTATACATACATTTAATACATACTCAATGATGACAATAAGAATACATAAAAGAAATATATAAAACAGTATAGGAAACAGAAAAAGGTTCAGGTCGGAAAATATACAGACTTCTTAATGTTGCCTGACTCCCTTCGCCCAAGCTGCAATTGGTGCCCAGATTTTTTCTCCAAGGATTCTAGACCGCATTCCTCTAGTAGCAAAAATGGCTTTCTCTTGGTTGTACACTCCCAAAAATCTGGCTAACCACATCTGAAAGCTAGGTGGATGCGGATCTTTCCATTGTGCTGCTAATATTATTCTAAAAACAGCTGTCCCTATAAAAAGACATGCCTCTTCTTCGCGACTAAAGCCTAGAGTATTATCATATCCAAGAATAAAGAGTGTACTAGAGTAAGCCATCTTATGTCCAAATACCTCCTCCCAAAATCCTAACACCATATTTTTAAGTGATGTTAATGTGGGGCAATCTGAAAACATGTGTGGAAGAGTAGCCGGCCCTATCCCGCATCTCGGGCAGGAATCGTCTGTTCTTTTACCCCATAAAAACAGCTTGGCAGGAGTAAAATACAGATTAAAAATTGTCTTATTTAATTGTGCTTTCAGATTTGAGGATAAAAGCAGTTGGGATATTAAAGCCAAACTCATGTCAATATCAATATTAGGATTAAGCAGTTTTTCGACCCAGGAAGATTCAACACTATCTAAATCGCTTGGAAGCTTCTCCTGGAGTATGCCATATATAGTCCCAATCCGAGTAGAATTTCTAAAAATGACATCAAGGAGTGGGACGGTTTCCAGAGAGATGGTATTGGACCCTAAGATAGAATTAATTTGAATAAATTTAAAGTAGTCATTATTCGAAATTCCAAAAGTATTTTGTATGTTCAGAAATCTGTGGCCTGTCCCATCCCCCAGAAAGTCACCAACAGTTTGTACCCCTGCTCTTTCCCATTTTTTTGCAATTACATCATTAGCATGTGCTGGTAGTATCGAGGATTGCCAAAGAGGGGTATATATATTAATTTTCGGGATTTCCATCAGCTTAGCTGCCTGCCTCCAGACCTTCCATGCACTAATAATAACCCTCAATCTAGTTTTTCTATAATATCTTACTTCAGTTTGTCTTAGCAAAAGTCCTTGAGCTTCTTTCCCCAATGCTATTTTGTAAATAGAAGGAATCTCTGCATCTTGTTTATCTTCATTCATCCCAAGGAGAAGTACCATTTGTTGAAGAAGGGCAGCCCAATGATACAACCTCAAATTTGGAGCAGCCAGCCCCCCCCTGTTTTGAGGGAGAGATAAATATTTCAGTGATCTCCTGATTTTCCCATATTGCAGACCCTAGATGCACTATAGCGGTTCATGTCAAAAAATTGTTGTGTCCAATTGTTTATATATGTAATGTAATCTTGGTTTGCTTACAACTTTCTGTAAAATGTCCAAGTAGTGCGAGGTCTAGTGAAATTATCTAATTGAAGTGACAAAGTCAAGGAGTTATGGTCAGATAGTAGTTTGGGGAGTTTAGTGATCTCGGCATGATCAACCAAGTCCCTTGTTGTAAGTATATAGTCTATTCTGACATATTTGCTGTGGGGATGCGAGAAATAAGTGTATCCGGGATCTAAGTGTTTTTTTATAGCCCAAACGTCCACTAAGCCATGGATATCCTTAAGAGAACAAATTGCCTTATATACTTTTGGTTTTCTTCCCACATACCCTAAATAGTTTGTGCTTTCATCAGGTGATCTCATAGAGATATTAAAATCTCCACAGAAGACCATCGATTTGGGCCAGAACACCAGTTCTGATTCAAGATCTTTAAATATTTGAGGGTCATCTAGGTTCGAGCCATAGACTGAGCAGACAGTTATGCCGGAAGCTAGTTCTATGATTGCCCATCTCCCAAGGGCATCAGCTGTTTTGTGCGCAGTTATTTGGATAGATGATTTCACTAGTATAGTTACTCCCCGAGTGTTAGATGTTCGTGTTGTACTAACCGCAATGTCATATCCTCCAAATTTAAGCAGATCTTTTTTTTCCCAGGATAGATGTGTCTCCTGTAGGCAAACTATGTCAAAAGATTCTTGCTTAATTATTTCCCCTAGTCGAATTCTTTTATTTCTGTCATTCAACCCCGCCACATTCCAAGAACAAATTGTTAGTCTCCCCATCTCAGATTATTCGTTAAGCTCCCAGAGCTTGTCATTTTGATTATACCGAATGAGTGATAGAACCAACCTAAATCTTTTGTTAATCATTAAAGAGTGAGCCAGAATTATCCTCATAATTATTCGTTTTGCCACTACTTTCAAATTATTTATTGGAATTGCTTTTTTTTCCCCAGTTTTATCCCCACCTCCCTCCCATTCACCCTCCCTGTACGCGACAGGCCCTCCCACCCACCCAACGCCCAGTGCGAGGCATACAGACACCAGGGTCTGTTCGTGATGGTCGTACGCAATACAACCAGAGCGTGTACCAATTTAACTTAATTTCCCTGTGCTGAGTTCAATAACAGCTCCTTAGTTTTATTTGTTATATTTTCCTCTTTTACCCCTTTTACCCTTTTTCCTCTCTTCCCACCCTCCTTTTTACTCTTGCTTCTTCCCCCCTCCCAAACGGTGATAGGGGAAAGAAGAGAAAAAAAAGAAACGTATTAAAATTATTTTTTTTAAAATAATTGTTCTCTTCTTTTCTCTTCCCTCCCTTCTCCTTCCTCTTTCCTTTCCCCTTCTTCTTTATTATGTGTGCTTCAGCCCTTCTAGATATTCCTTTGCTTTTATTTCTGAGGTAAAAAACTTTATTTCTCCTCCCCAGATCACTTTTAGCCGTGCAGGATTGTTTAGGTAGGCTTGAGCTTTTTTATCCTGAAATGGTTTTATTAGCTGGCGCAGCCTCCAACGCCTTTCGACGGTGGAGTGGCAAAAATCTGGACGAACGAAAAATGGAATATCATTCCTCGTTCGCTTAGACTCTGGCCTAGCTTTTTCAAAACAGAAACTACCGAAAAAGATAAGAATTGCGCGAGGGTAGGCACCAGGTTTCAGTGGCTGTCTTAAAGTAAATGGCATGCGGTGAGCTCGTTGAATTTCTTGAGCCCAATCCCAACTAGCAAGCTCAGGCATGGAATCGCGAAAGAGATCTATCACAAAAGAGCGTACATCCCCCCGCTCAGCCCCCTCGGGAACCCCCAGCAGTCGCAAATTATTCCTACGTTGGCGATTCTCGAATTCTTCTAGTTTCCATTTAACATCTGTCAACTCGGCTTCATGAGAGTCAACCCTAGCTGTAACTGCTGCAGTCTCAGTCTCATTAGAGACAATCCTTGACTCAATTTCAGTCAAACGCTCTCCAAAAGAGCTACATGTCCTCGTTAGTTTGCGCACTACGCCCTGGACATTGCGCAAAGCGGTCTGCGCCTTACGCCAATCCTGAGATGTTTCTTCCCGATGTACAGCAATAGCCTGTAGGATAGCATCGAGGGTTGAAGGTGCGGGGTCTAGATGTATTGAACGGTCAGGTTGTTGTTGGGAAGAGGAGGTAGGGCAGGGATCGGTCAGTTGACTCTTAGGTGAATAGTCCCATGCTAAGTCCTTCAAACCATGATGTTTTTTTTCTTTTTCGGAACCGTTTTTGAATTAGTCCCGATATCTCTATTCTTCTCCTCTGACCCACTTTCGTCAGAGGTACATGAGGCAGATTCATCTGACCGCCCGGCCCCATCCGACAGGGAGAAAAAGTCGCTAGGATCGAACTCAGCATCTAGATCAACACTGCTCTCTATGCTTTCCGTGTTCTCATAAGCATGTTTGAGATTTAGCGCGCCACCTAGATCACTGATGACTGTCTTGTTACACTGAGTCTTGTCCCCTAAGCAGCCTCCATTATCAGCGCTACTCCCGGTTCCGAAAGAGGAAATAATCGGGATGGCCATACCTTCATCATCTCCCGTACTGCTGGGGATCGTAACCAGGTCGGGAGCGTCAGGAGCAGTTGCAACCTCACAGGCCCCAGCCGACGCAGATGATGGAATTGCTAACTCGTCTCCACTTTCGATCGTAGCAAAATCCGCCTCTCCCACCAACGCCGATGCTGGTGTGACATCTATGGCTTGAACTCCATCTCCATCTCCGCAATCTCCACTCTTTCTCTCCCGACCCGGATGCGTTCTCACGGAAGTTTTCCGGAATAGCTCGGCCACCGTAGGGCCGATCTTTGCTTTGACCTCCTTAGGTCTGGTAGTGTTTCCACGCCCCGCTGCCTTGGGAGCTGGGAGAGCGACATCGCGTGTTTCATCAGGGCATCTTGCCACCTTCTTACTCGACTCAGCAGGCTCCCGTTGCGCCTGTCTCGCTGCTCTCGCCTTGGCCGCCACTACCGCCGCCGATATCTTTGGTGCCATTGAAACGCCCGGACTGATCTCGAGGTGAGTCGCTGGCGCCTCCCGTACTCTCCCCAAATATTGTAGAACTGTAAGCCCAATTAGTGCTGCCAATGTCAATATCATAGATTTGCCCTCAGCGGGATATTTTCCAACGAGAATTGGAGCCATTTATAGTCTCTAGCTCAGCATCTATCTCAGCCTTTCCATAGTCGGCACAGCTCTGGTCGATGCGCACTGCAGTCTCAAGCGACCGCCATCTTGCGTCTCCTGACCGCCATTGGGTCTATCATAGTGTTCCTTAAGAATGTTTTTATTCTCTTTAGAGTTGAAAAACACCGCTCGGCCTCTGCTGTGGTCATGGGTGTGGTGATCAGAATCTTCAACAGATTCATAGTCTCTGAAAATGGTTCTAGTAGATTGTTTTCAACTAATAAACCGAATAAGGGAATGGCACTAGTAGCTCCTCGAAATTCATGCCTCCCATATATGATTGATAGTTCAGAGTTCAATTTTTCTTTGTTTAGCATGGGATATGCCTTTATAGTTTCAATGAGTATTTGATTTGGAAATGATTTGTCATATTTTTCAAAGTGGTCACTTTGGAGTAAAGTAGCACTGACAAGATGTTTGGTAAATTCAAAGCGTTCTTTGGCATGGACAATGATAGTATCACAAACTTCTTTGGCAACTTTGACCAAGACCTTTATATCAGTTCTGTGGCTTGAAAACACAGATTCCACCGGCAATCTAGCATCAAGATTGTCAACAGATGCCCTTACATGGGTGATGTGGGTGACAAAATCTGTTGTTTTTGTTTGCACATATAAGGCATCTATGGCCTTCTTTTGTAGCTGGTTATACAAAATGTCCACATGGGGCATTTTGTCATGAATTTAAAAAAGGAAGAAAAGAAACTCTCTGTCTTCCAATGTTCTGATGAATCCATGGGCCTCGCGTACAGCAACTGATTCAAAATGACCGCTACTTTCAATGGCCCTAAAGCATTTTTTCATGTCTTCTCTGTACTCATAGATCATATTGACAGTGTGTACGTGGAAATTCCAGCGAGTTGTAGCCCCTCTTGGGAGTCTTCTAGAAACGATGTCTTGGAGAACTTCAGATCTTTTTGGAGATCGTGAGAAAAAAGCAGGAAAGCCACCCAGAATAGCAAAAAAATGTTTTACTTTTGAGATCCTTGATACTGCTTGCTCCATAATCAAATTAAGTTGATGAGCATAGCAATGCACATAATGTGCACTGGGGTAAACATCTCTAACTTTTTTCTAGACTCCCCCAGAGCCGCCACTCACCACACTAGCTCCATCATAGCTTTGAGCAATGACTTTTTTTTGTCACTGGTCTCTGGGCAAATATTATTAAGTTCCTGAAGCAAAGTTGTGGCAATTGTATGAGCAGATGAATCTTTTAGTTGATTAAAACAATAGAATCTCTCAACAACTTTATTGCTGGAATTAATGTAGCGGAAAACCAGTACGGACTGAGTCTGTGTGGATACATCAGTAGTATGATCCGCCTGAATAGCCACAAATTCAGAGCTTCGTAGCTGCTGTATTATGACGTCTCTTGTTACTTCCAACATACAGTCCAGGAGTTCGTTCTGGATGGTTTTGGAAGTGCCTTTAAAAACTGTTGCTGATTTTAAGTGAGTGTCCATTGCACTGTCTAAGCTGGCAACAAAATCAACTAGGCCTCTAAAGATTCCTTTATTTGGAGAGCCTTCCTGCTCAT
Organism: Triturus cristatus; assembly: GCF_964204655.1. Classification (NCBI taxonomy): domain Eukaryota; kingdom Metazoa; phylum Chordata; class Amphibia; order Caudata; family Salamandridae; genus Triturus; species Triturus cristatus. The sequence goes on along the minus strand of NC_140589.1, from coordinate 101,510,974 downwards.
CGTGACCACGTAATGCCAGTTCAAAAGCACCACAAAAAAGCACACAGTCAATCAATTTAGATAAAATGTACCTGTTTTTATCAACTTCTAGGTTATGAATCCTTATTCCAATGCGATAGCCGTCATCCAGCTGTGAAGCAATATTCATTCTTCCAAACATGGCAAGCTTTATTGAGCTATCTAGATGAGATTTACATGATTCGTGCTTCTTTATTTTTTCAGAGAGATGCTTCAAATCCGTAACTCCTGTTTTTGTCCATGGTACTTCACCACCAAACAGTAAGCAGGGAAAGCAGAACAGCGAATTCTTCTAGCACTTGTGGTGTTTTATAATTGTTTTGTGGGGTACTTTAAAAATCTTTTTTATGAAAGAAATGGATTACATTAAGTCTTGTGATGTTTCATGTTTCCAATAAGGAGGTTTTTAATTTTATGTCACGTCATTTTCAAATGCTTCATTCAAGAGATGTTTCCACTATAGAATGCAGAGCAAGGGCAACAATACAAGTGATAGAGCGAGTGAGTGAGAAGGAGTGTTGTGGAAGGAGAGAATGAAACAAAGACAGAGTGAGTGAATGGCAGGTAGGCATAGAAGAGGAGTCTAGTAGTGAAGAAGACCTGCTTTTCCCTGCTCTTGACCTCCCTCCCATCCCCAAACAACCACAAACATACCTTCTGTGCAAGTTGGTATGCAGAATTTCACGCCTCAGCAAGTGAGGGTGAGTCCCAGGCCAGGGGCTAAAGAGCAAAAGAGTGCCTGTGCTCAGACTTTCCCTGCTAGGGATAGTTTATCTGGAACAAGGCCTACTCTCTTGTATCCAGCAAGGATCGAGAAATCCTGCATGAATCTGCAAGGCACATTGGCAGCATAAATTTGCATAAACTGCCCCACCTGTTGCCTTCCTACTTCCTGTGCTGTAGTTGTTTGTGTAGAGAGAGAGGCCGCAGGCAAGGAAATGTTGTGAGTCGGATACAGGACCCTAAATAGCTGGTGAGAGGTATGTGGTGTTCTAAACGCATGAAAACTGTATACCTGTGAAATAAAGTGCTTTCGTATGTGTTCTTCTGTGTTTATTGTCCTGTGCATAAAGTTGCACCTTGTGTTTGAAGGTTTAAATTATTTCAGGCTTGCATGGAGGTAGACATTTCTGAGTAACTTTTATTCATTTCTTAAAAGCCTAAACTGTCAGGATGGCCGAGAGGCCTAAGGCACTGTGTTTAGGCCACAGTCTCCTTTGGAGGCGTGGGTTCGAATCCCACTTCTGACATGCCTTTTGGAGATTTAATCTCCTTTATCAGGTTAACATCTGATGGAAGTTGCATCTGTTGGTCTTCACCTGGCACGTTATTCCGTTCTCCTCTTGTCAAGAGAGATGGGGTTTCTCATATATTTAGGTTCTATAACGTCTTGCTGACAAAGCGCAATCCTTACCAAATGAGCATAGGACCCATGTAAGAGGTCATCTGGAAGAGTCATGCTCTTGTATGCCCTGGCCAGACGGGCCCTGCAAATTTGGAAGAATGCCATGCATCTGGTAGACAACTGGACTCCAGCACACTTACAGCAATTTCCTTAGGGCTTTGATCAGGGGCTGCTTAGATTTGCATACTCCACCCTAAGTTGTGACTTTGAGATCCCGTGTTGAAATTGCTTTAGCCAGCCAAGAGGTGGATATTGTCTCAATTTCAAAGCAGCTTTGAGCCGTTCAAGTGGCTGGTGAATAGCACTTTCTCTTTGTTCGCCTCAAAGTTCTAAAGAGTTCTCCATAGGTCCTGCTCTGTACAGATTGTTCAAAGATCTGTTGGAAGTGCATATAATAGGATAAATAAATTGAGGGCATTCCTTTTCAGTACCTCACCTGCATGGCTGTCTGGCCTCTGGAAGATTCTCGGAAAGCAAGTCAGGATGGCCGAGTGGTCTAAGGCGCTGCGTTCAGGTCGCAGTCTCTTCTGGAGGCGTGGGTTCAAATCCCACTTCTGACAGTCCTGTGTTTACTCTACTTTTTTTCTTTAGAAATATGATCATTTCCCTCGCAGTGCCTTATAGGATTGTCTTCTTGGAAGAGTGCAGTGAGTTTTTTTCTTGCTCTAGCCACTATTGGCCTAAGCTCTGTGCAGTTTTTGGTTCCTAATATCTTTCTCACCCTTTAGATGACAAAACAGCATGGGGTCAGGATGGCCGAGTGGTCTAAGGCGCTGCGTTAAGGCCGCAGTCTCTTCTGGAGGCGTGGGTTCGAATCCCACTTCTGACAAAACTTGAATTCTATTTTCTCTCTCAGTTCCTTTAGAATCTCAGCTAAAAATTGGCAATGTAAATAATATCTGAATAAGTACCAAACTTCAGTTTCAACTGCAAATGCATTTGCCCTATTCTATCTTTAACGTTAATGTAATATTCTTCTAGCACTCGTGGTGTTTTATATTTCTTTTGTGGGGTACTTTAAAAATCTTTTTTACGAAAGAAATGGGTTACATTAAGTCTTGTGATGTTTTAGGTTTCCAATAAGGAGGTTTTAAATTTTATGTCACGTCATTTTCAGATGCTTCATTCAAGGGATGTTTCCACTATAGAATGCAGAGCAAGGGCAAAAATACAAGTGATAGAGCGAGTGAGTGAGAAGGAGTGTTGTGGAAGGAGAGAATGAAACAAAGACAGAGTGAGTGAATGGCAGGGAGGCATAGAAGAGGAGTCTAGTAGTGAAGGAGACCTGCTTTTCCCTGCTCTTGACCTCCCACCCATCCCCAAACAACCACAAACATACCTTCTGTGCAAAGTTGGTATGCAGAATTTCACGCCTCAGCAAGTGAGGGTGAGTCCCAGGCCAGGGGCTAAAGAGCAAAAGAGTGCCTGTGCTCAGACTTTCCCTGCTAGGGATAGTTTATCTGGAACAAGGCCTACTCTCTTGTATCCAGCAAGGATCTAGAAATCCTGCATGAATCTGCAAGGCACATTGGCAGCATAAATTTGCATAAACTGCCCCACCTATTGCCTTCCTACTTCCTGTGCTATAGTTGTTTGTGTAGAGAGAGAGGTCGCAGGCAAGGAAATGTTGTGAGTCGGATACAGGACCCTAAATAGCTGGTGAGAGGTATGTGGTGTTCTAAAAGCATGAAAACTGTATACCTGTGAAATAAAGTGCTTTAGTATGTGTTCTTCTGTGTTTATTGTCCTGTGCATAAAGTTGCACCTTGTGTTTGAAGGTTTAAATTATTTCAGGCTTGCATGGAGGTAGACGTTTCTGAGTAACTTTTATTAATTTCTTAAAAGCCTATACTGTCAGGATGGCCGAGAGGTCTAAGGCGCTGTGTTTAGGCCACAGTCTCCTTTGGAGGCGTGGGTTCGAATCCCACTTCTGACATGCCTTTTGGAGATTTAATCTCCTTTATCAGGTTAACATCTCATGGAAGTTGCATCTGTTGGTCTTCACCTGGCACGTTATTCCGTTCTCCTCTTGTCAAGAGAGATGGGGTTTCTCATATATTTAGGTTCTATAACGTCTTGCTGACAAAGCGCAATCCTTACCAAATGAGCATAGGACCCATGTAAGAGGTTATCTGGAAGAGTCATGCTCTTGTATGCCCTGGCCAGACGGGCCCTGCAAATTTGGAAGAATGCCATGCATCTGGTAGACAACTGGACTCCAGCACACTTACAGCAATTTCCTCAGGGCTTTGATCAGGGGCTGCTTAAATTTGCATACTCCACCCTATGTTGTGACTTTGAGATCCCTTGTTGAAATTGCTTTAGCCAGCCAAGAGGTGGCTATTGTCTCAATTTTAAAGCAGCTTTGAGCCGTTCAAGTGGCTGGTGAATAGCACTTTCTCTTTGTTCGCCTCAAAGTTCTAAAGAGTTCTCCATAGGTCCTGCTCTGTACAGATTGTTCAAAGATCTGTTGGAAGTGGATATAATAGGATAAATAAATTGAGGGCATTCCTTTTCAGTACCTCACCTACATGGCTGTCTGGCCTCTGGAAGATCCTGGGAAAGCAAGTCAGGATGGCCGAGTGGTCTAAGGCGCTGCGTTCAGGTCGCAGTATCTTCTGGAGGCGTGGGTTCAAATCCCTTTTCTGACAGTCCTGTGTTTACTCTACTTTTTTTCTTGAGAAATATGATCATTTCCCTCGCAGTGGCTTATAGGATTGTCTTCTTGGAAGAGTGCAGTGAGTTTTTTTCTTGCTCTAGCCACTATTGGCCTAAGCTCTGTGCATTTTTTGGTTCCTAATATCTTTCTCACCCTTTAGATGAAAAAGCAGCATGGGGTCAGGATGGCCGAGTGGTCTAAGGCGCTGCGTTAAGGCCGCAGTCTCTCCTGGAGGCGTGGGTTCGAATCCCACTTCTGACAAAACTTGAATTCCATTTTCTCTCTCAGTTCCTTTAGAATCTCAGCTAAAAATTGGCAATGTAGATAATATCTGAATAAGTACCAAACTTCAGTTTCAACTGCAAATGCATTTGCCCTATTCTATCTTTAACATTAATGTAATATTCTTCTAGCACTCGTGGTGTTTTATATTTGTTTTGTGGGGTACTTTAAAAATCTTTTTTATGAAAGAAATGGGTTACATTAAGTCTTGTGATGTTTTAGGTTTCCAATAAGGAGGTTTTAAATTTTATGTCACGTCATTTTCAGATGCTTCATTCAAGGGATGTTTCCACTATAGAATGCAGAGCAAGGGCAAAAATACAAGTGATAGAGCGAGTGAGTGAGAAGGAGTGTTGTGGAAGGAGAGAATGAAACAAAGACAGAGTGAGTGAATGGCAGGGAGGCATAGAAGAGGAGTCTAGTAGTGAAGGAGACCTGCTTTTCCCTGCTCTTGACCTCCCACCCATCCCCAAACAACCACAAACATACCTTCTGTGCAAAGTTGGTATGCAGAATTTCACGCCTCAGCAAGTGAGGGTGAGTCCCAGGCCAGGGGCTAAAGAGCAAAAGAGTGCCTGTGCTCAGACTTTCCCTGCTAGGGATAGTTTATCTGGAACAAGGCCTACTCTCTTGTATCCAGCAAGGATCTAGAAATCCTGCATGAATCTGCAAGGCACATTGGCAGCATAAATTTGCATAAACTGCCCCACCTATTGCCTTCCTACTTCCTGTGCTATAGTTGTTTGTGTAGAGAGAGAGGTCGCAGGCAAGGAAATGTTGTGAGTCGGATACAGGACCCTAAATAGCTGGTGAGAGGTATGTGGTGTTCTAAAAGCATGAAAACTGTATACCTGTGAAATAAAGTGCTTTAGTATGTGTTCTTCTGTGTTTATTGTCCTGTGCATAAAGTTGCACCTTGTGTTTGAAGGTTTAAATTATTTCAGGCTTGCATGGAGGTAGACGTTTCTGAGTAACTTTTATTAATTTCTTAAAAGCCTATACTGTCAGGATGGCCGAGAGGTCTAAGGCGCTGTGTTTAGGCCACAGTCTCCTTTGGAGGCGTGGGTTCGAATCCCACTTCTGACATGCCTTTTGGAGATTTAATCTCCTTTATCAGGTTAACATCTCATGGAAGTTGCATCTGTTGGTCTTCACCTGGCACGTTATTCCGTTCTCCTCTTGTCAAGAGAGATGGGGTTTCTCATATATTTAGGTTCTATAACGTCTTGCTGACAAAGCGCAATCCTTACCAAATGAGCATAGGACCCATGTAAGAGGTTATCTGGAAGAGTCATGCTCTTGTATGCCCTGGCCAGACGGGCCCTGCAAATTTGGAAGAATGCCATGCATCTGGTAGACAACTGGACTCCAGCACACTTACAGCAATTTCCTCAGGGCTTTGATCAGGGGCTGCTTAAATTTGCATACTCCACCCTATGTTGTGACTTTGAGATCCCTTGTTGAAATTGCTTTAGCCAGCCAAGAGGTGGCTATTGTCTCAATTTTAAAGCAGCTTTGAGCCGTTCAAGTGGCTGGTGAATAGCACTTTCTCTTTGTTCGCCTCAAAGTTCTAAAGAGTTCTCCATAGGTCCTGCTCTGTACAGATTGTTCAAAGATCTGTTGGAAGTGGATATAATAGGATAAATAAATTGAGGGCATTCCTTTTCAGTACCTCACCTACATGGCTGTCTGGCCTCTGGAAGATCCTGGGAAAGCAAGTCAGGATGGCCGAGTGGTCTAAGGCGCTGCGTTCAGGTCGCAGTATCTTCTGGAGGCGTGGGTTCAAATCCCTTTTCTGACAGTCCTGTGTTTACTCTACTTTTTTTCTTGAGAAATATGATCATTTCCCTCGCAGTGGCTTATAGGATTGTCTTCTTGGAAGAGTGCAGTGAGTTTTTTTCTTGCTCTAGCCACTATTGGCCTAAGCTCTGTGCATTTTTTGGTTCCTAATATCTTTCTCACCCTTTAGATGAAAAAGCAGCATGGGGTCAGGATGGCCGAGTGGTCTAAGGCGCTGCGTTAAGGCCGCAGTCTCTCCTGGAGGCGTGGGTTCGAATCCCACTTCTGACAAAACTTGAATTCCATTTTCTCTCTCAGTTCCTTTAGAATCTCAGCTAAAAATTGGCAATGTAGATAATATCTGAATAAGTACCAAACTTCAGTTTCAACTGCAAATGCATTTGCCCTATTCTATCTTTAACATTAATGTAATATTCTTCTAGCACTCGTGGTGTTTTATATTTGTTTTGTGGGGTACTTTAAAAATCTTTTTTATGAAAGAAATGGGTTACATTAAGTCTTGTGATGTTTTAGGTTTCCAATAAGGAGGTTTTAAATTTTATGTCACGTCATTTTCAGATGCTTCATTCAAGGGATGTTTCCACTATAGAATGCAGAGCAAGGGCAAAAATACAAGTGATAGAGCGAGTGAGTGAGAAGGAGTGTTGTGGAAGGAGAGAATGAAACAAAGACAGAGTGAGTGAATGGCAGGGAGGCATAGAAGAGGAGTCTAGTAGTGAAGAAGACCTGCTTTTCCCTGCTCTTGACCTCCCACCATCCCCCCAAACAACCACAAACATACCTTCTGTGCAAAGTTGGTATGCAGAATTTCACGCCTCAGCAAGTGAGGGTGAGTCCCAGGCCAGGGGCTAAAGAGCAAAAGAGTGCCTGTGCTCAGACTTTCCCTGCTAGGGATAGTTTATCTGGAACAAGGCCTACTCTCTTGTATCCAGCAAGGATCTAGAAATCCTGCATGAATCTGCAAGGCACATTGGCAGCATAAATTTGCATAAACTGCCCCACCTATTGCCTTCCTACTTCCTGTGCTGTAGTTGTTTGTGTAGAGAGAGAGGTCGCAGGCAAGGAAATGTTGTGAGTCGGATACAGGACCCTAAATAGCTGGTGAGAGGTATGTGGTGTTCTAAAAGCATGAAAACTGTATACCTGTGAAATAAAGTGCTTTCGTATGTGTTCTTCTGTGTTTATTGTCCTGTGCATAAAGTTGCACCTTGTGTTTGAAGGTTTAAATTATTTCAGGCTTGCATGGAGGTAGACGTTTCAGAGTAACTTTTATTCATTTCTTAAAAGCCTATACTGTCAGGATGGCCGAGAGGTCTAAGGCGCTGTGTTTAGGCCACAGTCTCCTTTGGAGGCGTGGGTTCGAATCCCACTTCTGACATTCCTTTTGGAGATTTATTCTCCTTTATCAGGTTAACATCTGATGGAAGTTGCATCTGTTGGTCTTCACCTGGCACGTTATTCCGTTCTCCTCTTGTCAAGAGAGATGGGGTTTCTCATATATTTAGGTTCTATAATGTCTTGCTGACAAAGCGCAATCCTTACCAAATGAGCATAGGACCCATGTAAGAGGTCATCTGGAAGATTCATGCTCTTGTATGCCCTGGCCAGACGGGCCCTGCAAATTTGGAAGAATGCCATGCATCTGGTAGATAACTGGACTCCAGCACACTTACAGCAATTTCCTCAGGGCTTTGATCAGGGGCTGCTTAAATTTGCATACTCCACCCTATGTTGTGACTTTGAGATCCCTTGTTGAAATTGCTTTAGCCAGCCAAGAGGTGGCTATTGTCTCAATTTCAAAGCAGCTTTGAGCCGTTCAAGTGGCTGGTAAATAGCACTTTCTCTTTGTTCGCCTCAAAGTTCTAAAGAGTTCTCCATAGGTCCTGCTCTGTACAGATTGTTCAAAGATCTGTTGGAAGTGCATATAATAGGATAAATAAATTGAGGGCATTCCTTTTCAGTACATCACCTGCATGGCTGTCTGGCCTCTGGAAGATGCTGGGAAAGCAAGTCAGGATGGCCGAGTGGTCTAAGGTGCTGCGTTCAGGTCGCAGTCTCCTCTGGAGGCGTGGGTTCAAATCCCACTTCTGACAGTCCTGTGTTTGCTCTACTTTTTTTCTTGAGAAATATGATCATTTCCCTCGCAGTGGCTTATAGGATTGTCTTCTTGGAAGAGTGCAGTGAGTTTTTTTTCTTGCTCTAGCCACTATTGGCCTAAGCTCTGTGCATTTTTTGGTTCCTAATATCTTTCTCACCCTTTAGATGAAAAAGCAGCATGGGGTCAGGATGGCCGAGTGGTCTAAGGCGCTGCGTTAAGGCCGCAGTCTCTCCTGGAGGCGTGGGTTCGAATCCCACTTCTGACAAAACTTGAATTCCATTTTCTCTCTCAGTTCCTTTAGAATCTCAGCTAAAAATTGGCAATGTAAATAATATCTGAATAAGTACCAAACTTCAGTTTCAACTGCAAATGCATTTGCCCTATTCTATCTTTAACATTAATGTAATATTCTTCTAGCACTCGTGGTGTTTTATATTTCTTTTGCGGGGTACTTTAAAAATCTTTTTTATGAAAGAAATGGGTTACATTAAGTCTTGTGATGTTTTAGGTTTCCAATAAGGAGGTTTTAAATTTTATGTCACGTCATTTTCAGATGCTTCATTCAAGGGATGTTTCCACTATAGAATGCAGAGCAAGGGCAAAAATACAAGTGATAGAGCGAGTGAGTGAGAAGGAGTGTTGTGGAAGGAGAGAATGAAACAAAGACAGAGTGAGTGAATGGCAGGGAGGCATAGAAGAGGAGTCTAGTAGTGAAGAAGACCTGCTTTTCCCTGCTCTTGACCTCCCACCCATCCCCAAACAACCACAAACATACCTTCTGTGCAAAGTTGGTATGCAGAATTTCACGCCTCAGCAAGTGAGGGTGAGTCCCAGGCCAGGGGCTAAAGAGCAAAAGAGTGCCTGTGCTCAGACTTTCCCTGCTAGGGATAGTTTATCTGGAACAAGGCCTACTCTCTTGTATCCAGCAAGGATCTAGAAATCCTGCATGAATCTGCAAGGCACATTGGCAGCATAAATTTGCATAAACTGCCCCACCTATTGCCTTCCTACTTCCTGTGCTGTAGTTGTTTGTGTAGAGAGAGAGGTCGCAGGCAAGGAAATGTTGTGAGTCGGATACAGGACCCTAAATAGCTGGTGAGAGGTATGTGGTGTTCTAAAAGCATGAAAACTGTATACCTGTGAAATAAAGTGCTTTCGTATGTGTTCTTCTGTGTTTATTGTCCTGTGCATAAAGTTGCACCTTGTGTTTGAAGGTTTAAATTATTTCAGGCTTGCATGGAGGTAGACGTTTCTGAGTAACTTTTATTCATTTCTTAAAAGCATATACTGTCAGGATGGCCGAGAGGTCTAAGGCGCTGTGTTTAGGCCACAGTCTCCTTTGGAGGCGTGGGTTCGAATCCCACTTCTAGCATTCCTTTTGGAGATATAATCTCCTTTATCAGGTTAACATCTCATGGAAGTTGCATCTGTTGGTCTTCACCTGGCACGTTATTCAGTTCTCCTCTTGTCAAGAGAGATGGGGTTTCTCGTATATTTAGGTTCTATAACGTCTTGCTGACAAAGCGCAATCCTTACCAAATGAGCATAGGACCCATGTAAGAGGTCATCTGGAAGAGTCATGCTCTTGTATGCCCTGGCCAGACGGGCCCTGCAAATTTGGAAGAATGCCATGCATCTGGTAGACAACTGGACTCCAGCACACTTACAGCAATTTCCTCAGGGCTTTGATCAGGGGCTGCTTAAATTTGCATACTCCACCCTATGTTGTGACTTTGAGATCCCTTGTTGAAATTGCTTTAGCCAGCCAAGAGGTGGCTATTGTCTCAATTTCAAAGCAGCTTTGAGCCGTTCAAGTGGCTGGTGAATAGCACTTTCTCTTTGTTCGCCTCAAAGTTCTAAAGAGTTCTCCATAGGTCCTGCTCTGTACAGATTGTTCAAAGATCTGTTGGAAGTGCCTATAATAGGATAAATAAATTGAGGGCATTCCTTTTCAGTACCTCACCTGCATGGCTGTCTGGCCTCTGGAAGATGTTGGGAAAACAAGTCAGGATGGCCGAGTGGTCTAAGGCGTTGCGTTCAGGTCGCAGTCTCCTCTGGAGGCGTGGGTTCAAATCCCACTTCTGACAGTCCTGTGTTTGCTCTACTTTTTTTCTTGAGAAATATGATCATTTCCCTCGCAGTGGCTTATAGGATTGTCTTCTTGGAAGAGTGCAGTGAGTTTTTTTTCTTGCTCTAGCCACTATTGGCCTAAGCTCTGTGCATTTTTTGGTTCCTAATATCTTTCTCACCCTTTAGATGAAAAAGCAGCATTGGGTCAGGATGGCCGAGTGGTCTAAGGCGCTGCATTAAGGCCGCAGGCTCTTCTGGAGGCGTGGGTTCGAATCCCACTTCTGACAAAACTTGAATTCCATTTTCTCTCTCAGTTCCTTTAGAATCTCACCTAAAAATTGGCAATGTAAATAATATCTGAATAAGTACCAAACTTCAGTTTCAACTGCAAATGCATTTGCCCTATTCTATCTTTAACGTTAATGTAATATTCTTCTAGCACTCGTGGTGTTTTATATTTGTTTTGTGGGGTACTTTAAAAATCTTTTTTATGAAAGAAATGGGTTACATTAAGTCTTGTGATGTTTTAGGTTTCCAATAAGGAGGTTTTAAATTTTATGTCACGTCATTTTCAGATGCTTCATTCAAGAGATGTTTCCACTATAGAATGCAGAGCAAGGGCAAAAATACAAGTGATAGAGCGAGTGAGTGAGAAGGAGTGTTGTGGAAGGAGAGAATGAAACAAAGACAGAGTGAGTGAATGGCAGGGAGGCATAGAAGAGGAGTCTAGTAGTGAAGGAGACCTGCTTTTCCCTGCTCTTGACCTCCCACCCATCCCCAAACAACCACAAACATACCTTCTGTGCAAAGTTGGTATGCAGAATTTCACGCCTCAGCAAGTGAGGGTGAGTCCCAGGCCAGGGGCTAAAGAGCAAAAGAGTGCCTGTGCTCAGACTTTCCCTGCTAGGGATAGTTTATCTGGAACAAGGCCTACTCTCTTGTATCCAGCAAGGATCTAGAAATCCTGCATGAATCTGCAAGGCACATTGGCAGCATAAATTTGCATAAACTGCCCCACCTATTGCCTTCCTACTTCCTGTGCTGTAGTTGTTTGTGTAGAGAGAGAGGTCGCAGGCAAGGAAATGTTGTGAGTCGGATACAGGACCCTAAATAGCTGGTGAGAGGTATGTGGTGTTCTAAAAGCATGAAAACTGTATACCTGTGAAATAAAGTGCTTTCGTATGTGTTCTTCTGTGTTTATTGTCCTGTGCATAAAGTTGCACCTTGTGTTTGAAGGTTTAAATTATTTCAGGCTTGCATGGAGGTAGACATTTCTGAGTAACTTTTATTCATTTCTTAAAAGCCTATACTGTCAGGATGGCCGAGAGGTCTAAGGCGCTGTGTTTAGGCCACAGTCTCCTTTGGAGGCGTGGTTTCGAATCCCACTTCTGGCATGCCTTTTGGAGATGTAATCTCCTTTATCAGGTTAACATCTGATGGAAGTTGCATCTGTTGGTCTTCACCTGGCACGTTATTCCGTTCTCCTCTTGTCAAGAGAGATGGGGTTTCTCATATATTTAGGTTCTATAACGTCTTGCTGACAAAGCGCAATCCTTACCAAATGAGCATAGGACCCATGTAAGAGGTCATCTGGAAGAGTCATGCTCTTGTATGCCCTGGCCAGACGGGCCCTGCAAATTTGGAAGAATGCCATGCATCTGGTAGACAACTGGACTCCAGCACACTTACAGCAATTTCCTTAGGGCTGTGATCAGGGGCTGCTTAGATTTGCATACTCCACCCTATGTTGTGACTTTGAGATCCCTTGTTGAAATTGCTTTAGCCAGCCAAGAGGTGGCTATTGTCTCAATTTCAAAGCAGCTTTGAGCCGTTCAAGTGGCTGGTGAATAGCACTTTCTCTTTGTTCGCCTCAAAGTTCTAAAGAGTTCTCCATAGGTCCTGCTCTGTACAGATTGTTCAAAGATCTGTTGGAAGTGCATATAATAGGATAAATAAATTGAGGGCTTCCCTTTTCAGTACCTCACCTGCATGGCTGTCTGGCCTCTGGAAGATGTTGGGAAAGCAAGTCAGGATGGCCGAGTGGTCTAAGGCGCGGCGTTCAGGTCGCAGTCTCCTCTGGAGGCGTGGGTTCAAATCCCACTTCTGACAGTCCTGTGTTTACTCTACTTTTTTTCTTGAGAAATATGATCATTTCCCTTGCAGTGGCTTATAGGATTGTCTTCTTTTTCTTTTTCAGACAGTTTTTTTCTTGCTCTAGCCACTATTGGCCTAAGCTCTGTGCATTTTTTGGTTCCTAATATCTTTCTCACCCTTTAGATGAAAAAGCAGCATGGGGTCAGGATGGCCGAGTGGCTGTCTGGCCTCTGGAAGATGTTGGGAAAGCAAGTCAGGATGGCCGAGTGGTCTAAGGCGCTGCGTTAAGGCTGCAGTCTCTCCTGGAGGTGTGGGTTCAAATCCCACTTCTGACAAAACTTGAATTCCATTTTCTCTCTCAGTTCCTGTAGAATCTCAGCTAAAAATTGGCAATGTAAATAATATCTGAATAAGTACCAAACTTCAGTTTCAACTGCAAATGCATTTGCCCTATTCTATCTTTAACGTTAGTGTAATATTCTTCTAGCACTCGTGGTGTTTTATATTTGTTTTGTGGGGTACTTTAAAAATCTTTTTTATGAAAGAAATGGGTTACATTAAGTCTTGTGATGTTTTAGGTTTCCAATAAGGAGGTTTTAAATTTTATGTCATGTCATTTTCAGATGCTTCATTCAAGAGATGTTTCCACTATAGAATGCAGAGCAAGGGCAAAAATACAAGTGATAGAGCGAGTGAGTGAGAAGGAGTGTTGTGGAAGGAGAGAATGAAACAAAAACAAAGTGAGTGAATGGCAGGGAGGCATAGAAGAGGAGTCTGGTAGTGAAGAAGACCTGCTTTTCCCTGCTCTTGACCTCCCACCCATCCCCAAACAACCACAAACATACCTTCTGTGCAAAGTTGGTATGCAGAATTTCACGCTTCAGCAAGTGAGGGTGAGTCCCAGGCCAGGGGCTAAAGAGCAAAAGAGTGCCTGTGCTCAGACTTTCCATGCTAGGGATAGTTTATCTGGAACAAGACCTACTCTCTTGTATCCAGCAAGGATCTAGAAACCCTGCATGAATCTGCAAGGCACATTGGCAGCATAAATTTGCATAAACTGCCCCACCTATTGCCTTCCTACTTCCTGTGCTGTAGTTGTTTGTGTAGAGAGAGAGGTCGCAGGCAAGGAAATGTTGTGAGTCGGATACAGGACCCTAAATAGCTGGTGAGAGGTATGTGGTGTTCTAAAAGCATGAAAACTGTATACCTGTGAAATAAAGTGCTTTCGTATGTGTTCTTCTGTGTTTATTGTCCTGTGCATAAAGTTGCACCTTGTGTTTGAAGGTTTAAATTATTTCAGGCTTGCATGGAGGTAGACGTTTCTGAGTAACTTTTATTCATTTCTTAAAAGCATATACTGTCAGGATGGCCGAGAGGTCTAAGGCGCTGTGTTTAGGCCACAGTCTCCTTTGGAGGCGTGGGTTCGAATCCCACTTCTAGCATTCCTTTTGGAGATATAATCTCCTTTATCAGGTTAACATCTCATGGAAGTTGCATCTGTTGGTCTTCACCTGGCACGTTATTCCGTTCTCCTCTTGTCAAGAGAGATGGGGTTTCTCGTATATTTAGGTTCTATAACGTCTTGCTGACAAAGCGCAATCCTTACCAAATGAGCATAGGACCCATGTAAGAGGTCATCTGGAAGAGTCATGCTCTTGTATGCCCTGGCCAGACGGGCCCTGCAAATTTGGAAGAATGCCATGCATCTGGTAGACAACTGGACTCCAGCACACTTACAGCAATTTCCTCAGGGCTTTGATCAGGGGCTGCTTAAATTTGCATACTCCACCCTATGTTGTGACTTTGAGATCCCTTGTTGAAATTGCTTTAGCCAGCCAAGAGGTGGCTATTGTCTCAATTTCAAAGCAGCTTTGAGCCGTTCAAGTGGCTGGTGAATAGCACTTTCTCTTTGTTCGCCTCAAAGTTCTAAAGAGTTCTCCATAGGTCCTGCTCTGTACAGATTGTTCAAAGATCTGTTGGAAGTGCCTATAATAGGATAAATAAATTGAGGGCATTCCTTTTCAGTACCTCACCTGCATGGCTGTCTGGCCTCTGGAAGATGTTGGGAAAACAAGTCAGGATGGCCGAGTGGTCTAAGGCGTTGCGTTCAGGTCGCAGTCTCCTCTGGAGGCGTGGGTTCAAATCCCACTTCTGACAGTCCTGTGTTTGCTCTACTTTTTTTCTTGAGAAATATGATCATTTCCCTCGCAGTGGCTTATAGGATTGTCTTCTTGGAAGAGTGCAGTGAGTTTTTTTTCTTGCTCTAGCCACTATTGGCCTAAGCTCTGTGCATTTTTTGGTTCCTAATATCTTTCTCACCCTTTAGATGAAAAAGCAGCATTGGGTCAGGATGGCCGAGTGGTCTAAGGCGCTGCATTAAGGCCGCAGTCTCTTCTGGAGGCGTGGGTTCGAATCCCACTTCTGACAAAACTTGAAATCCATTTTCTCTCTCAGTTCCTTTAGAATCTCACCTAAAAATTGGCAATGTAAATAATATCTGAATAAGTACCAAACTTCAGTTTCAACTGCAAATGCATTTGCCCTATTCTATCTTTAACGCTAGTGTAATATTCTTCTAGCACTCGTGGTGTTTTATATTTGTTTTGTGGGGTACTTTAAAAATCTTTTTTATGAAAGAAATGGGTTACATTAAGTCTTGTGATGTTTTAGGTTTCCAATAAGGAGGTTTTAAATTTTATGTCACGTCATTTTCAGATGCTTCATTCAAGAGATGTTTCCACTATAGAATGCAGAGCAAGGGCAAAAATACAAGTGATAGAGCGAGTGAGTGAGAAGGAGTGTTGTGGAAGGAGAGAATGAAACAAAGACAGAGTGAGTGAATGGCAGGGAGGCATAGAAGAGGAGTCTAGTAGTGAAGGAGACCTGCTTTTCCCTGCTCTTGACCTCCCACCCATCCCCAAACAACCACAAACATACCTTCTGTGCAAAGTTGGTATGCAGAATTTCACTCCTCAGCAAGAGAGGGTGAGTCCCAGGCCAGGGGCTAAAGAGCAAAAGAGTGCCTGTGCTCAGACTTTCCCTGCTAGGGATAGTTTATCTGGAACAAGGCCTACTCTCTTGTATCCAGCAAGGATCTAGAAATCCTGCATGAATCTGCAAGGCACATTGGCAGCATACATTTGCATAAACTGCCCCACCTATTGCCTTCCTACTTCCTGTGCTGTAGTTGTTTGTGTAGAGAGAGAGGTCGCAGGCAAGGAAATGTTGTGAGTCGGATACAGGACCCTAAATAGCTGGTGAGAGGTATGTGGTGTTCTAAAAGCATGAAAACTGTATACCTGTGAAATAAAGTGCTTTCGTATGTGTTCTTCTGTGTTTATTGTCCTGTGCATAAAGTTGCACCTTGTGTTTGAAGGTTTAAATTATTTCAGGCTTGCATGGAGGTAGACATTTCTGAGTAACTTTTATTCATTTCTTAAAAGCCTATACTGTCAGGATGGCTGAGAGGTCTAAGGCGCTGTGTTTAGGCCACAGTCTCCTTTGGCGGCGTGGGTTCGAATCCCACTTCTGACATGCCTTTTGGAGATTTAATCTCCTTTATCAGGTTAACATCTGATGGAAGTTGCATCTGTTGGTCTTCACTTGGCACGTTATTCTGTTCTCCTCTTGTCAAGAGAGATGGGGTTTCTCATATATTTAGGTTCTATAACGTCTTGCTGACAAAGCGCAATCCTTACCAAATGAGCATAGGACCCATGTAAGAGGTCATCTGGAAGAGTCATGCTCTTGTATGCCCTGGCCAGACGGGCCCTGCAAATTTGGAAGAATGCCATTCATCTGGTAGACAACTGGACTCCAGCACACTTACAGCAATCTCCTCAGGGCTTTGATCAGGGGCTGCTTAAATTTGCATACTCCACCCTATGTTGTGACTTTGAGATCCCTTGTTGAAATTGCTTTAGCCAGCCAAGAGGTGGCTATTGTCTCAATTTCAAAGCAGCTTTGAGCCGTTCAAGTGGCTGGTGAATAGCACTTTCTCTTTGTTTGCCTCAAAGTTCTAAAGAGTTCTCCATAGGTCCTGCTCTGTACAGATTGTTCAAAGATCTGTTGGAAGTGCCTATAATAGGATAAATAAATTGAGGGCATTCCTTTTCAGTACCTCACCTGCATGGCTGTCTGGCCTCTGGAAGATGTTGGGAAAACAAGTCAGGATGGCCGAGTGGTCTAAGGCGCTGCGTTCAGGTCGCAGTCTCCTCTGGAGGCGTGGGTTCAAATCCCACTTCTGACAGTCCTGTGTTTGCTCTACTTTTTTTCTTGAGAAATATGATCATTTCCCTCGCAGTGGCTTATAGGATTGTCTTCTTGGAAGAGTGCAGTGAGTTTTTTTCTTGCTCTAGCCACTATTGGCCTAAGCTCTGTGCATTTTTTGGTTCCTAATATCTTTCTCACCCTTTAGATGAAAAAGCAGCATGGGGTCAGGATGGCCGAGTGGTCTAAGGCGGTGCGTTAAGGCTGCAGTCTCTCCTGGAGGCGTGGGTTCAAATCCCACTTCTGACAAAACTTGAATTCCATTTTCTCTCTCAGTTCCTTTAGAATCTCAGCTAAAAATTGGCAATGTAAATAATATCTGAATAAGTACCAAACTTCAGTTTCAACTGCAAAGGCATTTGCCATATTCTATCTTTAACGTTAATGTAATATTCTTCTAGCACTCGTGGTGTTTTATATTTGTTTTGTGGGGTACTTTAAAAATCTTTTTTATGAAAGAAATGGGTTACATTAAGTCTTGTGATGTTTTAGGTTTCCAATAAGGAGGTTTTAAATTTTATGTCACGTCATTTTCAGATGCTTCATTCAAGAGATGTTTCCACTATAGAATGCAGTGCAAGGGCAAAAATACAAGTGATAGAGCGAAGGAGTGAGAAGGAGTGTTGTGGAAGGAGAGAATGAAACAAAGACAGAGTGAGTGAACGGCAGGGAGGCATAGAAGAGGAGTCTAGTAGTGAAGGAGACCTGCTTTTCCCTGCTCTTGACCTCCCACCCATCCCCAAACAACCACAAACATACCTTCTGTGCAAAGTTGGTATGCAGAATTTCACGCCTCAGCAAGTGAGGGTGAATCCCAGGCCAGGGGCTAAAGAGCAAAAGAGTGCCTGTGCTCAGACTTTCCCTGCTAGGGATAGTTTATCTGGAACAAGGCCTACTCTCTTGTATCCAGCAAGGATCTAGAAATCCTGCATGAATCTGCAAGGCACATTGGCAGCATAAATTTGCATAAACTGCCCCACCTATTGCCTTCCTACTTCCTGTGCTGTAGTTGTTTGTGTAGAGAGAGAGGTCGCAGGCAAGGAAATGTTGTGAGTCGGATACAGGACCCTAAATAGCTGGTGAGAGGTATGTGGTGTTCTAAAAGCATGAAAACTGTATACCTGTGAAATAAAGTGCTTTCGTATGTGTTCTTCTGTGTTTATTGTCCTGTGCATAAAGTTGCACCTTGTGTTTGAAGGTTTAAATTATTTCAGGCTTGCATGGAGGTAGACGTTTCTGAGTAACTTTTATTCATTTCTTAAAAGCATATACTGTCAGGATGGCCGAGAGGTCTAAGGCGCTGCGTTCAGGTCGCAGTCTCCTCTGGAGGCGTGGGTTCAAATCCCACTTCTGACAGTCCTGTGTTTACTCTACTTTTTTTCTTGAGAAATATGATCATTTCCCTCACAGTGGCTTATAAGATTGTCTTCTTGGAAGAGTGCAGTGAGTTTTTTTCTTGCTCTAGCCACTATTGGCCTAAGCTCTGTGCATTTTTTGGTTCCTAATATCTTTCTCACCCTTTAGATGAAAAAGCAGCATGGGGTCAGGATGGCCGAGTGGTCTAAGGTGCTTTGTTAAGGCTGCAGTCTCTCCTGGAGGCGTGGGTTTGAATCCCACTTCTGCAAAACTTGAATTCCATTTTCTCTCTCAGTTCCTTTAGAATCTCAGCTAAAAATTGGCAATGTAAATAATATCTGAATAAGTACCAAACTTCAGTTTCAACTGCAAATGCATTTGCCCTATTCTATCTTTAACGTTAGTGTAATATTCTTCTAGCACTCGTGGTGTTTTATATTTCTTTTGTGGGGTACTTTAAAAATCTTTTTTATGAAAGAAATGGGTTACATTAAGTCTTGTGATGTTTTAGGTTTCCAATAAGGAGGTTTTAAATTTTATGTCACGTCATTTTCAGATGCTTCATTCAAGGGATGTTTCCACTATAGAATGCAGTGCAAGGGCAAAAATACAAGTGATAGAGCGAGTGAGTGAGAAGGAGTGTTGTGGAAGGAGAGAATGAAACAAAGACAGAGTGAGTGAATGGCAGGGAGGCATAGAAGAGTAGTCTAGTAGTGAAGGAGACCTGCTTTTCCCTGCTCTTGACCTCCCACCCATCCCCAAACAACCACAAACATACCTTCTGTGCAAAGTTGGTATGCAGAATTTCACGCCTCAGCAAGTGAGGGTGAGTCCCAGGCCAGGGGCTAAAGAGCAAAAGAGTGCCTGTGCTCAGACTTTCCCTGCTAGGGATAGTTTATCTGGAACAAGGCCTACTCTCTTGTATCCAGCAAGGATCTAGAAATCCTGCATGAATCTGCAAGGCACATTGGCAGCATACATTTGCATAAACTGCCCCACCTATTGCCTTCCTACTTCCTGTGCTGTAGTTGTTTGTGTAGAGAGAGAGGTCACAGGCAAGGAAATGTTGTGAGTCGGATACAGGACCCTAAATAGCTGGTGAGAGGTATGTGGTGTTCTAAAAGCATGAAAACTGTATACCTGTGAAATAAAGTGCTTTCGTATGTGTTCTTCTGTGTTTATTGTCCTGTGCATAAAGTTGCACCTTGTGTTTGAAGGTTTAAATTATTTCAGGCTTGCATGGAGGTAGACGTTTCTGAGTAACTTTTATTCATTTCTTAAAAGCCTATACTGTCAGGATGGCCGAGAGGTCTAAGGTGCTGTGTTTAGGCCACAGTCTCCTTTGGAGCCGTGGGTTCGAATCCCACTTCTGACATGCCTTTTGGAGATTTATTCTCCTTTATCAGGTTAACATCTGATGGAAGTTGCATCTGTTGGTCTTCACCTGGCACGTTATTCCGTTCTCCTCTTGTCAAGAGAGATGGGGTTTCTCATATATTTAGGTTCTATAACGTCTTGCTGACAAAGCGCAATCCTTACCAAATGAGCATAGGACCCATGTAAGAGGTCATCTGGAAGAGTCATGCTCTTGTATGCCCTGGCCAGACGGGCCCTGCAAATTTGAAAGAATGCCATGCATCTGGTAGACAACTGGACTCCAGCACACTTACAGCAATTTCCTCAGGGCTTTGATCAGGGGCTGCTTAAATTTGCATACTCCACCCTATGTTGTGACTTTGAGATCCCTTGTTGAAATTGCTTTAGCCAGCCAAGAGGTGGCTATTGACTCAATTTCAAAGCAGCTTTGAGCCGTTCAAGTGGCTGGTGAATAGCACTTTCTCTTTGTTCGCCTCAAAGTTCTAAAGAGTTCTCCATAGGTCCTGCTCTGTACAGATTGTTCAAAGATCTGTTAGAAGTGCATATAATAGGATAAATAAATTGAGGGCATTCCTTTTCAGTACCTCACCTGCATGGCTGTCTGGCCTCTGGAAGATGCTGGGAAAGCAAGTCAGGATGGCCGAGTGGTCTAAGGTGCTGCTTTCAGGTTGCAGTCTCCTCTGGAGGCGTGGGTTCAAAACCCACTTCTGACAGTCCTGTGTTTATTCTACGTTTTTTCTTGAGAAACATGATCATTTCCCTTGCAGTGGCTTATAAGATTGTCTTCTTGGAGGAGTGCAGTGAGTTTTTTTCTTGCTCTAGCCACTATTGGCCTAAGCTCTGTGCATTTTTTGGTTGCTAATATCTTTCTCACCCTTTAGATGAAAAAGCAGCATGGGGTGAGGATGGCTGAGTGGTCTAAGGCGCTGCGTTAAGGCCGCAGTCTCTCCTGGAGGCGTGGGTTCGAATCCCACTTCTGACAAAACTTGAATTCCATTTTCTCTCTCAGTTCCTTTAGAATCTCAGCTAAAAATTGGCAATGTAAATAATATCTGAATAAGTACCAAACTTCAGTTTCAACTGCAAATGCATTTGCCCTATTCTATCTTTAACGTTAGTGTAATATTCTTCTAGCACTCGTGGTGTTTTATATTTGTTTTGTGGGGTACTTTAAAAATCTTTTTTATGAAAGAAATGGGTTACATTAAGTCTTGTGATGTTTTAGGTTTCCAATAAGGAGGTTTTAAATTTTATGTCACGTCATTTTCAGATGCTTCATTCAAGAGATGTTTCCACTATAGAATGCAGAGCAAGGGCAAAAATACAAGTGATAGAGCGAGTGAGTGAGAAGGAGTGTTGTGGAAGGAGAGAATGAAACAAAAACAGAGTGAGTGAATGGCAGGGAGGCATAGAAGAGGAGTCTGGTAGTGAAGAAGACCTGCTTTTCCCTGCTCTTGACCTCCCACCCATCCCCCAAACAACCACAAACATACCTTCTGTGCAAAGTTGGTATGCAGAATTTCACGCCTCAGCAAGTGAGGGTGAGTCCCAGGCCAGGGGCTAAAGAGCAAAAGAGTGCCTGTGCTCAGACTTTCCCTGCTAGGGATAGTTTATCTGGAACAAGGCCTACTCTCTTGTATCCAGCAAGGATCTAGAAATCCTGCATGAATCTGCAAGGCACATTGGCAGCATAAATTTGTATAAACTGCCCCACCTATTGCCTTCCTACTTCCTGTGCTGTAGTTGTTTGTGTAGAGAGAGAGGTCGCAGGCAAGGAAATGTTGTGAGTCGGATACAGGACCGTAAATAGCTGGTGAGAGGTATGTGGTGTTCTAAAAGCATGAAAACTGTATACCTGTGAAATAAAGTGCTTTCGTATGTGTTCTTCTGTGTTTATTGTCCTGTGCATAAAGTTGCACCTTGTGTTTGAAGGTTTAAATTATTTCAGGCTTGCATGGAGGTAGACGTTTCTGAGTAACTTTTATTCATTTCTTAAAAGCCTATACTGTCAGGATGGCCGAGAGGTCTAAGGCGCTGTGTTTAGGCCACAGTCTCCTTTGGAGGCGTGGGTTCGAATCCCACTTCTGGCATGCCTTTTGGAGATTTAATCTCCTTTATCAGGTTAACATCTCATGGAAGTTGCATCTGTTGGTCTTCACCTGGCACGTTATTCCGTTCTCCTCTTGTCAAGAGAGATGGGGTTTCTCATATATTTAGGTTCTATAACGTCTTGCTGACAAAGCGCAATCCTTACCAAATGAGCATAGGACCCATGTAAGAGGTCATCTGGAAGAGTCATGCTCTTGTATGCCCTGGCCAGACGGACCCTGCAAATTTGGAAGAATGCCATGCATCTGGCAGACACCTGGACTCCAGCACACTTACAGCAATTCCCTCAGGGCTTTGATCAGGGGCTGCTTAAATTTGCATACTCCACCCTATGTTGTGACTTTGAGATCCCTTGTTGAAATTGCTTTAGCCAGCCAAGAGGTGGCTATTGTCTCAATTTCAAAGCAGCTTTGAGCCGTTCAAGTGGCTGGTGAATAGCACTTTCTCTTTGTTCGCCTCAAAGTTCTAAAGAGTTCTCCATAGGTCCTGCTCTGTACAGATTGTTCAAAGATCTGTTGGAAGTGCATATAATAGGATAAATAAATTGAGGGCATTCCTTTTCAGTACCTCACCTGCATGGCTGTCTGGCCTCTGGAAGATGTTGGGAAAACAAGTCAGGATGGCCGAGTGGTCTAAGGCGCTGCGTTCAGGTCGCAGTCTCCTCTGGAGGCGTGGGTTCAAATCCCACTTCTGACAGTCCTGTGTTTGCTCTACTTTTTTTCTTGAGAAATATGATCATTTCCCTCGCAGTGGCTTATAGGATTGTCTTCTTGGAAGAGTGCAGTGAGTTTTTTTTCTTACTCTAGCCACTATTGGCCTAAGCTCTGTGCATTTTTTGGTTCCTAATATCTTTCTCACCCTTTAGATGAAAAAGCAGCATGGGGTCAGGATGGCCGAGTGGTCTAAGGCGCTGCGTTAAGGCCGCAGTCTCTCCTGGAGGCGTGGGTTCGAATCCCACTTCTGACAAAACTTGAATTCCATTTTCTCTCTCAGTTCCTTTAGAATCTCAGCTAAAAATTGGCAATGTAAATAATATCTGAATAAGCACCAAACTTCAGTTTCAACTGCAAATGCATTTGCCCTATTCTATCTTTAACGTTAGTGTAATATTCTTCTAGCACTCGTGGTGTTTTATATTTGTTTTGTGGGGTACTTTAAAAATCTTTTTTATGAAAGAAATGGGTTACATTAAGTCTTGTGATATTTTAGGTTTCCAATAAGGAGGTTTTAAATTTTATGTCACGTCATTTTCAGATGCTTCATTCAAGAGATGTTTCCACTATAGAATGCAGAGAAAGGGCAAAAATACAAGTGATAGAGCGAGTGAGTGAGAAGGAATGTTGTGGAAGGAGAGAATGAAACAAAAACAGAGTGAGTGAATGGCAGGGAGGCATAGAAGAGGAGTCTAGTAGTGAAGGAGACCTGCTTTTCCCTGCTCTTGACCTCCCACCCATCCCCAAACAACCACAAACATACCTTCTATGCAAAGTTGGTATGCAGAATTTCACGCCTCAGCAAGTGAGGGTGAGTCCCAGGCCAGGGGCTAAAGAGCAAAAGAGTGCCTGTGCTCAGACTTTCCCTGCTAGTGATAGTTTATCTGGAACAAGGCCTACTCTCTTGTATCCAGCAAGGATCTAGAAATCCTGCATGAATCTGCAAGGCACATTGGCAGCATAAATTTGCATAAACTGCCCCACCTATTGCCTTCCTACTTCCTGTGCTGTAGTTGTTTGTGTAGAAAGAGAGGTCGCAGGCAAGGAAATGTTGTGAGTCGGATACAGGACCCTAAATAGCTGGTGAGAGGTATGTGGTGTTCTAAAAGCATGAAAACTGTATACCTGTGAAATAAAGTGCTTTCGTATGTGTTCTTCTGTGTTTATTGTCCTGTGCATAAAGTTGCACCTTGTGTTTGAAGGTTTAAATTATTTCATGCTTGCATGGAGGTAGACATTTCTGAGTAACTTTTATTCATTTCTTAAAAGCCTATACTGTTAGGATGGCCGAGAGGTCTAAGGCGCTGTGTTTAGACCACAGTCTCCTTTGGAGGCGTGGGTTCGAATCCCACTTCTGACATGCCTTTTGGAGATTTAATCTCCTTTATCAGGTTAACATCTGATGGAAGTTGCATCTGTTGGTCTTCACCTGGCACGTTATTCCGTTCTCCTCTTGTCAAGAGAGGTGGGGTTTCTCATATATTTAGGTTCTATAACGTCTTGCTGACAAAGCGCAATCCTTACCAAATGAGCATAGGACCCATGTAAGAGGTCATCTGGAAGAGTCATGCTCTTGTATGCCCTGGCCAGACGGGCCCTGCAAATTTGGAAGAATGCCATGCATCTGGTAGACAACTGGACTCCAGCACATTTACAGCAATTTCCTCAGGGCTTTGATCAGGGGCTGCTTAAATTTGCATACTCCACCCTATGTTGTGACTTTGAGATCCCTTGTTGAAATTGCTTTAGCCAGCTAAGAGGTGGCTATTGTCTCAATTTCAAAGCAGCTTTGAGCCGTTCAAGTGGCTGGTGAATAGCACTTTCTCTTTGTTCGCCTCAAAGTTCTAAAGAGTTCTCCATAGGTCCTGCTCTGTACAGATTGTTCAAAGATCTGTTGGAAGTGCATATAATAGGATAAATAAATTGAGGGCATTCCTTTTCAGTACCTCACCTACATGGCTGTCTGTCCTCTGGAAGATGTTGGGAAAACAAGTCAGGATGGCCGAGTGGTCTAAGGCGCTGCGTTCAGGTCGCAGTCTCCTCTGGAGGCGTGGGTTCAAATCCCACTGCTGACAGTCCTGTGTTTGCTCTACTTTTTTTCTTGAGAAATATGATCATTTCCCTCGCAGTGGCTTATAGGATTGTCTTCTTGGAAGAGTGCAGTGAGTTTTTTTTCTTACTCTAGCCACTATTGGCCTAAGCTCTGTGCATTTTTTGGTTCCTAATATCTTTCTCACCCTTTAGATGAAAAAGCAGCATGGGGTCAGGATGGCCGAGTGGTCTAAGGCGCTGCGTTAAGGCCGCAGTCTCTCCTGGAGGCGTGGGTTCGAATCCCACTTCTGACAAAACTTGAATTCCATTTTCTCTCTCAGTTCCTTTAGAATCTCAGCTAAAAATTGGCAATGTAAATAATATCTGAATAAGTACCAAACTTCAGTTTCAACTGCAAATGCATTTGCCCTATTCTATCTTTAACGTTAGTGTAATATTCTTCTAGCACTCGTGGTGTTTTATATTTGTTTTGTGGGGTACTTTAAAAATCTTTTTTATGAAAGAAATGGGTTACATTAAGTCTTGTGATATTTTAGGTTTCCAATAAGGAGGTTTTAAATTTTATGTCACGTCATTTTCAGATGCTTCATTCAAGAGATGTTTCCACTATAGAATGCAGAGCAAGGGCAAAAATACAAGTGATAGAGCGAGTGAGTGAGAAGGAGTGTTGTGGAAGGAGAGAATGAAACAAAGACAGAGTGAGTGAATGGCAGGGAGGCATAGAAGAGGAGTCTAGTAGTGAAGGAGACCTGCTTTTCCCTGCTCTTGACCTCCCACCCATCCCCAAACAACCACAAACATACCTTCTGTGCAAAGTTGGTATGCAGAATTTCACGCCTCAGCAAGTGAGGGTGAGTCCCAGGCCAGGGGCTAAAGAGCAAAAGAGTGCCTGTGCTCAGACTTTCCCTGCTAGGGATAGTTTATCTGGAACAAGGCCTACTCTCTTGTATCCAGCAAGGATCTAGAAATCCTGCATCAATCTGCAAGGCACATTGGCAGCATAAATTAGCATAAACTGCCCCACCTATTGCCTTCCTACTTCCTGTGCTGTAGTTGTTTGTGTAGAGAGAGAGGTCGCAGGCAAGGAAATGTTGTGAGTCGGATACAGGACCCTAAATAGCTGGTGAGAGGTATGTGGTGTTCTAAAAGCATGAAAACTGTATACCTGTGAAATAAAGTGCTTTCGTATGTGTTGTTCTGTGTTTATTGTCCTGTGCATAAAGTTGCACCTTGTGTTTGAAGGTTTAAATTATTTCAGGCTTGCATGGAGGTAGACGTTTCTGAGTAACTTTTATTCATTTCTTAAAAGCCTATACTGTCAGGATGGCCGAGAGGTCTAAGGCGCTGTGTTTAGGCCATAGTCTCCTTTGGAGGCGTGGGTTCGAATCCCATTACTGACATGCCTTTTGGAGATTTAATCTCCTTTATCAGGTTAACATCTGATGGAAGTTGCATCTGTTGGTCTTCACCTGGCACGTTATTCCGTTCTCCTCTTGTCAAGAGAGATGGGGTTTCTCATATATTTAGGTTCTATAACGTCTTGCTGACAAAGCGCAATCCTTACCAAATGAGCATAGGACCCATGTAAGAGGTCATCTGGAAGAGTCATGCTCTTGTATGCCCTGGCCAGACGGGCCCTGCAAATTTGGAAGAATGCCATGCATCTGGTAGACAACTGGACTCCAGCACACTTACAGCAATTTCCTTAGGGCTTTGATCAGGGGCTGCTTAAATTTGCATACTCCACCCTATGTTGTGACTTTGAGATCCCTTGTTGAAATTGCTTTAGCCAGCCAAGAGGTGGCTATTGTCTCAATTTCAAAGCAGCTTTGAGCCGTTCAAGTGGCTGGTGAATAGCACTTTCTCTTTGTTCGCCTCAAAGTTCTAAAGAGTTCTCCATAGGTCCTGCTCTGTACAGATTGTTCAAAGATCTGTTGGAAGTGCATATAATAGGATAAATAAATTGAGGGCATTCCTTTTCAGTACCTCACCTGCATGGCTGTCTGGCCTCTGGAAGATGCTGGGAAAGCAAGTCAGGATGGCCGAGTGGTCTAAGGCGCTGCATTCAGGTCGCAGTCTCCTCTGGAGGTGTGGGTTCAAATCCCACTTCAGACAGTCCTGTGTTTACTCTACTTTTTTTCTTGAGAAATATGATCATTTCCCTCGCAGTGGCTTATAGGATTGTCTTCTTGGAAGAGTGCAGTGAGTTTTTTTCTTGCTCTAGCCACTATTGGCCTAAGCTCTGTGCATTTTTTGGTTCCTAATATCTTTCTCACCCTTTAGATGAAAAAGCAGCATGGGGTCAGGATGGCCGAGTGGTCTAAGGCGCTGCGTTAAAGCCGCAGTCTCTCCTGTTAAATGGTAGCGGCAGTTTCAGTCGGTAACCCTCCAAGTATTGCCCGGCGGTAATCGCCTCTCATACCATTCTATAATTTACCAATGAAAGAGGCAGGCGCCGGAGACTGGAAGGCAGGAAACAAAGTTTTTATTCCGTCGGAGCAGAACACATCAGATCAGACAGCAAGGTATCGTCACGAGGTGCTCTAACTGCATCTCTGAGGCCTGGCCTCTTATACACAGGTTTATGACTTTATTGCAGGGTTATCATACATGGCACATTCTTGAGATTGTTTTGGAACATGAAAGAACATCCTCGGAATCCCCACTTCGAGCTCGTTCCCACTCATATCTACAGTGGAAGTCCCCACCCCATCCACAGGAGGAGATGGCTATCACACAGCTGGACATTCCGTCAGTTCCCGGGGGGTGTGTGCGACCGGCCGGGTCTCAGGGGGTAGGGGCTTTTGATCTACTGTAATCCCTTTGATGTGGGGTGTTTTCTCTTACAGTAGGGGCAATAAACTGCATCCGCAGGGCTAGGTGATGGCCTGGGATCGGTTCGGACAATGGGGCGCAGAGGAAGGGGGTTATCAAAGAGATGCATGACCATGTACGGGATGTCGGTCAGGAGCGGGGTGTGATTCCATGGCAGGGTTGCGCAGAAGGAGAGGGTTTATGGCCCGTGTATGAGAGAGCGGGGGTGGTCGGCGCGCGGGGGATGCTTGCAGCGCCAGGGGAACGTGCTGGCGATCGACAATGAGCGGGGGAGAGAGTGGGGTGCCTAAAATGGCGGCCGTGCGTTCGCTGTGCGTGGCGCTGGGGAGAGGCAAGATGGCGCAGATAATGTTCAGTTACAAGCTAAATTTCCACAGTCCTCCCTTTTAACATATCTCGCCAGCTTACCTGGCCGACATTCACCTTCGTTAACCCTTCAGCTATAATATCGTTAATGTTTTTCATACATTCCTTAAGGATACAGAGTTTTTAGGGCAGGCAGGAGTAATCTGACACATTTGTGCATGGTTACATACAGTTGAGGAGGTAGTACATACAAAATTACATCAGCTGCGCCGCATGTCAGGCCCAGGGGTAGGAGGAAGGGGGCTTGTTTGAGCACAAATAGGATACTGTAAAGCAAAAATGTTTCAGGCAAAACAAGGGATATTTCGTACATTACTTTAGGCCCAGACTTCGTGTGGATCAAAAATAGTCAGTATAGTCGTGTGCATGGCTGGTGTTGTATGAATGTCATTATACAAAGTTAGATTTTCTTAACTTCTCAGTGTACAGTGGGAAGTGACTGATGCGACATCATGAAAACTCGATAGGAAGATAGTTAATATAAAAAGGTGGTTGGGAGAGGATTTCAACTTAACATGGGTTCTTCTTTCCAGTGTCCTATTATAAAGAGCCATCACTGGTAAGCTCTTATTGTTGTTCTTCCTTTGTTGGCGCTGTTTAGCACCGGCGGTGGAGCTAAGGTCCAGCTCAAATCCAATTTCTCACGTGGCAGGGTGTGACCATTCGCTGTTCTCCGATCACAGTCCTGTTCCCTAACACAGTTCATCATAGGTACTTTGAGACAGGGTACCCGCTTTTTGTTCTTCTGTAGTTAGGTCAAATTCATAATCCATATAAAAGAGAGAGAGAAGGGGTGTGGCGTGCTTCGGGATGCCGGGGGAAGAGGGGGTGGAGTGGGATCGGATCAAAATGCGGACCAAGGAGAGCAGAATCTTCCAGCACTGGGCCCATCAATCGGGCCCGACGGGTTGGGACTTCAGGCACGCTGGTCAGTGAGCAGGGGGGGGGGCCTCGATGTAGCCCTTCGTTCTTTCGCTTATCATCCTGATAATGGTGCCTCGTCTCACGCCCTTTTTGCTTCGTTGCTTCCCCCTTGGTCGATGCCATAGATGTTCCATGGTCTGCAGCCAGGCTGTGCGTCACGTCCGAACCCTCTCTTCCGATGGCAGCACGTTATCTTTAAGTGAGTACAAGAAACAAAATCTTAGAGAGTTGGCAGGGAAGACATTTACACACTTCATCCTCTCTCCCAACCACCGAGTAGTTGCGGAAATGCTTTTATCGGCTGCTGTATGATTGGTGTCTATTAACTCTGATGTTAGTGTGCGCGTGACTAATCTTATTAATCATTGCTGTGGTGCATGTTTCTGTGGGTGTCCCTGTCCATCGTCTGGCCTTCTAGGTGTCGGTTCTTGCGCCCTATAATCGTTGCAGGAAGCCTGACATCTGTCAACCTTCTGGTCTATTAAAAAAAATCGAACCGGCTTCTCCGGTCGGGACTCGTTCATCTCAACACAAGTTTTGTTAATACACATTTTCCTCCGAGGACTGCTAAGTTTATGAAAAAGTGCGAGGTGCTACTGTCATGGGTTCATAAGTATCCATCTCGGGGAGGAACATAAGCTAAACATTATTCTTGCTGGAGACAATAGGTAACCCTTATCAGTTTAGGCGATGTATATTATTTTTTTTTGAGAATAAGGTCATCAGCTGTTTCGTTCGAAATACTCTGAGACGGCTGGTATAGGGCTGGGGTTATTTTGGGAGAACCGGGTGCTTTAGACATTCTATTTCGGGGTAATTGGGCGGGGGGCAATTCTGGGCGGTGGAGATGGTGTTGTTAAAGCTCTAAAAAACGAAAACCACTGACATATAGTCCCCGTGTTGAGGGCCAAATTGGGAGACATCAGTCGTCTTACCTGTCCTTTCTTTCTCAGCCAATTAAGCTCAACACTCGCAGAAAGGAGAGGTAGTAACGTGGTAAAGTACGGTCGTTTTGTTTCTGTCAATTTGTTTGAACACCACCGTGTTTCTGGCCAATTATACACTTACCGAAGAGGTATGTGTCGTTAATTTATTCAAAAAGAAAGAGGGCAAGAAAGCCTTTAGTGAGGGAGGAGCCTAGCGCTTGACCAAGATGGCCACGTGAGCTTTGAGCTCCCGAGACCCTCGTGCCCTCCGTCGACTATCCTGTCTCTAATCCTGTCTGTATGCATGGCATCGTGCAGATGACTTGTCAGGGAGGCGATTGATGCTACCCGAGGTCGGATCGCCCACCGGGAACCGGAGTTATGCATGGCGGAGGATTGAGGCCTATCTCTGAGGGATGCCAGGGGCTAGAGTTGGCAGGATGCCCGACCTCTAATTGAACAACAGCGGCCAGGCGAGGTGTGAACTACCGGACGGAGGTCCCCATCCTTTCACTTTCACTTTCTCGCCCTTTGTTTGCCCTGCCCAGGGAGTGCTCTCGGCTGCTTTATTATCATTTGGACGCTCTGCACGCTACTCTGGCGGCCCATCGCAGGACCGAGCACTCCTGATTCCTTTTGCTGAGAGAGGGCCGTCCTGTTTGAACCGACCTGCTTGAGCCAACCATGTCGGGCAAAGCAGAGGTGGATCGGCTGAAGCCTAAGGCCACCAGGCGGGGAGCCTATACTCAAGCCAATAATATGGACCGCTATGCCCAGCAGAAGGGGTCACCGGGTGGACCGAGCCAGTCGCCGGATACACAGAAGACTGCCTCACCCTTGGCCCCGGAGCTCTCGCTGCAGGATGTCATGGGCGCGCTCGAAGGGCTGCAGACTTCGATTGGGAGACAGTTTGATGCCCTGGCGCACAAAGTGGATACCATCTTGGTGGACGTTAATCTGATCCGCGCGGATCTGGGCAAAACAAATGAACGAGTTAAAACCCTGGACCTCAAGACCACGGGCCTCGCTGATGATGTCTCGGAACTACAGACCGAGGTCCGTAAGTTGTGGACCGAGAGTGATCTCGCCGCCCGTCGGCTGGAGGACTTTGAGAGCCGGGCCAGGCGCAACAACGTGCGCGTTATCGGGGTCCCGGAGTCCTCGGACGAGACTTCTGTAGACCTGCTCGTGGAGGACTTGGTGCTTAACCATCTGCAGCCTAAGGGTCTTGGGAAGTTTTTCGCAGTTGAGAGGGCCCATAGAGTGCCGGGTGGGAGGCCCAAGGTGGGAGCCCCACCGAGGCCGATTGTCGCCCGGCTCTTTCATTTTCGAGATCGGGACGCTATCCTGCAAGCATCGAGGGTGACGGGCCCGGTCCCCTTCCAGAACGCGTCGGTGAATTTCTATCCTGACTTCACCCAGCAGGTGCAGAGGCAGAGGCAGGGCTTCCTGGGGGTGAAGAGGCAGCTTCGGGAGAGGGAACTGAAATATGCCATGCTCTTCCCTGCCAGACTACGTGTGGTGTACGAAGACCGAACATTCTTCTTTGAGTCGCCTGTCATGGCCGATGAATGGCTGGACGCTCTGCCCCGACGACGGACGGGAGAGGACACTGCCGCAGACGGGGACAGTGGCCGGGATGAACAAGGTTGATGTCTTCGGAACCGGACTGACTCGATTTGACTCTAGCTAATGACTTGAACAGAATGCAGTAAATACGGAGGGTTGTGGGAGGACGAGGGGAGCTCTTTCCTCCCTTAGGGTACTTTTTGTAGATTTTGGGTTTGGTAGGGCGACAGGCACACTGCAAGTTGGGGGGGCTTTGTAAGCTGCAGCAGGGGTGCAGGGTGGGGGGGATAGTTGGGATTTTGGGTTTGTTGTTGGGGGTTCGTTTCTGCAAGGCGTAGTGATTATTTTCAGGACTGTTCTGTGGTAAATAATTTAATTACCGGAACTTAATTTGATGCGGAAAATTAATAATAATAGCTCAGAAAAATAAGAGGCAGAATCCGTGGTATTAGAGGTTCGGAACGGGCTTTATTCCAAGATCAATTCGAATTGATGGGCTCCATATTCCATCACCACGAAGGTTCAGGAAGTGAAGGACCCTACTTTATTGACAAGTAATCATTTTTATACAATAGGCATTACAGTGAAACAGATGCAGGGGGCGTAACAATTGATAACACATACATGCGTAACTAAAGTGGGTATAACTAGGCGTAACTTTAAGAACGTCATCAGGTATGAAGTCACAATAGGGTGGTTCCATGAAAGAATTTCGCAATGTCAGCAGAAATACTTGGCAGAGATGCGCGCGCAGCAGCATGACGTGTGATTGACGTGCAACTAGGGGGTGAAGGGGACTTGACATTTAGCTCTACATGTGGAGACAGGGAGTCTGGGGGGTCAAGTCAACCTAATCCCAAATCATATCTAACATCCTATGTTTAAAGAACTATGTTATCCAAAAGGAAAGGTCTCTTGAACAAAATCTATTCTATACTGACTGTGAGTGCGTGTACAAGCGTCTAAGTGTCTACACTAGATGCGAGAGCAGAAATCTTCCATAGTAACAGGGCTATGAATTACTTGCATAAAGACAGAGAAACCGGGCCCTTTGCTCGGTAGCTGGAAGAATGTTTACTTGAACTACTAGACAGGAATGCATTGGATGGGGAGCGGAGCAGATAATTTCGAAGGTGAAATACAGTTTTTGGCAGGCAACAGGCTGGAGTCAGGCACCGTTAGCCGCGCAGGGAGTAGGACAAAGTTCATGGATATAGATGCGAGCTCAGACTGAAGCTTTCAGAGGCAGAAGGCAAGAAAAGGCTTGATGGCAGAATCAGGGCCTACTCGCCTGGACTGAAAAATGGGATAAATGAGCCATATAAAGTCGGTGGCCTTTCATACTTAGGAATGGAATATCCGGCCCATTCATGGCGGATCTGAAAGAGGACATGTTGACGGTGGACGCACATGTGTTTGCGTCTTCATAACTGGAACTGGAGGGATCATACATGTACTTATGATTTATACATGAAACCGTTGGGGTCCAAGATAGGGGACATAACTGATCATAAAAATCCATATTTCCACATTCCCTCCTTGTCCCCTACTTGCCCTTAAGAGATATCAATCTTCATCAATCCATTGATCTGTTCATATAGCATCATTTGTTCTTCTTTTTTCTTCTGGGATGAATGAAATCTTGGTGGTGGAATACACGATGTGGCACACAGACCACAAATCGCTGGTCCACATTGTAGGCATAGACAGCAACTGAATAGTATGAGAAAGCCAATACCTAGGAAGGATAGGACCCTCCATCCAAAGGTAGATAATACACTCCAAAACCAACCGGACCAAGTCCAGGTGCCTGGATTCTGGTGTATCTGGCTTACAATCTTATGAAGGCGAGTTATGGCTTTATATACAGATGGCGAATTTTCTGGTATGAAAATGCAACAGCTTGATCCGATGACCCTGCAAGCTCCGCCCCTATCGGCCAGGATGACGTCAAGGACAAGACGATTTTGAAGCACAACGATCCGCATAGCAGACTGCTCTTCTGTTAAATTGCCTAAGGCGGAAATAGTTTCGTTCACTACTGCTTCAAGGGTTCTGGTTAATCTACGTATCAGCTTACTATTGGTAACTGTACCTATATAGGGAAAGAGACCTTTATTGAAATCTGTGTATTTTTCCCATGCTGTCTCAGTGTAGTCGACTATTGGGAGATCTCTCCGTTCTCTATTGTGTACTAAATGAGTATTTCTATGATAATCAGGAGGAGCTAGGAAAACAGGTGGCAAAAGGAATCCGATGTAGCAGGTACCATCCCAATCTAGAGGCAAACGTATATATGCCGTCTGACCACATATGAAGTAGGAATGGCAAGAAGCTCTAAATGTAGACTTGCCTTGATCACTGAATTCTATTACAGTGGTGCATCTACTATGGCCCATATGTATGGAACCATTCTTTCTTACACATAATTCACCTTTAACTGGAAATACTGACATGGCGGGCAAAATTGGTGCAGCTTCGGATTCGACATTCAGGATCATGAGATTAAGCGTGAAATTCCCTAATCCATATACTTCATTTTCTAGATCAGTTCCTGTTCTTTTGGGAAGTCCCTTCTTGTCAGGGTAGCAGATTTTGAGCAAAACTAAGTTCAGGTTTCCCCATACCCAGTTGTCTTGATAAACTGCAGAATTCGAATCTAGGGAATTAATTAAACTAAACCATGCTCCACAGGAGCCATTGTGTGTGAACGGATATGGAAAGAGAGGCAGAATTCCCTTATAGTTCTGATAGGGAGGGAGTCGGCCACATATCCAACAATTTGTAGCATTGCTAACCTGATGGGAATGATGTAACATACTAATAAAAGTGTTATTGCGCAGCGCAAATCTATAGGACAACTCATGCGGGGGTAATTCACTAAAAGAATGTTCAGTAGTAACATTGTAAATATGTTTAAAAATAGGATAATATATGTGCAACAATATACTTGCAGTGATTATTAATAGACTTAAGAAAAACAAAATTAATAACGTCACTGTGCAATGACTACGCAGTGATTTACAGTACGCATGTTGTTTCAACTGCATTTTTCGGTTTCTTTCTCTATTCAGGTCTAGACAATACATGTCAGATACAAATTCGACCGATTCACCTTGGAGAGGACTTAAACAATCAAATTGTCTGACTTGTTAGACCGTAGTTTTAGTTTATATTGTTCCTTGTCATTCAGTTCAACCAAAGGAAGCTTTGAGTCAATCGGTGAAGACACGCAAGGTGTGTCGTTTACATCGGACGGTAGTCCATGAAATTTCTTGATATGACTTGAATGTATCCAGCCTTTTTGACCTTCGATCTTCACGGCTGTCCTCGTTGTTAACAGTACGAGTTGAGGCGATTTCCACCTAGGATCCAGCTGAGACTTCCGGTCAAAGTTCCTCACTAACACCAAATCCCCGGGAACTACGTCATGGGGTTTCACCTCGGTGTTGTCGGGAAAGGCTGCAGCTACCTGTGAACGACAAGATTGTAGTGCAGACATCAAGGAAGCCAGGTAATCTGTCAGCATATTACAGTCAACATCAGTTATTTTGCGTGGTATAGGCGTCCCCCACATATTTGGTGGTCTGCCAAAGACCACCTCATAAGGGGATAGCCCTGTTCGAGAGTGTGCTACCATTCTCATGTAAAAGAGTGCAACTGGTAAGGCTACTACCCAGTCGACACCTTTCTCTCTACATATTTTGGACAATCTAATTTTCAGGGTCTGATTATGTCGTTCCACGAGACCTGCTGCCTCGGGGTGTCGGACACAGTGAAATTTCCACTGATAGCCTAACAAAAGTGAAACGTGTTTCATTAGTTCGGATGAGAACGGCTGGCCGTTATCTGAGTAGACAACACGTGGTAAACCGTACCGTGGGAAGAATTCTCGAACCAACTGTTTGGCAGTAGTCGGGGCAGTGTAATCTGAAACCGGGTATGCCTCTGTCCAACGGGAAAGAGCACAGACAACTACGAGAACATATTTGAATCCTCGACATCGTTCCATCTGGATATAATCCATCTGGAGGACTTCAAAAGGGTGATCAGGAGGCTGAAATCCACCTTGTTCTACGGGAATGCTTTTACCTGGATTAAACTGACAACAGATCATACAGGTACGAACTTTTTGTTTAGCTGCTGCTCGTAAATGTTTGTTGAACCAAATGTGTTGAATGCTGTCTAGCATAGCTTTTTCTCCTAGGTGCGCTGGACTATGTACAGTATTAATTATAACTTGAACCATTGAATCAGGAAGGAACCACACAGATTTTTCCTTCGTCATCCATCCTTGATCCGTTTGGATCCCTCCTAATTCAGTCCATTTCTTTATTTCATCTGGTGTAGCATGTGTCTGTATGTCAATTACGTCAAGAGCGGGATCCTTAACCGTCATGCAATATGTTGGTGTCGGGACTATTGTCTTTATCATGTCAGATGTTTGAGTTTGAGCAGTCTGTTTAGCTGTTCTGTCAGCTAGGTCATTGCCTTGAGAAATGATATCAGTAACTTTCGTATGAGCTTTACATTTCATAATTGATATTGCAGTGGGCAGATGTATTGCATCTAATAAGGCATGAATAAGGGGTCCGTGCTGAATGTGGGCACCGTGAGAAGTTAAATAACCTCTCTCTCGCCACAGCACGCCGAAGTCATGTACAACTCCGAATGCATAACGTGAATCAGTGTATATGTTGACATTTTTATTCGTAGCTTGAATACAGGCTTGTGTCAGAGCGATAAGCTCTGCTGCTTGAGCGGACAAGGTATTTATGCGATTTGTTTCAATGACTTCAGTGTCTGTTGTGACTGCGTAAGCGGCCACTAACTCTCCTGTACTTGTTCTCATACATGAACCATCTACATACAACGTCAGGTCTGGGTCTGACAATGGGACGTCTGTCAAGTCTTGTCTGGGTTTCGTCGTGATAGTGATAACTTCAATACAATCATGTGCAAGTGGGTCTGTTCCATTTACAGGTAACAGTGTGGCAGGATTCAATGTACTACAACGTCTGATTTCTATATGTGGCTGAAACAATGTTAATTCGTAACCAGTGAGTCGTGCTATAGTCAAGTGTTGTGTTTGTGTGCGGTTCAAGAGAACCTCTACTGCATGTGGTACTTGTACTGTCAATTGGTGTCCTAGTACTATGGCATCGCTTTGTCTGATTGCTAAAGCTGTCGCTGCCACCGATTTCAGGCACGCAGGCAGAGCCTGAGCTACGGGATCTAATGTACTAGAAAAATAAGCACATGGTTTGTGTGATCCTGCTTGTTCCTGTGTGAGTACTGACAAGGCAGTACCTTCGCGTTCTGTAACAAAGAGTGTAAACTGTTTATTGTAACATGGTGTTGCTAAAACAGGTGCTTGACATAAAGCTTTCTTTAGGCTTTCAAAAGCTTGTGTATGTTCCTGAGTCCAAGGGAGAACAGTCGATGTGGCTGCCTCCTGTGTTGTCAACTGAATGAGTGGTTTCGCTAGAAATGCATACTGAGGGATCCACTGCCTACAATATGAAGTGAGGCCTATGAAAGCCCGCACCTCCTTTTGTGTCTTGGGTATTGGCATGTTAGCAATTAACTGAATGCGATCTGGTGTAAGCTGTCTTCCCTCCTTGGACAGCGAGTGCCCTAGGTAAATAACTCGCTGGACACAGAATTGCAGCTTAGAAGGGGACACCTTGTGCCCCTTTTCAGCCAAAAATTGTAAAACCGTCAGTGAGGTTTTTTCACATTCAGGTTCGCTTCTAGCGGTGATCAGCAGATCATCGACATATTGAAGCAGGGCAGTGTTGACTGGCATGTGGATACTGTCAAGTTCTCGTTTCAGTGCTTGGCTATAGATGCTGGGGCTTTCTGTGAATCCTTGAGGTGCGCGTGTGAATTTAAAGCTTCGTCCATTTAAACTAAATCCGAACAAGTATTGGCTTTCCGGATCTATTGGGACGCTGAAAAAGGCATTCTTGAGATCAATTACAGTAAAGAATGTTGCTTCGGAATCAATGGCTGTCAGTAATGAAGAAATGTCTGGGACTACGGGGTATTGTGGTACAATACATTTATTTAATTCGCGCAGATCAATAACCAATCGATATACTGGCGGGGCTTTTGGATCAGTTCGTTTAAGAATCGGAATTATCGGTGAATTACATACATTGGAGTCGGTTTCCACAACCACTCCTTGGGTAATAAGCTCGTCAATGATTTGCAGTAAAGCCACTACAGCATCTGGGGGTAACTTATATTGTCGCATTCGTGGTAGTACCACTCCTGCCTTCAGTGTGACTCGATATGGTGTAATGTTCATGCAACCAACATCTGTAGGGCCTTGTGCCCATAAATGTGTGGGTAAAGTCTGCAGTCGGTCATCCATGTCTCGGGACACATAGTGCCCTTTGAAATCACGTAAAAACAATCTTACTCCTTCCGGAGAACAACATATTATAGCTCCTAGAGCTTTCAATGTTTTTATGCCTAACAGGTTTTCTGGACATGATTTAGTAAGCAATAAATCCGTAGTTCGTGTCAAGGGACCAATCGTAAGTGGAAGAGGCTGTGATACTTCGTTAATGATAGGTTTTCCTGAAAAGCCAAGGGAAATATTCTGTGTGCCTGAGAGGGGTGCCCCTGGAACTTCACTACGTTTTATTGTTGTTCGGCTTGCCCCTGTATCAAGTAAAAATTTTCTATCTTGGCCTAATAGTTCACTGTGTACATAAGGTCCTTCTTGATCTACAGGGACCTCAATAAGGGGTAAGCCAACTTCCCTCTCTAGGCTGTTTCATGAGTATCGTTGATAATCAGGATAGTCATACTGTGCGGTCTGATACATCTGTCGTGTCGTTGTTTGTGTGGCAGCAATAGGCTGCGGTGGTGGAGCTGGCATAGACTGTTGTGGAGCTGGCATGGACTGTGCATGCTGCGGGGCTCCTTGTTGGTTCTGATCCTGTCTAAGTGGTCTTGGTCTTTCTTTTGTGTTACCTATGGCGATATTATGTTTTAAAACGGGACAATCGTGTACATAATGACCTGGCTGTTTACAATAGTTGCACGTCCCTTTTACAGGACCTGCTGAAACACTGGACTGTGTCATACCCTTTTTATGACCGTCAGCTGGAACTGTCTGGGAAACTAGCATTTTCATTTTCGTGTCTTTCATGCGTCTTTGTTCATGTTCTTGTTCCTCTCTAATTCTATTGTGATGGTACTGTAGCATTTGTAACATTTGTGACGGGGTGTTACCTTGCCAGGTACTCTCGAATTTCAATACTCTATTCTTAACTTGGGGCAAGGCATTTTCAACCAATTTTGTCACAAACAGATGTGGATACGACTCGCTACTTGCTTTTATTCCACTATTTATACTAAAACATTTTTCAAATCGGGAATAGAAATCACTAGTGTCTTCATCTGGTTTTTGTTTACAGGCTGAGATTGCACCCCAGTCTTCCTTTTTCGTAGTTAATAAACGTGGCAGTACCTGTACTAGTAAACCTGGTAGTGTTTTGGTCTTGTCCCCGAGCCCTGAACCTGGACCTCGAGCTTTTTCTTCGTTTTCTAATGCTGTCCAATCTATCTTCTGGTCTCCCACCTCCCAATCCTTTTCCTTGAGTTTTTCGTAAATGCCCGCAGGCATTAATACCTTCAATATTGTCATAATGTCGGGGTAGGTATATTCTCCCATGAGTAACATATCTTTAATTTCACGGTGGAAACCCGCTGGGTCTTTGTCATGACTGGGTACCACTTTCTTCATTTCTAATAGTTCTATTTTGGATATCGGTGTGTATACAAACACACGTTTAAACTGATTGTCCTCACCTTTTATCGGGTGAACTTCGCGTAAGGGATTCTGTCTATCCATGTAATACGTCGTTCTTTCCTTGATGGGCAGTGAGACATGTTCGGGACATACAAAAAGAATGTACTGCTTTCTGGATTCTAGTATTTCTCTAATTAACTCAGTACCTGAACCTCTCCATTTGTTCGTGAGTAATTCAGTCAATATATCAGGTAAGGGACCAGGATCGGAATGTTGGCTTTTATATAATATAAGGAGTTGTTGAATCATATAGATACCAGCTAAACGCTGTTCATCTGGGGTGAGGTTCAAAAACGTATGCGCTAGTGTATCATCACCATATTTTCCAGGACTATCAACCCAGTGTACGGCTGACCTGGCTAATTCTTGTTCGTCCATAGAATCGAGTATATGATAACCCCTTCGTTCTCGAAGTAATTTGTCAGCGGCTTGGGACGAATGTTCGGGGGACCTTAGATTTATTATAGGAGTTTGGAATTTTCTGCTATTCTCTGGACGTATCGGACGTATCGGATCAGTAAAGCATCTAGTATTATTGCAAGATCTTCCTCTACCTACATAGGCCATGGTTTCTAACTGTCCTGTGGGCAGTTCTAATTCTTCCTCGTCCTCGGTTTGTTCAGGTTCGTCTACTGCTAATCTTTCTTCGTGTATTCGTTCTATTTCTTTGCGGATCTTTCGGCACATAGCTACTATACATGATCGTTTATCATGTCTCCCCTCTGATATATTCTTACTCCATGTGGTAAGAATTTGCATTTCTTCCAGATTTACCCCTGGTCGGTCTTGATTTCTGATCACACAGTTTATGAGGAAACGTAACAGTTCCCCCTGTATTTCCACTTTTTGGTACTCCATGGCTCTGTTAATACTCTCAGGATCTCGCCCTGACTGGACAAAGTGATATATATTTTCTAAATGTGCAGTCATTCCTGGTATCTTCCCTAAATATATTGCAGCTCGTCGGATACGTAATGATGCCAGCACCATTTCGTCCCCTTTTACGGGCACAGGGTCATATCTACAATCTATTAGAAGTTCCTTGAGCGTGTTGGGAGTTACTAGTTTGGGCGTACGTTGGTGGGCTAATTCTTGAAAGGAAAGTTTATTTACTCTGGGTGGCGTGGAAAAAACGTTTGATGTAGCTCCGGTAGCACCACCTGGGGTGCTGGATGTGAAAGGATTTGTTGAACGTGATATAGCAACCATAGGTGTGGATACAGATGTAGAAACAGATGTGCTTGCCGGAACTTGTGTCGGAGTGTGCTGTTGCGGAGGTACAGACGGAGGAGGGTCTTGGCGTTGAACCCCCTCGGCAGGCGGTCTATGTGGCGCAGCATTAGCATACTCGGGAGCTGCGTCGTCTAAATAAGAGGAAAGAAAAACATCTTCTGCGGTTCTGGGATGCCCTTTGGGATGTACTTTTATCGGAAACAATGGGGGTGGCAAGTCTTTTGGTATCTCCGGAGTAGCCTTAGGTAACCCTTCGGCCATAAGGGGATACATACCATTCATAAGGGCATTTCTTTGTCTGTCTATTTGTTCTAACTTTACTCGAGTACCTTCTTCAATTAATAGATTTTCTCGAACTTTATTTGAATTCTCCTTACTTTTCTCTTCCTGTCTGAGCGCTTTTTCTGTACGTCTATATGATTCTTTACGCCATAATTCAATGGCATCTTTCTGTGACTGTCTAGCTTTCTTTTTCCATAATTCTTCTTCTACTTTCATGATGCAATCTGCATCCCAGGTCCCAGCTGCGGGCCACCTCTGACTTTCTGGTAATTCCTTGGTGTAGTCCACCCATAAATCAAGAAATAATATGGCGTCTAGGCCATGTTTATGATA
The DNA here is from genome assembly GCF_964204655.1 of Triturus cristatus. NCBI lineage: Eukaryota > Metazoa > Chordata > Amphibia > Caudata > Salamandridae > Triturus > Triturus cristatus. Next base: position 101,470,376 of record NC_140589.1, on the reverse strand, counting down.
CATGAAGCACCCTGGAGTGTCCCTAGGAGGAATGGGAACAGCTTCTTCGAGTACCCCTTTTCTAGTTTTGATCTGTCTTAATTTCGAAAAGAGCGGCATATTGAGAACTGATCTGATACCTAATTTTGAACACGTTTAATACAGCAAAACACAATAATGAACAGTCATTCACACCACAGTATGCAGAACGTATTTAAAACATTTAACATTTAACATTTAATGAACAACAATGATGGCCATTTAGGGAACTAGTCACTAAGCATAATACTCGATACTAACTAGGTAATTCTGAATTATATACTAGACATACTTGATATACTGCTAAACAGTACAGATACACTGCTGAAACAGTGCAGACCGGATTTGTGTACCCAAACCCGTCTTGACCGGCACAAACTATGTGCACGTCAGAACGCCTCCCCGACAATGGTACTCACCGGGTAGCTCGAAACGGAAGGCCTCGGAACTGAACTGAACTGGACTTGAACCGGACTGGACTCGACTCGAAACTTCGGAACCTCGGAAACTGGTGGGCCTCTGTATACCTCGGATCTTGCTCTCTCAGCTAGGCTCTGGTCGGGATACTTCGCACTTCTCACCGCCTCGTCTGGGTGTTGATCGCAGCCTCAGTTACCCCCGCCTGGCAGGAGGGAGATACAGGAAATCCTGTGGGTACGCGTTGTTGTCCGTCCAGCTGTGGCAGGAGACCGGGCCTGCAACGCACCGCCGGCGCGTGAGATGAGAAAGTGTCCCTATTCGGGCGCCATATATGTGGTAAATAATTTAATTACCGGAACTTAATTTGATGCGGAAAATTAATAATAATAGCTCAGAAAAATAAGAGGCAGAATCCGTGGTATTAGAGGTTCGGAACGGGCTTTATTCCAAGATCAATTCGAATTGATGGGCTCCATATTCCATCACCACGAAGGTTCAGGAAGTGAAGGACCCTACTTTATTGACAAGTAATCATTTTTATACAATAGGCATTACAGTGAAACAGATGCAGGGGGCGTAACAATTGATAACACATACATGCGTAACTAAAGTGGGTGTAACTAGGCGTAACTTAAAGAACGTCATCAGGTATGATGTCACAATAGGGTGGTTCCATGAAAGAATTTCGCAATGTCAGCAGAAATACTTGGCAGAGATGCGCGCGCAGCAGCATGACGTGTGATTGACGTGCAACTAGGGGGTGAAGGGGACTTGACATTTAGCTCTACATGTGGAGACAGAAGTCTGGGGGGTCAAGTCAACCTAATCCCAAATCATATCTAACATCCTATGTTTAAAGAACTATGTTATCCAAAAGGAAAGGTCTCTCGAACAAAATCTATTCTATACTGACTGTGAGTGCGTGTACAAGCGTCTAAGTGTCTACACTAGATGCGAGAGCAGAAATCTTCCATAGTAACAGGGCTATGAATTACTTGCATAAAGACAGAGAAACCGGGCCCTTTGCTCGGTAGCTGGAAGAATGTTTACTTGAACTACTAGACAGGAATGCATTGGATGGGGAGCGGAGCAGATAATTTCGAAGGTGAAATACAGTTTTTGGCAGGCAACAGGCTGGAGTCAGGCACCGTTAGCCGCGCAGGGAGTAGGACAAAGTTCATGGATATAGATGCGAGCTCAGACTGAAGCTTTCAGAGGCAGAAGGCAAGAAAAGGCTTGATGGCAGAATCAGGGCCTACTCGCCTGGACTGAAAAATGGGATAAATGAGCCATATAAAGTCGGTGGCCTTTCATACTTAGGAATGGAATATCCGGCCCATTCATGGCGGATCTGAAAGAGGACATGTTGACGGTGGACGCACATGTGTTTGCGTCTTCATAACTGGAACTGGAGGGATCATACATGTACTTATGATTTATACATGAAACCGTTGGGGTCCAAGATAGGGGACATAACTGATCATAAAAATCCATATTTCCACAGTTCCATGGTGGCTCTTCGGGTGTGGGGTGGGCCTCTTTACGTGTGGGGATGGGGGGTAGGGGTTTAAGTGTTATTAGCTGGAATGTTAATGGTTTGGGGGATCGCATTAAGCGCGGGATTGTTTTGCAATTCTTGAAACGGTCATTGCCGGATGTCGCCCTGCTGCAGGAGACGCACCTTATAGGTAACACGTGCTATGCTCTTAATAGGAAGGGTTATAAATTCATAGCGCATTCGGGATTCTCCTCTGGGTCCAGGGGTGTGGGCATCCTAGTCAGAGCCTCTTTACCATTTGAGGTGGACTCCACCATTGTTGACGATAGGGGGAGGTTTGTGGCGGTGGCGGGGCGGTGGGAAGGAAGAACTTTGGTTTTAGTTTCGGTTTATGTCCCGCCGGCCCTGCAGGCCTCCACGTTTACAAATCTGGGTAGGGCCTTGCTGGATCTCCCGGGGGGTATGCTTGTGGTGGGGGGTGATTTCAATGCTGTCGGCTCTGGGCTGCTGGATAGATACCCGCCCAGAGACACAGGGGGGGCTCAGAAGTGGCTTCCAGACTTCCTAGACACACTCGGCCTGATAGACTGCTGGAGGCTTCGGCACCCCACACAGAGCCAATACACCTTCCACTCCGGGGCGCATGGTAGCCTCTCTAGGATTGATTACCTGCTCACTCTGGCTGCGCACGCCTCATTGGTGTCCGAGGCCAGGCACATGGCGCGTGGTATATCGGACCATTCGCCAGTGTGGGTCAGGCTGGATGTCGGCCGTGAGGGAGGGGGAAGGGTGGCTCCTATTAACCCTTGGTACTTTCGAGACCCCAAGATGCGCAGCGCACTGGTGAAGACAGTTGATAATTTTTTCAAGGACAATCAGGGATCCGTGGACTCGGCTGTGTCGCTGTAGGAAGCATTTAAGACCGTGCTGCGAGGGGAGGCCCTCTCCCTTGTAGTGGCGGCCAAGCGGCGGAGAGATGGCGAGGTTATGCAGGTTGAGGAGGAGATCGTGGCTTTGGAGGGAGCGCTAGAGGAGGAGGTTACAGAGGCCTCACTGCATGAGCTGAGCTTGAAGCAAGCCGAGTATAAGGACCTGGTGACGAATGCTGCTAAGACCCTCAGTAGGGAACAGCAGGGCCGCCTGTATGATGTTGGTGACAAGGCCGGGAAACTCCTAGCTTGGCTGGACAAAAAAGAACAGGTTAATAGAGTAGTGCCGGAGTTGACGGGAGAGGGGGGAGAGGTGATTGTGGAACCTGAGAGGATTGTACAGTGTTTCTCGGACTATTTCCGTATGGTTTATGCCTCAGTGTCGGATAGGCCGCCCGAGGACTCGCGTGACCTCTTGCGTGATATCGCTTTGCCCTGTCTCTCTGACGTAGATAGGGATGATCTTGATGGTGACATAACGGTCGATGAGGTAGCGGGAGCTATCCGCGCGCTGAACTCGGGCAAGGCCTCGGGCCCGAAAGGCTTGCCGGTTGACCTGTATAAGATGTTTCCGGATAGGGTCGCCCCTCACCTGCGCGCCATGTTCGTGGAGGCGCGGGGGAGTGGGACCCTCCCGTTGGATCAGCGACTGGCGACAATTGTTGTTATACACAAAGATGGTAAACCCCGAGATAAGTGTGCCTCATATAGGCCTATCTCACTCCTTAACGCCGAGCCGAAGATTCTGGCTAAAATCCTGGCGGCCCGATTGATCAGGGTACTTGGAGACCTGATCCACCCAGATCAATCCGGTTTTATTCCGCATCGTAACACTGCGTTAAACCTTCGGCGCCTTCATGGTGTAATCGCCAGGGCGGGCACGCTGCGTGAACCAGCTATTGTTGCGTCTCTCGATGCCACGATGGCCTTTGATACGGTGGAATGGCCATATTTGTGGGCTGTGCTGGCCAAGTTCGGCTTTGGCCATGGTTTTGTGAGCTGGGTGAGGTTGCTGTATGAGGGACCCCTTGCGAGTGTGGTGGTAAATGGCCGGGCATCGACTCCGTTTCAGCTTGGGAGGGGCACTCGGCAAGGTTGCCCCCTGTCGCCATTGTTGTTCGCCCTCGCCCTTGAGCCGCTGGCAGCGTGGATACGCTGGCACCCGGATATACGGGGACTTAGATGGTCGCCCAAACACGAGGACCGCATTTCGCTATATGCTGATGACATCCTGTTGTATCTTGCCTCGCCCAAGAAATCACTTATAGTGGTCTGTGACGTTCTTACATCTTTCGGTAGGAATTCGGGTCTCGTCATCAACTGGAGTAAATCGTATTTATATGTTCTGAGCGGCGAGGTTCCACCGATCCCGCGAACTTGTTCGATCCAGATCGCTCAGCAGGGCTTCGTGTATCTGGGGATCTTTATCTCCACGGACTCCGCTTTGCGGTATGAGAGGAACCTGCTCCCCCCCCTAGCTCGCCTGCGGCGGGATGTAGAGGGCTGGCGGAGGCTGCCGCTCTCCCTCGTTGGGCGCGCTGCCTTGTTCAAAATGATGTCTCTTCCCCGGTTCCTCTACGCATTGCAGAATACTCTAGATTGGGTACCGGCCAACTACTTTCGGGAGGTCGAAAGCCTCCAACGAACGTTGTTGTGGGATGGGCGGCCGCGAATAGCAATTGCTAAGTTGACGCTTCCATGGTATGATGGGGGTATTGCGCTTCCAGACATCCGACGCTACTATTGGGCCACCCAGCTGAGCGCAATTAATCATGGTTTCTATGGCCCTGTCCTCAGCCCTGGTTATGCCATGGACAGGTGGTTGCTGCGTGGTGGTAACTATCACAGGGCGTTGTACTCGCGGTCCCTGGACTCATCCCTCACGGGGCCCACTGGGGTGGCGGTGCGTGTGTGGAAGATGGCAACTGACTCGCTGGGCTGGAAGGATAGGCTCACCCTTGCTACCCCGCTGTTTGAATCTGAAGGATTGGGTAGGCTTTGGCATACAAAAGGTTTTGATAAATGGGACTTGATCGGCATCTCCAGGGTCGGAGATGTGCTGATTAAGGGGAGGGTGAAGTCCTTTGAAGAGTTGCAGAAGGAGTATGAGCTGGGGACATCCGAGTTTTTCCGCTATGTTCAGGTGCGTCATGCCCTCCGGTCAGTTCTCGTGGAGGGTGAGAAGGTGCCTGAGTCCTCTCCTTTGGAGGACCGGATCCTTGATGGCCATATGCCTGAGAGCACGATCTCGCTCATCTACAAGAAATTGATAAATGTCCGGGCGGATATGCTTCTGGGGCTGCGGGACCAGTGGACTAGGGATGGACTCGAGTTGGATGACGAGGATTGGCAGTCTGCTGTTTCCTCTCCCAAGGAGGTTGCGATCCCGTCGCGTCTGAGGCTGGTGCAGCTCAAAGTACTGCATCGAGTGTATGTGACGGGGCCAAGGCTGGTTCATATGGGATTCACTGAGGAAGGCCTATGTAGGAGGGGATGTGGTATGGTGGGTACTTTCCTGCATATCATTTGGGAATGTGGTGTCATCACGGAATTCTGGAGGAGAGTCCATGCAGTGATGGGGAGGTGACGGGCCTTGCTATGCAGCCGGAAGCGCGGTGTTGTCTCCTGAATGTCTGGGGGCCCACTGATCACGATGAGGCGCAGACCCAATGGGTGACTCTGGGTAACATGGTCGCTAAGAGAGATATCGCGCGATTGTGGGGCTCCGTGGGGCCCCCCACATTGACCGCGTGGAAAGAAAATATGGACTGGAGTATGCTCAGGGAAAAGACAGTATATTGCGCTAGAGGCCGCCCTCGGAAGTGGCACGCCATCTGGGGGCGGTGGAATCAATACAGGGGGGGAATATGTCTTGCCCCTGATTTGGATCCCCCCGAGGAACAGCTTTCTTCTTGACATTCTTTCCAGCTCAGTATATAAGATGTAATGGTTAATTGACTTCTTGGGCCTCTGCTGTCCCCCTTCTTCCTCTTATCACAGTACTGTGACTGTTAGATGATTGGGGTCCGGCCTCCCCTGGGGGGCTATCACCATGGGCATTCAGTGTTCTTGCCTTGCTGGGGTTTGTTGTGTGTTTGTGTTTATTTAAAAATGGAATCTTTTCACTGCTCCTTTAATGCAATGTGGACGCTTCTCTGTCCTTCTCTACCGAAGCTGCCGAACCTCCGGGTTGTCGGCTGAATAGCTGTGTCCAGACTCTTGAAGAAATAAAGGTTTAAAAAAAAAAAAAAAAAAGAAAGCCTTTAGTGAGGGAGGGAGGGAGAGAGAGAGAGAGAGAGAGGGAGAGAGAGAGAGTGAGAGAGAGAGAGAGAGAGTGAGAGCGAGAGTGAGAGTGAGAGTGAGAGTCGTGTGCATCAAGTAGGCTATTTGGCATATGTACGATACAAAACGAGAGAGAGAGACATGTGTACGATAATAGGCCACCTGGTGCACACACAACATGGAGTAGCATGGGTCTGTTCTATGTAAGAAAACACAAGCGGGGGAAAGACACAAATTCAGTGATCACGTACACACAAATACTGGATAGGGTGTGACAGTACATGCATCAAGCGCAGAAACTTAAGACGGAGACTCAGGGGTACGTTGAGTATGGGGACCTTTCCTTTTCTGTCCTCTTTCCTATGCATGCTGCGTATTTTCAGTATGTTGTAGTTTACCTTGGGGGGGGGGGTGTCGGACCCTTTACTCTCCTCCCTTTGATCGATGGACGAGCACTTCAATCATACGGTGACGCTCTCTTCAAGTCACCCAAGCATGAAATGCATACACATTCATACCGTAGCACACACGCACAATCATACCATACAGTTTTTCATGTTCCCAATGGTGGTCTGCACTTTACGCACTATCCCACAACGTTCATCTATGTTTTTCCTGATATCGAACACGGTGCGGTCCATGTCCACTCCATTCTTCAGTCGGAACTTCGTCGTGACCTATAGAGGGGAAAAAAAGAGGGGAGGGGATGTGCAGTTTTCAAAGTACCTTAGCGCGCGTAGACACGAAAAAGTTCTACTTACCACGTACCAGGCTAGCCGCAGGAGTGGGTAATACCACAGACCTATTATTCTTTTTGTCCGAGACAAAGATGCTCTATTTCAACTCCTAATTCGGGTTCCCTGGTTGTACATGCATTTCTCAATCGGTCGTGTATTATGGTGCAAGATACCATACCTTGCGTTCGGCCTATACCTTAAGCTATAGTTGACCATCGTTTGACAACTCTTGGAGGAAGACAGGTGTGATGGGTACGAATTCCGTTGATCAAAAAGATTCAGGCAAATGGGGTCTGCATTATCTGTTTTCTATTGCTGGGGAGTAACAATCATTTATTCAAAAGAAAAAAACCCTTTACCAACCTAGATTATTTGTCATGACACTGATTCCGTAATTCCTTTTAAGAAGCCCTTTATTTAAAACAATGTCAGTATACAAATACGGGCCTACAACCACTATAGGCCGGCCACGGTGTGAGAGGCGTCGAGTATCATGAGTATCACTACTTTAGCCTAAAATCAGTTAACCCCCCCCCCCGACCATCATGTGTGGAAACATTGCATACATATCTCCTTTTAACACAAATGCCACGTGACTGGAACGCCTCATGGAGTTGTAGGCCTCTCCTACATCGGCGCCATTTTGGGGCGAGGTCGGGCCAGTGTACAGTCTAAGTCTTTCCATGAATTAGCTGTTGGACCAGAATTCCTTTCGGTAGTCCGAGAACTTTCGTTAGCGTCAGCTTGCGTCAGCATGGCGTCACCTCGATCCCGCAGCAACGCCGTGGTCCGTTCCTGGGGGCGGGGCAGCAGGCGGGTTCTTCCGCCAACACCTTGAATCAGTCTTTCTTACTGCACCAAGCGGAGGCAAGGTGGCTGCCGCCCGGGGCAAAGAACAATGGTGGCAGTTTGTCCTTACCGGAAGTCAGCGGGAGTCGAGTGCAAATGACTCCCGCAGACTCTGCAAAGCTGAGGGGGCGTTTTGTCAAGGGTGGGGCCCACGCCCAAGCAGACAAACTTTCGAGTCCAGAATCGTTTCACGGTGGGCTAGGCCTGGATCCGAAGAACCGACCGCCGGAGTCCAAAGGCAGCGGCAGTAGCAGCTCTTCGGTACAGCCACCGGGGTGGGTCCAGTAGCAGCGACAGCAGCAGTTCGGATGGTATCGCCGCCGGGGTGGGTCCCCGATTACTCGGCTGCGGGGGCCCACTCCTCGCGTCGGGCGCTAGTGGCAATCCTGGTGAACCCGTGTTTGGGTGGTTGTCCGGCGGTCGAGTGCAGGGGCGCCAACTCAGCTGGACGGCGAGTGAAATGGTTGGGGTGCCCTCACCTGCTGGCGAGCCTCCACCTGGGGAGGTGGGGGAGGCCCATCCGCGTCGCTTCCCCCCGCCAGGGCACCCTCCGTTATTGAAGGAAGAAGAGAATGGGAAGATCCGCACGACGTGGCAGGGTGCAACTCAGCTAGTCGGCGAGTGAAATGGCAGGGTGCAACTCAGCTAGTCGGCGAGTGAAATGGCAGGGTGCAACTCAGCAGACCGATGAAAAAGACGGCTGGGGTGCCTTCATCTGCTGGTGAGCCTCCACCTGGGGAGGCGGGGGAGGCCAGTCCGCGTCGCCTCCCCCCCCCCGCCAGGGCACCCTCCGTTATTGAAGAAAGAAGAAGAGAATGGGAAGATCCGCACAGCGTGGCAGACTCCGCCTTGGCGCTGCCAGAGCTTCGGCGCTTCGTGTAGCCTCCGGCCTATTCGCACAGTCGTCCGCCACTGATGTCAATGGATTTTTGCATGGCTTTTATAGCCCAAAGCCGACTAAAAGGACCGCCCAAAACAGGCCAATGTTGCAACTTCGAGGAAGGAGAGGTGAGGACGGTGTCACGTGGACGTAAATGCTTTGGGATGCAGGTCGCAGCAGACTGTCATGTAAATAGTTGTTTAAAACGTGTTTTAACCTGTTCATCTTGTCGGAATGTTGTTATACCTATAAGTTATTAAAATGTTTAACCATACTACTTTGTTGGAGTGTTTGTACATATTAGCAATCTAGTTAGTGTAATCGGAAAATGGTATTGTCCAATTGCGCGTGATCCTAGTCAAGTTCGGTGACGTTGATGGTGGGTATCAACAAACTTCCGGTTGTGTCTACTGGGCGGGGTGGGTGGTAGGGCAGACATGTTTAGGCAGCGAGAGCAATGGAGCCGGGCTACCTCGTGGCCGTCTTGACCGTGAGCTTGGTTCCTTCCCCTAGTTCCATATATCCCACAAAGGGCTATTTCCTAGCGTTTCTTTAGTTTTGTAGGGTCAAAAAAAAGGGATCCTACCAGTGGCCACTGACTCTCGGGGTCCCCCTTTGTATATTTTATGTCATAGATTACTATAAACTACGGCGATTAGTCCATATTTAGTGAACATGTCCTTATTAGGGGTGCCCTCCAGTGGAGCCGGATGGTCCACCTCTAATAAGCGGTCCGGGCAGAACCAACTACCAATCAGTGGGGAGAAGATAGGCATGACGGGTTTCAACGGGGACAAAAGTCAGCACTACCTATCTTTTCACTGCTTGCAAAGACTAGACAGAATATCTCTATCCCTCGTTATTTGCAAGCAGAGAATACCTCCAAAGAACCAATATCGAACAACTAGTGTTCGGACAATCAATCAATCAATCAATGGGGAGATAAAGATAGGCACGACGGGTTTCAACGGGGACAAAAGTCTGCGTTACCTACAATTCACTATTTGCAAAGACTAGACAGAATATTTCTATTCTACGTTATTTGCAAACAGAGAATATCTCAAAGAGCACTATTCTTCAAAACAATCAATGTTCGGACAAACAATCAGTGGGGAGATAAAGATAGGCACGACGGGTTACAACGGGGACAAAAGTCTGCGTTACCTACCCTTCACTATCTGCAAAGGGAGAGAGAGAGTATTTCTACTCCTCCCCGTTTGTAGACAGCGAATATCTCAAAGAGAACAATCAATGAGCAATACTAGTATTTCAGACAATCAATCAATTATTTCGCAATTTGTCGTGTTTCACGACCGCGTGGACAGTTTCTCGTCTTCCGCCTCCAGGGCCCGATCGTCCTCTACTCTCCGTATTTGCAGCGGCACTCCTGATGGTTCCCAGTCAGGACCGTAGATCACTCGAGAGAGAGGTCTGCTCGGAACCAGTGAAGTTCGGATGATCGGCTGCCAGACGAGGGTCTATCGGGCAGGAGCTCTCCCGATCGTTACAGTCGTTCACTCTGTCATCAGGACCTCTCCCACTGAATCCACGTGTCGCTGATGGGCCCCACGCCTGGGACGCCAATTGTTAAATGGTAGCGGCAGTTTCAGTCGGTAACCCTCCAAGTATTGCCCGGCGGTAATCGCCTCTCATACCATTCGATAATTTACCAATGAAAGAGGCAGGCGCCGGAGACTGGAAGGCAGGAAACAAAGTTTTTATTCCGTCGGAGCAGAACACATCAGATCAGACAGCAAGGTATCGTCACGAGGTGCTCTAACTGCATCTCTGAGGCCTGGCCTCTTATACACAGGTTTATGACTTTATTGCAGGGTTATCATACATGGCACATTCTTGAGATTGTTTTGGAACATGAAAGAACATCCTCGGAATCCCCACTTCGAGCTCGTTCCCACTCATATCTACAGTGGAAGTCCCCACCCCATCCACAGTAGGAGATGGCTATCACACAGCTGGACATTCCGTCAGTTCCCGGGGGGTGTGTGCGACAGGCCGGGTCTCAGGGGGTAGGGGCTTTTGATCTACTGTAATCCCTTTGATGTGGGGTGTTTTCTCTTACAGTAGGGGCAATAAACTGCATCCGCAGGGCTAGGTGATGGCCTGGGATCGGTTCGGACAATGGGGCGCAGAGGAAGGGGGTTATCAAAGAGATGCATGACCATGTACGGGATGTCGGTCAGGAGCGGGGTGTGATTCCATGGCAGGGTTGCGCAGAAGGAGAGGGTTTATGGCCCGTGTATGAGAGAGCGGGGGTGGTCGGCGCGCGGGGGATGCTTGCAGCGCCAGGGGAACGTGCTGGCGATCGACAATGAGCGGGGGAGAGAGTGGGGTGCCTAAAATGGCGGCCGTGCGTTCGCTGTGCGTGGCGCTGGAGAGAGGCAAGATGGCGCAGATAATGTTCAGTTACAAGCTAAATTTCCACACTCCTGGAGGCATGGGTTCGAATCCCACTTCTGACAAAACTTGAATTCCATTTTCTCTCTCAGTTCCTTTAGAATCTCAGCTAAAAATTGGCAATGTAAATAATATCTGAATAAGTACCAAACTTCAGTTTCAACTGCAAATGCATTTGCCCTATTCTATCTTTAACGTTAATGTAATATTCTTCTAGCACTCGTGGTGTTTTATATTTCTTTTGTGGGGTACTTTAAAAATCTTTTTTATGAAAGAAATGGGTTACATTAAGTCTTGTGATGTTTTAGGTTTCCAATAAGGAGGTTTTAAATTTTATGTCACGTCATTTTCAGATGCTTCATTCAAGAGATGTTTCCACTATAGAATGCAGAGCAAGGGCAAAAATACAAGTGATAGAGCGAGTGAGTGAGAAGGAGTGTTGTGGAAGGAGAGAATGAAACAAAGACAGAGTGAGTGAACGGCAGGGAGGCATAGAAGAGGAGTCTAGTAGTGAAGGAGACCTGCTTTTCCCTGCTCTTGACCTCCCACCCATCCCCAAACAACCACAAACATACCTTCTGTGCAAAGTTGGTATGCAGAATTTCACGCCTCAGCAAGTGAGGGTGAGTCCCAGGCCAGGGGCTAAAGAGCAAAAGAGTGCCTGTGCTCAGACTTTCCCTGCTAGGGATAGTTTATCTTGAACAAGGCCTACTCTCTTGTATCCAGCAAGGATCTAGAAATCCTGCTTGAATCTGCAAGGCACACTGGCAGCATAAATTTGCATAAACTGCCCCACCTATTGCCTTCCTACTTCCTGTGCTGTAGTTGTTTGTGTAGAGAGAGAGGTCGCAGGCAAGGAAATGTTGTGAGTCGGATACAGGACCCTAAATAGCTGGTGAGAGGTATGTGGTGTTCTAAAAGCATGAAAACTGTATACCTGTGAAATAAAGTGCTTTCGTATGTGTTCTTCTGTGTTTATTGTCCTGTGCATAAAGTTGCACCTTGTGTTTGAAGGTTTAAATTATTTCAGGCTTGCATGGAGGTAGACGTTTCTGAGTAACTTTTATTCATTTCTTAAAAGCCTATACTGTCAGGATGGCCGAGAGGTCTAAGGCGCTGTGTTTAGGCCACAGTCTCCTTTGGAGGCGTGGGTTCGAATCCCACTTCTGACATGCCTCTTGGAGATTCAATCTCCTTTATCAGGTTAACATCTGATGGAAGTTGCATCTGTTGGTCTTCACCTGGCACGTTATTCCGTTCTACTCTTGTCAAGAGAGATGGGGTTTCTCATATATTTAGGTTCTATAACGTCTTGCTGACAAAGCGCAATCCTTACCAAAATGAGCATAGGACCCATGTAAGAGGTCATCTGGAAGAGTCATGCTCTTGTATGCCCTGGCCAGACCGGCCCTGCAAATTTGGAAGAATGCCATGCATCTGGTAGACAAGTGGACTCCAGCACACTTACAGCAATTTCCTTAGGGCTTTGATCAGGGGCTGCTTAAATTTGCATACTCCACCCTATGTTGTGACTTTGAGATCCCTTGTTGAAATTGCTTTAGCCAGCCAAGAGGTGGCTATTGACTCAATTTCAAAGCAGCTTTGAGCCGTTCAAGTGGCTGGTGAATAGCACTTTCTCTTTGTTCGCCTCAAAGTTCTAAAGAGTTCTCCATAGGTCCTGCTCTGTACAGATTGTTCAAAGATCTGTTGGAAGTGCATATAATAGGATAAATAAATTGAGGGCATTCCTTTTCAGTACCTTACCTGCATGGCTGTCTGGCCTCTGGAAGATGCTGGGAAAGCAAGTCAGGATGGCCGAGTGGTCTAAGGCGCTGCGTTCAGGTCGCAGTCTCCTCTGGAGGCGTGGGTTCAAATCCCACTTCTGACAGTCCTGTGTTTACTCTACTTTTTTTGTTGAGAAATATGATCATTTCCCTCGCAGTGCCTTATAGGATTGTCTTCTTGGAAGAGTGCAGTGAGTTTTTTTCTTGCTCTAGCCACTATTGGCCTAAGCTCTGTGCATTTTTTGGTTCCTAATATCTTTCTCACCCTTTAGATGAAAAAGCAGCATGGGGTCAGGATGGCCGAGTGGTCTAAAGGCGCTGCGTTAAGGCTGCAGTCTCTCGTGGAGGCGTGGGTTCGAATCCCACTTCTGATAAAACTCGAATTCCATTTTCTCTCTCAGTTCCTTTAGAATCTTAGCTAAAAATTGGCAATGTAAATAATATCTGAATAAGTACCAAACTTCAGTTTCAACTGCAAATGCATTTGCCCTATTCTATCTTTAACGTTAATGTAATATTCTTCTAGCACCCGTGGTGTTTTATATTTCTTTTGTGGGGTACTTTAAAAATCTTTTTTATGAAAGAAATGGGTTACATTAAGTCTTGTGATGTTTTAGGTTTCCAATAAGGAGTTTTTAAATTTTATGTCACGTCATTTTCAGATGCTTCATTCAAGAGATGTTTCCACTATAGAATGCAGAGCAAGGGCAAAAATACAAGTGATAGAGCGAGTGAGTGAGAAGGAGTGTTGTGGAAGGAGAGAATGAAACAAAGACAGAGTGTGTGAATGGCAGGGAGGCACAGAAGAGGAGTCTAGTAGTGAAGGAGACCTGCTTTTCCCTGCTCTTGACCTCCCACCCATCCCCAAACAACCACAAACATACCTTCTGTGCAAAGTTGGTATGCGGAATTTCACGCCTCAGCAAGTGAGGGTGAGTCCCAGGCCAGGGGCTAAAGAGCAAAAGAGTGCCTGTGCTCAGACTTTCCCTGCTAGGGATAGATTATCTGGAACAAGGCCTACTCTCTTGTATCCAGCAAGGATCTAGAAATCCTGCATGAATCTGCAAGGCACATTGGCAGCATAAATTTGCATAAACTGCCCCACCTATTGCCTTCCTACTTCCTGTGCTGTAGTTGTTTGTGTAGAGAGAGAGGTCGCAGGCAAGAAAATGTTGTGAGTCGGATACAGGACCCTAAATAGCTGGTGAGAGGTATGTGGTGTTCTAAAAGCATGAAAACTGTATACCTGTGAAATAAAGTGCTTTCGTATGTGTTCTTCTGTGTTTATTGTCCTGTGCATAAAGTTGCACCTTGTGTTTGAAGGTTTAAATTATTTCAGGCTTGCATGGAGGTAGACGTTTCTGAGTAACTTTTATTCATTTCTTAACACCCTATACTGTCAGGATGGCTGAGAGGTCTAAGGTGCTGTGTTTAGGCCACAGTCTCCTTTGGAGTCGTGGGTTCGAATCCCACTTCTGACATGCCTTTTGGAGATTTAATCTCCTTTATCAGGTTAACATCTGATGGAAGTTGCATCTGTTGGTCTTCACCTGGCACGTTATTCCGTTCTCCTCTTGTCAAGAGAGATGGGGTTTCTCATATATTTAGGTTCTATAACGTCTTGCTGACAAAACGCAATCCTTACCAAATGAGCATAGGACCCATGTAAGAAGTCATCTGGAAGAGTCATGCTCTTGTATGCCCTGGCCAGACGGGCCCTGCAAATTTGGAAGAATGCCATGCATCTGGTAGACAACTGGACTCCAGCACACTTACAGCAATTTCCTTAGGGCTTTGATCAGGGGCTGCTTAAATTTGCATACTCCACCCTATGTTGTGACTTTGAGATCCCTTGTTGAAATTGCTTTAGCCAGCCAAGAGGTGGCTATTGTCTCAATTTCAAAGCAGCTTTGAGCCGTTCAAGTGGCTGGTGAATAGCACTTTCTCTTTGTTCGCCTCAAAGTTCTAAAGAGTTCTCCATAGGTCCTGCTCTGTACATATTGTTCAAAGATCTGTTGGAAGTGCATATAATAGGATAAATAAATTGAGGGCATTCCTTTTCAGTACCTCACCTGCATGGCTGTCTGGCCTCTGGAAGATGCTGGGAAAGCAAGTCAGGATGGCCGAGTGGTCTAAGGCGCTGTGATCAGGTCGCAGTTTCCTCTGGAGGCGTGGGTTCAAATCCCACTTGTTAGAGTCGGGGATCTCTGGTTGGCGCAAGGTTGCCCTTGTGTCAAGCAGGAACCCTCTCCTCCACGTCAGGGCGCAAGATAACCCCTCGCGAATGACCCTTGCTCACCCTCTAGGTGCGTGGCGTGAGCAGCCAAGGCGATTCCTCAGGCGTTGTTGGTTAAGCACTTACAATCGTACACACAGTAAATACATCAATCCCCCCAGAAACGGACACCAGACTTGGATATATATGAAAATACGATTCTTTATGTAAAAATAAGGTATATATATCTCAACAGACTTATCACAAGACCAATAACGTTTTCGCTAGGCCACCAGGTTATACAGCAGGCAAATGTTCTGGGTTCGTAGTTTCAAATGGATACTTTGTAGTCTCTTTACTTGTAGTTCCAGTACTCACAGAGATCGACTCCTGCGAACGGGGAAATAAGGCGTTGCGGGCCCCGAGCCCGATACTGGAACTTCTTTCGTGATGTGGAGAGTCGGCACAGGTCGGTGCGACTCTCAGCTTGGGAAGTGTTCTTGGGTCCTCAATCAGCAGGTGTGGGCAAGTAGGCAGGCGCGGCCCGCGACCCTTTAGCACGGCGGTGCAGGAGGGTCTCCACAGCGGGGGCGGCGCGGCCTGAGATGTCCGAGGATAGCGAAGCGGGGTCACAGGGCACAGTCAGTGCAGCTGGATGACCCGGCGTAGATCACAGTCGTCGGACGGCTTCCGGCAGGAGGGGTGATAGCGCGTTCAGCGCACTCCAATGGCAGGCGGTGACAGGGGTGCAGGCGGCCTGGCCCGGGGACAGAGAGCGGCTCCGGACGGAGCGGGGCTCTCACGGGATTGCGGCAGGCGAGCTCCTGAGTGTCACGGCCCTAGGAGGGGCGATGAGGGGCGCAGTCTCTTTTCCGGCGGGATGCACACACGGCTCGAATTGGAGGACGAGCAAGAAGCACAGAGAACCCACTGTTCCTGGGGTTCAGTTCAGGGGGCAAGCTCAGATCAAGCCCTTGGAGAATGTTCAAGCACAAAGTAGCAAAGTCTTTTCAGTAGGTCTCTTCCTCTCCTCTCTCAGCAAGGCAAGCAGCAGGCCAGCTCCTCCGGCGTCTTCTTCTCCTTCTAGTCGGGCAGAGGTTCTTTGTGGTAAACAGGATTCTCATTTCTTAGGAGCCAGGCTCCTACTTTTATACCATGATTCTTTTGTTCTTTAGCGCCAGGGGGCCTAGGCCTGGCTCAGTCCAGTTCTGGAGCACTTTGTTATGGTGACTCTGCTCTTTCCTTTCAGCAGCAGGGCAGAGACATCAGCCGCCCCGCAGGGGGTGGCGCCGGCTTTGTGGTGGCAGAGCACAGGTCTATTCAAGAGTCAAGGTGTACTCCTCCCACCCATCCAGGTGTCACCTCTCTACCCACCACCTGGCAGCCAACCTGTCTCTGGGGATTCCCCAACCCTGCTCCTTACTGTTGCCAGGCAGAACACATACACACAGCAGAGGCGGACTGAGATGGTCAGGTCAGTAAATACTAACTTTCTAAAAGTAGTATTTACAAACCCAGGATATTAAAATAAACTTGACTACAAGAAGTATTTTATTATTCTGAGTTCAGGCATACTAAACTTGACATTCTACCATGCTCTCTGAGTCCACTGGGGTCACAGCGTGTAGTGACTCCAGCAGCCCATTCTGGCCTATGGAGAGCAGGTAGCCTTCAATAGTGAAAAACGAAAATGGCTGTAATTCACTACTAAGACATGCCACACACATCAGGGCATGTCCTACCTTATGCCTACAATGCACCCTGCCCTTGGGCCTACCAGAGGGGTGGCTAATATGTAGGTAAGGGAAGGTTTAGGGACTGGCAAGTGGGGGCACTTGCGCAGTCAGCGCGACGGTCCCAGACCGCGCACAGGGTCTGCGGTGGCAGACCCTAGACACATTTTACAAGGCTGCTTTCTGTGGGTGGCGCAACCAGCGCTGCAGGCCCACTAGCAGCATTGGCATTCACAAGCCCTGGCACTCCTGGTGCACTTTACTGGAGACTGACAGTAAATCCAATAAGCCAAACATGGACACCAATCAATGTATACATTTTACCATAGGGAGAGCATACGCACCTTAGCACTGGTCAGCAGTGGTAAGGTGCCCAGAGTCATAAAACAGCCAACAACAGGTCAGAAAAAATACAGGAGGAAGGCAAACAGTTTAGGGATGACCCTGCAAAAAGGGCCAAGTCCAACACCACTTCTGACAGTCCTGTGTTTACTCTACTTTTTTTCTTGAGAAATATGATCATTTCCCTCTCAGTAGCTTATAGGATTGTCTTCTTGGAAGAGTGCAGTGAGTTTTTTTCTTGCTCTAGCCACTATTGGCCTAACCTCTGTGCATTTTTTGGTTCCTAATATCTTTCTCACCCTTTAGAAGAAAAAGCAGCATGGGGTCAGGATGGCCGAGTGGTCTAAGGCGCTGCGTTAAGGCCGCAGTCTCTCCTGGAGGCGTGGGTTCGAATCCCACTTCTGACAAAACTTGAATTCCATTTTCTCTCTCAGTTCCTTTAGATTCTCAGCTAAAAATTGGCAATGTAAATAATATCTGAATAAGTACCAAACTTCAGTTTCAACTGCAAATGCATTTGCCCTATTCTATCTTTAACGTTAATGTAATATTCTTCTAGCACTCGTGGTGTTTTATATTTGTTTTGTGGGGTACTTTAAAAATCTTTTTTATGAAAGAAATGGGTTACATTAAGTCTTGTGATGTTTTAGGTTTCCAATAATGAGGTTTTAAATTTTATGTCACGTCATTTTCAGATGCTTCATTCAAGAGATGTTGCCACTATAGAATGCAGAGCAAGGGCAAAAATACAAGTGATAGAGCGAGTGAGTGAGAAGGAGTGTTGTGGAAGGAGAGAATGAAACAAAGACAGAGTGAGTGAACGGCAGGGAGGCATAGAAGAGTAGTCTAGTAGTGAAGGAGACCTGCTTTTCCCTGCTCTTGACCTCCCACCCATCCCCAAACAACCACAAACATACCTTCTGTGCAAAGTTGGTATGCAGAATTTCACACCTCAGCAAGTGAGGGTGAGTCCCAGGCCAGGGTCTAAAGAGCAAAAGAGTGCCTGTGCTCAGACTTTCCCTGCTAGGGATAGTTTATCTGGAACAAGGCCTACTCTCTTGTATCCAGCAAGGATCTAGAAATCCTGCATGAATCTGCTAGGCACATTGGCAGCATAAATTTGCATAAACTGCCCCACCTATTGCCTTCCTACTTCCTGTGCTGTAGTTGTTTGTGTAGAGAGAGAGGTCGCAGGCAAGGAAATGTTGTGAGTCGGATACAGGACCCTAAATAGCTGGTGAGAGGTATGTGGTGTTCTAAAAGCATGAAAACTGTATACCTGTGAAATAAAGTGCTTTCGTATGTGTTCTTCTGTGTTTATTGTCCTGTGCATAAAGTTGCACCTTGTGTTTGAAGGTTTAAATTATTTCAGGCTTGCATGGAGGTAGACGTTTCTGAGTAACTTTTATTCATTTCTTAAAAGCCTATACTGTCAGGATGGCCGAGAGGTCTAAGGCGCTGTGTTTAGGCCACAGTCTCCTTTGGAGGCGTGGGTTCGAATCTCACTTCTGACATGCCTTTTGGAGATTTAATCTCCTTTATCAGGTTAACATCTGATGGAAGTTGCATCTGTTGGTCTTCACTTGGCACGTTATTCCGTTCTCCTCTTGTCAAGAGAGATGGGGTTTCTCATATATTTAGGTTCTATAACGTCTTGCTGACAAAGCGCAATCCTTACCAAATGAGCATAGGACCCATGTAAGAGGTCATCTGGAAGAGTCATGCTCTTGTATGCCCTGGCCAGACGGGCCCTGCAAATTTGGAAGAATGCCATGCATCTGGTAGACAACTGGACTCCAGCACACTTACAGCAATTTCCTTAGGGCTTTGATCAGGGGCTGCTTAAATTTGCATACTCCACCCTATGTTGTGACTTTGAGATCCCTTGTTGAAATTGCTTTAGCCAGCCAAGAGGTGGCTATTGTCTCAATTTCAAAGCAGCTTTGAGCCGTTCAAGTGGCTGGTGAATAGCACTTTCTCTTTGTTCGCCTCAAAGTTCTAAAGAGTTCTCCATAGGTCCTGCTCTGTACAGATTGTTCAAAGATCTGTTGGAAGTGCATATGCTAGGATAAATAAATTGAGGGCATTCCTTTTCAGTACCTCACCTGCATGGCTGTCTGGCCTCTGGAAGATGCTGGGAAAGCAAGTCAGGATGGCCGAGTGGTCTAAGGCGCTGCGTTCAGGTCGCAGTCTCCTCTGGAGGCGTGGGTTCAAATCCCACTTCTGACAGTCCTGTGTTTACTCTAATTATTTTCTTGAGAAATATGATCATTTCCCTCGCAGTGGCTTATAGGATTGTCTTCTTGGAAGAGTGCAGTGAGTTTTTTTCTTGCTCTAGCCACTATTGGCCTAAGCTCTGTGGATTTTTTGGTTCCTAATATCTTTCTCACCCTTTAGATGAAAAAGCAGCATGGGGTCAAGATGGCCGAGTGGTCTAAGGCGCTGCGTTAAGGCCGCAGTCTCTCCTGGAGGCGTTGGTTCAAATCCCACTTCTGACAAAACTTGAATTCCATTTTCTCTCTCAGTTCCTTTAGAATCTCAGCCAAAAATTGGCAATGTAAATAATATCTGAATAAGTACCAAACTTCAGTTTCAACTGCAAATGCATTTGCCCTATTCTATCTTTAACGTTAATGTAATATTCTTCTAGCACTCGTGGTGTTTTATATTTCTTTTGTGGGGTACTTTAAAAATCTTTTTTATGAAAGAAATGGGTTACATTAAGTCTTGTGATATTTTAGGTTTCCAATAAGGAGGTTTTAAATTTTATGTCACGTCATTTTCAGATGCTTCATTCAAGAGATGTTTCCACTATAGAATGCAGAGCAAGGGCAAAAATACAAGTGATAGAGCGAGTGAGTGAGAAGGAGTGTTGTGGAAGGAGAGAATGAAACAAAGACAGAGTGAGTGAATGGCAGGGAGGCATAGAAGAGGAGTCTAGTAGTGCAGGAGACCTGCTTTTCCCTGCTCTTGACCTCCCACCCATCCCCAAACAACCACAAACATACCTTCTGTGCAAAGTTGGTATGCAGAATTTCACGCCTCAGCAAGTGAGGGTGAGTCCCAGGCCAGGGGCTAAAGAGCAAAAGAGTGCCTGTGCTCAGACTTTCCCTGCTAGGGATAGTTTATCTGGAACAAGGCCTACTCTCTTGTATCCAGCAAGGATCTAGAAATCCTGCATGAATCTGCAAGGCACATTGGCAGCATAAATTTGCATAAACTGCCCCACCTATTGCCTTCCTACTTCCTGTGCTGTAGTTGTTTGTGTAGAGAGAGAGGTCGCAGGCAAGGAAATGTTGTGAGTCGGATACAGGACCCTAAATAGCTGGTGAGAGGTATGTGGTGTTCTAAAAGCATGAAAACTGTATACCTGTGAAATAAAGTGCTTTCGTATGTGTTCTTCTGTGTTTATTGTCCTGTGCATAAAGTTGCCCCTTGTGTTTGAAGGTTTAAATTATTTCAGGCTTGCATGGAGGTAGACGTTTCTGAGTAACTTTTATTCATTTCTTAAAAGCCTATACTGTCAGGATGGCCGAGAGGTCTAAGGCGCTGTGTTTAGGCCACAGTCTCCTTTGGAGGCGTGGGTTCGAATCCCACTTCTGACATGCCTTTTGGAGATTTAATCTCCTTTATCAGGTTAACATTTGATGGAAGTTGCATCTGTTGGTCTTCACTTCGCACGTTATTCCGTTCTCCTCTTGTCAAGAGAGATGGGGTTTCTCATATATTTAGGTTCTATAACGTCTTGCTGACAAAGCGCAATCCTTACCAAATGAGCATAGGACCCATGTAAGAGGTCATCTGGAATAGTCATGCTCTTGTATGCCCTGGCCAGACGGGCCCAGCAAATTTGGAAGAATGCCATTCATCTGGTAGACAACTGGACTCCAGCACACTTACAGCAATTTCCTCAGGGCTTTGATCAGGGGCTGCTTAAACTTGCATACTCCACCCTATGTTGTGACTTTGAGATCCCTTGTTGAAATTGCTTTAGCCAGCCAAGAGGTGGCTATTGTCTCAATTTCAAAGCAGCTTTGAGCCGTTCAAGTGGCTGGTGAATAGCACTTTCTCTTTGTTCGCCTCAAAGTTCTAAAGAGTTCTCCATAGGTCCTGCTCTGTACAGATTGTTCAAAGATCTGTTGGAAGTGCATATAATAGGATAAATAAATTGAGGGCATTCCTTTTCAGTACCTCACCTGCATGGCTGTCTGGCCTCTGGAAGATGCTGGGAAAGCAAGTCAGGATGGCCGAGTGGTCTAAGGCGCTGCGTTCAGGTCGCAGTCTCCTCTGGAGGTGTGGGTTCAAATCCCACTTCTGACAGTCCTGTGTTTACTCTAATTTTTTTCTTGAGAAATATGATCATTTCCCTCGCAGTGGCTTATAGGATTGTCTTCTTGGAAGAGTGCAGTGAGTTTTTTTCTTGCTCTAGCCACTATTGGCCTAAGCTCTGTGCATTTTTTGGTTCCTAATCTCTTTCTCACCCTTTAGATGAAAAAGCAGCATGGGGTCAGGATGGCCGAGTGGTCTAAGGCGCTGCGTTAAGGCCGCAGTCTCTCCTGGAGGCGTGGGTTCAAATCCCACTTCTGACAAAACTTGAATTCCATTTTCTCTCTCAGTTCCTTTAGAATCTCAGCTTAAAATTGGCAATGTAAATAATATCTGAATAAGTACCAAACTTCAGTTTCAACTGCAAATGCATTTGCCCTATTCTATCTTTAACGTTAATGTAATATTCTTCTAGCACTCGTGGTGTTTTATATTTCTTTTGTGGGGTACTTTAAAAATCTTTTTTATGAAAGAAATGGGTTACATTAAGTCTTGTGATGTTTTAGGTTTCCAATAAGGAGGTTTTAAATTTTATGTCACGTCATTTTCAGATGCTTCATTCAAGAGATGTTTCCACTATAGAATGCAGAGCAAGGGCAAAAATACAAGTGATAGAGCGAGTGAGTGAGAAGGAGTGTTGTGGAAGGAGAGAATGAAACAAAGACAGAGTGAGTGAACGGCAGGGAGGCATAGAAGAGTAGTCTAGTAGTGAAGGAGACCTGCTTTTCCTTGCTCTTGACCTCCCACCCATCCCCAAACAACCACAAACATACCTTCTGTGCAACGTTGGTATGCAGAATTTCACGCCTCAGCAAGTGAGGGTGAGTCCCAGGCCAGGTGCTAAAGAGCAAAAGAGTGCCTGTGCTCAGACTTTCCCTGCTAGGGATAGTTTATCTGGAACAAGGCCTACTCTCTTGTATCCAGCAAGGATCTAGAAATCCTGCATGAATCTCCAAGGCACATTGGCAGCATACATTTGCATAAACTGCCCCACCTATTGCCTTCCTACTTCCTGTGCTGTAGTTGTTTGTGTAGAGAGAGAGGTCGCAGGCAAGGAAATGTTGTGAGTCGGATACAGGACCCTAAATAGCTGGTGAGAGGTATGTGGTGTTCTAAAAGCATGAAAACTGTATACCTGTGAAATAAAGTGCTTTCGTATGTGTTCTTCTGTGTTTATTGTCTTGTGCATAAAGTTGCACCTTGTGTTTGAAGGTTTAAATTATTTCAGGCTTGCATGGAGGTAGACGTTTCTGAGTAACTTTTATTCATTTCTTAAAAGCCTATACTGTCAGGATGGCCGAGAGGTCTAAGGCGCTGTGTTTAGGCCACAGTCTCCTTTGGAGGCGTGGGTTCGAATCCCACTTCTGACATGCCTTTTGGAGATTTAATCTCCTTTATCAGGTTAACATCTGATGGAAGTTGCATCTGTTGGTCTTCACTTGGCACGTTATTCCGTTCTCCTCTTGTCAAGAGAGATGGGGTTTCTCATATATTTAGGTTCTATAACGTCTTGCTGACAAAGCGCAATCCTTACCAAATGAGCATAGGACCCATGTAAGAGGTCATCTGGAAGAGTCATGCTCTTGTATGCACTGGCCAGACGGGCCCTGCAAATTTGGAAGAATGCCATGCATCTGGTATACAACTGGACTCCAGCACACTTACAGCAATTTCCTCAGGGCTTTGATCAGGGGCTGCTTAAATTTGCATACTCCACCCTATGTTGTGACTTTGAGATCCCTTGTTGAAATTGCTTTAGCCAGCCAAGAGGTGGCTATTGTCTCAATTTCAAAGCAGCTTTGAGCCGTTCAAGTGGCTGGTGAATAGCACTTTCTCTTTGTTCGCCTCAAAGTTCTAAAGAGTTCTCCATAGGTCCTGCTCTGTACAGATTGTTCAAAGATCTGTTGGAAGTGCATATAATAGGATAAATAAATTGAGGGCATTCCTTTTCAGTACCTCACCTGCATGGCTGTCTGGCCTCTGGAAGATGCTGGGAAAGCAAGTCAGGATGGCCGAGTGGTCTAAGGCGCTGCGTTCAGGTTGCAGTCTCCTCTGGAGGTGTGAGTTCAAATCCCACTTCTGACAGTCCTGTGTTTACTCTAATTTTTTTCTTGAGAAATATGATCATTTCCCTCGCAGTGGCTTATAGGATTGTCTTCTTGGAAGAGTGCAGTGAGTTTTTTTCTTGCTCTAGCCACTATTGGCCTAAGCTCTGTGCATTTTTTGGTTCCTAATATCTTTCTCACCCTTTAGATGAAAAAGCAGCATGGGGTCAGGATGGCCGAGTGGTCTAAGGCGCTGCGTTACGGCCGCAGTCTCTCCTGGAGGCGTTGGTTCAAATCCCACTTCTGACAAAACTTGAATTCCATTTTCTCTCTCAGTTCCTTTAGAATCTCAGCTAAAAATTGGCAATGTAAATAATATCTGAATAAGTACCAAACTTCAGTTTCAACTGCAAATGCATTTGCCCTATTCTATCTTTAACGTTAATGTAATATTCTTCTAGCACTCGTGGTGTTTTATATTTGTTTTGTGGGGTACTTTAAAAATCTTTTTTATGAAAGAAATGGGTTACATTAAGTCTTGTGATGTTTTAGGTTTCCAATAAGGAGGTTTTAAATTTTATGTCACGTCATTTTCAGATGCTTCATTCAAGAGATGTTTCCACTATAGAATGCAGAGCAAGGGCAAAAATACAAGTGATAGAGCGAGTGAGTGAGAAGGAGTGTTGTGGAAGGAGAGAATGAAACAAAGACAGAGTGAGTGAATGGCAGGGTGGCATAGAAGAGTAGTCTAGTAGTGAAGGAGACCTGCTTTTCCCTGCTCTTGACCTCCCACCCATCCCCAAACAACCACAAACATACCTTCTGTGCAAAGTTGGTATGCAGAATTTCACGCCTCAGCAAGTGAGGGTGAGTCCCAGGCCAGGGGCTAAAGAGCAAAAGAGTGCCTGTGCTCAGACTTTCCCTGCTAGGGATAGTTTATCTGGAACAAGGCCTACTCTCTTGTATCCAGCAAGGATCTAGAAATCCTGCATGAATCTGCAAGGCACATTGGCAGCATAAATTTGCATAAACTGCCCCACCTATTGCCTTCCTACTTCCTGTGGCAAGGATCTAGAAATCCTGCATGAATCTGCAAGGCACATTGGCAGCATAAATTTGCATAAACTGCCCCACCTATTGCCTTCCTACTTCCTGTGCTGTAGTTGTTTGTGTAGAGAGAGAGGTCGCAGGCAAGGAAATGTTGTGAGTCGGATACAGGACCCTAAATAGCTGGTGAGAGGTATGTGGTGTTCTAAAAGCATGAAAACTGTATACCTGTGAAATAAAGTGCTTTTGTATGTGTTCTTCTGTGTTTATTGTCCTGTGCATAAAGTTGCACCTTGTGTTTGAAGGTTTAAATTGTTTCAGGCTTGCATGGAGGTAGACGTTTCTGAGTAACTTTTATTCATTTCTTAAAAGCCTATACTGTCAGGATGGCCGAGAGGTCTAAGGTGCTGTGTTTAGGCCACAGTCTCCTTTAGAGGCGTGGGTTCGAATCCCACTTCTGATATGCCTTTTGGAGATTTAATCTCCTTTATCAGGTTAACATCTGATGGAAGTTGCATCTGTTGGTCTTCACTTCGCACGTTATTCCGTTCTCCTCTTGTCAAGAGAGATGGGGTTTCTCATATATTTAGGTTCTATAACGTCTTGCTGACAAAGCGCAATCCTTACCAAATGAGCATAGGACCCATGTAAGAGGTCATCTGGAAGAGTCATGCTCTTGTATGCCCTGGCCAGACGGGCCCAGCAAATTTGGAAGAATGCCATTCATCTGGTAGACAACTGGACTCCAGCACACTTACAGCAATTTCCTCAGGGCTTTGATCAGGGGCTGCTTAAATTTGCATACTCCACCCTATGTTGTGACTTTGAGATCCCTTGTTGAAATTGCTTTAGCCAGCCAAGAGGTGGCTATTGTCTCAATTTCAAAGCAGCTTTGAGCCGTTCAAGTGGCTGGTGAATAGCACTTTCTCTTTGTTCGCCTCAAAGTTCTAAAGAGTTCTCCATAGGTCCTGCTCTGTACAGATTGTTCAAAGATCTGTTGGAAGTGCATATAATAGGATAAATAAATTGAGGGCATTCCTTTTCAGTACCTCACCTGCATGGCTGTCTGGCCTCTGGAAGATGCTGGGAAAGCAAGTCAGGATGGCCGAGTGGTCTAAAGCGCTGCGTTCAGGTCGCAGTCTCCTCTGGAGGCGTGGGTTCAAATCCCACTTCTGACAGTCCTGTGTTTACTCTAATTTTTTTCTTGAGAAATATGATCATTTCCCTCGCAGTGGCTTATAGGATTGTCTTCTTGGAAGAGTGCAGTGAGTTTTTTTCTTGCTCTAGCCACTATTGGCCTAAGCTCTGTGCATTTTTTGGTTCCTAATATCTTTCTCACCCTTTAGATAAAAAAGCAGCATGGGGTCAGAATGGCCGAGTGTTCTAAGGCGCTGCATTAAGGTCGCAGTCTCTCCTGGAGGCGTGGGTTCGAATCCCACTTCTGACAAAACTTGAATTCCATTTTCTCTCTCAGTTCCTTTAGAATCTCAGCTAAAAATTGTCAATGTAAATATCTGAATAAGTACCAAACTTCAGTTTCAACTGCAAATGCATTTGCCCTATTCTATCTTTAACGTTAATGTAATATTCTTCTAGCACTCGTGGTGTTTTATATTTCTTTTGTGGGGTACTTTAAAAATCTTTTTTATGAAAGAAATGGGTTACATTAAGTCTTGTGATGTTTTAGGTTTCCAATAAGGAGGTTTTAAATTTTATGTCACGTCATTTTCAGATGCTTCATTCAAGAGATGTTTCCACTATAGAATGCAGAGCAAGGGCAACAATACAAGTGATAGAGCGAGTGAGTGAGAAGGAGTGTTGTGGAAGGAGAGAATGAAACAAAGACAGAGTGAGTGAACGGCAGGGAGGCATAGAAGAGTAGTCTAGTAGTGAAGGAGACCTGCTTTTCCCTGCTCTTGACCTCCCACCCATCCCCAAACAACCACAAACATACCTTCTGTGCAAAGTTGGTATGCAGAATTTCACGCCTCAGCAAGTAAGGGTGAGTCCCAGGCCAGGGGCTAAAGAGCAAAAGAGTGCCTGTGCTCAGACTTTCCCTGCTAGGGATAGTTTATCTGGAACAAGGCCTACTCTCTTGTATCCAGCAAGGATCTAGAAATCCTGCATGAATCTGCAAGGCACATTGGCAGCATAAATTTGCATAAACTGCCCCACCTATTGCCTTCCTACTTCCTGTGGCAAGGATCTAGAAATCCTGCATGAATCTGCAAGGCACATTGGCAGCATAAATTTGCATAAACTGCCCCACCTATTGCCTTCCTACTTCCTGTGCTGTAGTTGTTTGTGTAGAGGGAGAGGTCGCAGGCAAGGAAATGTTGTGAGTCGGATACAGGACCCTAAATAGCTGGTGAGAGGTATGTGGTGTTCTAAAAGCATGAAAACTGTATACCTGTGAAATAAAGTGCTTTCGTATGTGTTCTTCTGTGTTTATTGTCCTGTGCATAAAGTTGCACCTTGTGTTTGAAGGTTTAAATTATTTCAGGCTTGCATGGAGGTAGACGTTTCTGAGTAACTTTTATTCATTTCTTAAAAGCCTATACTGTCAGGATGGCCGAGAGGTCTAAGGCGCTGTGTTTAGGCCACAGTCTCCTTTGGAGGCGTGGGTTCGAATCCCACTTCTGACATGCCTTTTGGAGATTTAATCTCCTTTATCAGGTTAACATCTGATGGAAGTTGCATCTGTTGGTCTTCACTTGGCACGTTATTCCGTTCTCCTCTTGTCAAGAGAGATGGGGTTTCTCATATATTTAGGTTCTATAACGTCTTGCTGACAAAGCGCAATCCTTACCAAATGAGCATAGGACCCATGTAAGAGGTCATCTGGAAGAGTCATGCTCTTGTATGCACTGGCCAGACGGGCCCTGCAAATTTTGAAGAATGCCATTCATCTGGTAGACAACTGGACTCCAGCACACTTACAGCAATTTCCTCAGGGCTTTGATCAGGGGCTGCTTAAATTTGCATACTCCACCCTATGTTGTGACTTTGAGATCCCTTGTTGAAATTGCTTTAGCCAGCCAAGAGGTGGCTATTGTCTCAATTTCAAAGCAGCTTTGAGCCGTTCAAGTGGCTGGTGAATAGCACTTTCTCTTTGTTCGCCTCAAAGTTCTAAAGAGTTCTCCATAGGTCCTGCTCTGTACAGATTGTTCAAAGATCTGTTGGAAGTGCATATAATAGGATAAATAAATTGAGGGCATTCCTTTTCAGTACCTCACCTGCATGGCTGTCTGGCCTCTGGAAGATGCTGGGAAAGCAAGTCAGGATGGCCGAGTGGTCTAAGGCGCTGCGTTCAGGTCGCAGTCTCCTCTGGAGGCGTGGGTTCAATTCCCACTTCTGACAGTCCTGTGTTTACTCTAATTTTTTTCTTGAGAAATATGATCATTTCCCTCGCAGTGGCTTATAGGATTGTCTTCTTGGAAGAGTGCAGTGAGTTTTTTTCTTGCTCTAGCCACTATTGGCCTAAGCTCTGTGCATTTTTTGGTTCCTAATATCTTTCTCACCCTTTAGATGAAAAAGCAGCATGGGGTCAGGATGGCCGAGTGGTCTAAGGCGCTGCGTTAAGGCCGCAGTCTCTCCTGGAGGCGTGGGTTCGAATCCCACTTCTGACAAAACTTGAATTCCATTTTCTCTCTCAGTTCCTTTAGAATCTCAGCTAAAAATTGGCAATGTAAATAATATCTGAATAAGTACCAAACTTCAGTTTCAACTGCAAATGCATTTGCCCTATTCTATCTTTAACGTTAAGGTAATATTCTTCTAGCACTCGTGGTGTTTTATATTTCTTTTGTGGGGTACTTTAAAAATCTTTTTTATGAAAGAAATGGGTTACATGAAGTCTTGTGATGTTTTAGGTTTCCAATAAGGAGGTTTTAAATTTTATGTCACGTCATTTTCAGATGCTTCATTCAAGAGATGTTTCCACTATAGAATGCAGAGCAAGGGCAAAAATACAAGTGATAGAGCGAGTGAGTGAGAAGGAGTGTTGTGGAAGGAGAGAATGAAACAAAGACAGAGTGAGTGAATGGCAGGGAGGCATAGAAGAGGAGTCTAGTAGTGAAGGAGACCTGCTTTTCCCTGCTCTTGACCTCCCACCCATCCCCAAACAACCACAAACATACCTTCTGTGCAAAGTTGGTATGCAGAATTTCACGCCTCAGCAAGTGAGGGTGAGTCCCAGGCCAGGGGCTAAAGAGCAAAAGAGTGCCTGTGCTCAGACTTTCCCTGCTAGGGATAGTTTATCTGGAACAAGGCCTACTCTCTTGTATCCAGCAAGGATCTAGAAATCCTGCATGAATCTGCAAGGCACATTGGCAGCATAAATTTGCATAAACTGCCCCACCTATTGCCTTCCTACTTCCTGTGCTGTAGTTGTTTGTGTAGAGAGAGAGGTCGCAGGCAAGGAAATGTTGTGAGTCGGATACAGGACCCTAAATAGCTGGTGAGAGGTATGTGGTGTTCTAAAAGCATGAAAACTGTATACCTGTGAAATAAAGTGCTTTCGTATGTGTTCTTCTGTGTTTATTGTCCTGTGCATAAAGTTGCACCTTGTGTTTGAAGGTTTAAATTATTTCAGGCTTGCATGGAGGTAGACGTTTCTGAGTAACTTTTATTCATTTCTTAAAAGCCTATACTGTCAGGATGGCCGAGAGGTCTAAGGCGCTGTGTTTAGGCCACAGTCTCCTTTGGAGGCGTGGATTCGAATCCCACTTCTGACATGCCTTTTGGAGATTTAATCTCCTTTATCAGGTTAACATCTGATGGAAGTTGCATCTGTTGGTCTTCACTTGGCACGTTATTCCGTTCTCCTCTTGTCAAGAGAGATGGGGTTTCTCATATATTTAGGTTCTATAACGTCTTGCTGACAAAGCGCAATCCTTACCAAATGAGCATAGGACCCATGTAAGAGGTCATCTGGAAGAGTCATGCTCTTGTATGCCCTGGCCAGACGGGCCCAGCAAATTTGGAAGAATGCCATTCATCTGGTAGACAACTGGACTCCAGCACACTTACAGCAATTTCCTCAGGGCTTTGATCAGGGGCTGCTTAAATTTGCATACTCCACCCTATGTTGTGACTTTGAGATCCCTTGTTGAAATTGCTTTAGCCAGCCAAGAGGTGGCTATTGTCTCAATTTCAAAGCAGCTTTGAGCCGTTCAAGTGGCTGGTGAATAGCACTTTCTCTTTGTTCGCCTCAAAGTTCTAAAGAGTTCTCCATAGGTCCTGCTCTGTACAGATTGTTCAAAGATCTGTTGGAAGTGCATATAATAGGATAAATAAATTGAGGGCATTCCTTTTCAGTACCTCACCTGCATGGCTGTCTGGCCTCTGGAAGATGCTGGGAAAGCAAGTCAGGATGGCCGAGTGGTCTAAGGCGCTGCGTTCAGGTCGCAGTCTCCTCTGGAGGCGTGGGTTCAAATCCCACTTCTGACAGTCCTGTGTTTACTCTAATTTTTTTCTTGAGAAATATGATCATTTCCCTCGCAGTGGCTTATAGGATTGTCTTCTTGGAAGAGTGCAGTGAGTTTTTTTCTTGCTCTAGCCACTATTGGCCTAAGCTCCGTGCATTTTTTGGTTCCTAATATCTTTCTCACCCTTTAGATAAAAAAGCAGCATGGGGTCAGAATGGCCGAGTGTTCTAAGGCGCTGCATTAAGGTCGCAGTCTCTCCTGGAGGCGTGGGTTCGAATCCCACTTCTGACAAAACTTGAATTCCATTTTCTCTCTCAGTTCCTTTAGAATCTCAGCTAAAAATTGGCAATGTAAATAATATCTGAATAAGTACCAAACTTCAGTTTCAACTGCAAATGCATTTGCCCTATTCTATCTTTAACGTTAATGTAATATTCTTCTAGCACTCGTGGTGTTTTATATTTCTTTTGTGGGGTACTTTAAAAATCTTTTTTATGAAAGAAATGGGTTACATTAAGTCTTGTGATGTTTTAGGTTTCCAATAAGGAGGTTTTAAATTTTATGTCACGTCATTTTCAGATGCTTCATTCAAGAGATGTTTCCACTATAGAATGCAGAGCAAGGGCAAAAATACAAGTGATAGAGCGAGTGAGTGAGAAGGAGTGTTGTGGAAGGAGAGAATGAAACAAAGACAGAGTGAGTGAACGGCAGGGAGGCATAGAAGAGTAGTCTAGTAGTGAAGGAGACCTGCTTTTCCCTGCTCTTGACCTCCCACCCATCCCCAAACAACCACAAACATACCTTCTGTGCAAAGTTGGTATGCAGAATTTCACGCCTCAGCAAGTGAGGGTGAGTCCCAGGCCAGGGGCTAAAGAGCAAAAGAGTGCCTGTGCTCAGACTTTCCCTGCTAGGGATAGTTTATCTGGAACAAGGCCTACTCTCTTGTATCCAGCAAGGATCTAGAAATCCTGCATGAATCTGCAAGGCACATTGGCAGCATAAATTTGCATAAACTGCCCCACCTATTGCCTTCCTACTTCCTGTGGCAAGGATCTAGAAATCCTGCATGAATCTGCAAGGCACATTGGCAGCATAAATTTGCATAAACTGCCCCACCTATTGCCTTCCTACTTCCTGTGCTGTAGTTGTTTGTGTAGAGAGAGAGGTCGCAGGCAAGGAAATGTTGTGAGTCGGATACAGGACCCTAAATAGCTGGTGAGAGGTATGTGGTGTTCTAAAAGCATGAAAACTGTATACCTTTGAAATAAAGTGCTTTCACATGTGTTCTTCTGTGTTTATTGTCCTGTGCATAAAGTTGCACCTTGTGTTTGAAGGTTTAAATTATTTCAGGCTTGCATGGAGGTAGACGTTTCTGAGTAACTTTTATTCATTTCTTAAAAGCCTATACTGTCAGGATGGCCGAGAGGTCTAAGGCGCTGTGTTTAGGCCACAGTCTCCTTTGGAGGCGTGGGTTCGAATCCCACATCTGACATGCCTTTTGGAGATTTAATCTCCTTTATCAGGTTAACATCTGATGGAAGTTGCATCTGTTGGTCTTCACTTGGCACGTTATTCCGTTCTCCTCTTGTCAAGAGAGATGGGGTTTCTCATATATTTAGGTTCTATAACGTCTTGCTGACAAAGCGCAATCCTTACCAAATGAGCATAGGACCCATGTAAGAGGTCATCTGGAAGAGTCATGCTCTTGTATGCCCTGGCCAGACGGGCCCTGCAAATTTTGAAGAATGCCATTCATCTGGTAGACAACTGGACTCCAGCACACTTACAGCAATTTCCTCAGGGCTTTGATCAGGGGCTGCTTAAATTTGCATACTCCACCCTATGTTGTGACTTTGAGATCCCTTGTTGAAATTGCTTTAGCCAGCCAAGAGGTGGCTATTGTCTCAATTTCAAAGCAGCTTTGAGCCGTTCAAGTGGCTGGTGAATAGCACTTTCTCTTTGTTCGCCTCAAAGTTCTAAAGAGTTCTCCATAGGTCCTGCTCTGTACAGATTGTTCAAAGATCTGTTGGAAGTGCATATAATAGGATAAATAAATTGAGGGCATTCCTTTTCAGTACCTCACCTGCATGGCTGTCTGGCCTCTGGAAGATGCTGGGAAAGCAAGTCAGGATGGCCGACTGGTCTAAGGCGCTGCGTTCAGGTCGCAGTCTCCTCTGGAGGCGTGGGTTCAATTCCCACTTCTGACAGTCCTGTGTTTACTCTAATTTTTTTCTTGAGAAATATGATCATTTCCCTCGCAGTGGCTTATAGGATTGTCTTCTTGGAAGAGTGCAGTGAGTTTTTTTCTTGCTCTAGCCACTATTGGCCTAAGCTCTGTGCATTTTTTGGTTCCTAATATCTTTCTCACCCTTTAGATGAAAAAGCAGCATGGGGTCAGGATGGCCGAGTGGTCTAAGGCGCTGCGTTAAGGCCGCAGTCTCTCCTGGAGGCGTGGGTTCGAATCCCACTTCTGACAAAACTTGAATTCCATTTTCTCTCTCAGTTCCTTTAGAATCTCAGCTAAAAATTGGCAATGTAAATAATATCTGAATAAGTACCAAACTTCAGTTTCAACTGCAAATGCATTTGCCCTATTCTATCTTTAACGTTAATGTAATATTCTTCTAGCACTCGTGGTGTTTTATATTTCTTTTGTGGGGTACTTTAAAAATCTTTTTTATGAAAGAAATGGGTTACATGAAGTCTTGTGATGTTTTAGGTTTCCAATAAGGAGGTTTTAAATTTTATGTCACGTCATTTTCAGATGCTTCATTCAAGAGATGTTTCCACTATAGAATGCAGAGCAAGGGCAAAAATACAAGTGATAGAGCGAGTGAGTGAGAAGGAGTGTTGTGGAAGGAGAGAATGAAACAAAGACAGAGTGAGTGAACGGCAGGGAGGCATAGAAGAGTAGTCTAGTAGTGAAGAAGACCTGCTTTTCCCTGCTCTTGACCTCCCACCCATCCCCAAACAACCACAAACATACCTTCTGTGCAAAGTTGGTATGCAGAATTTCACGCCTCAGCAAGTGAGGGTGAGTCCCAGGCCAGGGGCTAAAGAGCAAAAGAGTGCCTGTGCTCAGACTTTCCCTGCTAGGGATAGTTTATCTGGAACAAGGCCTACTCTCTTGTATCCAGCAAGGATCTAGAAATCCTGCATGAATCTGCAAGGCACATTGGCAGCATAAATTTGCATAAACTGCCCCACCTATTGCCTTCCTACTTCCTGTGGCAAGGATCTAGAAATCCTGCATGAATCTGCAAGGCACATTGGCAGCATAAATTTGCATAAACTGCCCCACCTATTGCCTTCCTACTTCCTGTGCTGTAGTTGTTTGTGTAGAGAGAGAGGTCGCAGGCAAGGAAATGTTGTGAGTCGGATACAGGACCCTAAATAGCTGGTGAGAGGTATGTGGTGTTCTAAAAGCATGAAAACTGTATACCTTTGAAATAAAGTGCTTTCACATGTGTTCTTCTGTGTTTATTGTCCTGTGCATAAAGTTGCACCTTGTGTTTGAAGGTTTAAATTATTTCAGGCTTGCATGGAGGTAGACGTTTCTGAGTAACTTTTATTCATTTCTTAAAAGCCTATACTGTCAGGATGGCCGAGAGGTCTAAGGCGCTGTGTTTAGGCCACAGTCTCCTTTGGAGGCGTGGGTTCGAATCCCACATCTGACATGCCTTTTGGAGATTTAATCTCCTTTATCAGGTTAACATCTGATGGAAGTTGCATCTGTTGGTCTTCACTTGGCACGTTATTCCGTTCTCCTCTTGTCAAGAGAGATGGGGTTTCTCATATATTTAGGTTCTATAACGTCTTGCTGACAAAGCGCAATCCTTACCAAATGAGCATAGGACCCATGTAAGAGGTCATCTGGAAGAGTCATGCTCTTGTATGCCCTGGCCAGACGGGCCCTGCAAATTTTGAAGAATGCCATTCATCTGGTAGACAACTGGACTCCAGCACACTTACAGCAATTTCCTCAGGGCTTTGATCAGGGGCTGCTTAAATTTGCATACTCCACCCTATGTTGTGACTTTGAGATCCCTTGTTGAAATTGCTTTAGCCAGCCAAGAGGTGGCTATTGTCTCAATTTCAAAGCAGCTTTGAGCCGTTCAAGTGGCTGGTGAATAGCACTTTCTCTTTGTTCGCCTCAAAGTTCTAAAGAGTTCTCCATAGGTCCTGCTCTGTACAGATTGTTCAAAGATCTGTTGGAAGTGCATATAATAGGATAAATAAATTGAGGGCATTCCTTTTCAGTACCTCACCTGCATGGCTGTCTGGCCTCTGGAAGATGCTGGGAAAGCAAGTCAGGATGGCCGAGTGGTCTAAGGCGCTGCGTTCAGGTCGCAGTCTCCTCTGGAGGCGTGGGTTCAATTCCCACTTCTGACAGTCCTGTGTTTACTCTAATTTTTTTCTTGAGAAATATGATCATTTCCCTCGCAGTGGCTTATAGGATTGTCTTCTTGGAAGAGTGCAGTGAGTTTTTTTCTTGCTCTAGCCACTATTGGCCTAAGCTCTGTGCATTTTTTGGTTCCTAATATCTTTCTCACCCTTTAGATGAAAAAGCAGCATGGGGTCAGGATGGCCGAGTGGTCTAAGGCGCTGCGTTAAGGCCGCAGTCTCTCCTGGAGGCGTGGGTTCGAATCCCACTTCTGACAAAACTTGAATTCCATTTTCTCTCTCAGTTCCTTTAGAATCTCAGCTAAAAATTGGCAATGTAAATAATATCTGAATAAGTACCAAACTTCAGTTTCAACTGCAAATGCATTTGCCCTATTCTATCTTTAACGTTAATGTAATATTCTTCTAGCACTCGTGGTGTTTTATATTTCTTTTGTGGGGTACTTTAAAAATCTTTTTTATGAAAGAAATGGGTTACATGAAGTCTTGTGATGTTTTAGGTTTCCAATAAGGAGGTTTTAAATTTTATGTCACGTCATTTTCAGATGCTTCATTCAAGAGATGTTTCCACTATAGAATGCAGAGCAAGGGCAAAAATACAAGTGATAGAGCGAGTGAGTGAGAAGGAGTGTTGTGGAAGGAGAGAATGAAACAAAGACAGAGTGAGTGAACGGCAGGGAGGCATAGAAGAGTAGTCTAGTAGTGAAGAAGACCTGCTTTTCCCTGCTCTTGACCTCCCACCCATCCCCAAACAACCACAAACATACCTTCTGTGCAAAGTTGGTATGCAGAATTTCACGCCTCAGCAAGTGAGGGTGAGTCCCAGGCCAGGGGCTAAAGAGCAAAAGAGTGCCTGTGCTCAGACTTTCCCTGCTAGGGATAGTTTATCTGGAACAAGGCCTACTCTCTTGTATCCAGCAAGGATCTAGAAATCCTGCATGAATCTGCAAGGCACATTGGCAGCATACATTTGCATAAACTGCCCCACCTATTGCCTTCCTACTTCCTGTGCTGTAGTTGTTTGTGTAGAGAGAGAGGTCGCAGGCAAGGAAATGTTGTGAGTCGGATACAGGACCCTAAATAGCTGGTGAGAGGTATGTGGTGTTCTAAAAGCATGAAAACTGTATACCTGTGAAATAAAGTGCTTTCGTATGTGTTCTTCTGTGTTTATTGTCCTGTGCATAAAGTTGCACCTTGTGTTTGAAGGTTTAAATTATTTCAGGCTTGCATGGAGGTAGACGTTTCTGAGTAACTTTTATTCATTTCTTAAAAGCCTATACTGTCAGGATGGCCGAGAGGTCTAAGGCGCTGTGTTTAGGCCACAGTCTCCTTTGGAGGCGTGGGTTCGAATCCCACTTCTGACATGCCTTTTGGAGATTTAATCTCCTTTATCAGGTTAACATCTGATGGAAGTTGCATCTGTTGGTCTTCACTTGGCACGTTATTCCATTCTCCTCTTGTCAAGAGAGATGGGGTTTCTCATATATTTAGGTTCTATAACGTCTTGCTGACAAAGCGCAATCCTTACCAAATGAGCATAGGACCCATGTAAGAGGTCATCTGGAAGAGTCATGCTCTTGTATGCCCTGGCCAGACGGGCCCTGCAAATTTGGAAGAATGCCATTCATCTGGTAGACAACTGGACTCCAGCACACTTACAGCAATTTCCTCAGTGCTTTGATCAGGGGCTGCTTAAATTTGCATACTCCACCCTATGTTGTGACTTTGAGATCCCTTGTTGAAATTGCTTTAGCCAGCCAAGAGGTGGCTATTGTCTCAATTTCAAAGCAGCTTTGAGCCGTTCAAGTGGCTGGTGAATAGCACTTTCTCTTTGTTCGCCTCAAAGTTCTAAAGAGTTCTCCATAGGTCCTGCTCTGTACAGATTGTTCAAAGATCTGTTGGAAGTGCATATAATAGGATAAATAAATTGAGGGCATTCCTTTTCAGTACGTCACCTGCATGGCTGTCTGGCCTCTGGAAGATGCTGGGAAAGCAAGTCAGGATGGCCGAGTGGTCGAAGGCGCTGCGTTCAGGTCGCAGTCTCCTCTGGAGGCGTGGGTTCAAATCCCACTTCTGACAGTCCTGTGTTTACTCTAATTTTTTTCTTGAGAAATATGATCATTTCCGTCGCAGTGGCTTATAGGATTGTCTTCTTGGAAGAGTGCAGTGAGTTTTTTTCTTGCTCTAGCCACTATTGGCCTAAGCTCTGTGCATTTTTTGGTTCCTAATATCTTTCTCACCCTTTAGATGAAAAAGCAGCATGGGGTCAGGATGGCCGAGTGGTCTCAGGCGCTGCGTTAAGGCCGCAGTCTCTCCTGGAGGCGTGGGTTCGAATCCCACTTCTGACAAAACTTGAATTCCATTTTCTCTCTCAGTTCCTTTAGAATCTCAGCTAAAAATTGGCAATGTAAATAATATCTGAATAGGTACCAAACTTCAGTTTCAACTGCAAATGCATTTGCCCTATTCTATCTTTAACGTTAATGTAATATTCTTCTAGCACTCGTGGTGTTTTATATTTCTTTTGTGGGGTACTTTAAAAATCTTTTTTATGAAAGAAATGGGTTACATTAAGTCTTGTGATGTTTTAGGTTTCCAATAAGGAGGTTTTAAATTTTATGTCACGTCATTTTCAGATGCTTCATTCAAGAGATGTTTCCACTATAGAATGCAGAGCAAGGGCAAAAATACAAGTGATAGAGCGAGTGAGTGAGAAGGAGTGTTGTGGAAGGAGAGAATGAAACAAAGACAGAGTGAGTGAACGGCAGGGAGGCATAGAAGAGTAGTCTAGTAGTGAAGGAGACCTGCTTTTCCTTGCTCTTGACCTCCCACCCATCCCCAAACAACCACAAACATACCTTCTGTGCAACGTTGGTATGCAGAATTTCACGCCTCAGCAAGTGAGGGTGAGTCCCAGGCCAGGGGCTAAAGAGCAAAAGAGTGCCTGTGCTCAGACTTTCCCTGCTAGGGATAGTTTATCTGGAACAAGGCCTACTCTCTTGTATCCAGCAAGGATCTAGAAATCCTGCATGAATCTCCAAGGCACATTGGCAGCATACATTTGCATAAACTGCCCCACCTATTGCCTTCCTACTTCCTGTGCTGTAGTTGTTTGTGTAGAGAGAGAGGTCGCAGGCAAGGAAATGTTGTGAGTCGGATACAGGACCCTAAATAGCTGGTGAGAGGTATGTGGTGTTCTAAAAGCATGAAAACTGTATACCTGTGAAATAAAGTGCTTTCGTATGTGTTCTTCTGTGTTTATTGTCTTGTGCATAAAGTTGCACCTTGTGTTTGAAGGTTTAAATTATTTCAGGCTTGCATGGAGGTAGACGTTTCTGAGTAACTTTTATTCATTTCTTAAAAGCCTATACTGTCAGGATGGCCGAGAGGTCTAAGGCGCTGTGTTTAGGCCACAGTCTCCTTTGGAGGCGTGGGTTCGAATCCCACTTCTGACATGCCTTTTGGAGATTTAATCTCCTTTATCAGGTTAACATCTGATGGAAGTTGCATCTGTTGGTCTTCACTTGGCACGTTATTCCGTTCTCCTCTTGTCAAGAGAGATGGGGTTTCTCATATATTTAGGTTCTATAACGTCTTGCTGACAAAGCGCAATCCTTACCAAATGAGCATAGGACCCATGTAAGAGGTCATCTGGAAGAGTCATGCTCTTGTATGCACTGGCCAGACGGGCCCTGCAAATTTGGAAGAATGCCATGCATCTGGTATACAACTGGACTCCAGCACACTTACAGCAATTTCCTCAGGGCTTTGATCAGGGGCTGCTTAAATTTGCATACTCCACCCTATGTTGTGACTTTGAGATCCCTTGTTGAAATTGCTTTAGCCAGCCAAGAGGTGGCTATTGTCTCAATTTCAAAGCAGCTTTGAGCCGTTCAAGTGGCTGGTGAATAGCACTTTCTCTTTGTTCGCCTCAAAGTTCTAAAGAGTTCTCCATAGGTCCTGCTCTGTACAGATTGTTCAAAGATCTGTTGGAAGTGCATATAATAGGATAAATAAATTGAGGGCATTCCTTTTCAGTACCTCACCTGCATGGCTGTCTGGCCTCTGGAAGATGCTGGGAAAGCAAGTCAGGATGGCCGAGTGGTCTAAGGCGCTGCGTTCAGGTTGCAGTCTCCTCTGGAGGTGTGAGTTCAAATCCCACTTCTGACAGTCCTGTGTTTACTCTAATTTTTTTCTTGAGAAATATGATCATTTCCCTCGCAGTGGCTTATAGGATTGTCTTCTTGGAAGAGTGCAGTGAGTTTTTTTCTTGCTCTAGCCACTATTGGCCTAAGCTCTGTGCATTTTTTGGTTCCTAATATCTTTCTCACCCTTTAGATGAAAAAGCAGCATGGGGTCAGGATGGCCGAGTGGTCTAAGGCGCTGCGTTACGGCCGCAGTCTCTCCTGGAGGCGTTGGTTCAAATCCCACTTCTGACAAAACTTGAATTCCATTTTCTCTCTCAGTTCCTTTAGAATCTCAGCTAAAAATTGGCAATGTAAATAATATCTGAATAAGTACCAAACTTCAGTTTCAACTGCAAATGCATTTGCCCTATTCTATCTTTAACGTTAATGTAATATTCTTCTAGCACTCGTGGTGTTTTATATTTGTTTTGTGGGGTACTTTAAAAATCTTTTTTATGAAAGAAATGGGTTACATTAAGTCTTGTGATGTTTTAGGTTTCCAATAAGGAGGTTTTAAATTTTATGTCACATCATTTTCAGATGCTTCATTCAAGAGATGTTTCCACTATAGAATGCAGAGCAAGGGCAAAAATACAAGTGATAGAGCGAGTGAGTGAGAAGGAGTGTTGTGGAAGGAGAGAATGAAACAAAGACAGAGTGAGTGAATGGCAGGGTGGCATAGAAGAGGAGTCTAGTAGTGAAGGAGACCTGCTTTTCCCTGCTCTTGACCTCCCACCCATCCCCAAACAACCACAAACATACCTTCTGTGCAAAGTTGGTATGCAGAATTTCACGCCTCAGCAAGTGAGGGTGAGTCCCAGGCCAGGGGCTAAAGAGCAAAAGAGTGCCTGTGCTCAGACTTTCCCTGCTAGGGATAGTTTATCTGGAACAAGGCCTACTCTCTTGTATCCAGCAAGGATCTAGAAATCCTGCATGAATCTGCAAGGCACATTGGCAGCATAAATTTGCATAAACTGCCCCACCTATTGCCTTCCTACTTCCTGTGCTGTAGTTGTTTGTGTAGAGAGAGAGGTCGCAGGCAAGGAAATGTTGTGAGTCGGATACAGGACCCTAAATAGCTGGTGAGAGGTATGTGGTGTTCTAAAAGCATGAAAACTGTATACCTGTGAAATAAAGTGCTTTCGTATGTGTTCTTCTGTGTTTATTGTCCTGTGCATAAAGTTGCACCTTGTGTTTGAAGGTTTAAATTGTTTCAGGCTTGCATGGAGGTAGACGTTTCTGAGTAACTTTTATTCATTTCTTAAAAGCCTATACTGTCAGGATGGCCGAGAGGTCTAAGGTGCTGTGTTTAGGCCACAGTCTCCTTTAGAGGCGTGGGTTCGAATCCCACTTCTGATATGCCTTTTGGAGATTTAATCTCCTTTATCAGGTTAACATCTGATGGAAGTTGCATCTGTTGGTCTTCACTTCGCACGTTATTCCGTTCTCCTCTTGTCAAGAGAGATGGGGTTTCTCATATATTTAGGTTCTATAACTTCTTGCTGACAAAGCGCAATCCTTACCAAATGAGCATAGGACCCATGTAAGAGGTCATCTGGAAGAGTCATGCTCTTGTATGCCCTGGCCAGACGGGCCCAGCAAATTTGGAAGAATGCCATTCATCTGGTAGACAACTGGACTCCAGCACACTTACAGCAATTTCCTCAGGGCTTTGATCAGGGGCTGCTTAAATTTGCATACTCCACCCTATGTTGTGACTTTGAGATCCCTTGTTGAAATTGCTTTAGCCAGCCAAGAGGTGGCTATTGTCTCAATTTCAAAGCAGCTTTGAGCCGTTCAAGTGGCTGGTGAATAGCACTTTCTCTTTGTTCGCCTCAAAGTTCTAAAGAGTTCTCCATAGGTCCTGCTCTGTACAGATTGTTCAAAGATCTGTTGGAAGTGCATATAATAGGATAAATAAATTGAGGGCATTCCTTTTCAGTACCTCACCTGCATGGCTGTCTGGCCTCTGGAAGATGCTGGGAAAGCAAGTCAGGATGGCCGAGTGGTCTAAGGCGCTGCGTTCAGGTCGCAGTCTCCTCTGGAGGCGTGGGTTCAAATCCCACTTCTGACAGTCCTGTGTTTACTCTAATTTTTTTCTTGAGAAATATGATCATTTCCCTCGCAGTGGCTTATAGGATTGTCTTCTTGGAAGAGTGCAGTGAGTTTTTTTCTTGCTCTAGCCACTATTGGCCTAAGCTCTGTGCATTTTTTGGTTCCTAATATCTTTCTCACCCTTTAGATAAAAAAGCAGCATGGGGTCAGAATGGCCGAGTGTTCTAAGGCGCTGCATTAAGGTCGCAGTCTCTCCTGGAGGCGTGGGTTCGAATCCCACTTCTGACAAAACTTGAATTCCATTTTCTCTCTCAGTTCCTTTAGAATCTCAGCTAAAAATTGTCAATGTAAATATCTGAATAAGTACCAAACTTCAGTTTCAACTGCAAATGCATTTGCCCTATTCTATCTTTAACGTTAATGTAATATTCTTCTAGCACTCGTGGTGTTTTATATTTCTTTTGTGGGGTACTTTAAAAATCTTTTTTATGAAAGAAATGGGTTACATTAAGTCTTGTGATGTTTTAGGTTTCCAATAAGGAGGTTTTAAATTTTATGTCACGTCATTTTCAGATGCTTCATTCAAGAGATGTTTCCACTATAGAATGCAGAGCAAGGGCAACAATACAAGTGATAGAGCGAGTGAGTGAGAAGGAGTGTTGTGGAAGGAGAGAATGAAACAAAGACAGAGTGAGTGAACGGCAGGGAGGCATAGAAGAGTAGTCTAGTAGTGAAGGAGACCTGCTTTTCCCTGCTCTTGACCTCCCACCCATCCCCAAACAACCACAAACATACCTTCTGTGCAAAGTTGGTATGCAGAATTTCACGCCTCAGCAAGTGAGGGTGAGTCCCAGGCCAGGGGCTTAAGAGCAAAAGAGTGCCTGTGCTCAGACTTTCCCTGCTAGGGATAGTTTATCTGGAACAAGGCCTACTCTCTTGTATCCAGCAAGGATCTAGAAATCCTGCATGAATCTGCAAGGCACATTGGCAGCATAAATTTGCATAAACTGCCCCACCTATTGCCTTCCTACTTCCTGTGGCAAGGATCTAGAAATCCTGCATGAATCTGCAAGGCACATTGGCAGCATAAATTTGCATAAACTGCCCCACCTATTGCCTTCCTACTTCCTGTGCTGTAGTTGTTTGTGTAGAGAAAGAGGTCGCAGGCAAGGAAATGTTGTGAGTCGGATACAGGACCCTAAATAGCTGGTGAGAGGTATGTGGTGTTCTAAAAGCATGAAAACTGTATACCTTTGAAATAAAGTGCTTTCACATGTGTTCTTCTGTGTTTATTGTCCTGTGCATAAAGTTGCACCTTGTGTTTGAAGGTTTAAATTATTTCAGGCTTGCATGGAGGTAGACGTTTCTGAGTAACTTTTATTCATTTCTTAAAAGCCTATACTGTCAGGATGGCCGAGAGGTCTAAGGCGCTGTGTTTAGGCCACAGTCTCCTTTGGAGGCGTGGGTTCGAATCCCACTTCTGACATGCCTTTTGGAGATTTAATCTCCTTTATCAGGTTAACATCTGATGGAAGTTGCATCTGTTGGTCTTCACTTGGCACGTTATTCCGTTCTCCTCTTGTCAAGAGAGATGGGGTTTCTCATATATTTAGGTTCTATAACGTCTTGCTGACAAAGCGCAATCCTTACCAAATGAGCATAGGACCCATGTAAGAGGTCATCTGGAAGAGTCATGCTCTTGTATGCACTGGCCAGACGGGCCCTGCAAATTTTGAAGAATGCCATTCATCTGGTAGACAACTGGACTCCAGCACACTTACAGCAATTTCCTCAGGGCTTTGATCAGGGGCTGCTTAAATTTGCATACTCCACCCTATGTTGTGACTTTGAGATCCCTTGTTGAAATTGCTTTAGCCAGCCAAGAGGTGGCTATTGTCTCAATTTCAAAGCAGCTTTGAGCCGTTCAAGTGGCTGGTGAATAGCACTTTCTCTTTGTTCGCCTCAAAGTTCTAAAGAGTTCTCCATAGGTCCTGCTCTGTACAGATTGTTCAAAGATCTGTTGGAAGTGCATATAATAGGATAAATAAATTGAGGGCATTCCTTTTCAGTACCTCACCTGCATGGCTGTCTGGCCTCTGGAAGATGCTGGGAAAGCAAGTCAGGATGGCCGAGTGGTCTAAGGCGCTGCGTTCAGGTCGCAGTCTCCTCTGGAGGCGTGGGTTCAATTCCCACTTCTGACAGTCCTGTGTTTACTCTAATTTTTTTCTTGAGAAATATGATCATTTCCCTCGCAGTGGCTTATAGGATTGTCTTCTTGGAAGAGTGCAGTGAGTTTTTTTCTTGCTCTAGCCACTATTGGCCTAAGCTCTGTGCATTTTTTGGTTCCTAATATCTTTCTCACCCTTTAGATGAAAAAGCAGCATGGGGTCAGGATGGCCGAGTGGTCTAAGGCGCTGCGTTAAGGCCGCAGTCTCTCCTGGAGGCGTGGGTTCGAATCCCACTTCTGACAAAACTTGAATTCCATTTTCTCTCTCAGTTCCTTTAGAATCTCAGCTAAAAATTGGCAATGTAAATAATATCTGAATAAGTACCAAACTTCAGTTTCAACTGCAAATGCATTTGCCCTATTCTATCTTTAACGTTAATGTAATATTCTTCTAGCACTCGTGGTGTTTTATATTTCTTTTGTGGGGTACTTTAAAAATCTTTTTTATGAAAGAAATGGGTTACATGAAGTCTTGTGATGTTTTAGGTTTCCAATAAGGAGGTTTTAAATTTTATGTCACGTCATTTTCAGATGCTTCATTCAAGAGATGTTTCCACTATAGAATGCAGAGCAAGGGCAAAAATACAAGTGATAGAGCGAGTGAGTGAGAAGGAGTGTTGTGGAAGGAGAGAATGAAACAAAGACAGAGTGAGTGAATGGCAGGGAGGCATAGAAGAGGAGTCTAGTAGTGAAGGAGACCTGCTTTTCCCTGCTCTTGACCTCCCACCCATCCCCAAACAACCACAAACATACCTTCTGTGCAAAGTTGGTATGCAGAATTTCACGCCTCAGCAAGTGAGGGTGAGTCCCAGGCCAGGGGCTAAAGAGCAAAAGAGTGCCTGTGCTCAGACTTTCCCTGCTAGGGATAGTTTATCTGGAACAAGGCCTACTCTCTTGTATCCAGCAAGGATCTAGAAATCCTGCATGAATCTGCAAGGCACATTGGCAGCATAAATTTGCATAAACTGCCCCACCTATTGCCTTCCTACTTCCTGTGCTGTAGTTGTTTGTGTAGAGAGAGAGGTCGCAGGCAAGGAAATGTTGTGAGTCGGATACAGGACCCTAAATAGCTGGTGAGTGGTATGTGGTGTTCTAAAAGCATGAAAACTGTATACCTGTGAAATAAAGTGCTTTCGTATGTGTTCTTCTGTGTTTATTGTCCTGTGCATAAAGTTGCACCTTGTGTTTGAAGGTTTAAATTATTTCAGGCTTGCATGGAG
Source organism: Triturus cristatus (assembly GCF_964204655.1). NCBI lineage: Eukaryota > Metazoa > Chordata > Amphibia > Caudata > Salamandridae > Triturus > Triturus cristatus. The sequence continues at coordinate 101,426,334 of NC_140589.1, read as the reverse complement.
GTAGACGTTTCTGAGTAACTTTTATTCATTTCTTAAAAGCCTATACTGTCAGGATGGCCGAGAGGTCTAAGGCGCTGTGTTTAGGCCACAGTCTCCTTTGGAGGCGTGGATTCGAATCCCACTTCTGACATGCCTTTTGGAGATTTAATCTCCTTTATCAGGTTAACATCTGATGGAAGTTGCATCTGTTGGTCTTCACTTCGCACGTTATTCCGTTCTCCTCTTGTCAAGAGAGATGGGGTTTCTCATATATTTAGGTTCTATAACGTCTTGCTGACAAAGCGCAATCCTTACCAAATGAGCATAGGACCCATGTAAGAGGTCATCTGGAATAGTCATGCTCTTGTATGCACTGGCCAGACGGGCCCTGCAAATTTGGAAGAATGCCATGCATCTGGTAGACAACTGGACTCCAGCACACTTACAGCAATTTCCTTAGGGCTTTGATCAGGGGCTGCTTAAATTTGCATACTCCACCCTATGTTGTGACTTTGAGATCCCTTGTTGAAATTGCTTTAGCCAGCCAAGAGGTGGCTATTGTCTCAATTTCAAAGCAGCTTTGAGACGTTCAAGTGGCTGGTGAATAGCACTTTCTCTTTCTTCGCCTCAAAGTTCTAAAGAGTTCTCCATAGGTCCTGCTCTGTACAGATTGTTCAAAGATCTGTTGGAAGTGCATATAATAGGATAAATAAATTGAGGGCATTCCTTTTCAGTACCTCACCAGCATGGCTGTCTGGCCTCTGGAAGATGCTGGGAAAGCAAGTCAGGATGGCCGAGTGGTCTAAGGCGCTGCGTTCAGGTCGCAGCCTTCTCTGGAGGCGTGGGTTCAAATCCCACTTCTGACAGTCCTGTGTTTACTCTAATTTTTTTCTTGAGAAATATGATCATTTCCCTCGCAGTGGCTTATAGGATTGTCTTCTTGGAAGAGTGCAGTGAGTTTTTTTCTTGCTCTAGCCACTATTGGCCTAAGCTCTGTGCATTTTTTGGTTCCTAATATCTTTCTCACCCTTTAGATAAAAAAGCAGCATGGGGTCAGGATGGCCGAGTGGTCTAAGGCGCTGCGTTAAGGCCGCAGTCTCTCCTGGAGGCGTGGATTCAAATCCCACTTCTGACAAAACTTGAATTCCATTTTCTCTCTCAGTTCCTTTAGAATCTCAGCTAAAAATTGGCAATGTAAATAATATCTGAATAAGTACCAAACTTCAGTTTCAACTGCAAATGCATTTGCCCTATTCTATCTTTAACGTTAATGTAATATTCTTCTAGCACTCGTGGTGTTTTATATTTGTTTTGTGGGGTACTTTAAAAATCTTTTTTATGAAAGAAATGGGTTACATTAAGTCTTGTGATGTTTTAGGTTTCCAATAAGGAGGTTTTAAATTTTATGTCACGTCATTTTCAGATGCTTCATTCAAGAGATGTTTCCACTATAGAATGCAGAGCAAGGGCAAAAATACAAGTGATAGAGCGAGTGAGTGAGAAGGAGTGTTGTGGAAGGAGAGAATGAAACAAAGACAGAGTGAGTGAATGGCAGGGTGGCATAGAAGAGGAGTCTAGTAGTGAAGGAGACCTGCTTTTCCCTGCTCTTGACCTCCCACCCATCCCCAAACAACCACAAACATACCTTCTGTGCAAAGTTGGTATGCAGAATTTCACGCCTCAGCAAGTGAGGGTGAGTCCCAGGCCAGGGGCTAAAGAGCAAAAGAGTGCCTGTGCTCAGACTTTCCCTGCTAGGGAGAGTTTATCTGGAACAAGGCCTACTCTCTTGTATCCAGCAAGGATCTAGAAATCCTGCATGAATCTGCAAGGCACATTGGCAGCATAAATTTGCATAAACTGCCCCACCTATTGCCTTCCTACTTCCTGTGCTGTAGTTGTTTGTGTAGAGAGAGAGGTCGCAGGCAAGGAAATGTTGTGAGTCGGATACAGGACCCTAAATAGCTGGTGAGAGGTATGTGGTGTTCTAAAAGCATGAAAACTGTATACCTGTGAAATAAAGTGCTTTTGTATGTGTTCTTCTGTGTTTATTGTCCTGTGCATAAAGTTGCACCTTGTGTTTGAAGGTTTAAATTGTTTCAGGCTTGCATGGAGGTAGACGTTTCTGAGTAACTTTTATTCATTTCTTAAAAGCCTATACTGTCAGGATGGCCGAGAGGTCTAAGGTGCTGTGTTTAGGCCACAGTCTCCTTTAGAGGCGTGGGTTCGAATCCCACTTCTGATATGCCTTTTGGAGATTTAATCTCCTTTATCAGGTTAACATCTGATGGAAGTTGCATCTGTTGGTCTTCACTTCGCACGTTATTCCGTTCTCCTCTTGTCAAGAGAGATGGGGTTTCTCATATATTTAGGTTCTATAACGTCTTGCTGACAAAGCGCAATCCTTACCAAATGAGCATAGGACCCATGTAAGAGGTCATCTGGAATAGTCATGCTCTTGTATGCACTGGCCAGACGGGCCCTGCAAATTTGGAAGAATGCCATGCATCTGGTAGACAACTGGACTCCAGCACACTTACAGCAATTTCCTTAGGGCTTTGATCAGGGGCTGCTTAAATTTGCATACTCCACCCTATGTTGTGACTTTGAGATCCCTTGTTGAAATTGCTTTAGCCAGCCAAGAGGTGGCTATTGTCTCAATTTCAAAGCAGCTTTGAGCCGTTCAAGTGGCTGGTGAATAGCACTTTCTCTTTGTTCGCCTCAAAGTTCTAAAGAGTTCTCCATAGGTCCTGCTCTGTACAGATTGTTCAAAGATCTGTTGGAAGTGCATATAATAGGATAAATAAATTGAGGGCATTCCTTTTCAGTACCTCACCTGCATGGCTGTCTGGCCTCTGGAAGAAGCTGGGAAAGCAAGTCAGGATGGCCGAGTGGTCTAAGGCGCTGCGTTCAGGTCGCAGCCTCCTCTGGAGGCGTGGGTTCAAATCCCACTTCTGACAGTCCTGTGTTTACTCTAATTTTTTTCTTGAGAAATATGATCATTTCCCTCGCAGTGGCTTATAGGATTGTCTTCTTGGAAGAGTGCAGTGAGTTTTTTTCTTGCTCTAGCCACTATTGGCCTAAGCTCTGTGCATTTTTTGGTTCCTAATATCTTTCTCAACCTTTAGATAAAAATGCAGCATGGGGTCAGGATGGCCGAGTGGTCTAAGGCGCTGCGTTAAGGCCGCAGTCTCTCCTGGAGGCGTGGGTTAAAATCCCACTTCAGACAAAACTTGAATTCCATTTTCTCTCTCAGTTCCTTTAGAATCTCAGCTAAAAATTGGCAATGTAAATAATATCTGAATAAGTACCAAACTTCAGTTTCAACTGCAAATGCATTTGCCCTATTCTATCTTTAACGTTAATGTAATATTCTTCTAGCACTCGTGGTGTTTTATATTTGTTTTGTGGGGTACTTTAAAAATCTTTTTTATGAAAGAAATGGGTTACATTAAGTCTTGTGATGTTTTAGGTTTCCAATAAGGAGGTTTTAAATTTTATGTCACGTCATTTTCAGATGCTTCATTCAAGAGATGTTTCCACTATAGAATGCAGAGCAAGGGCAAAAATACAAGTGATAGAGCGAGTGAGTGAGAAGGAGTGTTGTGGAAGGAGAGAATGAAACAAAGACAGAGTGAGTGAACGGCAGGGAGGCATAGAAGAGGAGTCTAGTAGTGAAGGAGACCTGCTTTTCCCTGCTCTTGACCTCCCACCCATCCCCAAACAACCACAAACATACCTTCTGTGCAAAGTTGGTATGCAGAATTTCACGCCTCAGCAAGTGAGGGTGAGTCCCAGGCCAGGGGCTAAAGAGCAAAAGAGTGCCTGTGCTCAGACTTTCCCTGCTAGGGATAGTTTATCTGGAACAAGGCCTACTCTCTTGTATCCAGCAAGGATCTAGAAATCCTGCATGAATCTGCAAGGCACATTGGCAGCATAAATTTGCATAAACTGCCCCACCTATTGCCTTCCTACTTCCTGTGCTGTAGTTGTTTGTGTAGAGAGAGAGGTCGCAGGCAAGGAAATGTTGTGAGTCGGATACAGGACCCTAAATAGCTGGTGAGAGGTATGTGGTGTTCTAAAAGCATGAAAACTGTATACCTGTGAAATAAAGTGCTTTCGAATGTGTTCTTCTGTGTTTATTGTCCTGTGCATAAAGTTGCACCTTGTGTTTGAATGTTTAAATTATTTCAGGCTTGCATGGAGGTAGACGTTTCTGAGTAACTTTTATTCATTTCTTAAAAGCCTATACTGTCAGGATGGCCGAGAGGTCTAAGGGGCTGTGTTTAGGCCACAGTCTCCTTTGGAGGCGTGGGTTCGAATTCCACTTCTGACATTCCTTTTGGAGATTTAATCTCCTTTATCAGGTTAACATCTGATGGAAGTTGCATCTGTTGGTCTTCACCTGGCACGTTATTCCGTTCTCCTCTTGTCAAGAGAGATGGGGTTTCTCATATATTTAGGTTCTATAACGTCTTGCTGACAAAGCGCAATCCTTACCAAATGAGCATAGGACCCATGTAAGAGGTCATCTGGAAGAGTCATGCTCTTGTATGCCCTGGCCAGACGGGCCCTGCAAATTTGGAAGAATGCCATGCATCTGGTAGACAACTGGACTCCAGCACACTTACAGCAATTTCCTTAGGGCTTTGATCAGGGGCTGCTTAAATTTGCATACTCCACCCTATGTTGTGACTTTGAGATCCCTTGTTGAAATTGCTTTAGCCAGCCAAAAGGTGGCTATTGTCTCAATTTCAAAGCAGCTTTGAGCCGTTCAAGTGGCTGGTGAATAGCACTTTCTCTTTGTTCGCCTCAAAGTTCTAAAGAGTTCTCCATAGGTCCTGCTCTGTACAGATTGTTCAAAGATCTGTTGGAAGTGCATATAATAGGATAAATAAATTGAGGGCATTCCTTTTCAGTACCTCACCTGCATGGCTGTCTGGCCTCTGGAAGGTACTGGGAAAGCAAGTCAGGATGGCCGAGTGGTCTAAGGCGCTGCGTTCAGGTCGCAGTCTCCTCTGGAGGCGTGGGTTCAAATCCCACTTCTGACAGTCCTGTGTTTACTCTAATTATTTTCTTGAGAAATATGATCATTTCCCTCGCAGTGGCTTATAGGATTGTCTTCTTGGAAGAGTGCAGTGAGTTTTTTTCTTGTTCTAGCCACTATTGGCCTCAGCTCTGTGCATTTTTTGGTTCCTAATATCTTTCTCACCCTTTAGATGAAAAAGCAGCATGGGGTCAGGATGGCCGAGTGGTCTAAGGCGCTGCGTTAAGGCCGCAGTCTCTCCTGGAGGCGTGGGTTCGAATCCCACTTCTGACAAAACTTGAATTCCATTTTCTCTCTCAGTTCCTTTAGAATCTCAGCTAAAAATTGGCAATGTAAATAATATCTGAATAAGTACCAAACTTCAGTTTCAACTGCAAATGCATTTGCCCTATTCTATCTTTAACGTTAATGTAATATTCTTCTAGCACTCGTGGTGTTTTATATTTGTTTTGTGGGGTACTTTAAAAATCTTTTTTATGAAAGAAATGGGTTACATTAAGTATTGTGATGTTTTAGGTTTCCAATAAGGAGGTTTTAAATTTTATGTCACATCATTTTCAGATGCTTCATTCAAGAGATGTTTCCACTATAGAATGCAGAGCAAGGGCAAAAATACAAGTGATAGAGCGAGTGAGTGAGAAGGAGTGTTGTGGAAGGAGAGAATGAAACAAAGACAGAGTGAGTGAACGGCAGGGAGGCATAGAAGAGGAGTCTAGTAGTGAAGGAGACCTGCTTTTCCCTGCTCTTGACCTCCCACCCATCCCCAAACAACCACAAACATACCTTCTGTGCAAAGTTGGTATGCAGAATTTCATGCCTCAGCAAGTGAGGGTGAGTCCCAGGCCAGGGGCTAAAGAGCAAAAGAGTGCCTGTGCTCAGACTTTCCCTGCTAGGGATAGTTTATCTGGAACAAGGCCTACTCTCTTGTATCCAGCAAGGATCTAGAAATCCTGCATGTATCTGCAAGGCACATTGGCAGCATAAATTTGCATAAACTGCCCCACCTATTGCCTTCCTACTTCCTGTGCTGTAGTTGTTTGTGTAGAGAGAGAGGTCGCAGGCAAGGAAATGTTGTGAGTCGGATACAGGACCCTAAATAGCTGGTGAGAGGTATGTGGTGTTCTAAAAGCATGAAAACTGTATACCTGTGAAATAAAGTGCTTTCGTATGTGTTCTTCTGTGTTTATTGTCCTGTGCATAAAGTTGCACCTTGTGTTTGAAGGTTTAAATTATTTCAGGCTTGCATGGAGGTAGACGTTTCTGAGTAACTTTTATTCATTTCTTAAAAGCCTATACTGTCAGGGTGGCCGAGAGGTCTAAGGTGCTGTGTTTAGGCCACAGTCTCCTTTGGAGGCGTGGGTTCGAATCCCACTTCTGACATGCCTTTTGGAGATTTAATCTCCTTTATCAGGTTAACATCTGATGGAAGTTGCATCTGTTGGTCTTCACCTGGCACGTTATTCCGTTCTCCTCTTGTCAAGAGAGATGGGGTTTCTCATATATTTAGGTTCTATAACGTCTTGCTGACAAAGCGCAATCCTTACCAAATGAGCATAGGACCCATGTAAGAGGTCATCTGGAAGAGTCATGCTCTTGTATGCCCTGGCCAGACGGGCCCTGCAAATTTGGAAGAATGCCATGCATCTGGTAGACAACTGGACTCCAGCACACTTACAGCAATTTCCTTAGGGCTTTGATCAGGGGCTGCTTAAATTTGCATACTCCACCCTATGTTGTGACTTTGAGATCCCTTGTTGAAATTGCTTTAGCCAGCCAAGAGGTGGCTATTGTCTCAATTTCAAAGCCGCTTTGAGCCGTTCAAGTGGCTGGTGAATAGCACTTTCTCTTTGTTCGCCTCAAAGTTCTAAAGAGTTCTCCATAGGTCCTGCTCTGTACAGATTGTTCAAAGATCTGTTGGAAGTGCATATAATAGGATAAATAAATTGAGGGCATTCCTTTTCAGTACCTCACCTGCATGGCTGTCTGGCCTCTGGAAGATGCTGGGAAAGCAAGTCAGGATGGCCGAGTGGTCTAAGGCGCTGCGTTCAGGTCGCAGTCTCCTCTGGAGGCGTGGGTTCAAATCCCACTTCTGACAGTCCTCTGTTTACTCTAATTTTTTTCTTGAGAAATATGATCATTTCCCTCGCAGTGGCTTATAGGATTGTCTTCTTGGAAGAGTGCAGTGAGTTTTTTTCTTGCTCTAGCCACTATTGGCCTACGCTCTGTGCATTTTTTGGTTCCTAATATCTTTCTCACCCTTTAGATGAAAATGCAGCATGGGGTCAGGATGGCCGAGTGGTCTAAGGCGCTGCGTTAAGTCCGCAGTCTCTCCTGGAGGCGTGGGTTCGAATCCCACTTCTGACAAAACTTGAATTCCATTTTCTCTCTCAGTTCCTTTAGAATCTCAGCTAAAAATTGGCAATGTAAATAATATCTGAATAAGTACCAAACTTCAGTTTCAACTGCAAATGCATTTGCCCTATTCTATCTTTAACGTTAATGTAATATTCTTCTAGCACTCATGGTGTTTTATATTTGTTTTGTGGGGTACTTTAAAAATCTTTTTTATGAAAGAAATGGGTTACATTAAGTCTTGTGATGTTTTAGGTTTCCAATAAGGAGGTTTTAAATTTTATGTCACATCATTTTCAGATGCTTCATTCAAGAGATGTTTCCACTATAGAATGCAGAGCAAGGGCAAAAATACAAGTGATAGAGCGAGTGAGTGAGAAGGAGTGTTGTGGAAGGAGAGAATGAAACAAAGACAGAGTGAGTGAACGGCAGGGAGGCATAGAAGAGGAGTCTAGTAGTGAAGGAGACCTGCTTTTCCCTGCTCTTGACCTCCCACCCATCCCCAAACAACCACAAACATACCTTCTGTGCAAAGTTGGTATGCAGAATTTCATGCCTCAGCAAGTGAGGGTGAGTCCCAGGCCAGGGGCTAAAGAGCAAAAGAGTGCCTGTGCTCAGACTTTCCCTGCTAGGGATAGTTTATCTGGAACAAGGCCTACTCTCTTGTATCCAGCAAGGATCTAGAAATCCTGCATGAATCTGCAAGGCACATTGGCAGCATAAATTTGCATAAACTGCCCCACCTATTGCCTTCCTACTTCCTGTGCTGTAGTTGTTTGTGTAGAGAGAGAGGTCGCAGGCAAGGAAATGTTGTGAGTCGGATACAGGACCCTAAATAGCTGGTGAGAGGTATGTGGTGTTCTAAAAGCATGAAAACTGTATACCTGTGAAATAAAGTGCTTTCGTATGTGTTCTTCTGTGTTTATTGTCCTGTGCATAAAGTTGCACCTTGTGTTTGAAGGTTTAAATTATTTCAGGCTTGCATGGAGGTAGACGTTTCTGAGTAACTTTTATTCATTTCTTAAAAGCCTATACTGTCAGGATGGCCGAGAGGTCTAAGGTGCTGTGTTTAGGCCACAGTCTCCTTTGGAGGCGTGGGTTCGAATCCCACTTCTGACATGCCTTTTGGAGATTTAATCTCCTTTATCAGGTTAACATCTGATGGAAGTTGCATCTGTTGGTCTTCACCTGGCACGTTATTCCGTTCTCCTCTTGTCAAGAGAGATGGGGTTTCTCATATATTTAGGTTCTATAATGTCTTGCTGACAAAGCGCAATCCTTACCAAATGAGCATAGGACCCATGTAAGAGGTCATCTGGAAGAGTCATGCTCTTGTATGCCCTGGCCAGACGGGCCCTGCAAATTTGGAAGAATGCCATGCATCTGGTAGACAACTGGACTCCAGCACACTTACAGCAATTTCCTTAGGGCTTTGATCAGGGGCTGCTTAAATTTGCATACTCCACCCTATGTTGTGACTTTGAGATCCCTTGTTGAAATTGCTTTAGCCAGCCAAGAAGTGGCTATTGTCTCAATTTCAAAGCAGCTTTGAGCCGTTCAAGTGGCTGGTGAATAGCACTTTCTCTTTGTTCGCCTCAAAGTTCTAAAGAGTTCTCCATAGGTCCTGCTCTGTACAGATTGTTCAAAGATCTGTTGGAAGTGCATATGCTAGGATAAATAAATTGAGGGCATTCCTCTTCAGTACCTCACCTGCATGGCTGTCTGGCCTCTGGAAGATGCTGGGAAAGCAAGTCAGGATGGCTGAGTGGTCTAAGGCGCTGCGTTCAGGTCGCAGTCTCCTCTGGAGGCGTGGTTTCAAATCCCACTTCTGACAGTCCTGTGTTTACTCTAATTATTTTCTTGAGAAATATGATCATTTCCCTCGCAGTGGCTTATAGGATTGTCTTCTTGGAAGAGTGCAGTGAGTTTTTTTCTTGCTCTAGCCACTATTGGCCTAAACTCTGTGCATTTTTTGGTTCCTAATATCTTTCTCACCCTTTAGATGAAAAAGCAGCATGGGGTCAGGATGGCCGAGTGGTCTAAGGCGCTGCGTTAAGGCCGCAGTCTCTCCTGGAGGCGTGGGTTCGAATCCCACTTCTGACAAAACTTGAATTCCATTTTCTCTCTCAGTTCCTTTAGAATCTCAGCTAAAAATTGGCAATGTAAATAATATCTGAATAAGTACCAAACTTCAGTTTCAACTGCAAATGCATTTGCCCTATTCTATCTTTAACGTTAATGTAATATTCTTCTAGCACTCATGGTGTTTTATATTTGTTTTGTGGGGTACTTTAAAAATCTTTTTTATGAAAGAAATGGGTTACATTAAGTCTTGTGATGTTTTAGGTTTCCAATAAGGAGGTTTTAAATTTTATGTCACATCATTTTCAGATGCTTCATTCAAGAGATGTTTCCACTATAGAATGCAGAGCAAGGGCAAAAATACAAGTGATAGAGCGAGTGAGTGAGAAGGAGTGTTGTGGAAGGAGAGAATGAAACAAAGACAGAGTGAGTGAACGGCAGGGAGGCATAGAAGAGGAGTCTAGTAGTGAAGGAGACCTGCTTTTCCCTGCTCTTGACCTCCCACCCATCCCCAAACAACCACAAACATACCTTCTGTGCAAAGTTGGTATGCAGAATTTCATGCCTCAGCAAGTGAGGGTGAGTCCCAGGCCAGGGGCTAAAGAGCAAAAGAGTGCCTGTGCTCAGACTTTCCCTGCTAGGGATAGTTTATCTGGAACAAGGCCTACTCTCTTGTATCCAGCAAGGATCTAGAAATCCTGCATGTATCTGCAAGGCACATTGGCAGCATAAATTTGCATAAACTGCCCCACCTATTGCCTTCCTACTTCCTGTGCTGTAGTTGTTTGTGTAGAGAGAGAGGTCGCAGGCAAGGAAATGTTGTGAGTCGGATACAGGACCCTAAATAGCTGGTGAGAGGTATGTGGTGTTCTAAAAGCATGAAAACTGTATACCTGTGAAATAAAGTGCTTTCGTATGTGTTCTTCTGTGTTTATTGTCCTGTGCATAAAGTTGCACCTTGTGTTTGAAGGTTTAAATTATTTCAGGCTTGCATGGAGGTAGACGTTTCTGAGTAACTTTTATTCATTTCTTAAAAGCCTATACTGTCAGGGTGGCCGAGAGGTCTAAGGTGCTGTGTTTAGGCCACAGTCTCCTTTGGAGGCGTGGGTTCGAATCCCACTTCTGACATGCCTTTTGGAGATTTAATCTCCTTTATCAGGTTAACATCTGATGGAAGTTGCATCTGTTGGTCTTCACCTGGCACGTTATTCCGTTCTCCTCTTGTCAAGAGAGATGGGGTTTCTCATATATTTAGGTTCTATAACGTCTTGCTGACAAAGCGCAATCCTTACCAAATGAGCATAGGACCCATGTAAGAGGTCATCTGGAAGAGTCATGCTCTTGTATGCCCTGGCCAGACGGGCCCTGCAAATTTGGAAGAATGCCATGCATCTGGTAGACAACTGGACTCCAGCACACTTACAGCAATTTCCTTAGGGCTTTGATCAGGGGCTGCTTAAATTTGCATACTCCACCCTATGTTGTGACTTTGAGATCCCTTGTTGAAATTGCTTTAGCCAGCCAAGAGGTGGCTATTGTCTCAATTTCAAAGCAGCTTTGAGCCGTTCAAGTGGCTGGTGAATAGCACTTTCTCTTTGTTCGCCTCAAAGTTCTAAAGAGTTCTCCATAGGTCCTGCTCTGTACAGATTGTTCAAAGATCTGTTGGAAGTGCATATAATAGGATAAATAAATTGAGGGCATTCCTTTTCAGTACCTCACCTGCATGGCTGTCTGGCCTCTGGAAGATGCTGGGAAAGCAAGTCAGGATGGCCGAGTGGTCTAAGGCGCTGCGTTCAGGTCGCAGTCTCCTCTGGAGGCGTGGGTTCAAATCCCACTTCTGACAGTCCTCTGTTTACTCTAATTTTTTTCTTGAGAAATATGATCATTTCCCTCGCAGTGGCTTATAGGATTGTCTTCTTGGAAGAGTGCAGTGAGTTTTTTTCTTGCTCTAGCCACTATTGGCCTAAGCTCTGTGCATTTTTTGGTTCCTAATATCTTTCTCAAACTTTAGATGAAAATGCAGCATGGGGTCAGGATGGCCGAGTGGTCTAAGGCGCTGCGTTAAGGCCGCAGTATCTCCTGGAGGCGTGGGTTCGAATCCCACTTCTGACAAAACTTGAATTCCATTTTCTCTCTCAGTTCCTTTAGAATCTAAGCTAAAAATTGGCAATGTAAATAATATCTGAATAAGTACCAAACTTCAGTTTCAACTGCAAATGCATTTGCCCTATTCTATCTTTAACGTTAATGTAATATTCTTCTAGCACTCATGGTGTTTTATATTTGTTTTGTGGGGTACTTTAAAAATCTTTTTTATGAAAGAAATGGGTTACATTAAGTCTTGTGATGTTTTAGGTTTCCAATAAGGAGGTTTTAAATTTTATGTCACATCATTTTCAGATGCATCATTCAAGAGATGTTTCCACTATAGAATGCAGAGCAAGGGCAAAAATACAAGTGATAGAGCGAGTGAGTGAGAAGGAGTGTTGTGGAAGGAGAGAATGAAACAAAGACAGAGTGAGTGAACGGCAGGGAGGCATAGAAGAGGAGTCTAGTAGTGAAGGAGACCTGCTTTTCCCTGCTCTTGACCTCCCACCCATCCCCAAACAACCACAAACATACCTTCTGTGCAAAGTTGGTATGCAGAATTTCATGCCTCAGCAAGTGAGGGTGAGTCCCAGGCCAGGGGCTAAAGAGCAAAAGAGTGCCTGTGCTCAGACTTTCCCTGCTAGGGATAGTTTATCTGGAACAAGGCCTACTCTCTTGTATCCAGCAAGGATCTAGAAATCCTGCATGAATCTGCAAGGCACATTGGCAGCATAAATTTGCATAAACTGCCCCACCTATTGCCTTCCTACTTCCTGTGCTGTAGTTGTTTGTGTAGAGGGAGAGGTCGCAGGCAAGGAAATGTTGTGAGTCGGATACAGGACCCTAAATAGCTGGTGAGAGGTATGTGGTGTTCTAAAAGCATGAAAACTGTATACCTGTGAAATAAAGTGCTTTCGTATGTGTTCTTCTGTGTTTATTGTCCTGTGCATAAAGTTGCACCTTGTGTTTGAAGGTTTAAATTATTTCAGGCTTGCATGGAGGTAGACGTTTCTGAGTAACTTTTATTCATTTCTTAAAAGCCTATACTGTCAGGATGGCCGAGAGGTCTAAGGTGCTGTGTTTAGGCCACAGTCTCCTTTGGAGGCGTGGGTTCGAATCCCACTTCTGACATGCCTTTTGGAGATTTAATCTCCTTTATCAGGTTAACATCTGATGGAAGTTGCATCTGTTGGTCTTCACCTGGCACGTTATTCCGTTCTCCTCTTGTCAAGAGAGATGGGGTTTCTCATATATTTAGGTTCTATAACGTCTTGCTGACAAAGCGCAATCCTTACCAAATGAGCATAGGACCCATGTAAGAGGTCATCTGGAAGAGTCATGCTCTTGTATGCCCTGGCCAGACGGGCCCTGCAAATTTGGAAGAATGCCATGCATCTGGTAGACAACTGGACTCCAGCACACTTACAGCAATTTCCTTAGGGCTTTGATCAGGGGCTGCTTAAATTTGCATACTCCACCCTATGTTGTGACTTTGAGATCCCTTGTTGAAATTGCTTTAGCCAGCCAAGAGGTGGCTATTGTCTCAATTTCAAAGCAGCTTTGAGCCGTTCAAGTGGCTGGTGAATAGCACTTTCTCTTTGTTCGCCTCAAAGTTCTAAAGAGTTCTCCATAGGTCCTGCTCTGTACAGATTGTTCAAAGATCTGTTGGAAGTGCATATGCTAGGATAAATAAATTGAGGGCATTCCTTTTCAGTACCTCACCTGCATGGCTGTCTGGCCTCTGGAAGATGCTGGGAAAGCAAGTCAGGATGGCTGAGTGGTCTAAGGCGCTGCGTTCAGGTCGCACTCTCCTCTGGAGGCGTGGTTTCAAATCCCACTTCTGACAGTCCTGTGTTTACTCTAATTATTTTCTTGAGAAATATGATCATTTCCCTCGCAGTGGCTTATAGGATTGTCTTCTTGGAAGAGTGCAGTGAGTTTTTTTCTTGCTCTAGCCACTATTGGCCTAAGCTCTGTGCATTTTTTGGTTCCTAATATCTTTCTCACCCTTTAGATGAAAAAGCAGCATGGGGTCAGGATGGCCGAGTGGTCTAAGGCGCTGCGTTAAGGCTGCAGTCTCTCCTGGAGCCGTTGGTTCAAATCCCACTTCTGACAAAACTTGAATTCCATTTTCTCTCTCAGTTCCTTTAGAATCTCAGCTAAAAATTGGCAATGTAAATAATATCTGAATAAGTACCAAACTTCAGTTTCAACTGCAAATGCATTTGCCCTATTCTATCTTTAACGTTAATGTAATATTCTTCTAGCACTCGTGGTGTTTTATATTTCTTTTGTGGGGTACTTTAAAAATCTTTTTTTATGAAAGAAATGGGTTACATTAAGTCTTGTGATGTTTTAGGTTTCCAATAAGGAGGTTTTAAATTTTATGTCACGTCATTTTCAGATGCTTCATTCAAGAGATGTTTCCACTATAGAATGCAGAGCAAGGGCAAAAATACAAGTGATAGAGCGAGTGAGTGAGAAGGAGTGTTGTGGAAGGAGAGAATGAAACAAAGACAGAGTGAGTGAATGGCAGGGAGGCATAGAAGAGTAGTCTAGTAGTGAAGGAGACCTGCTTTTCCCTGCTCTTGACCTCCCACCCATCCCCAAACAACCACAAACATACCTTCTGTGCAAAGTTGGTATGCAGAATTTCACGCCTCAGCAAGTGAGGGTGAGTCCCAGGCCAGGGGCTAAAGAGCAAAAGAGTGCCTGTGCTCAGACTTTCCCTGCTAGGGATAGTTTATCTGGAACAAGGCCTACTCTCTTGTATCCAGCAAGGATCTAGAAATCCTGCATGAATCTGCAAGGCACATTGGCAGCATAAATTTGCATAAACTGCCCCACCTGTTGCCTTCCTACTTCCTGTGCTGTAGTTGTTTGTGTAGAGAGAGAGGTCGCAGGCAAGGAAATGTTGTGAGTCGGATACAGGACCCTAAATAGCTGGTGAGAGGTATGTGGTGTTCTAAAAGCATGAAAACTGTATACCTGTGAAATAAAGTGCTTTCGTATGTGTTCTTCTGTGTTTATTGTCCTGTGCATAAAGTTGCACCTTGTGTTTGAAGGTTTAAATTATTTCAGGCTTGCATGGAGGTAGACGTTTCTGAGTAACTTTTATTCATTTCTTAAAAGCCTATACTGTCAGGATGGCCGAGAGGTCTAAGGCGCTGTGTTTAGGCCACAGTCTCCTTTGGAGGAGTGGGTTCGAATCCCACTTCTGACATGCCTTTTGGAGATTTAATCTCCTTTATCAGGTTAACATCTGATGGAAGTTGCATCTGTTGGTCTTCACTTCGCACGTTATTCCGTTCTCCTCTTGTCAAGAGAGATGGGGTTTCTCATATATTTAGGTTCTATAACGTCTTGCTGACAAAGCGCAATCCTTACCAAATGAGCATAGGACCCATGTAAGAGGTCATCTGGAATAGTCATGCTCTTGTATGCACTGGCCAGACGGGCCCTGCAAATTTGGAAGAATGCCATGCATCTGGTAGACAACTGGACTCCAGCACACTTACAGCAATTTCCTTAGGGCTTTGATCAGGGGCTGCTTAAATTTGCATACTCCACCCTATGTTGTGACTTTGAGATCCCTTGTTGAAATTGCTTTAGCCAGCCAAGAGGTGGCTATTGTCTCAATTGCAAAGCAGCTTTGAGCCGTTCAAGTGGCTGGTGAATAGCACTTTCTCTTTGTTCGCCTCAAAGTTCTAAAGAGTTCTCCATAGGTCCTGCTCTGTACAGATTGTTCAAAGATCTGTTGGAAGTGCATATAAGAGGATAAATAAATTGAGGGCATTCCTTTTCAGTACCTCACCTGCATGGCTGTCTGGCCTCTGGAAGATGCTGGGAAAGCAAGTCAGGATGGCCGACTGGTCTAAGGCGCTGCGTTCAGGTCGCAGTCTCCTCTGGAGGCGTGGGTTCAAATCCCACTTCTGACAGTCCTGTGTTTACTCTAATTTTTTTCTTGAGAAATATGATCATTTCCCTCGCAGTGGCTTATAGGATTGTCTTCTTGGAAGAGTGCAGTGAGTTTTTTTCTTGCTCTAGCCACTATTGGCCTAAGCTCTGTGCATTTTTTGGTTCCTAATATCTTTCTCACCCTTTAGATAAAAAAGCAGCATGGGGTCAGGATTGCCGAGTGGTCTAAGGCGCTGCGTTAAGGCCGCAGTCTCTCCTGGAGGCGTGGGGTCGAATCCCACTTCTGACAAAACTTGAATTCCATTTTCTCTCTCAGTTCCTTTAGAATCTCAGCTAAAAATTGGCAATGTAAATAATATCTGAATAAGTACCAAACTTCAGTTTCAACTGCAAATGCATTTGCCCTATTCTATCTTTAACGTTAATGTAATATTCTTCTAGCACTCGTGGTGTTTTATATTTCTTTTGTGGGGTACTTTAAAAATCTTTTTTATGAAAGAAATGGGTTACATTAAGTCTTGTGATGTTTTAGGTTTCCAATAAGGAGGTTTTAAATTTTATGTCACGTCATTTTCAGATGCTTCATTCAAGAGATGTTTCCACTATAGAATGCAGAGCAAGGGCAAAAATACAAGTGATAGAGCGAGTGAGTGAGAAGGAGTGTTGTGGAAGGAGAGAATGAAACAAAGACAGAGTGAGTGAATGGCAGGGAGGCATAGAAGAGGAGTCTAGTAGTGAAGGAGACCTGCTTTTCCCTGCTCTTGACCTCCGACCCATCCCCAAACAACCACAAACATACCTTCTGTGCAAAGTTGGTATGCAGAATTTCACGCCTCAGCAAGTGAGGGTGAGTCCCAGGCCAGGGGCTAAAGAGCAAAAGAGTGCCTGTGCTCAGACTTTCCCTGCTAGGGATAGTTTGTCTGGAACAAGGCCTACTCTCTTGTATCCAGCAAGGATCTAGAAATCCTGCATGAATCTGCAAGGCACATTGGCAGCATAAATTTGCATAAACTGCCCCACCTATTGCCTTCCTACTTCCTGTGCTCTAGTTGTTTGTGTAGAGAGAGAGGTCGCAGGCAAGGAAATGTTGTGAGTCGGATACAGGACCCTAAATAGCTGGTGAGAGGTATGTGGTGTTCTAAAAGCATGAAAACTGTATACCTGTGAAATAAAGTGCTTTCGTATGTGTTCTTCTGTGTTTATTGTCCTGTGCATAAAGTTGCACCTTGTGTTTGAATGTTTAAATTATTTCAGGCTTGCATGGAGGTAGACGTTTCTGAGTAACTTTTATTCATTTCTTAAAAGCCTATACTGTCAGGATGGCCGAGAGGTCTAAGGTGCTGTGTTTAGGTCACAGTCTCCTTTGGAGGCGTGGGTTCGAATTCCACTTCTGACATTCCTTTTGGAGATTTAATCTCCTTTATCAGGTTAACATCTGATGGAAGTTGCATCTGTTGGTCTTCACCTGGCACGTTATTCCGTTCTCCTCTTGTCAAGAGAGATGGGGTTTCTCATATATTTAGGTTCTATAACGTCTTGCTGACAAAGCGCAATCCTTACCAAATGAGCATAGGACCCATGTAAGAGGTCATCTGGAAGAGTCATGCTCTTGTATGCCCTGGCCAGACGGGCCCTGCAAATTTGGAAGAATGCCATGCATCTGGTAGACAACTGGACTCCAGCACACTTACAGCAATTTCCTTAGGGTTTTGATCAGGGGCTGCTTAAATTTGCATACTCCACTCTATGTTGTGACTTTGAGATCCCTTGTTGAAATTGCTTTAGCCAGCCAAGAGGTGGCTATTGTCTCAATTTCAAAGCAGCTTTGAGCCGTTCAAGTGGCTGGTGAATAGCACTTTCTCTTTGTTCGCCTCAAAGTTCTAAAGAGTTCTCCATAGGTCCTGCTCTGTACAGATTGTTCAAAGATCTGTTGGAAGTGCATATAATAGGATAAATAAATTGAGGGCATTCCTTTTCAGTACCTCACCTGCATGGCTGTCTGGCCTCTGGAAGATGCTGGGAAAGCAAGTCAGGATGGCCGAGTGGTCTAAGGCGCTGCGTTCAGGTCGCAGTCTCCTCTGGAGGCGTGGGTTCAAATCCCACTTCTGACAGTCCTGTGTTTACTCTAATTATTTTCTTGAGAAATATGATCATTTCCCTCGCAGTGGCTTATAGGATTGTCTTCTTGGAAGAGTGCAGTGAGTTTTTTTCTTGCTCTAGCCACTATTGGCCTCAGCTCTGTGCATTTTTTGGTTCCTAATATCTTTCTCACCCTTTAGATGAAAAAGCAGCATGGGGTCAGGATGGCCGAGTGGTCTAAGGCGCTGCGTTAAGGCGGCAGTCTCTCCTGGAGGCGTGGGTTCAAATCCCACTTCTGACAAAACTTGAATTCCATTTTCTCTCTCAGTTCCTTTAGAATCTCAGCTAAAAATTGGCAATGTAAATAATATCTGAATAAGTACCAAACTTCAGTTTCAACTGCAAATGCATTTGCCCTATTCTATCTTTAACGTTAATGTAATATTCTTCTAGCACTCGTGGTGTTTTATATTTGTTTTGTGGGGTACTTTAAAAATCTTTTTTATGAAAGAAATGGGTTACATTAAGTCTTGTGATGTTTTAGGTTTCCAATAAGGAGGTTTTAAATTTTATGTCACGTCATTTTCAGATGCTTCATTCAAGAGATGTTTCCACTATAGAATGCAGAGCAAGGGCAAAAATACAAGTGATAGAGCGAGTGAGTGAGAAGGAGTGTTGTGGAAGGAGAGAATGAAACAAAGACAGAGTGAGTGAACGGCAGGGAGGCATAGAACAGGAGTCTAGTAGTGAAGGAGACCTGCTTTTCCCTGCTCTTGACCTCCCACCCATCCCCAAACAACCACAAACATACCTTCTGTGCAAAGTTGGTATGCAGAATTTCACGCCTCAGCAAGTGAGGGTGAGTCCCAGGCCAGGGGCTAAAGAGCAAAAGAGTGCCTGTGCTCAGACTTTCCCTGCTAGGGATAGTTTATCTGGAACAAGGCCTACTCTCTTGTATCCAGCAAGGATCTAGAAATCCTGCATGAATCTGCAAGGCACATTGGCAGCATAAATTTGCATAAACTGCCCCACCTATTGCCTTCCTACTTCCTGTGCTGTAGTTGTTTGTGTAGAGAGAGAGGTCGCAGGGAAGGAAATGTTGTGAGTCGGATACAGGACCCTAAATAGCTGGTGAGAGGTATGTGGTGTTCTAAAAGCATGAAAACTGTATACCTGTGAAATAAAGTGCTTTCGTATGTGTTCTTCTGTGTTTATTGTCCTGTGCATAAAGTTGCACCTTGTGTTTGAAGGTTTAAATTATTTCAGGCTTGCATGGAGGTAGACGTTTCTGAGTAACTTTTATTCATTTCTTAAAATCCTATACTGTCAGGATGGCCGAGAGGTCTAAGGCGCTGTGTTTAGGCCACAGTCTCCTTTGGAGGAGTGGGTTCGAATCCCACTTCTGACATGCCTTTTGGAGATTTAATCTCCTTTATCAGGTTAACATCTGATGGAAGTTGCATCTGTTGGTCTTCACTTCGCACGTTATTCCGTTCTCCTCTTGTCAAGAGAGATGGGGTTTCTCATATATTTAGGTTCTATAACGTCTTGCTGACAAAGCGCAATCCTTACCAAATGAGCATAGGACCCATGTAAGAGGTCATCTGGAATAGTCATGCTCTTGTATGCACTGGCCAGACGGGCCCTGCAAATTTGGAAGAATGCCATGCATCTGGTAGACAACTGGACTCCAGCACACTTACAGCAATTTCCTTAGGGCTTTGATCAGGGGCTGCTTAAATTTGCATACTCCACCCTATGTTGTGACTTTGAGATCCCTTGTTGAAATTGCTTTAGCCAGCCAAGAGGTGGCTATTGTCTCAATTTCAAAGCAGCTTTGAGCCGTTCAAGTGGCTGGTGAATAGCACTTTCTCTTTGTTCGCCTCAAAGTTCTAAAGAGTTCTCCATAGGTCCTGCTCTGTACAGATTGTTCAAAGATCTGTTGGAAGTGCATATAATAGGATAAATAAATTGAGGGCATTCCTTTTCAGTACCTCACCTGCATGGCTGTCTGGCCTCTGGAAGATGCTGGGAAAGCAAGTCAGGATGGCCGAGTGGTCTAAGGCGCTGCGTTCAGGTCGCAGTCTCTTCTGGAGGCGTGGGTTCAAATCCCACTTCTGACAGTCCTGTGTTTACTCTAATTATTTTCTTGAGAAATATGATCATTTCCCTCGCAGTGGCTTATAGGATTGTCTTCTTGGAAGAGTGCAGTGAGTTTTTTTCTTGCTCTAGCCACTATTGGCCTCAGCTCTGTGCATTTTTTGGTTCCTAATATCTTTCTCACCCTTTAGATGAAAAAGCAGCATGGGGTCAGGATGGCCGAGTGGTCTAAGGCACTGCGTTAAGGCCGCAGTCTCTCCTGGAGGCGTGGGTTCGAATCCCACTTCTGACAAAACTTGAATTCCATTTTCTCTCTCAGTTCCTTTAGAATCTCAGCTAAAAATTGGCAATGTAAATAATATCTGAATAAGTACCAAACTTCAGTTTCAACTGCAAATGCATTTGCCCTATTCTATCTTTAACGTTAATGTAATATTCTTCTAGCACTCGTGGTGTTTTATATTTGTTTTGTGGGGTACTTTAAAAATCTTTTTTATGAAAGAAATGGGTTACATTAAGTATTGTGAGGTTTTAGGTTTCCAATAAGGAGGTTTTAAATTTTATGTCACATCATTTTCAGATGCTTCATTCAAGAGATGTTTCCACTATAGAATGCAGAGCAAGGGCAAAAATACAAGTGATAGAGCGAGTGAGTGAGAATGAGTGTTGTGGAAGGAGAGAATGAAACAATGACAGAGTGAGTGAACGGCAGGGAGGCATAAAAGAGGAGTCTAGTAGTGAAGGAGACCTGCTTTTCCCTGCTCTTGACCTCCCACCCATCCCCAAACAACCACAAACATACCTTCTGTGCAAAGTTGGTATGCAGAATTTCATGCCTCAGCAAGTGAGGGTGAGTCCCAGGCCAGGGGCTAAAGAGCAAAAGAGTGCCTGTGCTCAGACTTTCCCTGCTAGGGATAGTTTATCTGGAACAAGGCCTACTCTCTTGTATCCAGCAAGGATCTAGAAATCCTGCATGTATCTGCAAGGCACATTGGCAGCATAAATTTGCATAAACTGCCCCACCTATTGCCTTCCTACTTCCTGTGCTGTAGTTGTTTGTGTAGAGAGAGAGGTCGCAGGCAAGGAAATGTTGTGAGTCGGATACAGGACCCTAAATAGCTGGTGAGAGGTATGTGGTGTTCTAAAAGCATGAAAACTGTATACCTGTGAAATAAAGTGCTTTCGTATGTGTTCTTCTGTGTTTATTGTCCTGTGCATAAAGTTGCACCTTGTGTTTGAAGGTTTAAATTATTTCAGGCTTGTATGGAGGTAGACGTTTCTGAGTAACTTTTATTCATTTCTTAAAAGCCTATACTGTCAGGGTGGCCGAGAGGTCTAAGGTGCTGTGTTTAGGCCACAGTCTCCTTTGGAGGCATGGGTTCGAATCCCACTTCTGACATGCCTTTTGGAGATTTAATCTCCTTTATCAGGTTAACATCTGATGGAAGTTGCATCTGTTGGTCTTCACCTGGCACGTTATTCCGTTCTCCTCTTGTCAAGAGAGATGGGGTTTCTCATATATTTAGGTTCTATAACGTCTTGCTGACAAAGCGCAATCCTTACCAAATGAGCATAGGACCCATGTAAGAGGTCATCTGGAAGAGTCATGCTCTTGTATGCCCTGGCCAGACGGGCCCTGCAAATTTGGAAGAATGCCATGCATCTGGTAGACAACTGGACTCCAGCACACTTACAGCAATTTCCTTAGGGCTTTGATCAGGGGCTGCTTAAATTTGCATACTCCACCCTATGTTGTGACTTTGAGATCCCTTGTTGAAATTGCTTTAGCCAGCCAAGAGGTGGCTATTGTCTCAATTTCAAAGCAGCTTTGAGCCGTTCAAGTGGCTGGTGAATAGCACTTTCTCTTTGTTCGCCTCAAAGTTCTAAAGAGTTCTCCATAGGTCCTGCTCTGTACAGATTGTTCAAAGATCTGTTGGAAGTGCATATAATAGGATAAATAAATTGAGGGCATTCCTTTTCAGTACCTCACCTGCATGGCTGTCTGGCCTCTGGAAGATGCTGGGAAAGCAAGTCAGGATGGCCGAGTGGTCTAAGGCGCTGCGTTCAGGTCGCAGTCTCCTCTGGAGGCGTGGGTTCAAATCCCACTTCTGACAGTCCTCTGTTTACTCTAATTTTTTTCTTGAGAAATATGATCATTTCCCTCGCAGTGGCTTATAGGATTGTCTTCTTGGAAGAGTGCAGTGAGTTTTTTTCTTGCTCTAGCCACTATTGGCCTAAGCTCTGTGCATTTTTTGGTTCCTAATATCTTTCTCACCCTTTAGATGAAAATGCAGCATGGGGTCAGGATGGCCGAGTGGTCTAAGGCGCTGCGTTAAGGCCGCAGTCTCTCCTGGAGGCGTGGGTTCGAATCCCACTTCTGACAAAACTTGAATTCCATTTTCTCTCTCAGTTCCTTTAGAATCTAAGCTAAAAATTGGCAATGTAAATAATATCTGAATAAGTACCAAACTTCAGTTTCAACTGCAAATGCATTTGCCCTATTCTATCTTTAACGTTAATGTAATATTCTTCTAGCACTCATGGTGTTTTATATTTGTTTTGTGGGGTACTTTAAAAATCTTTTTTATGAAAGAAATGGGTTACATTAAGTCTTGTGATGTTTTAGGTTTCCAATAAGGAGGTTTTAAATTTTATGTCACATCATTTTCAGATGCATCAGTCAAGAGATGTTTCCACTATAGAATGCAGAGCAAGGGCAAAAATACAAGTGATAGAGCGAGTGAGTGAGAAGGAGTGTTGTGGAAGGAGAGAATGAAACAAAGACAGAGTGAGTGAACGGCAGGGAGGCATAGAAGAGGAGTCTAGTAGTGATGGAGACCTGCTTTTCCCTGCTCTTGACCTCCCACCCATCCCCAAACAACCACAAACATACCTTCTGTGCAAAGTTGGTATGCAGAATTTCATGCCTCAGCAAGTGAGGGTGAGTCCCAGGCCAGGGGCTAAAGAGCAAAAGAGTGCCTGTGCTCAGACTTTCCCTGCTAGGGATAGTTTATCTGGAACAAGGCCTACTCTCTTGTATCCAGCAAGGATCTAGAAATCCTGCATGAATCTGCAAGGCACATTGGCAGCATATATTTGCATAAACTGCCCCACCTATTGCCTTCCTACTTCCTGTGCTGTAGTTGTTTGTGTAGAGAGAGAGGTCGCAGGCAAGGAAATGTTGTGAGTCGGATACAGGACCCTAAATAGCTGGTGAGAGGTATGTGGTGTTCTAAAAGCATGAAAACTGTATACCTGTGAAATAAAGTGCTTTCGTATGTGTTCTTCTGTGTTTATTGTCCTGTGCATAAAGTTGCACCTTGTGTTTGAAGGTTTAAATTATTTCAGGCTTGCATGGAGGTAGACGTTTCTGAGTAACTTTTATTCATTTCTTAAAAGCATATACTGTCAGGATGGCCGAGAGGTCTAAGGCGCTGTGTTTAGGCCACAGTCTCCTTTGGAGGCGTGGGTTCGAATCCCACTTCTGACATGCCTTTTGGAGATTTAATCTCCTTTATCAGGTTAACATCTGATGGAAGTTGCATCTGTTGGTCTTCACCTGGCACGTTATTCCGTTCTCCTCTTGTCAAGAGAGATGGGGTTTCTCATATATTTAGGTTCTATAACGTCTTGCTGACAAAGCGCAATCCTTACCAAATGAGCATAGGACCCATGTAAGAGGTCATCTGGAAGAGTCATGCTCTTGTATGCCCTGGCCAGACGGGCCCTGCAAATTTGGAAGAATGCCATGCATCTGGTAGACAACTGGACTCCAGCACACTTACAGCAATTTCCTTAGGGCTTTGATCAGGGGCTGCTTAAATTTGCATACTCCACCCTATGTTGTGACTTTGAGATCCCTTGTTGAAATTGCTTTAGCCAGCCAAGAGGTGGCTATTGTCTCAATTTCAAAGCAGCTTTGAGCCGTTCAAGTGGCTGGTGAATAGCACTTTCTCTTTGTTCGCCTCAAAGTTCTAAAGAGTTCTCCATAGGTCCTGCTCTGTACAGATTGTTCAAAGATCTGTTGGAAGTGCATATGCTAGGATAAATAAATTGAGGGCATTCCTTTTCAGTACCTCACCTGCATGGCTGTCTGGCCTCTGGAAGATGCTGGGAAAGCAAGTCAGGATGGCTGAGTGGTCTAAGGCGCTGCGTTCAGGTCGCAGTCTCCTCTGGAGGCGTGGTTTCAAATCCCACTTCTGACAGTCCTGTGTTTACTCTAATTATTTTCTTGAGAAATATGATCATTTCCTTCGCAGTGGCTTATAGGATTGTCTTCTTGGAAGAGTGCAGTGAGTTTTTTTCTTGCTCTAGCCACTATTGGCCTAAGCTCTGTGCATTTTTTGGTTCCTAATATCTTTCTCACCCTTTAGATGAAAAAGCAGCATGGGGTCAGGATGGCCGCGTGGTCTAAGGCGCTGCGTTAAGGCCGCAGTCTCTCCTGGAGCCGTTGGTTCAAATCCCACTTCTGACAAAACTTGAATTCCATTTTCTCTCTCAGTTCCTTTAGAATCTCAGCTAAAAATTGGCAATGTAAATAATATCTGAATAAGTACCAAACTTCAGTTTCAACTGCAAATGCATTTGCCCTATTCTATCTTTAACGTTAATGTAATATTCTTCTAGCACTCGTGGTGTTTTATATTTCTTTTGTGGGGTACTTTAAAAATCTTTTTTATGAAAGAAATGGGTTACATTAAGTCTTGTGATGTTTTAGGTTTCCAATAAGGAGGTTTTAAATTTTATGTCACGTCATTTTCAGATGCTTCATTCAAGAGATGTTTCCACTATAGAATGCAGAGCAAGGGCAAAAATACAAGTGATAGAGCGAGTGAGTGAGAAGGAGTGTTGTGGAAGGAGAGAATGAAACAAAGACAGAGTGAGTGAATGGCAGGGAGGCATAGAAGAGGAGTCTAGTAGTGAAGGAGACCTGCTTTTCCCTGCTCTTGACCTCCCACCCATCCCCAAACAACCACAAACATACCTTCTGTGCAAAGTTGGTATGCAGAATTTCACGCCTCAGCAAGTGAGGGTGAGTCCCAGGCCAGGGGCTAAAGAGCAAAAGAGTGCCTGTGCTCAGACTTTCCCTGCTAGGGATAGTTTATCTGGAACAAGGCCTACTCTCTTGTATCCAGCAAGGATCTAGAAATCCTGCATGAATCTGCAAGGCACATTGGCAGCATAAATTTGCATAAACTGCCCCACCTATTGCCTTCCTACTTCCTGTGCTGTAGTTGTTTGTGTAGAGAGAGAGGTCGCAGGCAAGGAAATGTTGTGAGTCGGATACAGGACCCTAAATAGCTGGTGAGAGGTATGTGGTGTTCTAAAAGCATGAAAACTGTATACCTGTGAAATAAAGTGCTTTCGTATGTGTTCTTCTGTGTTCATTGTCCTGTGCATAAAGTTGCACCTTGTGTTTGAAGGTTTAAATTATTTCAGGCTTGCATGGAGGTAGACGTTTCTGAGTAACTTTTATTCATTTCTTAAAAGCCTATACTGTCAGGATGGCCGAGAGGTCTAAGGCGCTGTGTTTAGGCCACAGTCTCCTTTGGAGGAGTGGGTTCGAATCCCACTTCTGACATGCCTTTTGGAGATTTAATCTCCTTTATCAGGTTAACATCTGATGGAAGTTGCATCTGTTGGTCTTCACTTCGCACGTTATTCCGTTCTCCTCTTGTCAAGAGAGATGGGGTTTCTCATATATTTAGGTTCTATAACGTCTTGCTGACAAAGCGCAATCCTTACCAAATGAGCATAGGACCCATGTAAGAGGTCATCTGGAATAGTCATGCTCTTGTATGCACTGGCCAGACGGGCCCTGCAAATTTGGAAGAATGCCATGCATCTGGTAGACAACTGGACTCCAGCACACTTACAGCAATTTCCTTAGGGCTTTGATCAGGGGCTGCTTAAATTTGCATACTCCACCCTATGTTGTGACTTTGAGATCCCTTGTTGAAATTGCTTTAGCCAGCCAAGAGGTGGCTATTGTCTCAATTGCAAAGCAGCTTTGAGCCGTTCAAGTGGCTGGTGAATAGCACTTTCTCTTTGTTCGCCTCAAAGTTCTAAAGAGTTCTCCATAGGTCCTGCTCTGTACAGATTGTTCAAAGATCTGTTGGAAGTGCATATAAGAGGATAAATAAATTGAGGGCATTCCTTTTCAGTACCTCACCTGCATGGCTGTCTGGCCTCTGGAAGATGCTGGGAAAGCAAGTCAGGATGGCCGACTGGTCTAAGGCGCTGCGTTCAGGTCGCAGTCTCCTCTGGAGGCGTGGGTTCAAATCCCACTTCTGACAGTCCTGTGTTTACTCTAATTTTTTTCTTGAGAAATATGATCATTTCCCTCGCAGTGGCTTATAGGATTGTCTTCTTGGAAGAGTGCAGTGAGTTTTTTTCTTGCTCTAGCCACTATTGGCCTAAGCTCTGTGCATTTTTTGGTTCCTAATATCTTTCTCACCCTTTAGATAAAAAAGCAGCATGGGGTCAGGATTGCCGAGTGGTCTAAGGCGCTGCGTTAAGGCCGCAGTCTCTCCTGGAGGCGTGGGGTCGAATCCCACTTCTGACAAAACTTGAATTCCATTTTCTCTCTCAGTTCCTTTAGAATCTCAGCTAAAAATTGGCAATGTAAATAATATCTGAATAAGTACCAAACTTCAGTTTCAACTGCAAATGCATTTGCCCTATTCTATCTTTAACGTTAATGTAATATTCTTCTAGCACTCGTGGTGTTTTATATTTCTTTTGTGGGGTACTTTAAAAATCTTTTTTATGAAAGAAATGGGTTACATTAAGTCTTGTGATGTTTTAGGTTTCCAATAAGGAGGTTTTAAATTTTATGTCACGTCATTTTCAGATGCTTCATTCAAGAGATGTTTCCACTATAGAATGCAGAGCAAGGGCAAAAATACAAGTGATAGAGCGAGTGAGTGAGAAGGAGTGTTGTGGAAGGAGAGAATGAAACAAAGACAGAGTGAGTGAATGGCAGGGAGGCATAGAAGAGGAGTCTAGTAGTGAAGGAGACCTGCTTTTCCCTGCTCTTGACCTCCGACCCATCCCCAAACAACCACAAACATACCTTCTGTGCAAAGTTGGTATGCAGAATTTCACGCCTCAGCAAGTGAGGGTGAGTCCCAGGCCAGGGGCTAAAGAGCAAAAGAGTGCCTGTGCTCAGACTTTCCCTGCTAGGGATAGTTTGTCTGGAACAAGGCCTACTCTCTTGTATCCAGCAAGGATCTAGAAATCCTGCATGAATCTGCAAGGCACATTGGCAGCATAAATTTGCATAAACTGCCCCACCTATTGCCTTCCTACTTCCTGTGCTCTAGTTGTTTGTGTAGAGAGAGAGGTCGCAGGCAAGGAAATGTTGTGAGTCGGATACAGGACCCTAAATAGCTGGTGAGAGGTATGTGGTGTTCTAAAAGCATGAAAACTGTATACCTGTGAAATAAAGTGCTTTCGTATGTGTTCTTCTGTGTTTATTGTCCTGTGCATAAAGTTGCACCTTGTGTTTGAATGTTTAAATTATTTCAGGCTTGCATGGAGGTAGACGTTTCTGAGTAACTTTTATTCATTTCTTAAAAGCCTATACTGTCAGGATGGCCGAGAGGTCTAAGGTGCTGTGTTTAGGCCACAGTCTCCTTTGGAGGCGTGGGTTCGAATTCCACTTCTGACATTCCTTTTGGAGATTTAATCTCCTTTATCAGGTTAACATCTGATGGAAGTTGCATCTGTTGGTCTTCACCTGGCACGTTATTCCGTTCTCCTCTTGTCAAGAGAGATGGGGTTTCTCATATATTTAGGTTCTATAACGTCTTGCTGACAAAGCGCAATCCTTACCAAATG
Organism: Triturus cristatus; assembly: GCF_964204655.1. Lineage (NCBI taxonomy): Eukaryota > Metazoa > Chordata > Amphibia > Caudata > Salamandridae > Triturus > Triturus cristatus. The sequence goes on along the minus strand of NC_140589.1, from coordinate 101,398,850 downwards.
AGCATAGGACCCATGTAAGAGGTCATCTGGAAGAGTCATGCTCTTGTATGCCCTGGCCAGACGGGCCCTGCAAATTTGGAAGAATGCCATGCATCTGGTAGACAACTGGACTCCAGCACACTTACAGCAATTTCCTTAGGGTTTTGATCAGGGGCTGCTTAAATTTGCATACTCCACTCTATGTTGTGACTTTGAGATCCCTTGTTGAAATTGCTTTAGCCAGCCAAGAGGTGGCTATTGTCTCAATTTCAAAGCAGCTTTGAGCCGTTCAAGTGGCTGGTGAATAGCACTTTCTCTTTGTTCGCCTCAAAGTTCTAAAGAGTTCTCCATAGGTCCTGCTCTGTACAGATTGTTCAAAGATCTGTTGGAAGTGCATATAATAGGATAAATAAATTGAGGGCATTCCTTTTCAGTACCTCACCTGCATGGCTGTCTGGCCTCTGGAAGATGCTGGGAAAGCAAGTCAGGATGGCCGAGTGGTCTAAGGCGCTGCGTTCAGGTCGCAGTCTCCTCTGGAGGCGTGGGTTCAAATCCCACTTCTGACAGTCCTGTGTTTACTCTAATTATTTTCTTGAGAAATATGATCATTTCCCTCGCAGTGGCTTATAGGATTGTCTTCTTGGAAGAGTGCAGTGAGTTTTTTTCTTGCTCTAGCCACTATTGGCCTCAGCTCTGTGCATTTTTTGGTTCCTAATATCTTTCTCACCCTTTAGATGAAAAAGCAGCATGGGGTCAGGATGGCCGAGTGGTCTAAGGCGCTGCGTTAAGGCGGCAGTCTCTCCTGGAGGCGTGGGTTCAAATCCCACTTCTGACAAAACTTGAATTCCATTTTCTCTCTCAGTTCCTTTAGAATCTCAGCTAAAAATTGGCAATGTAAATAATATCTGAATAAGTACCAAACTTCAGTTTCAACTGCAAATGCATTTGCCCTATTCTATCTTTAACGTTAATGTAATATTCTTCTAGCACTCGTGGTGTTTTATATTTGTTTTGTGGGGTACTTTAAAAATCTTTTTTATGAAAGAAATGGGTTACATTAAGTCTTGTGATGTTTTAGGTTTCCAATAAGGAGGTTTTAAATTTTATGTCACGTCATTTTCAGATGCTTCATTCAAGAGATGTTTCCACTATAGAATGCAGAGCAAGGGCAAAAATACAAGTGATAGAGCGAGTGAGTGAGAAGGAGTGTTGTGGAAGGAGAGAATGAAACAAAGACAGAGTGAGTGAACGGCAGGGAGGCATAGAACAGGAGTCTAGTAGTGAAGGAGACCTGCTTTTCCCTGCTCTTGACCTCCCACCCATCCCCCAAACAACCACAAACATACCTTCTGTGCAAAGTTGGTATGCAGAATTTCACGCCTCAGCAAGTGAGGGTGAGTCCCAGGCCAGGGGCTAAAGAGCAAAAGAGTGCCTGTGCTCAGACTTTCCCTGCTAGGGATAGTTTATCTGGAACAAGGCCTACTCTCTTGTATCCAGCAAGGATCTAGAAATCCTGCATGAATCTGCAAGGCACATTGGCAGCATAAATTTGCATAAACTGCCCCACCTATTGCCTTCCTACTTCCTGTGCTGTAGTTGTTTGTGTAGAGAGAGAGGTCGCAGGCAAGGAAATGTTGTGAGTCGGATACAGGACCCTAAATAGCTGGTGAGAGGTATGTGGTGTTCTAAAAGCATGAAAACTGTATACCTGTGAAATAAAGTGCTTTCGTATGTGTTCTTCTGTGTTTATTGTCCTGTGCATAAAGTTGCACCTTGTGTTTGAAGGTTTAAATTATTTCAGGCTTGTATGGAGGTAGACGTTTCTGAGTAACTTTTATTCATTTCTTAAAATCCTATACTGTCAGGATGGCCGAGAGGTCTAAGGCGCTGTGTTTAGGCCACAGTCTCCTTTGGAGGAGTGGGTTCGAATCCCACTTCTGACATGCCTTTTGGAGATTTAATCTCCTTTATCAGGTTAACATCTGATGGAAGTTGCATCTGTTGGTCTTCACCTGGCACGTTATTCCGTTCTCCTCTTGTCAAGAGAGATGGGGTTTCTCATATATTTAGGTTCTATAACGTCTTGCTGACAAAGCGCAATCCTTACCAAATGAGCATAGGACCCATGTAAGAGGTCATCTGGAAGAGTCATGCTCTTGTATGCCCTGGCCAGACGGGCCCTGCAAATTTGGAAGAATGCCATGCATCTGGTAGACAACTGGACTCCAGCACACTTACAGCAATTTCCTTAGGGCTTTGATCAGGGGCTGCTTAAATTTGCATACTCCACCCTATGTTGTGACTTTGAGATCCCTTGTTGAAATTGCTTTAGCCAGCCAAGAGGTGGCTATTGTCTCAATTTCAAAGCAGCTTTGAGCCGTTCAAGTGGCTGGTGAATAGCACTTTCTCTTTGTTCGCCTCAAAGTTCTAAAGAGTTCTCCATAGGTCCTGCTCTGTACAGATTGTTCAAAGATCTGTTGGAAGTGCATATAATAGGATAAATAAATTGAGGGCATTCCTTTTCAGTACCTCACCTGCATGGCTGTCTGGCCTCTGGAAGATGCTGGGAAAGCAAGTCAGGATGGCCGAGTGGTCTAAGGCGCTGCGTTCAGGTCGCAGTCTCCTCTGGAGGCGTGGGTTCAAATCCCACTTCTGACAGTCCTCTGTTTACTCTAATTTTTTTCTTGAGAAATATGATCATTTCCCTCGCAGTGGCTTATAGGATTGTCTTCTTGGAAGAGTGCAGTGAGTTTTTTTCTTGCTCTAGCCACTATTGGCCTAAGCTCTGTGCATTTTTTGGTTCCTAATATCTTTCTCACCCTTTAGATGAAAATGCAGCATGGGGTCAGGATGGCCGAGTGGTCTAAGGCGCTGCGTTAAGGCCGCAGTCTCTCCTGGAGGCGTGGGTTCGAATCCCACTTCTGACAAAACTTGAATTCCATTTTCTCTCTCAGTTCCTTTAGAATCTAAGCTAAAAATTGGCAATGTAAATAATATCTGAATAAGTACCAAACTTCAGTTTCAACTGCAAATGCATTTGCCCTATTCTATCTTTAACGTTAATGTAATATTCTTCTAGCACTCATGGTGTTTTATATTTGTTTTGTGGGGTACTTTAAAAATCTTTTTTATGAAAGAAATGGGTTACATTAAGTCTTGTGATGTTTTAGGTTTCCAATAAGGAGGTTTTAAATTTTATGTCACATCATTTTCAGATGCATCAGTCAAGAGATGTTTCCACTATAGAATGCAGAGCAAGGGCAAAAATACAAGTGATAGAGCGAGTGAGTGAGAAGGAGTGTTGTGGAAGGAGAGAATGAAACAAAGACAGAGTGAGTGAATGGCAGGGAGGCATAGAAGAGGAGTCTAGTAGTGATGGAGACCTGCTTTTCCCTGCTCTTGACCTCCCACCCATCCCCAAACAACCACAAACATACCTTCTGTGCAAAGTTGGTATGCAGAATTTCATGCCTCAGCAAGTGAGGGTGAGTCCCAGGCCAGGGGCTAAAGAGCAAAAGAGTGCCTGTGCTCAGACTTTCCCTGCTAGGGATAGTTTATCTGGAACAAGGCCTACTCTCTTGTATCCAGCAAGGATCTAGAAATCCTGCATGAATCTGCAAGGCACATTGGCAGCATATATTTGCATAAACTGCCCCACCTATTGCCTTCCTACTTCCTGTGCTGTAGTTGTTTGTGTAGAGAGAGAGGTCGCAGGCAAGGAAATGTTGTGAGTCGGATACAGGACCCTAAATAGCTGGTGAGAGGTATGTGGTGTTCTAAAAGCATGAAAACTGTATACCTGTGAAATAAAGTGCTTTCGTATGTGTTCTTCTGTGTTTATTGTCCTGTGCATAAAGTTGCACCTTGTGTTTGAAGGTTTAAATTATTTCAGGCTTGCATGGAGGTAGACGTTTCTGAGTAACTTTTATTCATTTCTTAAAAGCCTATACTGTCAGGATGGCCGAGAGGTCTAAGGCGCTGTGTTTAGGCCACAGTCTCCTTTGGAGGCGTGGGTTCGAATCCCACTTCTGACATGCCTTTTGGAGATTTAATCTCCTTTATCAGGTTAACATCTGATGGAAGTTGCATCTGTTGGTCTTCACCTGGCACGTTATTCCGTTCTCCTCTTGTCAAGAGAGATGGGGTTTCTCATATATTTAGGTTCTATAACGTCTTGCTGACAAAGCGCAATCCTTACCAAATGAGCATAGGACCCATGTAAGAGGTCATCTGGAAGAGTCATGCTCTTGTATGCCCTGGCCAGACGGGCCCTGCAAATTTGGAAGAATGCCATGCATCTGGTAGACAACTGGACTCCAGCACACTTACAGCAATTTCCTTAGGGCTTTGATCAGGGGCTGCTTAAATTTGCATACTCCACCCTATGTTGTGACTTTGAGATCCCTTGTTGAAATTGCTTTAGCCAGCCAAGAGGTGGCTATTGTCTCAATTTCAAAGCAGCTTTGAGCCGTTCAAGTGGCTGGTGAATAGCACTTTCTCTTTGTTCGCCTCAAAGTTCTAAAGAGTTCTCCATAGGTCCTGCTCTGTACAGATTGTTCAAAGATCTGTTGGAAGTGCATATGCTAGGATAAATAAATTGAGGGCATTCCTTTTCAGTACCTCACCTGCATGGCTGTCTGGCCTCTGGAAGATGCTGGGAAAGCAAGTCAGGATGGCTGAGTGGTCTAAGGCGCTGCGTTCAGGTCGCAGTCTCCTCTGGAGGCGTGGTTTCAAATCCCACTTCTGACAGTCCTGTGTTTACTCTAATTATTTTCTTGAGAAATATGATCATTTCCTTCGCAGTGGCTTATAGGATTGTCTTCTTGGAAGAGTGCAGTGAGTTTTTTTCTTGCTCTAGCCACTATTGGCCTAAGCTCTGTGCATTTTTTGGTTCCTAATATCTTTCTCACCCTTTAGATGAAAAAGCAGCATGGGGTCAGGATGGCCGCGTGGTCTAAGGCGCTGCGTTAAGGCCGCAGTCTCTCCTGGAGCCGTTGGTTCAAATCCCACTTCTGACAAAACTTGAATTCCATTTTCTCTCTCAGTTCCTTTAGAATCTCAGCTAAAAATTGGCAATGTAAATAATATCTGAATAAGTACCAAACTTCAGTTTCAACTGCAAATGCATTTGCCCTATTCTATCTTTAACGTTAATGTAATATTCTTCTAGCACTCGTGGTGTTTTATATTTCTTTTGTGGGGTACTTTAAAAATCTTTTTTATGAAAGAAATGGGTTACATTAAGTCTTGTGATGTTTTAGGTTTCCAATAAGGAGGTTTTAAATTTTATGTCACGTCATTTTCAGATGCTTCATTCAAGAGATGTTTCCACTATAGAATGCAGAGCAAGGGCAAAAATACAAGTGATAGAGCGAGTGAGTGAGAAGGAGTGTTGTGGAAGGAGAGAATGAAACAAAGACAGAGTGAGTGAATGGCAGGGAGGCATAGAAGAGGAGTCTAGTAGTGAAGGAGACCTGCTTTTCCCTGCTCTTGACCTCCCACCCATCCCCAAACAACCACAAACATACCTTCTGTGCAAAGTTGGTATGCAGAATTTCACGCCTCAGCAAGTGAGGGTGAGTCCCAGGCCAGGGGCTAAAGAGCAAAAGAGTGCCTGTGCTCAGACTTTCCCTGCTAGGGATAGTTTATCTGGAACAAGGCCTACTCTCTTGTATCCAGCAAGGATCTAGAAATCCTGCATGAATCTGCAAGGCACATTGGCAGCATACATTTGCATAAACTGCCCCACCTATTGCCTTCCTACTTCCTGTGCTGTAGTTGTTTGTGTAGAGAGAGAGGTCGCAGGCAAGGAAATGTTGTGAGTCGGATACAGGACCCTAAATAGCTGGTGAGAGGTATGTGGTGTTCTAAAAGCATGAAAACTGTATACCTGTGAAATAAAGTGCTTTCGTATGTGTTCTTCTGTGTTTATTGTCCTGTGCATAAAGTTGCACCTTGTGTTTGAAGGTTTAAATTATTTCAGGCTTGCATGGAGGTAGACGTTTCTGAGTAACTTTTATTCATTTCTTAAAAGCCTATACTGTCAGGATGGCCGAGAGGTCTAAGGCGCTGTGTTTAGGCCACAGTCTCCTTTGGAGGAGTGGGTTCGAATCCCACTTCTGACATGCCTTTTGGAGATTTAATCTCCTTTATCAGGTTAACATCTGATGGAAGTTGCATCTGTTGGTCTTCACTTCGCACGTTATTCCGTTCTCCTCTTGTCAAGAGAGATGGGGTTTCTCATATATTTAGGTTCTATAACGTCTTGCTGACAAAGCGCAATCCTTACCAAATGAGCATAGGACCCATGTAAGAGGTCATCTGGAATAGTCATGCTCTTGTATGCACTGGCCAGACGGGCCCTGCAAATTTGGAAGAATGCCATGCATCTGGTAGACAACTGGACTCCAGCACACTTACAGCAATTTCCTTAGGGCTTTGATCAGGGGCTGCTTAAATTTGCATACTCCACCCTATGTTGTGACTTTGAGATCCCTTGTTGAAATTGCTTTAGCCAGCCAAGAGGTGGCTATTGTCTCAATTGCAAAGCAGCTTTGAGCCGTTCAAGTGGCTGGTGAATAGCACTTTCTCTTTGTTCGCCTCAAAGTTCTAAAGAGTTCTCCATAGGTCCTGCTCTGTACAGATTGTTCAAAGATCTGTTGGAAGTGCATATAAGAGGATAAATAAATTGAGGGCATTCCTTTTCAGTACCTCACCTGCATGGCTGTCTGGCCTCTGGAAGATGCTGGGAAAGCAAGTCAGGATGGCCGACTGGTCTAAGGCGCTGCGTTCAGGTTGCAGTCTCCTCTGGAGGCGTGGGTTCAAATCCCACTTCTGACAGTCCTGTGTTTACTCTAATTTTTTTCTTGAGAAATATGATCATTTCCCTCGCAGTGGCTTATAGGATTGTCTTCTTGGAAGAGTGCAGTGAGTTTTTTTCTTGCTCTAGCCACTATTGGCCTAAGCTCTGTGCATTTTTTGGTTCCTAATATCTTTCTCACCCTTTAGATAAAAAAGCAGCATGGGGTCAGGATTGCCGAGTGGTCTAAGGCGCTGCGTTAAGGCCGCAGTCTCTCCTGGAGGCGTGGGGTCGAATCCCACTTCTGACAAAACTTGAATTCCATTTTCTCTCTCAGTTCCTTTAGAATCTCAGCTAAAAATTGGCAATGTAAATAATATCTGAATAAGTACCAAACTTCAGTTTCAACTGCAAATGCATTTGCCCTATTCTATCTTTAACGTTAATGTAATATTCTTCTAGCACTCGTGGTGTTTTATATTTGTTTTGTGGGGTACTTTAAAAATCTTTTTTATGAAAGAAATGGGTTACATTAAGTCTTGTGATGTTTTAGGTTTCCAATAAGGAGGTTTTAAATTTTATGTCACGTCATTTTCAGATGCTTCATTCAAGAGATGTTTCCACTATAGAATGCAGAGCAAGGGCAAAAATACAAGTGATAGAGCGAGTGAGTGAGAAGGAGTGTTGTGGAAGGAGAGAATGAAACAAAGACAGAGTGAGTGAATGGCAGGGAGGCATAGAAGAGGAGTCTAGTAGTGAAGGAGACCTGCTTTTCCCTGCTCTTGACCTCCGACCCATCCCCAAACAACCACAAACATACCTTCTGTGCAAAGTTGGTATGCAGAATTTCACGCCTCAGCAAGTGAGGGTGAGTCCCAGGCCAGGGGCTAAAGAGCAAAAGAGTGCCTGTGCTCAGACTTTCCCTGCTAGGGATAGTTTGTCTGGAACAAGGCCTACTCTCTTGTATCCAGCAAGGATCTAGAAATCCTGCATGAATCTGCAAGGCACATTGGCAGCATAAATTTGCATAAACTGCCCCACCTATTGCCTTCCTACTTCCTGTGCTGTAGTTGTTTGTGTAGAAAGAGAGGTCGCAGGCAAGGAAATGTTGTGAGTCGGATACAGGACCCTAAATAGCTGGTGAGAGGTATGTGGTGTTCTAAAAGCATGAAAACTGTATACCTGTGAAATAAAGTGCTTTCGTATGTGTTCTTCTGTGTTTATTGTCCTGTGCATAAAGTTGCACCTTGTGTTTGAATGTTTAAATTATTTCAGGCTTGCATGGAGGTAGACGTTTCTGAGTAACTTTTATTCATTTCTTAAAAGCCTATACTGTCAGGATGGCCGAGAGGTCTAAGGTGCTGTGTTTAGGCCACAGTCTCCTTTGGAGGCGTGGGTTCGAATTCCACTTCTGACATTCCTTTTGGAGATTTAATCTCCTTTATCAGGTTAACATCTGATGGAAGTTGCATCTGTTGGTCTTCACCTGGCACGTTATTCCGTTCTCCTCTTGTCAAGAGAGACGGGGTTTCTCATATATTTAGGTTCTATAACGTCTTGCTGACAAAGCGCAATCCTTACCAAATGAGCATAGGACCCATGTAAGAGGTCATCTGGAAGAGTCATGCTCTTGTATGCCCTGGCCAGACGGGCCCTGCAAATTTGGAAGAATGCCATGCATCTGGTAGACAACTGGACTCCAGCACACTTACAGCAATTTCCTTAGGGTTTTGATCAGGGGCTGCTTAAATTTGCATACTCCACCCTATGTTGTGACTTTGAGATCCCTTGTTGAAATTGCTTTAGCCAGCCAAGAGGTGGCTATTGTCTCAATTTCAAAGCAGCTTTGAGCCGTTCAAGTGGCTGGTGAATAGCACTTTCTCTTTGTTCGCCTCAAAGTTCTAAAGAGTTCTCCATAGGTCCTGCTCTGTACAGATTGTTCAAAGATCTGTTGGAAGTGCATATAATAGGATAAATAAATTGAGGGCATTCCTTTTCAGTACCTCACCTGCATGGCTGTCTGGCCTCTGGAAGATGCTGGGAAAGCGAGTCAGGATGGCCGAGTGGTCTAAGGCGCTGCGTTCAGGTCGCAGTCTCCTCTGGAGGCGTGGGTTCAAATCCCACTTCTGACAGTCCTGTGTTTACTCTAATTATTTTCTTGAGAAATATGATCATTTCCCTCGCAGTGGCTTATAGGATTGTCTTCTTGGAAGAGTGCAGTGAGTTTTTTTCTTGCTCTAGCCACTATTGGCCTCAGCTCTGTGCATTTTTTGGTTCCTAATATCTTTCTCACCCTTTAGATGAAAAAGCAGCATGGGGTCAGATTGGCCGAGTGGTCTAAGGCGCTGCGTTAAGGCCGCAGTCTCTCCTGGAGGAGTGGGTTCGAATCCCACTTCTGACAAAACTTGAATTCCATTTTCTCTCTCAGTTCCTTTAGAATCTCAGCTAAAAATTGGCAATGTAAATAATATCTGAATAAGTACCAAACTTCAGTTTCAACTGCAAATGCATTTGCCCTATTCTATCTTTAACGTTAATGTAATATTCTTCTAGCACTCGTGGTGTTTTATATTTGTTTTGTGGGGTACTTTAAAAATCTTTTTTATGAAAGAAATGGGTTACATTAAGTCTTGTGATGTTTTAGGTTTCCAATAAGGAGGTTTTAAATTTTATGTCACGTCATTTTCAGATGCTTCATTCAAGAGATGTTTCCACTATAGAATGCAGAGCAAGGGCAAAAATACAAGTGATAGAGCGAGTGAGTGAGAAGGAGTGTTGTGGAAGGAGAGAATGAAACAAAGACAGAGTGAGTGAACGGCAGGGAGGCATAGAAGAGGAGTCTAGTAGTGAAGGAGACCTGCTTTTCCCTGCTCTTGACCTCCCACCCATCCCCAAACAACCACAAACATACCTTCTGTGCAAAGTTGGTATGCAGAATTTCACGCCTCAGCAAGTGAGGGTGAGTCCCAGGCCAGGGGCTAAAGAGCAAAAGAGTGCCTGTGCTCAGACTTTCCCTGCTAGGGATAGTTTATCTGGAACAAGGCCTACTCTCTTGTATCCAGCAAGGATCTAGAAATCCTGCATGAATCTGCAAGGCACATTGGCAGCATAAATTTGCATAAACTGCCCCACCTATTGCCTTCCTACTTCCTGTGCTGTAGTTGTTTGTGTAGAGAGAGAGGTCGCAGGGAAGGAAATGTTGTGAGTCGGATACAGGACCCTAAATAGCTGGTGAGAGGTATGTGGTGTTCTAAAAGCATGAAAACTGTATACCTGTGAAATAAAGTGCTTTCGTATGTGTTCTTCTGTGTTTATTGTCCTGTGCATAAAGTTGCACCTTGTGTTTGAAGGTTTAAATTATTTCAGGCTTGCATTGAGGTAGACGTTTCTGAGTAACTTTTATTCATTTCTTAAAAGCATATACTGTCAGGATGGCCGAGAGGTCTAAGGCGCTCTGTTTAGGCCACAGTCTCCTTTGGAGGCGTGGGTTCGAATCCCACTTCTGACATGCCTTTTGGAGATTTAATCTCCTTTATCAGGTTAACATCTGATGGAAGTTGCATCTGTTGGTCTTCACTTGGCACGTTATTCCGTTCTCCTCTTGTCAAGAGAGATGGGGTTTCTCATATATTTAGGTTCTATAACGTCTTGCTGACAAAGCGCAATCCTTACCAAATGAGCATAGGACCCATGTAAGAGGTCATCTGGAAGAGTCATGCTCTTGTATGCCCTGGCCAGACGGGCCCAGCAAATTTGGAAGAATGCCATTCATCTGGTAGACAACTGGACTCCAGCACACTTACAGCAATTTCCTCAGGGCTTTGATCAGGGGCTGCTTAAATTTGCATACTCCACCCTATGTTGTGACTTTGAGATCCCTTGTTGAAATTGCTTTAGCCAGCCAAGAGGTGGCTATTGTCTCAATTTCAAAGCAGCTTTGAGCCGTTCAAGTGGCTGGTGAATAGCACTTTCTCTTTGTTCGCCTCAAAGTTCTAAAGAGTTCTCCATAGGTCCTGCTCTGTACAGATTGTTCAAAGATCTGTTGGAAGTGCATATGCTAGGATAAATAAATTGAGGGCATTCCTTTTCAGTACCTCACCTGCATGGCTGTCTGGCCTCTGGAAGATGCTGGGAAAGCAAGTCAGGATGGCCGAGTGGTCTAAGGCGCTGCGTTCAGGTCGCAGTCTCCTCTGGAGGCGTGGGTTCAAATCCCACTTCTGACAGTCCTTTGTTTACTCTAATTATTTTCTTGAGAAATATGATCATTTCCCTCGCAGTGGCTTATAGGATTGTCTTCTTGGAAGAGTGCAGTGAGTTTTTTTCTTGCTCTAGCCACTATTGGCCTAAGCTCTGTGCATTTTTTGGTTCCTAATATCTTTCTCACCCTTTAGATGAAAAAGCAGCATGGGGTCAGCATGGCCGAGTGGTCTAAGGCGCTGCGTTAAGGCCGCAGTCTCTCCTGGAGGCGTTGGTTCAAATCCCACTTCTGACAAAACTTTAATTCCATTTTCTCTCTCAGTTCCTTTAGAATCTCAGCTAAAAATTGGCAATGTAAATAATATCTGAATAAGTACCAAACTTCAGTTTCAACTGCAAATGCATTTGCCCTATTCTATCTTTAACGTTAATGTAATATTCTTCTAGCACTCGTGGTGTTTTATATTTCTTTTGTGGGGTACTTTAAAAATCTTTTTTATGAAAGAAATGGGTTACATTAAGTCTTGTGATGTTTTAGGTTTCCAATAAGGAGGTTTTAAATTTTATGTCACGTCATTTTCAGATGCTTCATTCAAGAGATGTTTCCACTATAGAATGCAGAGCAAAGGCAAAAATACAAGTGATAGAGCGAGTGAGTGAGAAGGAGTGTTGTGGAAGGAGAGAATGAAACAAAGACAGAGTGAGTGAACGGCAGGGAGGCATAGAAGAGGAGTCTAGTAGTGAAGGAGACCTGCTTTTCCCTGCTCTTGACCTCCCACCCATTCCCAAACAACCACAAACATACCTTTTGTGCAAAGTTGGTATGCAGAATTTCACGCCTCAGCAAGTGAGGGTGAGTCCCAGGCCAGGGGCTAAAGAGCAAAAGAGTGCCTGTGCTCAGACTTTCCCTGCTAGGGATAGTTTATCTGGAACAAGGCCTACTCTCTTGTATCCAGCAAGGATCTAGAAATCCTGCATGAATCTGCAAGGCACATTGGCAGCATAAATTTGCATAAACTGCCCCACCTATTGCCTTCCTACTTCCTGTGCTGTAGTTGTTTGTGTAGAGAGAGAGGTCGCAGGCAAGGAAATGTTGTGAGTCGGATACAGGACCCTAATTAGCTGGTGAGAGGTATGTGGTGTTCTAAAAGCATGAAAACTGTATACCTGTGAAATAAAGTGCTTTCGTATGTGTTCTTCTGTGTTTATTGTCCTGTGCATAAAGTTGCACCTTGTGTTTGAAGGTTTAAATTATTTCAGGCTTGCATGGAGGTAGACGTTTCTGAGTAACTTTTATTCATTTCTTAAAAGCAGATACTGTCAGGATGGCCGAGAGGTCTAAGGCGCTGTGTTTAGGCCACAGTCTCCTTTGGAGGCGTGGGTTCGAATCCCACTTCTGACATGCCTTTTGGAGATTTAATCTCCTTTATCAGGTTAACATCTGATGGAAGTTGCATCTGTTGGTCTTCACTTGGCACGTTATTCCGTTCTCCTCTTGTCAAGAGAGATGGGGTTTCTCATATATTTAGGTTCTATAACGTCTTGCTGACAAAGCGCAATCCTTACCAAATGAGCATAGGACCCATGTAAGAGGTCATCTGGAAGAGTCATGCTCTTGTATGCCCTGGCCAGACGGGCCCAGCAAATTTGGAAGAATGCCATTCATCTGGTAGACAACTGGACTCCAGCACACTTACAGCAATTTCCTCAGGGCTTTGATCAGGGGCTGCTTAAATTTGCATACTCCACCCTATGTTGTGACTTTGAGATCCCTTGTTGAAATTGCTTTAGCCAGCCAAGAGGTGGCTATTGTCTCAATTTCAAAGCAGCTTTGAGCCGTTCAAGTGGCTGGTGAATAGCACTTTCTCTTTGTTCGCCTCAAAGTTCTAAAGAGTTCTCCATAGGTCCTGCTCTGTACAGATTGTTCAAAGATCTGTTGGAAGTGCATATAATAGGATAAATAAATTGAGGGCATTCCTTTTCAGTACCTCACCTGCATTGCTGTCTGGCCTCTGGAAGATGCTGGGAAAGCAAGTCAGGATGGCCGAGTGGTCTAAGGCGCTGCGTTCAGGTCGCAGTCTCCTCTGGAGGCGTGGGTTCAAATCCCACTTCTGACAGTCCTCTGTTTACTCTAATTTTTTTCTTGAGAAATATGATCATTTCCCTCGCAGTGGCTTATAGGATTGTCTTCTTGGAAGAGTGCAGTGAGTTTTTTTCTTGCTCTAGCCACTATTGGCCTAAGCTCTGTGCATTTTTTGGTTCCTAATATCTTTCTCACCCTTTAGATGAAAACGCAGCACGGGGTCAGGATGGCCGAGTGGTCTAAGGTGCTGCGTTAAGGCCGCAGTCTCTCCTGGAGGCGTGGGTTCGAATCCCACTTCTGACAAAACTTGAATTCCATTTTCTCTCTCAGTTCCTTTAGAATCTCAGCTAAAAATTGGCAATGTAAATAATATCTGAATAAGTACCAAACTTCAGTTTCAACTGCAAATGCATTTGCCCTATTCTATCTTTAACGTTAATGTAATATTCTTCTAGCACTCGTGGTGTTTTATATTTGTTTTGTGGGGTACTTTAAAAATCTTTTTTATGAAAGAAATGGGTTACATTAAGTCTTGTGATGTTTTAGGTTTCCAATAAGGAGGTTTTAAATTTTATGTCACGTCATTTTCAGATGCTTCATTCAAGAGATGTTTCCACTATAGAATGCAGAGCAAGGGCAAAAATACAAGTGATAGAGCGAGTGAGTGAGAAGGAGTGTTGTGGAAGGAGAGAATGAAACAAAGACAGAGTGAGTGAACGGCAGGGAGGCATAGAAGAGTAGTCTAGTAGTGAAGGAGACCTGCTTTTCCCTGCTCTTGACCTCCCACCCATCCCCAAACAACCACAAACATACCTTCTGTGCAAAGTTGGTATGCAGAATTTCATGCCTCAGCAAGTGAGGGTGAGTCCCAGGCCAGGGGCTAAAGAGCAAAAGAGTGCCTGTGCTCAGACTTTCCCTGCTAGGGATAGTTTATCTGGAACAAGGCCTACTCTCTTGTATCCAGCAAGGATCTAGAAATCCTGCATGAATCTGCAAGGCACATTGGCAGCATAAATTTGCATAAACTGCCCCACCTATTGCCTTCCTACTTCCTGTGCTGTAGTTGTTTGTGTAGAGAGAGAGGTCGCAGGCAAGGAAATGTTGTGAGTCGGATACAGGACCCTAAATAGCTGGTGAGAGGTATGTGGTGTTCTAAAAGCATGAAAACTGTATACCTGTGAAATAAAGTGCTTTCGTGTGTGTTCTTCTGTGTTTATTGTCCTGTGCATAAAGTTGCACCTTGTGTTTGAAGGTTTAAATTATTTCAGGCTTGCATGGAGGTAGACGTTTCTGAGTAACTTTTATTCATTTCTTAAAAGCCTATACTGTCAGGATGGCCGAGAGGTCTAAGGCGCTGTGTGTAGGCCACAGTCTCCTTTGGAGGCGTGGGTTCGAATCCCACTTCTGACATGCCTTTTGGAGATTTAATCTCCTTTATCAGGTTAACATCTGATGGAAGTTGCATCTGTTGGTCTTCACTTGGCACGTTATTCCGTTCTCCTCTTGTCAAGAGAGATGGGGTTTCTCATATATTTAGGTTCTATAACGTCTTGCTGACAAAGCGCAATCCTTACCAAATGAGCATAGGACCCATGTAAGAGGTCATCTGGAATAGTCATGCTCTTGTATGCACTGGCCAGACGGGCCCTGCAAATTTGGAAGAATGCCATGCATCTGGTAGACAACTGGACTCCAGCACACTTACAGCAATTTCCTAAGGGCTTTGATCAGGGGCTGCTTAAATTTGCATACTCCACCCTATGTTGTGACTTTGAGATCCCTTGTTGAAATTGCTTTAGCCAGCCAAGAGGTGGCTATTGTCTCAATTTCAAAGCAGCTTTGAGCCGTTCAAGTGGCTGGTGAATAGCACTTTCTCTTTGTTCGCCTCAAAGTTCTAAAGAGTTCTCCATAGGTCCTGCTCTGTACAGATTGTTCAAAGATCTGTTGGAAGTGCATATAATAGGATAAATAAATTGAGGGCATTCCTTTTCAGTACCTCACCTGCATGGCTGTCTGGCCTCTGGAAGATGCTGGGAAAGCAAGTCAGGATGGCCGAGTGGTCTAAGGCGCTGCGTTCAGGTCGCAGTCTCCTCTGGAGGCGTGGGTTCAAATCCCACTTCTGACAGTCCTGTGTTTACTCTAATTATTTTCTTGAGAAATATGATCATTTCCCTCGCAGTGGCTTATAGGATTGTCTTCTTGGAAGAGTGCAGTGAGTTTTTTTCTTGCTCTAGCCACTATTGGCCTCAGCTCTGTGCATTTTTTGGTTCCTAATATCTTTCTCACCCTTTAGATGAAAAAGCAGCATGGGGTCAGGATGGCTGAGTGGTCTAAGGCGCTGCGTTAAGGCCGCAGTCTCTCCTGGAGGCGTGGGTTCGAATCCCACTTCTGACAAAACTTGAATTCCATTTTCTCTCTCAGTTCCTTTAGAATCTCAGCTAAAAATTGGCAATGTAAATAATATCTGAATAAGTACCAAACTTCAGTTTCAACTGCAAATGCATTTGCCCTATTATATCTTTAACGTTAATGTAATATTCTTCTAGCACTCGTGGTGTTTTATATTTGTTTTGTGGGGTACTTTAAAAATCTTTTTTATGAAAGAAATGGGTTACATTAAGTCTTGTGATGTTTTAGGTTTCCAATAAGGAGGTTTTAAATTTTATGTCACGTCATTTTCAGATGCATCATTCAAGAGATGTTTCCACTATAGAATGCAGAGCAAGGGCAAAAATACAAGTGATAGAGCGAGTGAGTGAGAAGGAGTGTTGTGGAAGGAGAGAATGAAACAAAGACAGAGTGAGTGAACGGCAGGGAGGCATAGAAGAGGAGTCTAGTAGTGAAGGAGACCTGCTTTTCCCTGCTCTTGACCTCCCACCCATCCCCAAACAACCACAAACATACCTTCTGTGCAAAGTTGGTATGCAGAATTTCACGCCTCAGCAAGTGAGGGTGAGTCCCAGGCCAGGGGCTAAAGAGCAAAAGAGTGCCTGTGCTCAGACTTTCCCTGCTAGGGATAGTTTATCTGGAACAAGGCCTACTCTCTTGTATCCAGCAAGGATCTAGAAATCCTGCATGAATCTGCAAAGCACATTGGCAGCATAAATTTGCATAAACTGCCCCACCTATTGCCTTCCTACTTCCTGTGCTGTAGTTGTTTGTGTAGAGAGAGAGGTCGCAGGCAAGGAAATGTTGTGAGTCGGATACAGGACCCTAAATAGCTGGTGAGAGGTATGTGGTGTTCTAAAAGCATGAAAACTGTATACCTGTGAAATAAAGTGCTTTCGTATGTGTTCTTCTGTGTTTATTGTCCTGTGCATAAAGTTGCACCTTGTGTTTGAAGGTTTAAATTATTTCAGGCTTGCATGGAGGTAGACGTTTCTGAGTAACTTTTATTCATTTATTAAAAGCCTATACTGTCAGGATGGCCGAGAGGTCTAAGGCGCTGTGTTTAGGCCACAGTCTCCTTTGGAGGCGTGGGTTCGAATCCCACTTCTGACATGCCTTTTGGAGATTTAATCTCCTTTATCAGGTTAACATCTGATGGAAGTTGCATCTGTTGGTCTTCACTTGGCACGTTATTCCGTTCTCCTCTTGTCAAGAGAGATGGGGTTTCTCATATATTTAGGTTCTATAACGTCTTGCTGACAAAGCGCAATCCTTACCAAATGAGCATAGGACCCATGTAAGAGGTCATCTGGAAGAGTCATGCTCTTGTATGCCCTGGCCAGACGGGCCCTGCAAATTTGGAAGAATGCCATTCATCTGGTAGACAACTGGACTCCAGCACACTTACAGCAATCTCCTCAGGGCTTTGATCAGGGGCTGCTTAAATTTGCATACTCCACCCTATGTTGTGACTTTGAGATCCCTTGTTGAAATTGCTTTAGCCAGCCAAGAGGTGGCTATTGTCTCAATTTCAAAGCAGCTTTGAGCCGTTCAAGTGGCTGGTGAATAGCACTTTCTCTTTGTTTGCCTCAAAGTTCTAAAGAGTTCTCCATAGGTCCTGCTCTGTACAGATTGTTCAAAGATCTGTTGGAAGTGCATATAATAGGATAAATAAATTGAGGGCATTCCTTTTCAGTACCTCACCTGCATGGCTGTCTGGCCTCTGGAAGATGCTGGGAAAGCAAGTCAGGATGGCCGAGTGGTCTAAGGCGCTGCGTTCAGGTCGCAGTCTCCTCTGGAGGCGTGGGTTCAAATCCCACTTCTGACAGTCCTGTGTTTACTCTAATTTTTTTCTTGAGAAATATGATCATTTCCCTCGCAGTGGCTTATAGGATTGTCTTCTTGGAAGAGTGCAGTGAGTTTTTTTCTTGCTCTAGCCACTATTGGCCTAAGCTCTGTGCATTTTTTGGTTCCTAATATCTTTCTCACCCTTTAGATGAAAATGCAGCATGGGGAAAGGATGGCCGAGTGGTCTAAGGCGCTGCGTTAAGGCCGCAGTCTCTCCTGGAGGCGTGGGTTTGAATCCCACTTCTGACAAAACTTGAATTCCATTTTCTCTCTCAGTTCCTTTAGAATCTCAGCTAAAAATTGGCAATGTAAATAATATCTGAATAAGTACCAAACTTCAGTTTCAACTGCAAATGCATTTGCCCTATTCTATCTTTAACGTTAATGTAATATTCTTCTAGCACTCGTGGTGTTTTATATTTGTTTTGTGGGGTACTTTAAAAATCTTTTTTATGAAAGAAATGGGTTACATTAAGTCTTGTGATGTTTTAGGTTTCCAATAAAGAGGTTTTAAATTTTATGTCACGTCATTTTCAGATGCTTCATTCAAGAGATGTTTCCACTATAGAATGCAGAGCAAGGGCAAAAATACAAGTGATAGAGCGAGTGAGTGAGAAGGAGTGTTGTGGAAGGAGAGAATGAAACAAAGACAGAGTGAGTGAACGGCAGGGAGGCATAGAAGAGGAGTCTAGTAGTGAAGGAGACCTGCTTTTCCCTGCTCTTGACCTCCCACCCATCCCCAAACAACCACAAACATACCTTCTGTGCAAAGTTGGTATGCAGAATTTCACGCCTCAGCAAGTGAGGGTGAGTCCCAGGCCAGGGGCTAAAGAGCAAAAGAGTGCCTGTGCTCAGACTTTCCCTGCTAGGGATAGTTTATCTGGAACAAGGCCTACTCTCTTGTATCCAGCAAGGTTCTAGAAATCCTGCATGAATCTGCAAGGCACATTGGCAGCATAAATTTGCATAAACTGCCCCACCTATTGCCTTCCTACTTCCTGTGCTGTAGTTGTTTGTGTAGAGAGAGAGGTCGCAGGCAAGGAAATGTTGTGAGTCGGATACAGGACCCTAAATAGCTGGTGAGAGGTATGTGGTGTTCTAAAAGCATGAAAACTGTATACCTGTGAAATAAAGTGCTTTCGTATGTGTTCTTCTGTGTTTATTGTCCTGTGCATAAAGTTGCACCTTGTGTTTGAAGGTTTAAATTATTTCAGGCTTGCATGGAGGTAGACGTTTCTGAGTAACTTTTATTCATTTCTTAAAAGCCTATACTGTCAGGATGGCCGAGAGGTCTAAGGCGCTGTGTTTAGGCCACAGTCTCCTTTGGAGGCGTGGGTTCGAATCCCACTTCTGACATGCCTTTTGGAGATTTAATCTCCTTTATCAGGTTAACATCTGATGGAAGTTGCATCTGTTGGTCTTCACTTGGCACGTTATTCCGTTCTCCTCTTGTCAAGAGAGATGGGGTTTCTCATATATTTAGGTTCTATAACGTCTTGCTGACAAAGCGCAATCCTTACCAAATGAGCAGAGGACCCATGTAAGAGGTCATCTGGAAGAGTCATGCTCTTGTATGCCCTGGCCAGACGGGCCCTGCAAATTTGGAAGAATGCCATGCATCTGGTAGACAACTGGACTCCAGCACACTTACAGCAATTTCCTTAGGGCTTTGATCAGGGGCTGCTTAAATTTGCATACTCCACCCTATGTTGTGACTTTGAGATCCCTTGTTGAAATTGCTTTAGCCAGCCAAGAGGTGGCTATTGTCTCAATTTCAAAGCAGCTTTGAGCCGTTCAAGTGGCTGGTGAATAGCACTTTCTCTTTGTTCGCCTCAAAGTTCTAAAGAGTTCTCCATAGGTCCTGCTCTGTACAGATTGTTCAAAGATCTGTTGGAAGTGCATATAATAGGATAAATAAATTGAGGGCATTCCTTTTCAGTACCTCACCTGCATTGCTGTCTGGCCTCTGGAAGATGCTGGGAAAGCAAGTCAGGATGGCCGAGTGGTCTAAGGCGCTGCGTTCAGGTCGCAGTCTCCTCTGGAGGCGTGGGTTCAAATCCCACTTCTGACAGTCCTCTGTTTACTCTAATTTTTTTCTTGAGAAATATGATCATTTCCCTCGCAGTGGCTTATAGGATTGTCTTCTTGGAAGAGTGCAGTGAGTTTTTTTCTTGCTCTAGCCACTATTGGCCTAAGCTCTGTGCATTTTTTGGTTCCTAATATCTTTCTCACCCTTTAGATGAAAATGCAGCATGGGGTCAGGATGGCCGAGTGGTCTAAGGTGCTGCATTAAGGCCGCAGTCTCTCCTGGAGGCGTGGGTTCGAATCCCACTTCTGACAAAACTTGAATTCCATTTTCTCTCTCAGTTCCTTTAGAATCTCAGCTAAAAATTGGCAATGTAAATAATATCTGAATAAGTACCAAACTTCAGTTTCAACTGCAAATGCATTTGCCCTATTCTATCTTTAACGTTAATGTAATATTCTTCTAGCACTCGTGGTGTTTTATATTTGTTTTGTGGGGTACTTTAAAAATCTTTTTTATGAAAGAAATGGGTTACATTAAGTCTTGTGATGTTTTAGGTTTCCAATAAGGAGGTTTTAAATTTTATGTCACGTCATTTTCAGATGCTTCATTCAAGAGATGTTTCCACTATAGAATGCAGAGCAAGGGCAAAAATACAAGTGATAGAGCGAGTGAGTGAGAAGGAGTGTTGTGGAAGGAGAGAATGAAACAAAGACAGAGTGAGTGAACGGCAGGGAGGCATAGAAGAGTAGTCTAGTAGTGAAGGAGACCTGCTTTTCCCTGCTCTTGACCTCCCACCCATCCCCAAACAACCACAAACATACCTTCTGTGCAAAGTTGGTATGCAGAATTTCATGCCTCAGCAAGTGAGGGTGAGTCCCAGGCCAGGGGCTAAAGAGCAAAAGAGTGCCTGTGCTCAGACTTTCCCTGCTAGGGATAGTTTATCTGGAACAAGGCCTACTCTCTTGTATCCAGCAAGGATCTAGAAATCCTGCATGAATCTGCAAGGCACATTGGCAGCATAAATTTGCATAAACTGCCCCACCTATTGCCTTCCTACTTCCTGTGCTGTAGTTGTTTGTGTAGAGAGAGAGGTCGCAGGCAAGGAAATGTTGTGAGTCGGATACAGGACCCTAAATAGCTGGTGAGAGGTATGTGGTGTTCTAAAAGCATGAAAACTGTATACCTGTGAAATAAAGTGCTTTCGTATGTGTTCTTCTGTGTTTATTGTCCTGTGCATAAAGTTGCACCTTGTGTTTGAAGGTTTAAATTATTTCAGGCTTGCATGGAGGTAGACGTTTCTGAGTAACTTTTATTCATTTCTTAAAAGCCTATACTGTCAGGATGGCCGAGAGGTCTAAGGCGCTGTGTGTAGGCCACAGTCTCCTTTGGAGGCGTGGGTTCGAATCCCACTTCTGACATGCCTTTTGGAGATTTAATCTCCTTTATCAGGTTAACATCTGATGGAAGTTGCATCTGTTGGTCTTCACTTGGCACGTTATTCCGTTCTCCTCTTGTCAAGAGAGATGGGGTTTCTCATATATTTAGGTTCTATAACGTCTTGCTAACAAAGCGCAATCCTTACCAAATGAGCATAGGACCCATGTAAGAGGTCATCTGGAATAGTCATGCTCTTGTATGTACTGGCCAGACGGGCCCTGCAAATTTGGAAGAATGCCATGCATCTGGTAGACAACTGGACTCCAGCACACTTACAGCAATCTCCTCAGGGCTTTGATCAGGGGCTGCTTAAATTTGCATACTCCACCCTATGTTGTGACTTTGAGATCCCTTGTTGAAATTGCTTTAGCCAGCCAAGAGGTGGCTATTGTCTCAATTTCAAAGCAGCTTTGAGCCGTTCAAGTGGCTGGTGAATAGCACTTTCTCTTTGTTTGCCTCAAAGTTCTAAAGAGTTCTCCATAGGTCCTGCTCTGTACAGATTGTTCAAAGATCTGTTGGAAGTGCATATAATAGGATAAATAAATTGAGGGCATTCCTTTTCAGTACCTCACCTGCATGGCTGTCTGGCCTCTGGAAGATGCTGGGAAAGCAAGTCAGGATGGCCGAGTGGTCTACGGCGCTGCGTTCAGGTCGCAGTCTCCTCTGGAGGCGTGGGTTCAAATCCCACTTCTGACAGTCCTGTGTTTACTCTAATTTTTTTCTTGAGAAATATGATCATTTCCCTTGCAGTGGCTTATAGGATTGTCTTCTTGGAAGAGTGCAGTGAGTTTTTTTCTTGCTCTAGCCACTATTGGCCTAAGCTCTGTGCATTTTTTGGTTCCTAATATCTTTCTCACCCTTTAGATGAAAAAGCACCATGGGGTCAGGATGGCCGAGTGGTCTAAGGCGCTGCGTTAAGGCCGCAGTCTCTCCTGGAGGCGTGGGTTCGAATCCCACTTCTGACAAAACTTGAATTCCATTTTTTCTCTCAGTTCCTTTAGAATCTCAGCTAAAAATTGGCAATGTAAATAATATCTGAATAAGTACCAAACTTCAGTTTCAACTGCAAATGCATTTGCCCTATTCTATCTTTAACGTTAATGTAATATTTTTCTAGCACTCGTGGTGTTTTATATTTGTTTTGTGGGGTACTTTAAAAATCTTTTTTATGAAAGAAATGGGTTACATTAAGTCTTGTGATGTTTTAGGTTTACAATAAGGAGGTTTTAAATTTTATGTCACGTCATTTTCAGATGCTTCATTCAAGAGATGTTTCCACTATAGAATGCAGAGCAAGGGCAAAAATACAAGTGATAGAGCGAGTGAGTGAGAAGGAGTGTTGTGGAAGGAGAGAATGAAACAAAGACAGAGTGAGTGAATGGCAGGGAGGCATAGAAGAGGAGTCTAGTAGTGCAGGAGACCTGCTTTTCCCTGCTCTTGACCTCCCACCCATCCCCAAACAACCACAAACATACCTTCTGTGCAAAGTTGGTATGCAGATTTTCACGCCTCAGCAAGTGAGGGTGAGTCCCAGGCCAGGGGCTAAAGAGCAAAAGAGTGCCTGTGCTCAGACTTTCCCTACTAGGGATAGTTTATCTGGAACAAGGCCTACTCTCTTGTATCCAGCAAGGATCTAGAAATCCTGCATGAATCTGCAAGGCACATTGGCAGCATAAATTTGCATAAACTGCCCCACCTATTGCCTTCCTACTTCCTGTGCTGTAGTTGTTTGTGTAGAGAGAGAGGTCGCAGGCAAGGAAATGTTGTGAGTCGGATACAGGACCCTAAATAGCTGGTGAGAGGTATGTGGTGTTCCAAAAGCATGAAAACTGTATACCTGTGAAATAAAGTGCTTTCGTATGTGTTCTTCTGTGTTCATTGTCCTGTGCATAAAGTTGCACCTTGTGTTTGAAGGTTTAAATTATTTCAGGCTTGCATGGAGGTAGACGTTTCTGAGTAACTTTTATTCATTTCTTAAAAGCCTATACTGTCAGGATGGCCGAGAGGTCTAAGGCGCTGTGTTTAGACCACAGTCTCCTTTGGAGGCGTGGGTTCGAATCCCACTTCTGACATGCCTTTTGGAGATTTAATCTCCTTTATCAGGTTAACATCTGATGGAAGTTGCATCTGTTGGTCTTGACTTCGCACGTTATTCCGTTCTCCTCTTGTCAAGAGAGATGGGGTTTCTCATATATTTAGGTTCTATAACGTCTTGCTGACAAAGCGCAATCCTTACCAAATGAGCATAGGACCCATGTAAGAGGTCATCTGGAAGAGTCATGCTCTTGTATGCACTGGCCAGACGGGCCCTGCAAATTTGGAAGAATGCCATGCATCTGGTAGACAACTGGACTCCAGCACACTTACAGCAATTTCCTTAGGGCTTTGATCAGGGGCTGCTTAAATTTGCATACTCCACCCTATGTTGTGACTTTGAGATCCCTTGTTGAAATTGCTTTAGCCAGCCAAGAGGTGGCTATTGTCTCAATTTCAAAGCAGCTTTGAGCCGTTCAAGTGGCTGGTGAATAGCACTTTCTCTTTGTTCGCCTCAAAGTTCTAAAGAGTTCTCCATAGGTCCTGCTCTGTACAGATTGTTCAAAGATCTGTTGGAAGTGCATATAATAGGATAAATAAATTGAGGGCATTCCTTTTCAGTACCTCACCTGCATGGCTGTCTGGCCTCTGGAAGATGCTGGGAAAGAAAGTCAGGATGGCCGAGTGGTCTAAGGCGCTGCGTTCAGGTCGCAGTCTCCTCTGGAGGCGTGGGTTCAAATCCCACTTCTGACAGTCCTGTGTTTACTCTAATTATTTTCTTGAGAAATATGATCATTTCCCTCGCAGTGGCTTATAGGATTGTCTTCTTGGAAGAGTGCAGTGAGTTTTTTTCTTGCTCTAGCCACTATTGGCCTCAGCTCTGTGCATTTTTTGGTTCCTAATATCTTTCTCACCCTTTAGATGAAAAAGCAGCATGGGGTCAGGATGGCCGAGTGGTCTAAGGCGCTGCGTTAAGGCCGCAGTCTCTCCTGGAGGCGTAGGTTCGAATCCCACTTCTGACAAAACTTGAATTCCATTTTCTCTCTCAGTTCCTTTAGAATCTCAGCTAAAAATTGGCAATGTAAATAATATCTGAATAAGTACCAAACTTCAGTTTCAACTGCAAATGCATTTGCCCTATTCTATCTTTAACGTTAATGTAATATTCTTCTAGCACTCGTGGTGTTTTATATTTGTTTTGTGGGGTACTTTAAAAATCTTTTTTATGAAAGAAATGGGTTACATTAAGTCTTGTGATGTTTTAGGTTTCCAATAAGGAGGTTTTAAATTTTATGTCACGTCATTTTCAGATGCTTCATTCAAGAGATGTTTCCACTATAGAATGCAGAGCAAGGGCAAAAATACAAGTGATAGAGCGAGTGAGTGAGAAGGAGTGTTGTGGAAGGAGAGAATGAAACAAAGACAGAGTGAGTGAATGGCAGGGAGGCATAGAAGAGGAGTCTAGTAGTGAAGGAGACCTGCTTTTCCCTGCTCTTGACCTCCCACCCATCCCCAAACAACCACAAACATACCTTCTGTGCAAAGTTGGTATGCAGAATTTAACGCCTCAGCAAGTGAGGGTGAGTCCCAGGCCAGGGGCTAAAGAGCAAAAGAGTGCCTGTGCTCAGACTTTCCCTGCTAGGGATAGTTTATCTGGAACAAGGCCTACTCTCTTGTATCCAGCAAGGATCTAGAAATCCTGCATGAATCTGCAAGGCACATTGGCAGCATAAATTTGCATAAACTGCCCCACCTATTGCCTTCCTACTTCCTGTGCTGTAGTTGTTTGTGTAGAGAGAGAGGTCGCAGGCAAGGAAATGTTGTGAGTCGGATACAGGACCCTAAATAGCTGGTGAGAGGTATGTGGTGTTCTAAAAGCATGAAAACTGTATACCTGTGAAATAAAGTGCTTTCGTATGTGTTCTTCTGTGTTTATTGTCCTGTGCATAAAGTTGCACCTTGTGTTTGAAGGTTTAAATTATTTCAGGCTTGCATGGAGGTAGACGTTTCTGAGTAACTTTTATTCATTTATTAAAAGCCTATACTGTCAGGATGGCCGAGAGGTCTAAGGCGCTGTGTTTAGGCCACAGTCTCCTTTGGAGGCGTGGGTTCGAATCCCACTTCTGACATGCCTTTTGGAGATTTAATCTCCTTTATCAGGTTAACATCTGATGGAAGTTGCATCCGTTGGTCTTCACTTGGCACGTTATTCCGTTCTCCTCTTGTCAAGAGAGATGGGGTTTCTCATATATTTAGGTTCTATAACGTCTTGCTGACAAAGCGCAATCCTTACCAAATGAGCATAGGACCCATGTAAGAGGTCATCTGGAAGAGTCATGCTCTTGTATGCCCTGGCCAGACGGGCCCTGTAAATTTGGAAGAATGCCATTCATCTGGTAGACAACTGGACTCCAGCACACTTACAGCAATCTCCTCAGGGCTTTGATCAGGGGCTGCTTAAATTTGCATACTCCACCCTATGTTGTGACTTTGAGATCCCTTGTTGAAATTGCTTTAGCCAGCCAAGAGGTGGCTATTGTCTCAATTTCAAAGCAGCTTTGAGCCGTTCAAGTGGCTGGTGAATAGCACTTTCTCTTTCTTTGCCTCAAAGTTCTAAAGAGTTCTCCATAGGTCCTGCTCTGTACAGATTGTTCAAAGATCTGTTGGAAGTGCATATAATAGGATAAATAAATTGAGGGCATTCCTTTTCAGTACCTCACCTGCATGGCTGTCTGGCCTCTGGAAGATGCTGGGAAAGCAAGTCAGGATGGCCGAGTGGTCTAAGGCGCTGCGTTCAGGTCGCAGTCTCCTCTGGAGGCGTGGGTTCAAATCCCACTTCTGACAGTCCTGTGTTTACTCTAATTTTTTTCTTGAGAAATATGATCATTTCCCTCGCAGTGGCTTATAGGATTGTCTTCTTGGAAGAGTGCAGTGAGTTTTTTTCTTGCTCTAGCCACTATTGGCCTAAGCTCTGTGCATTTTTTGGTTCCTAATATCTTTCTCACCCTTTAGATGAAAAAGCACCATGGGGTCAGGATGGCCAAGTGGTCTAAGGCGCTGCGTTAAGGCCGCAGTCTCTCCTGGAGGCGTGGGTTCGAATCCCACTTCTGACAAAACTTGAATTACATTTTCTCTCTCAGTTCCTTTAGAATCTCAGCTAAAAATTGGCAATGTAAATAATATCTGAATAAGTACCAAACTTCAGTTTCAACTGCAAATGCATTTGCCCTATTCTATCTTTAACGTTAATGTAATATTCTTCTAGCACTCGTGGTGTTTTATATTTCTTTTGTGGGGTACTTTAAAAATCTTTTTTATGAAAGAAATGGGTTACATTAAGTCTTGTGATGTTTTAGGTTTCCAATAAGGAGGTTTTAAATTTTATGTCACGTCATTTTCAGATGCTTCATTCAAGAGATGTTTCCACTATAGAATGCAGAGCAAGGGCAAAAATACAAGTGATAGAGCGAGTGAGTGAGAAGGAGTGTTGTGGAAGGAGAGAATGAAACAAAGACAGAGTGAGTGAACGGCAGGGAGGCATAGAAGAGGAGTCTAGTAGTGAAGGAGACCTGCTTTTCCCTGCTCTTGACCTCCCACCCATCCCCAAACAACCACAAACATACCTTCTGTGCAAAGTTGGTATGCAGAATTTCACGCCTCAGCAAGTGAGGGTGAGTCCCAGGCCAGGGGCTAAAGAGCAAAAGAGTGCCTGTGCTCAGACTTTCCCTGCTAGGGATAGTTTATCTGGAACAAGGCCTACTCTCTTGTATCCAGCAAGGATCTAGAAATCCTGCATGAATCTGCAAGGCACATTGGCAGCATAAATTTGCATAAACTGCCCCACCTATTGCCTTCCTACTTCCTGTGCTGTAGTTGTTTGTGTAGAGAGAGAGGTCGCAGGCAAGGAAATGTTGTGAGTCGGATACAGGACCCTAAATAGCTGGTGAGAGGTATGTGGTGTTCTAAAAGCATGAAAACTGTATACCTGTGAAATAAAGTGCTTTCGTATGTGTTCTTCTGTGTTTATTGTCCTGTGCATAAAGTTGCACCTTGTGTTTGAAGGTTTAAATTATTTCAGGCTTGCATGGAGGTAGACGTTTCTGAGTAACTTTTATTCATTTCTTAAAAGCCTATACTGTCAGGATGGCCGAGAGGTCTAAGGCGCTGTGTTTAGGCCACAGTCTCCTTAGGAGGCGTGGGTTCGGATCCCACTTCTGACATGCCTTTTGGAGATTTAATCTCCTTTATCTGGTTAACATCTGATGGAAGTTGCATCTGTTGGTCTTCACTTGGCACGTTATTCCGTTCTCCTCTTGTCAAGAGAGATGGGGTTTCTCATATATTTAGGTTCTATAACGTCTTGCTGACAAAGCGCAATCCTTACCAAATGAGCATAGGACCCATGTAAGAGGTCATCTGGAAGAGTCATGCTCTTGTATGCCCTGGCCAGATGGGCCCTGCAAATTTGGAAGAATGCCATGCATCTGGTAGACAACTGGACTCCAGCACACTTACAGCAATTTCCTTAGGGCTTTGATCAGGGGCTGCTTAAATTTGCATACTCCACCCTATGTTGTGACTTTGAGATCCCTTGTTGAAATTGCTTTAGCCAGCCAAGAGGTGGCTATTGTCTCAATTTCAAAGCAGCTTTGAGCCGTTCAAGTGGCTGCTGAATAGCACTTTCTCTTTGTTCGCCTCAAAGTTCTAAAGAGTTCTCCATAGGTCCTGCTCTGTACAGATTGTTCAAAGATCTGTTGGAAGTGCATATAATAGGATAAATAAATTGAGGGCATTCCTTTTCAGTACCTCACCTGCATGGCTGTCTGGCCTCTGGAAGATGCTGGGAAAGCAAGTCAGGATGGCCGAGTGGTCTAAGGCGCTGCGTTCAGGTCGCAGTCTCCTCTGGAGGTGTGGGTTCAAATCCCACTTCTGACAGTCCTGTGTTTACTCTAATTTTTTTCTTGAGAAATATGATCATTTCCCTCGCAGTGGCTTATAGGATTGTCTTCTTGGAAGAGTGCAGTGAGTTTTTTTCTTGCTCTAGCCACTATTGGCCTAAGCTCTGTGCATTTTTTGGTTCCTAATATCTTTCTCACCCTTTCGATGAAAAAGCAGCATGGGGTCAGGATGGCCGAGTGGTCTAAGGCGCTGCTTTAAGGCCGCAGTCTCTCCTGGAGGCGTGGGTTCAAATCCCACTTCTGACAAAACTTGAATTCCATTTTCTCTCTCAGTTCCTTTAGAATCTCAGCTAAAAATTGGCAATGTAAATAATATCTGAATAAGTACCAAACTTCAGTTTCAACTGCAAATGCATTTGCCCTATTCTATCTTTAACGTTAATGTAATATTCTTCTAGCACTCGTGGTGTTTTATATTTGTTTTGTGGGGTACTTTAAAAATCTTTTTTATGAAAGAAATGGGTTACATTAAGTCTTGTGATGTTTTAGGTTTACAATAAGGAGGTTTTAAATTTTATGTCACGTCATTTTCAGATGCTTCATTCAAGAGATGTTTCCACTATAGAATGCAGAGCAAGGGCAAAAATACAAGTGATAGAGCGAGTGAGTGAGAAGGAGTGTTGTGGAAGGAGAGAATGAAACAAAGACAGAGTGAGTGAATGGCAGGGAGGCATAGAAGAGGAGTCTAGTAGTGCAGGAGACCTGCTTTTCCCTGCTCTTGACCTCCCACCCATCCCCAAACAACCACAAACATACCTTCTGTGCAAAGTTGGTATGCAGATTTTCACGCCTCAGCAAGTGAGGGTGAGTCCCAGGCCAGGGGCTAAAGAGCAAAAGAGTGCCTGTGCTCAGACTTTCCCTGCTAGGGATAGTTTATCTGGAACAAGGCCTACTCTCTTGTATCCAGCAAGGATCTAGAAATCCTGCATGAATCTGCAAGGCACATTGGCAGCATAAATTTGCATAAACTGCCCCACCTATTGCCTTCCTACTTCCTGTGCTGTAGTTGTTTGTGTAGAGAGAGAGGTCGCAGGCAAGGAAATGTTGTGAGTCGGATACAGGACCCTAAATAGCTGGTGAGAGGTATGTGGTGTTCTAAAAGCATGAAAACTGTATACCTGTGAAATAAAGTGCTTTCGTATGTGTTCTTCTGTGTTCATTGTCCTGTGCATAAAGTTGCACCTTGTGTTTGAAGGTTTAAATTATTTCAGGCTTGCATGGAGGTAGACGTTTCTGAGTAACTTTTATTCATTTCTTAAAAGTCTATACTGTCAGGATGGCCGAGAGGTCTAAGGCGCTGTGTTTAGACCACAGTCTCCTTTGGAGGCGTGGGTTCGAATCCCACTTCTGACATGCCTTTTGGAGATTTAATCTCCTTTATCAGGTTAACATCTGATGGAAGTTGCATCTGTTGGTCTTCACTTCGCACGTTATTCCGTTCTCCTCTTGTCAAGAGAGATGGGGTTTCTCATATATTTAGGTTCTATAACGTCTTGCTGACAAAGCGCAATCCTTACCAAATGAGCATAGGACCCATGTAAGAGGTCATCTGGAAGAGTCATGCTCTTGTATGCACTGGCCAGACGGGCCCTGCAAATTTGGAAGAATGCCATGCATCTGGTAGACAACTGGACTCCAGCACACTTACAGCAATTTCCTTAGGGCTTTGATCAGGGGCTGCTTAAATTTGCATACTCCACCCTATGTTGTGACTTTGAGATCCCTTGTTGAAATTGCTTTAGCCAGCCAAGAGGTGGCTATTGTCTCAATTTCAAAGCAGCTTTGAGCCGTTCAAGTGGCTGGTGAATAGCACTTTCTCTTTGTTCGCCTCAAAGTTCTAAAGAGTTCTCCATAGGTCCTGCTCTGTACAGATTGTTCAAAGATCTGTTGGAAGTGCATATAATAGGATAAATAAATTGAGGGCATTCCTTTTCAGTACCTCACCTGCATGGCTGTCTGGCCTCTGGAAGATGCTGGGAAAGAAAGTCAGGATGGCCGAGTGGTCTAAGGCGCTGCGTTCAGGTCGCAGTCTCCTCTGGAGGCGTGGGTTCAAATCCCACTTCTGACAGTCCTGTGTTTACTCTAATTATTTTCTTGAGAAATATGATCATTTCCCTCGCAGTGGCTTATAGGATTGTCTTCTTGGAAGAGTGCAGTGAGTTTTTTTCTTGCTCTAGCCACTATTGGCCTCAGCTCTGTGCATTTTTTGGTTCCTAATATCTTTCTCACCCTTTAGATGAAAAAGCAGCATGGGGTCAGGATGGCCGAGTGGTCTAAGGCGCTGCGTTAAGGCCGCAGTCTCTCCTGGAGGCGTGGGTTCGAATCCCACTTCTGACAAAACTTGAATTCCATTTTCTCTCTCAGTTCCTTTAGAATCTCAGCTAAAAATTGGCAATGTAAATAATATCTGAATAAGTACCAAACTTCAGTTTCAACTGCAAATGCATTTGCCCTATTCTATCTTTAACGTTAATGTAATATTCTTCTAGCACTCGTGGTGTTTTATATTTGTTTTGTGGGGTACTTTAAAAATCTTTTTTATGAAAGAAATGGGTTACATTAAGTCTTGTGATGTTTTAGGTTTCCAATAAGGAGGTTTTAAATTTTATGTCACGTCATTTTCAGATGCTTCATTCAAGAGATGTTTCCACTATAGAATGCAGAGCAAGGGCAAAAATACAAGTGATAGAGCGAGTGAGTGAGAAGGAGTGTTGTGGAAGGAGAGAATGAAACAAAGACAGAGTGAGTGAATGGCAGGGAGGCATAGAAGAGGAGTCTAGTAGTGAAGGAGACCTGCTTTTCCCTGCTCTTGACCTCCCACCCATCCCCAAACAACCACAAACATACCTTCTGTGCAAAGTTGGTATGCAGAATTTCACGCCTCAGCAAGTGAGGGTGAATCCCAGGCCAGGGGCTAAAGAGCAAAAGAGTGCCTGTGCTCAGACTTTCCCTGCTAGGGATAGTTTATCTGGAACAAGGCCTACTCTCTTGTATCCAGCAAGGATCTAGAAATCCTGCATGAATCTGCAAGGCACATTGGCAGCATAAATTTGCATAAACTGCCCCACCTATTGCCTTCCTACTTCCTGTGCTGTAGTTGTTTGTGTAGAGAGAGAGGTCGCAGGCAAGGAAATGTTGTGAGTCGGATACAGGACCCTAAATAGCTGGTGAGAGGTATGTGGTGTTCTAAAAGCATGAAAACTGTATACCTGTGAAATAAAGTGCTTTCGTATGTGTTCTTCTGTGTTTATTGTCCTGTGCATAAAGTTGCACCTTGTGTTTGAAGGTTTAAATTATTTCAGGCTTGCATTGAGGTAGACGTTTCTGAGTAACTTTTATTCATTTCTTAAAAGCCTATACTGTCAGGATGGCCGAGAGGTCTAAGGCGCTGTGTTTAGGCCACAGTCTCCTTTGGAGGCGTGGGTTCGAATCCCACTTCTGACATGCCTTTTGGAGATTTAATCTCCTTTATCAGGTTAACATCTGATGGAAGTTGCATCTGTTGGTCTTCACTTGGCACGTTATTCCGTTCTCCTCTTGTCAAGAGAGATGGGGTTTCTCATATATTTAGGTTCTATAACGTCTTGCTGACAAAGCGCAATCCTTACCAAATGAGCATAGGACCCATGTAAGAGGTCATCTGGAATAGTCATGCTCTTGTATGCACTGGCCAGACGGGCCCTGCAAATTTGGAAGAATGCCATGCATCTGCTAGACAACTGGACTTTAGCACACTTACAGCAATTTCCTTAGGGCTTTGATCAGGGGCTGCTTAAATTTGCATACTCCACCCTATGTTGTGACTTTGAGATCCCTTGTTGAAATTGCTTTAGCCAGCCAAGAGGTGGCTATTGTCTCAATTTCAAAGCAGCTTTGAGCCGTTCAAGTGGCTGGTGAATAGCACTTTCTCTTTGTTTGCCTCAAAGTTCTAAAGAGTTCTCCATAGGTCCTGCTCTGTACAGATTGTTCAAAGATCTGTTGGAAGTGCATATAATAGGATAAATAAATTGAGGGCATTCCTTTTCAGTACCTCACCTGCATGGCTGTCTGGCCTCTGGAAGACGCTGGGAAAGCAAGTCAGGATGGCCGAGTGGTCTAAGGCGCTGCGTTCAGGTCGCAGTCTCCTCTGGAGGCGTGGGTTCAAATCCCACTTCTGACAGTCCTGTGTTTACTCTAATTATTTTTTTGAGAAATATGATCATTTCCCTCGCAGTGGCTTATAGGATTGTCTTCTTGGAAGAGTGCAGTGAGTTTTTTTCTTGCTCTAGCCACTATTGGCCTCAGCTCTGTGCATTTTTTGGTTCCTAATATCTTTCTCACCCTTTAGATGAAAAAGCAGCATGGGGTCAGGATGGCCGAGTGGTCTAAGGCGCTGCGTTAAGGCCGCAGTCTCTCCTGGAGGCGTGGGTTCGAATCCCACTTCTGACAAAACTTGAATTCCATTTTCTCTCTCAGTTCCTTTAGAATCTCAGCTAAAAATTGGCAATGTAAATAATATCTGAATAAGTACCAAACTTCAGTTTCAACTGCAAATGCATTTGCCCTATTCTATCTTTAACGTTAATGTAATATTCTTCTGGCACTCGTGGTGTTTTATATTTGTTTTGTGGGGTACTTTAAAAATCTTTTTTATGAAAGAAATGGGTTACATTAAGTCTTGTGATGTTTTAGGTTTCCAATAAGGAGGTTTTAAATTTTATGTCACGTCATTTTCAGATGCTTCATTCAAGAGATGTTTCCACTATAGAATGCAGAGCAAGGGCAAAAATACAAGTGATAGAGCGAGTGAGTGAGAAGGAGTGTTGTGGAAGGAGAGAATGAAACAAAGACAGAGTGAGTGAATGGCAGGGAGGCATAGAAGAGGAATCTAGTAGTGAAGGAGACCTGCTTTTCCCTGCTCTTGACCTCCCACCCATCCCCAAACAACCACAAACATACCTTCTGTGCAAAGTTGGTATGCAGAATTTCACGCCTCAGCAAGTGAGGGTGAGTCCCAGGCCAGGGGCTAAAGAGCAAAAGAGTGCCTGTGCTCAGACTTTCCCTGCTAGGGATAGTTTATCTGGAACAAGGCCTACTCTCTTGTATCCAGCAAGGATCTAGAAATCCTGCATGAATCTGCAAGGCACATTGGCAGCATAAATTTGCATAAACTGCCCCACCTATTGCCTTCCTACTTCCTGTGCTGTAGTTGTTTGTGTAGAGAGAGAGGTCGCAGGCAAGGAAATGTTGTGAGTCAGATACAGGACCCTAATTAGCTGGTGAGAGGTATGTGGTGTTCTAAAAGCATGAAAACTGTATACCTGTGAAATAAAGTGCTTTCGTATGTGTTCTTCTGTGTTTATTGTCCTGTGCATAAAGTTGCACCTTGTGTTTGAAGGTTTAAATTATTTCAGGGTTGCATGGAGGTAGACGTTTCTGAGTAACTTTTATTCATTTCTTAAAAGCATATACTGTCAGGATGGCCGAGAGGTCTAAGGCGCTGTGTTTAGGCCACAGTCTCCTTTGGAGGCGTGGGTTCGATTCCCACTTCTGACATGCCTTTTGGAGATTTAATCTCCTTTATCAGGTTAACATCTGATGGAAGTTGCATCTGTTGGTCTTCACTTGGCACGTTATTCCGTTCTCCTCTTGTCAAGAGAGATGGGGTTTCTCATATATTTAGGTTCTATAACGTCTTGCTGACAAAGCGCAATCCTTACCAAATGAGCATAGGACCCATGTAAGAGGTCATCTGGAAGAGTCATGCTCTTGTATGCCCTGGCCAGACGGGCCCAGCAAATTTGGAAGAATGCCATGCATCTGGTAGACAACTGGACTCCAGCACACTTACAGCAATTTCCTTAGGGCTTTGATCAGGGGCTGCTTAAATTTGCATACTCCACCCTATGTTGTGACTTTGAGATCCCTTGTTGAAATTGCTTTAGCCAGCCAAGAGGTGGCTATTGTCTCAATTTCAAAGCAGCTTTGAGCCGTTCAAGTGGCTGGTGAATAGCACTTTCTCTTTGTTCGCCTCAAAGTTCTAAAGAGTTCTCCATAGGTCCTGCTCTGTACAGATTGTTCAAAGATCTGTTGGAAGTGCATATAATAGGATAAATAAATTGAGGGCATTCCTTTTCAGTACCTCACCTGCATGGCTGTCTGGCCTCTGGAAGATGCTGGGAAAGCAAGTCAGGATGGCCGAGTGGTCTAAGGCGCTGCGTTCAGGTCGCAGTCTCCTCTGGAGGCGTGGGTTCAAATCCCACTTCTGACAGTCCTGTGTTTACTCTAATTTTTTTCTTGAGAAATATGATCATTTCCCTCGCAGTGGCTTATAGGATTGTCTTCTTGGAAGAGTGCAGTGAGTTTTTTTCTTGCTCTAGCCACTATTGGCCTAAGCTCTGTGCATTTTTTGGTTCCTAATATCTTTCTCACCCTTTAGATGAAAAAGCACCATGGGGTCAGGATGGCCGAGTGGTCTAAGGCGCTGCGTTAAGGCCGCAGTCTCTCCTGGAGGCGTGGG
The DNA here is from genome assembly GCF_964204655.1 of Triturus cristatus. Classification (NCBI taxonomy): domain Eukaryota; kingdom Metazoa; phylum Chordata; class Amphibia; order Caudata; family Salamandridae; genus Triturus; species Triturus cristatus. The sequence goes on along the minus strand of NC_140589.1, from coordinate 101,364,599 downwards.
TTCGAATCCCACTTCTGACAAAACTTGAATTCCATTTTCTCTCTCAGTTCCTTTAGAATCTCAGCTAAAAATTGGCAATGTAAATAATATCTGAATAAGTACCAAACTTCAGTTTCAACTGCAAATGCATTTGCCCTATTCTATCTTTAACGTTAATGTAATATTCTTCTAGCACTCGTGGTGTTTTATATTTCTTTTGTGGGGTACTTTAAAAATCTTTTTTATGAAAGAAATGGGTTACATTAAGTCTTGTGATGTTTTAGGTTTCCAATAAGGAGGTTTTAAATTTTATGTCACGTCATTTTCAGATGCTTCATTCAAGAGATGTTTCCACTATAGAATGCAGAGCAAGGGCAAAAATACAAGTGATAGAGCGAGTGAGTGAGAAGGAGTGTTGTGGAAGGACAGAATGAAACAAAGACAGAGTGAGTGAACGGCAGGGAGGCATAGAAGAGTAGTCTAGTAGTGAAGGAGACCTGCTTTTCCCTGCTCTTGACCTCCCACCCATCCCCAAACAACCACAAACATACCTTCTGTGCAAAGTTGGTATGCAGAATTTCACGCCTCAGCAAGTGAGGGTGAGTCCCAGGCCAGGGGCTAAAGAGCAAAAGAGTGCCTGTGCTCAGACTTTCCCTGCTAGGGATAGTTTATCTGGAACAAGGCCTACTCTCTTGTATCCAGAAAGGATCTAGAAATCCTGCATGAATCTGCAAGGCACATTGGCAGCATAAATTTGCATAAACTGCCCCACCTATTGCCTTCCTACTTCCTGTGCTGTAGTTGTTTGTGTAGAGAGAGAGGTCGCAGGCAAGGAAATGTTGTGAGTCGGATACAGGACCCTAAATAGCTGGTGAGAGGTATGTGGTGTTCTAAAAGCATGAAAACTGTATACCTGTGAAATAAAGTGCTTTCGTATGTGTTCTTCTGTGTTTATTGTCCTGTGCATAAAGTTGCACCTTGTGTTTGAAGGTTTAAATTATTTCAGGCTTGCATGGAGGTAGACGTTTCTGAGTAACTTTTATTCATTTCTTAAAAGCCTATACTGTCAGGATGGCCGAGAGGTCTAAGGCGCTGTGTTTAGGCCACAGTCTCCTTTGGAGGCGTGGGTTCGAATCCCACTTCTGACATGCCTTTTGGAGATTTAATCGCCTTTATCAGGTTAACATCTGATGGAAGTTGCATCTGTTGGTCTTCACTTGGCACGTTATTCCGTTCTCCTCTTGTCAAGAGAGATGGGGTTTCTCATATATTTAGGTTCTATAACGTCTTGCTGACAAAGCGCAATCCTTACCAAATGAGCATAGGACCCATGTAAGAGGTCATCTGGAAGAGTCATGCTCTTGTATGCCCTGGCCAGACGGGCCCTGCAAATTTGGAAGAATGCCATGCATCTGGTAGACAACTTGACTCCAGCACACTTACAGCAATTTCCTTAGGGCTTTGATCAGGGGCTGCTTAAATTTGCATACTCCACCCTATGTTGTGACTTTGAGATCCCTTGTTGAAATTGCTTTAGCCAGCCAAGAGGTGGCTATTGTCTCAATTTCAAAGCAGCTTTGAGCCGTTCAAATGGCTGGTGAATAGCACTTTCTCTTTGTTCGCCTCAAAGTTCTAAAGAGTTCTCCATAGGTCCTGCTCTGTACAGATTGTTCAAAGATCTGTTGGAAGTGCATATAATAGGATAAATAAATTGAGGGCATTCCTTTTCAGTACCTCACCTGCATGGCTGTCTGGCCTCTGGAAGATGCTGGGAAAGCAAGTCAGGATGGCCGAGTGGTCTAAGGCGCTGCGTTCAGGTCGCAGTCTCCTCTGGAGGTGTGGGTTCAAATCCCACTTCTGACAGTCCTGTGTTTACTCTAATTTTTTTCTTGAGAAATATGATCATTTCCCTCGCAGTGGCTTATAGGATTGTCTTCTTGGAAGAGTGCAGTGAGTTTTTTTCTTGCTCTAGCCACTATTGGCCTAAGCTCTGTGCATTTTTTGGTTCCTAATATCTTTCTCACCCTTTAGATGAAAAAACAGCATGGGGTCAGGATGGCCGAGTGGTCTAAGGCGCTGCGTTAAGGCCGCAGTCTCTCCTGGAGGCGTGGGTTCAAATCCCACTTCTGACAAAACTTGAATTCCATTTTCTCTCTCAGTTCCTTTAGAATCTCAGCTAAAAATTGGCAATGTAAATAATATCTGAATAAGTACCAAACTTCAGTTTCAACTGCAAATGCATTTGCCCTATTCTATCTTTAACGTTAATGTAATATTCTTCTAGCACTCGTGGTGTTTTATATTTGTTTTGTGGGGTACTTTAAAAATCTTTTTTATGAAAGAAATGGGTTACATTAAGTCTTGTGATGTTTTAGGTTTCCAATAAGGAGGTTTTAAATTTTATGTCACGTCATTTTCAGATGCTTCATTCAAGAGATGTTTCCACTATAGAATGCAGAGCAAGGGCAAAAATACAAGTGATAGAGCGAGTGAGTGAGAAGGAGTGTTGTGGAAGGAGAGAATGAAACAAAGACAGAGTGAGTGAATGGCAGGGAGGCATAGAAGAGGAGTCTAGTAGTGAAGGAGACCTGCTTTTCCCTGCTCTTGACCTCCCACCCATCCCCAAACAACCACAAACATACCTTCTGTGCAAAGTTGGTATGCAGAATTTCACGCCTCAGCAAGTGAGGGTGAGTCCCAGGCCAGGGGCTAAAGAGCAAAAGAGTGCCTGTGCTCAGACTTTCCCTGCTAGGGATAGTTTATCTGGAACAAGGCCTACTCTCTTGTATCCAGCAAGGTTCTAGAAATCCTGCATGAATCTGCAAGGCACATTGGCAGCATAAATTTGCATAAACTGCCCCACCTATTGCCTTCCTACTTCCTGTGCTGTAGTTGTTTGTGTAGAGAGAGAGGTCGCAGGCAAGGAAATGTTGTGAGTCGGATACAGGACCCTAAATAGCTGGTGAGAGGTATGTGGTGTTCTAAAAGCATGAAAACTGTATACCTGCGAAATAAAGTGCTTTCGTATGTGTTCTTCTGTGTTTATTGTCCTGTGCATAAAGTTGCACCTTGTGTTTGAAGGTTTAAATTATTTCAGGCTTGCATGGAGGTAGACGTTTCTGAGTAACTTTTATTCATTTCTTAAAAGCCTATACTGTCAGGATGGCCGAGAGGTCTAAGGTGCTGTGTTTAGGCCACAGTCTCCTTTGGAGGCGTGGGTTCGAATTCCACTTCTGACATTCCTTTTGGAGATTTAATCTCCTTTATCAGGTTAACATCTGATGGAAGTTGCATCTGTTGGTCTTCACCTGGCACGTTATTCCGTTCTCCTCTTGTCAAGAGAGATGGGGTTTCTCATATATTTAGGTTCTATAACGTCTTGCTGACAAAGCGCAATCCTTACCAAATGAGCATAGGACCCATGTAAGAGGTCATCTGGAAGAGTCATGCTCTTGAATGCCCTGGCCAGACGGGCCCTGCAAATTTGGAAGAATGGCATGCATCTGGTAGACAACTGGACTCCAGCACACTTACAGCAATTTCCTTAGGGCTTTGATCAGGGGCTGCTTAAATTTGCATACTCCACCCTATGTTGTGACTTTGAGATCCCTTGTTGAAATTGCTTTAGCCAGCCAAGAGGTGGCTATTGTCTCAATTTCAAAGCAGCTTTGAGCCGTTCAAGTGGCTGGTGAATAGCACTTTCTCTTTGTTCGCCTCAAAGTTCTAAAGAGTTCTCCATAGGTCCTGCTCTGTACAGATTGTTCAAAGATCTGTTGGAAGTGCATATAATAGGATAAATAAATTGAGGGCATTCCTTTTCAGTACCTCACCTGCATGGCTGTCTGGCCTCTGGAAGATGCTGGGAAAGCAAGTCAGGATGGCCGAGTGGTCTAAGGCGCTGCGTTCAGGTCGCAGTCTCCTCTGGAGGCGTGGGTTCAAATCCCACTTCTGACAGTCCTGTGTTTACTCTAATTATTTTCTTGAGAAATATGATCATTTCCCTCGCAGTGGCTTATAGGATTGTCTTATTGGAAGAGTGCAGTGAGTTTTTTTCTTGCTCTAGCCACTATTGGCCTCAGCTCTGTGCATTTTTTGGTTCCTAATATCTTTCTCACCCTTTAGATGAAAAAGCAGCATGGGGTCAGGATGGCCGAGTGGTCTAAGGCGCTGCGTTAAGGCCGCAGTCTCTCCTGGAGGCGTGTGTTCGAATCCCACTTCTGACAAAACTTGAATTCCATTTTCTCTCTCAGTTCCTTGAGAATCTCAGCTAAAAATTGGCAATGTAAATAATATCTGAATAAGTACCAAACTTCAGTTTCAACTGCAAATGCATTTGCCCTATTCTATCTTTAACGTTAATGTAATATTCTTCTAGCACTCGTGGTGTTTTATATTTGTTTTGTGGGGTACTTTAAAAATCTTTTTTATGAAAGAAATGGGTTACATTAAGTCTTGTGATGTTTTAGGTTTCCAATAAGGAGGTTTTAAATTTTATGTCACGTCATTTTCAGATGCTTCATTCAAGAGATGTTTCCACTATAGAATGCAGAGCAAGGGCAAAAATACAAGTGATAGAGCGAGTGAGTGAGAAGGAGTGTTGTGGAAGGAGAGAATGAAACAAAGACAGAGTGAGTGAACGGCAGGGAGGCATAGAAGAGGAGTCTAGTAGTGAAGGAGACCTGCTTTTCCCTGCTCTTGACCTCCCACCCATCCCCAAACAACCACAAACATACCTTCTGTGCAAAGTTGGTATGCAGAATTTCACGCCTCAGCAAGTGAGGGTGAGTCCCAGGCCAGGGGCTAAAGAGCAAAAGAGTGCCTGTGCTCAGACTTTCCCTGCTAGGGATAGTTTATCTGGAACAAGGCCTACTCTCTTGTATCCAGCAAGGATCTAGAAATCCTGCATGAATCTGCAAGGCACATTGGCAGCATAAATTTGCATAAACTGCCCCACCTATTGCCGTCCTACTTCCTGTGCTGTAGTTGTTTGTGTAGAGAGAGAGGTCGCAGGCAAGGAAATGTTGTGAGTCGGATACAGGACCCTAAATAGCTGGTGAGAGGTATGTGGTGTTCTAAAAGCATGAAAACTGTATACCTGTGAAATAAAGTGCTTTCGTATGTGTTCTTCTGTGTTTATTGTCCTGTGCATAAAGTTGCACCTTGTGTTTGAAGGTTTAAATTATTTCAGGCTTGCATTGAGGTAGACGTTTCTGAGTAACTTTTATTAATTTCTTAAAAGCATATACTGTCAGGATGGCTGAGAGGTCTAAGGCGCTGTGTTTAGGCCACAGTCTCCTTTGGAGGCGTGGGTTCGAATCCCACTTCTGACATGCCTTTTGGAGATTTAATCTCCTTTATCAGGTTAACATCTGATGGAAGTTGCATCTGTTGGTCTTCACTTGGCACGTTATTCCGTTCTCCTCTTGTCAAGAGAGATGGGGTTTCTCATATATTTAGGTTCTATAACGTCTTGCTGACAAAGCGCAATCCTTACCAAATGAGCATAGGACCCATGTAAGAGGTCATCTGGAAGAGTCATGCTCTTGTATGCCCTGGCCAGACGGGCCCAGCAAATTTGGAAGAATGCCATTCATCTGGTAGACAACTGGACTCCAGCACACTTACAGCAATTTCCTCAGGGCTTTGATCAGGGGCTGCTTAAATTTGCATACTCCACCCTATGTTGTGACTTTGAGATCCCTTGTTGAAATTGCTTTAGCCAGCCAAGAGGTGGCTATTGTCTCAATTTCAAAGCAGCTTTGAGCCGTTCAAGTGGCTGGTGAATAGCACTTTCTCTTTGTTCGCCTCAAAGTTCTAAAGAGTTCTCCATAGGTCCTGCTCTGTACAGATTGTTCAAAGATCTGTTGGAAGTGCATATAATAGGATAAATAAATTGAGGGCATTCCTTTTCAGTACCTCACCTGCATGGCTGTCTGGCCTCTGGAAGATGCTGGGAAAGCAAGTCAGGATGGCCGAGTGGTCTAAGGCGCTGCGTTCAGGTCGCAGTCTCCTCTGGAGGCGTGGGTTCAAATCCCACTTCTGACAGTCCTCTGTTTACTCTAATTTTTTTCTTGAGAAATATGATCATTTCCCTCGCAGTGGCTTATAGGATTGTCTTCTTGGAAGAGTGCAGTGAGTTTTTTTCTTGCTCTAGCCACTATTGGCCTAAGCTCTGTGCATTTTTTGGTTCCTAATATCTTTCTCACCCTTTAGATGAAAATGCAGCATGGGGTCAGGATGGCCGAGTGGTCTAAGGCGCTGCGTTAAGGCCGCAGTCTCTCCTGGAGGCGTGGGTTCGAATCCCACTTCTGACAAAACTTGAATTCCATTTTCTCTCTCAGTTCCTTTAGAATCTCAGCTAAAAATTGGCAATGTAAATAATATCTGAATAAGTACCAAACTTCAGTTTCAACTGCAAATGCATTTGCCCTATTCTATCTTTAACGTTAATGTAATATTCTTCTAGCACTCGTGGTGTTTTATATTTGTTTTGTGGGGTACTTTAAAAATCTTTTTTATGAAAGAAATGGGTTACATTAAGTCTTGTGATGTTTTAGGTTTCCAATAAGGAGGTTTTAAATTTTATGTCACGTCATTTTCAGATGCTTCATTCAAGAGATGTTTCCACTATAGAATGCAGAGCAAGGGCAAAAATACAAGTGATAGAGCGAATGAGTGAGAAGGAGTGTTGTGGAAGGAGAGAATGAAACAAAGACAGAGTGAGTGAACGGCAGGGAGGCATAGAAGAGTAGTCTAGTAGTGAAGGAGACCTGCTTTTCCCTGCTCTTGACCTCCCACCCATCCCCAAACAACCACAAACATACCTTCTGTGCAAAGTTGGTGTGCAGAATTTCATGCCTCAGCAAGTGAGGGTGAGTCCCAGGCCAGGGGCTAAAGAGCAAAAGAGTGCCTGTGCTCAGACTTTCCCTGCTAGGGATAGTTTATCTGGAACAAGGCCTACTCTCTTGTATCCAGCAAGGATCTAGAAATCCTGCATGAATCTGCAAGGCACATTGGCAGCATAAATTTGCATAAACTGCCCCACCTATTGCCTTCCTACTTCCTGTGCTGTAGTTGTTTGTGTAGAGAGAGAGGTCGCAGGCAAGGAAATGTTGTGAGTCGGATACAGGACCCTAAATAGCTGGTGAGAGGTATGTGGTGTTCTAAAAGCATGAAAACTGTATACCTGTGAAATAAAGTGCTTTCGTATGTGTTCTTCTGTGTTTATTGTCCTGTGCATAAAGTTGCACCTTGTGTTTGAAGGTTTAAATTATTTCAGGCTTGCATGGACGTTTCTGAGTAACTTTTATTCATTTATTAAAAGCCTATACTGTCAGGATGGCCGAGAGGTCTAAGGCGCTGTGTTTAGGCCACAGTCTCCTTTGGAGGCGTGGGTTCGAATCCCACTTCTGACATGCCTTTTGGAGATTTAATCTCCTTTATCAGGTTAACATCTGATGGAAGTTGCATCTGTTGGTCTTCACTTGGCACGTTATTCCGTTCTCCTCTTGTCAAGAGAGATGGGGTTTCTCATATATTTAGGTTCTATAACGTCTTGCTGACAAAGCGCAATCCTTACCAAATGAGCATAGGACCCATGTAAGAGGTCATCTGGAAGAGTCATGCTCTTGTATGCCCTGGCCAGACGGGCCCTGCAAATTTGGAAGAATGCCATTCATCTGGTAGACAACTGGACTCCAGCACACTTACAGCAATCTCCTCAGGGCTTTGATCAGGGGCTGCTTAAATTTGCATACTCCACCCTATGTTGTGACTTTGAGATCCCTTGTTGAAATTGCTTTAGCCAGCCAAGAGGTGGCTATTGTCTCAATTTCAAAGCAGCTTTGAGCCGTTCAAGTGGCTGGTGAATAGCACTTTCTCTTTGTTTGCCTCAAAGTTCTAAAGAGTTCTCCATAGGTCCTGCTCTGTACAGATTGTTCAAAGATCTGTTGGAAGTGCATATAATAGGATAAATAAATTGAGGGCATTCCTTTTCAGTACCTCACCTGCATGGCTGTCTGGCCTCTGGAAGATGCTGGGAAAGCAAGTCAGGATGGCCGAGTGGTCTAAGGCGCTGCGTTCAGGTCGCAGTCTCCTCTGGAGGCGTGGGTTCAAATCCCACTTCTGACAGTCCTATGTTTACTCTAATTTTTTTCTTGAGAAATATGATCATTTCCCTCGCAGTGGCTTATAGGATTGTCTTCTTGGAAGAGTGCAGTGAGTTTTTTTCTTGCTCTAGCCACTATTGGCCTAAGCTCTGTGCATTTTTTGGTTCCTAATATCTTTCTCACCCTTTAGATGAAAAAGCACCATGGGGTCAGGATGGCCGAGTGGTCTAAGGCGCTGCGTTAAGGCCGCAGTCTCTCCTGGAGGCGTGGGTTCGAATCCCACTTCTAACAAAACTTGAATTTCATTTTCTCTCTCAGTTCCTTTAGAATCTCAGCTAAAAATTGGCAATGTAAATAATATCTGAATAAGTACCAAACTTCAGTTTCAACTGCAAATGCATTTGCCCTATTCTATCTTTAACGTTAATGTAATATTCTTCTAGCACTCGTGGTGTTTTATATTTCTTTTGTGGGGTACTTTAAAAATCTTTTTTATGAAAGAAATGGGTTACATTAAGTCTTGTGATGTTTTAGGTTTCCAATAAGGAGGTTTTAAATTTTATGTCACATCATTTTCAGATGCTTCATTCAAGAGATGTTTCCACTATAGAATGCAGAGCAAGGGCAAAAATACAAGTGATAGAGCGAGTGAGTGAGAATGAGTGTTGTGGAAGGAGAGAATGAAACAATGACAGAGTGAGTGAACGGCAGGGAGGCATAAAAGAGGAGTCTAGTAGTGAAGGAGACCTGCTTTTCCCTGCTCTTGACCTCCCACCCATCCCCAAACAACCACAAACATACCTTCTGTGCAAAGTTGGTATGCAGAATTTCATGCCTCAGCAAGTGAGGGTGAGTCCCAGGCCAGGGGCTAAAGAGCAAAAGAGTGCCTGTGCTCAGACTTTCCCTGCTAGGGATAGTTTATCTGGAACAAGGCCTACTCTCTTGTATCCAGCAAGGATCTAGAAATCCTGCATGTATCTGCAAGGCACATTGGCAGCATAAATTTGCATAAACTGCCCCACCTATTGCCTTCCTACTTCCTGTGCTGTAGTTGTTTGTGTAGAGAGAGAGGTCGCAGGCAAGGAAATGTTGTGAGTCGGATACAGGACCCTAAATAGCTGGTGAGAGGTATGTGGTGTTCTAAAAGCATGAAAACTGTATACCTGTGAAATAAAGTGCTTTCGTATGTGTTCTTCTGTGTTTATTGTCCTGTGCATAAAGTTGCACCTTGTGTTTGAAGGTTTAAATTATTTCAGGCTTGCATGGAGGTAGACGTTTCTGAGTAACTTTTATTCATTTATTAAAAGCCTATACTGTCAGGATGGCCGAGAGGTCTAAGGCGCTGTGTTTAGGCCACAGTCTCCTTTGGAGGCGTGGGTTCGAATCCCACTTCTGAAATGCCTTTTGGAGATTTAATCTCCTTTATCAGGTTAACATCTGATGGAAGTTGCATCTGTTGGTCTTCACTTGGCACGTTATTCCGTTCTCCTCTTGTCAAGAGAGATGGGGTTTCTCATATATTTAGGTTCTATAACGTCTTGCTGACAAAGCGCAATCCTTACCAAATGAGCATAGGACCCATGTAAGAGGTCATCTGGAAGAGTCATGCTCTTGTATGCCCTGGCCAGACGGGCCCTGTAAATTTGGAAGAATGCCATTCATCTGGTAGACAACTGGACTCCAGCACACTTACAGCAATCTCCTCAGGGCTTTGATCAGGGGCTGCTTAAATTTGCATACTCCACCCTATGTTGTGACTTTGAGATCCCTTGTTGAAATTGCTTTAGCCAGCCAAGAGGTGGCTATTGTCTCAATTTCAAAGCAGCTTTGAGCCGTTCAAGTGGCTGGTGAATAGCACTTTCTCTTTGTTTGCCTCAAAGTTCTAAAGAGTTCTCCATAGGTCCTGCTCTGTACAGATTGTTCAAAGATCTGTTGGAAGTGCATATAATAGGATAAATAAATTGAGGGCATTCCTTTTCAGTACCTCACCTGCATGGCTGTCTGGCCTCTGGAAGATGCTGGGAAAGCAAGTCAGGATGGCCGAGTGGTCTACGGCGCTGCGTTCAGGTCGCAGTCTCCTCTGGAGGCGTGGGTTCAAATCCCACTTCTGACAGTCCTGTGTTTACTCTAATTTTTTTCTTGAGAAATATGATCATTTCCCTCGCAGTGGCTTATAGGATTGTCTTCTTGGAAGAGTGCAGTGAGTTTTTTTCTTGCTCTAGCCACTATTGGCCTAAGCTCTGTGCATTTTTTGGTTCCTAATATCTTTCTCACCCTTTAGATGAAAAAGCACCATGGGGTCAGGATGGCCGAGTGGTCTAAGGCGCTGCGTTAAGGCCGCAGTCTCTCCTGGAGGCGTGGGTTCGAATCCCACTTCTGACAAAACTTGAATTCCATTTTGTCTCTCAGTTCCTTTAGAATCTCAGCTAAAAATTGGCAATGTAAATAATATCTGAATAAGTACCAAACTTCAGTTTCAACTGCAAATGCATTTGCCCTATTCTATCTTTAACGTTAATGTAATATTCTTCTAGCACTCGTGGTGTTTTATATTTGTTTTGTGGGGTACTTTAAAAATCTTTTTTATGAAAGAAATGGGTTACATTAAGTCTTGTGATGTTTTAGATTTACAATAAGGAGGTTTTAAATTTTATGTCACGTCATTTTCAGATGCTTCATTCAAGAGATGTTTCCACTATAGAATGCAGAGCAAGGGCAAAAATACAAGTGATAGAGCGAGTGAGTGAGAAGGAGTGTTGTGGAAGGAGAGAATGAAACAAAGACAGAGTGAGTGAATGGCAGGGAGGCATAGAAGAGGAGTCTAGTAGTGCAGGAGACCTGCTTTTCCCTGCTCTTGACCTCCCACCCATCCCCAAACAACCACAAACATACCTTCTGTGCAAAGTTGGTATGCAGATTTTCACGCCTCAGCAAGTGAGGGTGAGTCCCAGGCCAGGGGCTAAAGAGCAAAAGAGTGCCTGTGCTCAGACTTTCCCTGCTAGGGATAGTTTATCTGGAACAAGTCCTTCTCTCTTGTATCCAGCAAGGATCTAGAAATCCTGCATGAATCTGCAAGGCACATTGGCAGCATAAATTTGCATAAACTGCCCCACCTATTGCCTTCCTACTTCCTGTGCTGTAGTTGTTTGTGTAGAGAGAGAGGTCGCAGGCAAGGAAATGTTGTGAGTCGGATACAGGACCCTAAATAGCTGGTGAGAGGTATGTGGTGTTCTAAAAGCATGAAAACTGTATACCTGTGAAATAAAGTGCTTTCGTATGTGTTCTTCTGTGTTCATTGTCCTGTGCATAAAGTTGCACCTTGTGTTTGAAGGTTTAAATTATTTCAGGCTTGCATGGAGGTAGACGTTTCTGAGTAACTTTTATTCATTTCTTAAAAGCCTATACTGTCAGGATGGCCTAGAGGTCTAAGGCGCTGTGTTTAGACCACAGTCTCCTTTGGAGGCGTGGGTTCGAATCCCACTTCTGACATGCCTTTTGGAGATTTAATCTCCTTTATCAGGTTAACATCTGATGGAAGTTGCATCTGTTGGTCTTCACTTCGCACGTTATTCCGTTCTCCTCTTGTCAAGAGAGATGGGGTTTCTCATATATTTAGGTTCTATAACGTCTTGCTGACAAAGCGCAATCCTTACCAAATGAGCATAGGACCCATGTAAGAGGTCATCTGGAAGAGTCATGCTCTTGTATGCACTGGCCAGACGGGCCCTGCAAATTTGGAAGAATGCCATGCATCTGGTAGACAACTGGACTCCAGCACACTTACAGCAATTTCCTTAGGGCTTTGATCAGGGGCTGCTTAAATTTGCATACTCCACCCTATGTTGTGACTTTGAGATCCCTTGTTGAAATTGCTTTAGCCAGCCAAGAGGTGGCTATTGTCTCAATTTCAAAGCAGCTTTGAGCCGTTCAAGTGGCTGGTGAATAGCACTTTCTCTTTGTTCGCCTCAAAGTTCTAAAGAGTTCTCCATAGGTCCTGCTCTGTACAGATTGTTCAAAGATCTGTTGGAAGTGCATATAATAGGATAAATAAATTGAGGGCATTCCTTTTCAGTACCTCACCTGCATGGCTGTCTGGCCTCTGGAAGATGCTGGGAAAGAAAGTCAGGATGGCCGAGTGGTCTAAGGCGCTGCGTTCAGGTCGCAGTCTCCTCTGGAGGCGTGGGTTCAAATCCCACTTCTGACAGTCCTGTGTTTACTCTAATTATTTTCTTGAGAAATATGATCATTTCCCTCGCAGTGGCTTATAGGATTGTCTTCTTGGAAGAGTGCAGTGAGTTTTTTTCTTGCTCTAGCCACTATTGGCCTCAGCTCTGTGCATTTTTTGGTTCCTAATATCTTTCTCACCCTTTAGATGAAAAAGCAGCATGGGGTCAGGATGGCCGAGTGGTCTAAGGCGCTGCGTTAAGGCCGCAGTCTCTCCTGGAGGCGTGGGTTCGAATCCCACTTCTGACAAAACTTGAATTCCATTTTCTCTCTCAGTTCCTTTAGAATCTCAGCTAAAAATTGGCAATGTAAATAATATCTGAATAAGTACCAAACTTCAGTTTCAACTGCAAATGCATTTGCCCTATTCTATCTTTAACGTTAATGTAATATTCTTCTAGCACTCGTGGTGTTTTATATTTGTTTTGTGGGGTACTTTAAAAATCTTTTTTATGAAAGAAATGGGTTACATTAAGTCTTGTGATGTTTTAGGTTTCCAATAAGGAGGTTTTAAATTTTATGTCACGTCATTTTCAGATGCTTCATTCAAGAGATGTTTCCACTATAGAATGCAGAGCAAGGGCAAAAATACAAGTGATAGAGCGAGTGAGTGAGAAGGAGTGTTGTGGAAGGAGAGAATGAAACAAAGACAGAGTGAGTGAATGGCAGGGAGGCATAGAAGAGGAGTCTAGTAGTGAAGGAGACCTGCTTTTCCCTGCTCTTGACCTCCCACCCATCCCCAAACAACCACAAACATACCTTCTGTGCAAAGTTGGTATGCAGAATTTAACGCCTCAGCAAGTGAGGGTGAGTCCCAGGCCAGGGGCTAAAGAGCAAAAGAGTGCCTGTGCTCAGACTTTCCCTGCTAGGGATAGTTTATCTGGAACAAGGCCTACTCTCTTGTATCCAGCAAGGATCTAGAAATCCTGCATGAATCTGCAAGGCACATTGGCAGCATAAATTTGCATAAACTGCCCCACCTATTGCCTTCCTACTTCCTGTGCTGTAGTTGTTTGTGTAGAGAGAGAGGTCGCAGGCAAGGAAATGTTGTGAGTCGGATACAGGACCCTAAATAGCTGGTGAGAGGTATGTGGTGTTCTAAAAGCATGAAAACTGTATACCTGTGAAATAAAGTGCTTTCGTATGTGTTCTTCTGTGTTTATTGTCCTGTGCATAAAGTTGCACCTTGTGTTTGAAGGTTTAAATTATTTCAGGCTTGCATGGAGGTAGACGTTTCTGAGTAACTTTTATTCATTTATTAAAAGCCTATACTGTCAGGATGGCCGAGAGGTCTAAGGCGCAGTGTTTAGGCCACAGTCTCCTTTGGAGGCGTGGGTTCGAATCCCACTTCTGACATGCCTTTTGGAGATTTAATCTCCTTTATCAGGTTAACATCTGATGGAAGTTGCATCCGTTGGTCTTCACTTGGCACGTTATTCCGTTCTCCTCTTGTCAAGAGAGATGGGGTTTCTCATATATTTAGGTTCTATAACGTCTTGCTGACAAAGCGCAATCCTTACCAAATGAGCATAGGACCCATGTAAGAGGTCATCTGGAAGAGTCATGCTCTTGTATGCCCTGGCCAGACGGGCCCTGTAAATTTGGAAGAATGCCATTCATCTGGTAGACAACTGGACTCCAGCACACTTACAGCAATCTCCTCAGGGCTTTGATCAGGGGCTGCTTAAATTTGCATACTCCACCCTATGTTGTGACTTTGAGATCCCTTGTTGAAATTGCTTTAGCCAGCCAAGAGGTGGCTATTGTCTCAATTTCAAAGCAGCTTTGAGCCGTTCAAGTGGCTGGTGAATAGCACTTTCTCTTTCTTTGCCTCAAAGTTCTAAAGAGTTCTCCATAGGTCCTGCTCTGTACAGATTGTTCAAAGATCTGTTGGAAGTGCATATAATAGGATAAATAAATTGAGGGCATTCCTTTTCAGTACCTCACCTGCATGGCTGTCTGGCCTCTGGAAGATGCTGGGAAAGCAAGTCAGGATGGCCGAGTGGTCTAAGGCGCTGCGTTCAGGTCGCAGTCTCCTCTGGAGGCGTGGGTTCAAATCCCACTTCTGACAGTCCTGTGTTTACTCTAATTTTTTTCTTGAGAAATATGATCATTTCCCTCGCAGTGGCTTATAGGATTGTCTTCTTGGAAGAGTGCAGTGAGTTTTTTTCTTGCTCTAGCCACTATTGGCCTAAGCTCTGTGCATTTTTTGGTTCCTAATATCTTTCTCACCCTTTAGATGAAAAAGCAGCATGGGGTCAGGATGGCCAAGTGGTCTAAGGCGCTGCGTTAAGGCCGCAGTCTCTCCTGGAGGCGTGGGTTCGAATCCCACTTCTGACAAAACTTGAATTACATTTTCTCTCTCAGTTCCTTTAGAATCTCAGCTAAAAATTGGCAATGTAAATAATATCTGAATAAGTACCAAACTTCAGTTTCAACTGCAAATGCATTTGCCCTATTCTATCTTTAACGTTAATGTAATATTCTTCTAGCACTCGTGGTGTTTTATATTTCTTTTGTGGGGTACTTTAAAAATCTTTTTTATGAAAGAAATGGGTTACATTAAGTCTTGTGATGTTTTAGGTTTCCAATAAGGAGGTTTTAAATTTTATGTCACGTCATTTTCAGATGCTTCATTCAAGAGATGTTTCCACTATAGAATGCAGAGCAAGGGCAAAAATACAAGTGATAGAGCGAGTGAGTGAGAAGGAGTGTTGTGGAAGGACAGAATGAAACAAAGACAGAGTGAGTGAACGGCAGGGAGGCATAGAAGAGTAGTCTAGTAGTGAAGGAGACCTGCTTTTCCCTGCTCTTGACCTCCCACCCATCCCCAAACAACCACAAACATACCTTCTGTGCAAAGTTGGTATGCAGAATTTCACGCCTCAGCAAGTGAGGGTGAGTCCCAGGCCAGGGGCTAAAGAGCAAAAGAGTGCCTGTGCTCAGACTTTCCCTGCTAGGGATAGTTTATCTGGAACAAGGCCTACTCTCTTGTATCCAGCAAGGATCTAGAAATCCTGCATGAATCTGCAAGGCACATTGGCAGCATAAATTTGCATAAACTGCCCCACCTATTGCCTTCCTACTTCCTGTGCTGTAGTTGTTTGTGTAGAGAGAGAGGTCGCAGGCAAGGAAATGTTGTGAGTCGGATACAGGACCCTAAATAGCTGGTGAGAGGTATGTGGTGTTCTAAAAGCATGAAAACTGTATACCTGTGAAATAAAGTGCTTTCGTATGTGTTCTTCTGTGTTTATTGTCCTGTGCATAAAGTTGCACCTTGTGTTTGAAGGTTTAAATTATTTCAGGCTTGCATGGAGGTAGACGTTTCTGAGTAACTTTTATTCATTTCTTAAAAGCCTATACTGTCAGGATGGCCGAGAGGTCTAAGGCGCTGTGTTTAGGCCACAGTCTCCTTAGGAGGCGTGGGTTCGGATCCCACTTCTGACATGCCTTTTGGAGATTTAATCTCCTTTATCTGGTTAACATCTGATGGAAGTTGCATCTGTTGGTCTTCACTTGGCACGTTATTCCGTTCTCCTCTTGTCAAGAGAGATGGGGTTTCTCATATATTTAGGTTCTATAACGTCTTGCTGACAAAGCGCAATCCTTACCAAATGAGCATAGGACCCATGTAAGAGGTCATCTGGAAGAGTCATGCTCTTGTATGCCCTGGCCAGATGGGCCCTGCAAATTTGGAAGAATGCCATGCATCTGGTAGACAACTGGACTCCAGCACACTTACAGCAATTTCCTTAGGGCTTTGATCAGGGGCTGCTTAAATTTGCATACTCCACCCTATGTTGTGACTTTGAGATCCCTTGTTGAAATTGCTTTAGCCAGCCAAGAGGTGGCTATTGTCTCAATTTCAAAGCAGCTTTGAGCCGTTCAAGTGGCTGGTGAATAGCACTTTCTCTTTGTTCGCCTCAAAGTTCTAAAGAGTTCTCCATAGGTCCTGCTCTGTACAGATTGTTCAAAGATCTGTTGGAAGTGCATATAATAGGATAAATAAATTGAGGGCATTCCTTTTCAGTACCTCACCTGCATGGCTGTCTGGCCTCTGGAAGATGCTGGGAAAGCAAGTCAGGATGGCCGAGTGGTCTAAGGCGCTGCGTTCAGGTCGCAGTCTCCTCTGGAGGTGTGGGTTCAAATCCCACTTCTGACAGTCCTGTGTTTACTCTAATTTTTTTCTTGAGAAATATGATCATTTCCCTCGCAGTGGCTTATAGGATTGTCTTCTTGGAAGAGTGCAGTCAGTTTTTTTCTTGCTCTAGCCACTATTGGCCTAAGCTCTGTGCATTTTTTGGTTCCTAATATCTTTCTCACCCTTTCGATGAAAAAGCAGCATGGGGTCAGGATGGCCGAGTGGTCTAAGGCGCTGCGTTAAGGCCGCAGTCTCTCCTGGTGGCGTGGGTTCGAATCCCACTTCTGACAAAACTTGAATTCCATTTTCTCTCTCAGTTCCTTTAGAATCTCAGCTAAAAATTGGCAATGTAAATAATATCTGAATAAGTACCAAACTTCAGTTTCAACTGCAAATGCATTTGCCCTATTCTATCTTTAACGTTAATGTAATATTCTTCTAGCACTCGTGGTGTTTTATATTTGTTTTGTGGGGTACTTTAAAAATCTTTTTTATGAAAGAAATGGGTTACATTAAGTCTTGTGATGTTTTAGGTTTCCAATAAGGAGGTTTTAAATTTTATGTCACGTCATTTTCAGATGCTTCATTCAAGAGATGTTTCCACTATAGAATGCAGAGCAAGGGCAAAAATACAAGTGATAGAGCGAGTGAGTGAGAAGGAGTGTTGTGGAAGGAGAGAATGAAACAAAGACAGAGTGAGTGAACGGCAGGGAGGCATAGAAGAGTAGTCTAGTAGTGAAGGAGACCTGCTTTTCCCTGCTCTTGACCTCCCACCCATCCCCAAACAACCACAAACATACCTTCTGTGCAAAGTTGGTATGCAGAATTTCATGCCTCAGCAAGTGAGGGTGAGTCCCAGGCCAGGGGCTAAAGAGCAAAAGAGTGCCTGTGCTCAGACTTTCCCTGCTAGGGATAGTTTATCTGGAACAAGGCCTACTCTCTTGTATCCAGCAAGGATCTAGAAATCCTGCATGAATCTGCAAGGCACATTGGCAGCATAAATTTGCATAAACTGCCCCACCTATTGCCTTCCTACTTCCTGTGCTGTAGTTGTTTGTGTAGAGAGATAGGTCGCAGGCAAGGAAATGTTGTGAGTCGGATACAGGACCCTAAATAGCTGGTGAGAGGTATGTGGTGTTCTAAAAGCATGAAAACTGTATACCTGTGAAATAAAGTGCTTTCGTATGTGTTCTTCTGTGTTTATTGTCCTGTGCATAAAGTTGCACCTTGTGTTTGAAGGTTTAAATTATTTCAGGCTTGCATGGAGGTAGACGTTTCTGAGTAACTTTTATTCATTTCTTAAAAGCCTATACTGTCAGGATGGCCGAGAGGTCTAAGGTGCTGTGTTTAGGCCACAGTCTCCTTTGGAGGCGTGGGTTCGAATTCCACTTCTGACATTCCTTTTGGAGATTTAATCTCCTTTATCAGGTTAACATCTGATGGAAGTTGCATCTGTTGGTCTTCACCTGGCACGTTATTCCGTTCTCCTCTTGTCAAGAGAGATGGGGTTTCTCATATATTTAGGTTCTATAACGTCTTGCTGACAAAGCGCAATCCTTACCAAATGAGCATAGGACCCATGTAAGAGGTCATCTGGAAGAGTCATGCTCTTGTATGCCCTGGCCAGACGGGCCCTGCAAATTTGGAAGAATGCCATGCATCTGGTAGACAACTGGACTCCAGCACACTTACAGCAATTTCCTTAGGGCTTTGATCAGGGGCTGCTTAAATTTGCATACTCCACCCTATGTTGTGACTTTGAGATCCCTTGTTGAAATTGCTTTAGCCAGCCAAGAGGTGGCTATTGTCTCAATTTCAAAGCAGCTTTGAGCCGTTCAAGTGGCTGGTGAATAGCACTTTCTCTTTGTTCGCCTCAAAGTTCTAAAGAGTTCTCCATAGGTCCTGCTCTGTACAGATTGTTCAAAGATCTGTTGGAAGTGCATATAATAGGATAAATAAATTGAGGGCATTCCTTTTCAGTACCTCACCTGCATGGCTGTCTGGCCTCTGGAAGATGCTGGGAAAGCAAGTCAGGATGGCCGAGTGGTCTAAGGCGCTGCGTTCAGGTCGCAGTCTCCTCTGGAGGTGTGGGTTCAAATCCCACTTCTGACAGTCCTGTGTTTACTCTAATTTTTTTCTTGAGAAATATGATCATTTCCCTCGCAGTGGCTTATAGGATTGTCTTCTTGGAAGAGTGCAGTGAGTTTTTTTCTTGCTCTAGCCACTATTGGCCTAAGCTCTGTGCATTTTTTGGTTCCTAATATCTTTCTCACCCTTTAGATGAAAAAGCAGCATGGGGTCAGGATGGCCGAGTGGTCTAAGGCGCTGCGTTAAGGCCGCAGTCTCTCCTGGAGGCGTGGGTTCAAATCCCACTTCTGACAAAACTTGAATTCCATTTTCTCTCTCAGTTCCTTTAGAATCTCAGCTAAAAATTGGCAATGTAAATAATATCTGAATAAGTACCAAACTTCAGTTTCAACTGCAAATGCATTTGCCCTATTCTATCTTTAACGTTAATGTAATATTCTTCTAGCACTCGTGGTGTTTTATATTTGTTTTGTGGGGTACTTTAAAAATCTTTTTTATGAAAGAAATGGGTTACATTAAGTCTTGTGATGTTTTAGGTTTCCAATAAGGAGGTTTTAAATTTTATGTCACGTCATTTTCAGATGCTTCATTCAAGAGATGTTTCCACTATAGAATGCAGAGCAAGGGCAAAAATACAAGTGATAGAGCGAGTGAGTGAGAAGGAGTGTTGTGGAAGGAGAGAATGAAACAAAGACAGAGTGAGTGAATGGCAGGGAGGCATAGAAGAGGAGTCTAGTAGTGAAGGAGACCTGCTTTTCCCTGCTCTTGACCTCCCACCCATCCCCAAACAACCACAAACATACCTTCTGTGCAAAGTTGGTATGCAGAATTTCACGCCTCAGCAAGTGAGGGTGAGTCCCAGGCCAGGGGCTAAAGAGCAAAAGAGTGCCTGTGCTCAGACTTTCCCTGCTAGGGATAGTTTATCTGGAACAAGGCCTACTCTCTTGTATCCAGCAAGGATCTAGAAATCCTGCATGAATCTGCAAGGCACATTGGCAGCATAAATTTGCATAAACTGCCCCACCTATTGCCTTCCTACTTCCTGTGCTGTAGTTGTTTGTGTAGAGAGAGAGCTCGCAGGCAAGGAAATGTTGTGAGTCGGATACAGGACCCTAAATAGCTGGTGAGAGGTATGTGGTGTTCTAAAAGCATGAAAACTGTATACCTGTGAAATAAAGTGCTTTCGTATGTGTTCTTCTGTGTTTATTGTCCTGTGCATAAAGTTGCACCTTGTGTTTGAAGGTTTAAATTATTTCAGGCTTGCATGGAGGTAGACGTTTCTGAGTAACTTTTATTCATTTCTTAAAAGCCTATACTGTCAGGATGGCCGAGAGGTCTAAGGCGCTGTGTTTAGGCCACAGTCTCCTTTGGAGGCGTGGGTTCGAATCCCACTTCTGACCTGCCTTTTGGAGATTTAATCTCCTTTATTAGGTTAACATCTGATGGAAGTTGCATCTGTTGGTCTTCACTTGGCACGTTATTCCGTTCTCCTCTTGTCAAGAGAGATGGGGTTTCTCATATATTTAGGTTCTATAACGTCTTGCTGACAAAGCGCAATCCTTACCAAATGAGCATAGGACCCATGTAAGAGGTCATCTGGAAGAGTCATGCTCTTGTATGCCCTGGCCAGACGGGCCCTGCAAATTTGGAAGAATGCCATGCATCTGGTAGACAACTGGACTCCAGCACACTTACAGCAATTTCCTTAGGGCTTTGATCAGGGGCTGCTTAAATTTGCATACTCCACCCTATGTTGTGACTTTGAGATCCCTTGTTGAAATTGCTTTAGCCAGCCAAGAGGTGGCTATTGTCTCAATTTCAAAGCAGCTTTGAGCCGTTCAAGTGGCTGGTGAATAGCACTTTCTCTTTGTTCGCCTCAAAGTTCTAAAGAGTTCTCCATAGGTCCTGCTCTGTACAGATTGTTCAAAGATCTGTTGGAAGTGCATATAATAGGATAAATAAATTGAGGGCATTCCTTTTCAGTACCTCACCTGCATGGCTGTCTGGCCTCTGGAAGATGCTGGGAAAGCAAGTCAGGATGGCCGAGTGGTCTAAGGCGCTGCGTTCAGGTCGCAGTCTCCTCTGGAGGTGTGGGTTCAAATCCCACTTCTGACAGTCCTGTGTATACTCTAATTTTTTTCTTGAGAAATATGATCATTTCCCTCGCAGTGGCTTATAGGATTGTCTTCTTGGAAGAGTGCAGTGAGTTTTTTTCTTGCTCTAGCCACTATTGGCCTAAGCTCTGTGCATTTTTTGGTTCCTAATATCTTTCTCACCCTTTAGATGAAAAAGCAGCATGGGGTCAGGATGGCCGAGTTGTCTAAGGCGCTGCGTTAAGGCCGCAGTCTCTCCTGGAGGCGTCGGTTCGAATCCCACTTCTGACAAAACTTGAATTCCATTTTCTCTCTCAGTTCCTTTAGAATCTCAGCTAAAAATTGGCAATGTAAATAATATCTGAATAAGTACCAAACTTCAGTTTCAACTGCAAATGCATTTGCCCTATTCTATCTTTAACGTTAATGTAATATTCTTCTAGCACTCGTGGTGTTTTATATTTGTTTTGTGGGGTACTTTAAAAATCTTTTTTATGAAAGAAATGGGTTACATTAAGTCTTGTGATGTTTTAGGTTTACAATAAGGAGGTTTTAAATTTTATGTCACGTCATTTTCAGATGCTTCATTCAAGAGATGTTTCCACTATAGAATGCAGAGCAAGGGCAAAAATACAAGTGATAGAGCGAGTGAGTGAGAAGGAGTGTTGTGGAAGGAGAGAATGAAACAAAGACAGAGTGAGTGAATGGCAGGGAGGCATAGAAGAGGAGTCTAGTAGTGCAGGAGACCTGCTTTTCCCTGCTCTTGACCTCCCACCCATCCCCAAACAACCACAAACATACCTTCTGTGCAAAGTTGGTATGCAGATTTTCACGCCTCAGCAAGTGAGGGTGAGTCCCAGGCCAGGGGCTAAAGAGCAAAAGAGTGCCTGTGCTCAGACTTTCCCTGCTAGGGATAGTTTATCTGGAACAAGGCCTACTCTCTTGTATCCAGCAAGGATCTAGAAATCCTGCATGAATCTGCAAGGCACATTGGCAGCATAAATTTGCATAAACTGCCCCACCTATTGCCTTCCTACTTCCTGTGCTGTAGTTGTTTGTGTAGAGAGAGAGGTCGCAGGCAAGGAAATGTTGTGAGTCGGATACAGGACCCTAAATAGCTGGTGAGAGGTATGTGGTGTTCTAAAAGCATGAAAACTGTATACCTGTGAAATAAAGTGCTTTCGTATGTGTTCTTCTGTGTTTATTGTCCTGTGCATAAAGTTGCACCTTGTGTTTGAAGGTTTAAATTATTTCAGGCTTGCATGGAGGTAGACGTTTCTGAGTAACTTTTATTCATTTATTAAAAGCCTATACTGTCAGGATGGCCGAGAGGTCTAAGGCGCTGTGTTTAGGCCACAGTCTCCTTTGGAGGCGTGGGTTCGAATCCCACTTCTGACATGCCTTTTGGAGATTTAATCTCCTTTATCAGGTTAACATCTGATGGAAGTTGCATCTGTTGGTCTTCACTTGGCACTTTATTCCGTTCTCCTCTTGTCAAGAGAGATGGGGTTTCTCATATATTTAGGTTCTATAACGTCTTGCTGACAAAATGCAATCCTTACCAAATGAGCATAGGACCCATGTAAGAGGTCATCTGGAAGAGTCATGCTCTTGTATGCCCTGGCCAGACGGGCCCTGCAAATTTGGAAGAATGCCATTCATCTGGTAGACAACTGGACTCCAGCACACTTACAGCAATCTCCTCAGGGCTTTGATCAGGGGCTGCTTAAATTTGCATACTCCACCCTATGTTGTGACTTTGAGATCCCTTGTTGAAATTGCTTTAGCCAGCCAAGAGGTGGCTATTGTCTCAATTTCAAAGCAGCTTTGAGCCGTTCAAGTGGCTGGTGAATAGCACTTTCTCTTTGTTTGCCTCAAAGTTCTAAAGAGTTCTCCATAGGTCCTGCTCTGTACAGATTGTTCAAAGATCTGTTGGAAGTGCATATAATAGGATAAATAAATTGAGGGCATTCCTTTTCAGTACCTCACCTGCATGGCTGTCTGGCCTCTGGAAGATGCTGGGAAAGCAAGTCAGGATGGCCGAGTGGTCTAAGGCGCTGCGTTCAGGTCGCAGTCTCCTCTGGAGGCGTGGGTTCAAATCCCACTTCTGACAGTCCTGTGTTTACTCTAATTTTTTTCTTGAGAAATATGATCATTTCCCTCGCAGTGGCTTATAGGATTGTCTTCTTGGAAGAGTGCAGTGAGTTTTTTTCTTGCTCTAGCCACTATTGGCCTAAGCTCTGTGCATTTTTTGGTTCCTAATATCTTTCTCACCCTTTAGATGAAAAAGCACCATGGGGTCAGGATGGCCGAGTGGTCTAAGGCGCTGCGTTAAGGCCGCAGTCTCTCCTGGAGGCGTGGGTTCGAATCCCACTTCTGACAAAACTTGAATTCCATTTTCTCTCTCAGTTCCTTTAGAATCTCAGCTAAAAATTGGCAATGTAAATAATATCTGAATAAGTACCAAACTTCAGTTTCAACTGCAAATGCATTTGCCCTATTCTATCTTTAACGTTAATGTAATATTCTTCTAGCACTCGTGGTGTTTTATATTTCTTTTTTGGGGTACTTTAAAAATCTTTTTTATGAAAGAAATGGGTTACATTAAGTCTTGTGATGTTTTAGGTTTACAATAAGGAGGTTTTAAACTTTATGTCACGTCATTTTCAGATGCTTCATTCAAGAGATGTTTCCACTATAGAATGCAGAGCAAGGGCAAAAATACAAGTGATAGAGCGAGTGAGTGAGAAGGAGTGTTGTGGAAGGAGAGAATGAAACAAAGACAGAGTGAGTGAACGGCAGGGAGGCATAGAAGAGGAGTCTAGTAGTGAAGGAGACCTGCTTTTCCCTGCTCTTGACCTCCCACCCATCCCCAAACAACCACAAACATACCTTCTGTGCATAGTTGGTATGCAGAATTTCACGCCTCAGCAAGTGAGGGTGAGTCCCAGGCCAGGGGCTAAAGAGCAAAAGAGTGCCTGTGCTCAGACTTTCCCTGCTAGGGATAGTTTATCTGGAACAAACCCTACTCTCTTGTATCCAGCAAGGATCTAGAAATCCTGCATGAATCTGCAAGGCACATTGGCAGCATAAATTTGCATAAACTGCCCCACCTATTGCCTTCCTACTTCCTGTGCTGTAGTTGTTTGTGTAGAGAGAGAGGTCGCAGGCAAGGAAATGTTGTGAGTCGGATACAGGACCCTAAATAGCTGGTGAGAGGTATGTGGTGTTCTAAAAGCATGAAAACTGTATACCTGTGAAATAAAGTGCTTTCGTATGTGTTCTTCTGTGTTTATTGTCCTGTGCATAAAGTTGCACCTTGTGTTTGAAGGTTTAAATTATTTCAGGCTTGCATGGAGGTAGACGTTTCTGAGTAACTTTTATTCATTTCTTAAAAGCCTATACTGTCAGGATGGCCGAGAGGTCTAAGGCGCTGTGTTTAGGCCACAGTCTCCTTTGGAGGCGTGGGTTCGAATCCCACTTCTGACATGCCTTTTGGAGATTTAATCTCCTTTATCAGGTTAACATCTGATGGAAGTTGCATCTGTTGGTCTTCACTTGGCACGTTATTCCGTTCTCCTCTTGTCAAGAGAGATGGGGTTTCTCATATATTTAGGTTCTATAACGTCTTGCTGACAAAGCGCAATCCTTACCAAATGAGCATAGGACCCATGTAAGAGGTCATCTGGAAGAGTCATGCTCTTGTATGCCCTGGCCAGACGGGCCCTGCAAATTTGGAAGAATGCCATGCATCTGGTAGACAACTGGACTCCAGCACACTTACAGCAATTTCCTTAGGGCTTTGATCAGGGGCTGCTTAAATTTGCATACTCCACCCTATGTTGTGACTTTGAGATCCCTTGTTGAAATTGCTTTAGCCAGCCAAGAGGTGGCTATTGTCTCAATTTCAAAGCAGCTTTGAGCCGTTCAAGTGGCTGGTGAATAGCACTTTCTCTTTGTTCGCCTCAAAGTTCTAAAGAGTTCTCCATAGGTCCTGCTCTGTACAGATTGTTCAAAGATCTGTTGGAAGTGCATATAATAGGATAAATAAATTGAGGGCATTCCTTTTCAGTACCTCACCTGCATGGCTGTCTGGCCTCTGGAAGATGCTGGGAAAGAAAGTCAGGATGGCCGAGTGGTCTAAGGCGCTGCGTTCAGGTCGCGGTCTTCTCTGGAGGCGTGGGTTCAAATCCCACTTCTGACAGTCCTGTGTTTACTCTAATTATTTTCTTGAGAAATATGATCATTTCCCTCGCAGTGGCTTATAGGATTGTCTTCTTGGAAGAGTGCAGTGAGTTTTTTTCTTGCTCTAGCCACTATTGGCCTCAGCTCTGTGCATTTTTTGGTTCCTAATATCTTTCTCACCCTTTAGATGAAAAAGCAGCATGGGGTCAGGATGGCCGAGTGGTCTAAGGCGCTGCGTTAAGGCCGCAGTCTCTCCTGGAGGCGTGGGTTCGAATCCCACTTCTGACAAAACTTGAATTCCATTTTCTCTCTCAGTTCCTTTAGAATCTCAGCTAAAAATTGGCAATGTAAATAATATCTGAATAAGTACCAAACTTCAGTTTCAACTGCAAATGCATTTGCCCTATTCTATCTTTAACGTTAATGTAATATTCTTCTAGCACTCGTGGTGTTTTATATTTGTTTTGTGGGGTACTTTAAAAATCTTTTTTATGAAAGAAATGGGTTACATTAAGTCTTGTGATGTTTTAGGTTTCCAATAAGGAGGTTTTAAATTTTATGTCACGTCATTTTCAGATGCTTAATTCAAGAGATGTTTCCACTATACAATGCAGAGCAAGGGCAAAAATACAAGTGATAGAGCGTGTTGTGGAAGGAGAGAATGAAACAAAGACAGAGTGAGTGAATGGCAGGGAGGCATAGAAGAGGAGTCTAGTAGTGAAGGAGACCTGCTTTTCCCTGCTCTTGACCTCCCACCCATCCCCAAACAACCACAAACATACCTTCTGTGCAAAGTTGGTATGCAGAATTTCACGCCTCAGCAAGTGAGGGTGAGTCCCAGGCCAGGGGCTAAAGAGCAAAAGAGTGCCTGTGCTCAGACTTTCCCTGCTAGGGATAGTTTATCTGGAACAAGGCCTACTCTCTTGTATCCAGCAAGGATCTAGAAATCCTGCATGAATCTGCAAGGCACATTGGCAGCATAAATTTGCATAAACTGCCCCACCTATTGCCTTCCTACTTCCTGTGCTGTAGTTGTTTGTGTAGAGAGAGAGGTCGCAGGCAAGGAAATGTTGTGAGTCGGATACAGGACCCTAAATAGCTGGTGAGAGGTATGTGGTGTTCTAAAAGCATGAAAACTGTATACCTGTGAAATAAAGTGCTTTCGTATGTGTTCTTCTGTGTTTATTGTCCTGTGCATAAAGTTGCACCTTGTGTTTGAAGGTTTAAATTATTTCAGGCTTGCATTGAGGTAGACGTTTCTGAGTAACTTTTATTCATTTCTTAAAAGCATATACTGTCAGGATGGCCGAGAGGTCTAAGGCGCTGTGTTTAGGCCACAGTCTCCTTTGGAGGCGTGGGTTCGAATCCCACTTCTGACATGCCTTTTGGAGATTTAATCTCCTATATCAGGTTAACATCTGATGGAAGTTGCATCTGTTGGTCTTCACTTGGCACGTTATTCCGTTCTCCTCTTGTCAAGAGAGATGGGGTTTCTCATATATTTAGGTTCTATAACGTCTTGCTGACAAAGCGCAATCCTTACCAAATGAGCATAGGACCCATGTAAGAGGTCATCTGGAAGAGTCATGCTCTTGTATGCCCTGGCCAGACGGGCCCTGCAAATTTGGAAGAATGCCATTCATCTGGTAGACAACTGGACTCCAGCACACTTACAGCAATTTCCTCAGGGCTTTGATCAGGGGCTGCTTAAATTTGCATACTCCACCCTATGTTGTGACTTTGAGATCCCTTGTTGAAATTGCTTTAGCCAGCCAAGAGGTGGCTATTGTCTCAATTTCAAAGCAGCTTTGAGCCGTTCAAGTGGCTGGTGAATAGCACTTTCTCTTTGTTTGCCTCAAAGTTCTAAAGAGTTCTCCATAGGTCCTGCTCTGTACAGATTGTTCAAAGATCTGTTGGAAGTGCATATAATAGGATAAATAAATTGAGGGCATTCCTTTTCAGTACCTCACCTGCATGGCTGTCTGGCCTCTGGAAGATGCTGGGAAAGCAAGTCAGGATGGCCGAGTGGTCTAAGGCGCTGCGTTCAGGTCGCAGTCTCCTCTGGAGGCGTGGGTTCAAATCCCACTCCTGACAGTCCTGTGTTTACTCTAATTTTTTTCTTGAGAAATATGATCATTTCCCTCGCAGTGGCTTATAGGATTGTCTTCTTGGAAGAGTGCAGTGAGTTTTTTTCTTGCTCTAGCCACTATTGGCCTCAGCTCTGTGCATTTTTTGGTTCCTAATATCTTTCTCACCCTTTAGATGAAAAAGCAGCATTGGGTCAGGATGGCCGAGTGGTCTAAGGCGCTGCGTTAAGGCCGTAGTTTCTCCTGGAGGCGTGGGTTCGAATCCCACTTCTGACAAAACTTGAATTCCATTTTCTCTCTCAGTTCCTTTAGAATCTCAGCTAAAAATTGGCAATGTAAATAATATCTGAATAAGTACCAAACTTCAGTTTCAACTGCAAATGCATTTGCCCTATTCTATCTTTAACGTTAATGTAATATTCTTCTAGCACTCGTGGTGTTTTATATTTCTTTTGTGGGGTACTTTAAAAATCTTTTTTATGAAAGAAATGGGTTACATTAAGTCTTGTGATGTTTTAGGTTTCCAATAAGGAGGTTTTAAATTTTATGTCACGTCATTTTCAGATGCTTCATTCAAGAGATGTTTCCACTATAGAATGCAGAGCAAGGGCAAAAATACAAGTGATAGAGCGAAGGAGTGAGAAGGAGTGTTGTGGAAGGAGAGAATGAAACAAAAACAGAGTGAGTGAACGGCAGGGAGGCATAGAAGAGTAGTCTAGTAAAGAAGGAGACCTGCTTTTCCCTGCTCTTGACCTCCCACCCATCCCCCAAACAACCACAAACATACCTTCTGTGCAAAGTTGGTATGCAGAATTTCATGCCTCAGCAAGTGAGGGTGAGTCCCAGGCCAGGGGCTAAAGAGCAAAAGAGTGCCTGTGCTCAGACTTTCCCTGCTAGGGATAGTTTATCTGGAACAAGGCCTACTCTCTTGTATCCAGCAAGGATCTAGAAATCCTGCATGAACCTGCAAGGCACATTGGCAGCATAAATTTGCATAAACTGCCCCACCTATTGCCTTCCTACTTCCTGTGCTGTAGTTGTTTGTGTAGAGAGAGAGGTCGCAGGCAAGGAAATGTTGTGAGTCGGATACAGGACCCTAAATAGCTGGTGAGAGGTATGTGGTGTTCTAAAAGCATGAAAACTGTATACCTGTGAAATAAAGTGCTTTCGTATGTGTTCTTCTGTGTTTATTGTCCTGTGCATAAAGTTGCACCTTGTGTTTGAAGGTTTAAATTATTTCAGGCTTGCATGGAGGTAGACGTTTCTGAGTAACTTTTATTCATTTATTAAAAGCCTATACTGTCAGGATGGCCGAGAGGTCTAAGGCGCTGTGTTTAGGCCACAGTCTCCTTTGGAGGCGTGGGTTCGAATCCCACTTCTGACATGCCTTTTGGAGATTTAATCTCCTTTATCAGGTTAACATCTGATGGAAGTTGCATCTGTTGGTCTTCACTTGGCACGTTATTCCGTTCTCCTCTTGTCAAGAGAGATGGGGTTTCTCATATATTTAGGTTCTATAACGTCTTGCTGACAAAGCGCAATCCTTACCAAATGAGCATAGGACCCATGTAAGAGGTCATCTGGAAGAGTCATGCTCTTGTATGCCCTGGCCAGACGGGCCCTGCAAATTTGGAAGAATGCCATTCATCTGGTAGACAACTGGACTCCAGCACACTTACAGCAATCTCCTCAGGGCTTTGATCAGGGGCTGCTTAAATTTGCATACTCCACCCTATGTTGTGACTTTGAGATCCCTTGTTGAAATTGCTTTAGCCAGCCAAGAGGTGGCTATTGTCTCAATTTCAAAGCAGCTTTGAGCCGTTCAAGTGGCTGGTGAATAGCACTTTCTCTTTGTTTGCCTCAAAGTTCTAAAGAGTTCTCCATAGGTCCTGCTCTGTACAGATTGTTCAAAGATCTGTTGGAAGTGCATATAATAGGATAAATAAATTGAGGGCATTCCTTTTCAGTACCTCACCTGCATGGCTGTCTGGCCTCTGGAAGATGCTGGGAAAGCAAGTCAGGATGGCCGAGTGGTCTAAGGCGCTGCGTTCAGGTCGCAGTCTCCTCTGGAGGCGTGGGTTCAAATCCCACTTCTGACAGTCCTGTGTTTACTCTAATTTTTTTCTTGAGAAATATGATCATTTCCCTCGCAGTGGCTTATAGGATTGTCTTCTTGGAAGAGTGCAGTGAGTTTTTTTCTTGCTCTAGCCACTATTGGCCTAAGCTCTGTGCATTTTTTGGTTCCTAATATCTTTCTCACCCTTTAGATGAAAAAGCACCATGGGGTCAGGATGGCCGAGTGGTCTAAGGCGCTGCGTTAAGGCCGCAGTCTCTCCTGGAGGCGTGGGTTCGAATCCCACTTCTGACAAAACTTGAATTCCATTTTCTCTCTCAGTTCCTTTAGAATCTCAGCTAAAAATTGGCAATGTAAATAATATCTGAATAAGTACCAAACTTCAGTTTCAACTGCAAAGGCATTTGCCCTATTCTATCTTTAACGTTAATGTAATATTCTTCTAGCACTCGTGGTGTTTTATATTTCTTTTGTGGGGTACTTTAAAAATCTTTTTTATGAAAGAAATGGGTTACATTAAGTCTTGTGATGTTTTAGGTTTCCAATAAGGAGGTTTTAAATTTTATGTCACGTCATTTTCAGATGCTTCTTTCAAGAGATGTTTCCACTATAGAATGCAGAGCAAGGGCAAAAATACAAGTGATAGAGCGAGTGAGTGAGAAGGAGTGTTGTGGAAGGACAGAATGAAACAAAGACAGAGTGAGTGAACTGCAGGGAGGCATAGAAGAGGAGTCTAGTAGTGAAGGAGACCTGCTTTTCCCTGCTCTTGACCTCCCACCCATCCCCAAACAACCACAAACATACCTTCTGTGCAAAGTTGGTATGCAGAATTTCACGCCTCAGCAAGTGAGGGTGAGTCCCAGGCCAGGGGCTAAAGAGCAAAAGAGTGCCTGTGCTCAGACTTTCCCTGCTAGGGATAGTTTATCTGGAACAAGGCCTACTCTCTTGTATCCAGCAAGGATCTAGAAATCCTGCATGAATCTGCAAGGCACATTGGCAGCATAAATTTGCATAAACTGCCCCACCTATTGCCTTCCTACTTCCTGTGCTGTAGTTGTTTGTGTAGAGAGAGAGCTCGCAGGCAAGGAAATGTTGTGAGTCGGATACAGGACCCTAAATAGCTGGTGAGAGGTATGTGGTGTTCTAAAAGCATGAAAACTGTATACCTGTGAAATAAAGTGCTTTCGTATGTGTTCTTCTGTGTTTATTGTCCTGTGCATAAAGTTGCACCTTGTGTTTGAAGGTTTAAATTATTTCAGGCTTGCATTGAGGTAGACGTTTCTGAGTAACTTTTAGTCATTTCTTAAAAGCCTATACTGTCAGGATGGCCGAGAGGTCTAAGGCGCTGTGTTTAGGCCACAGTCTCCTTTGGAGGCGTGGGTTCGAATCCCACTTCTGACATGCCTTTTGGAGATTTAATCTCCTTTATTAGGTTAACATCTGATGGAAGTTGCATCTGTTGGTCTTCACTTGGCACGTTATTCCGTTCTCCTCTTGTCAAGAGAGATGGGGTTTCTCATATATTTAGGTTCTATAACGTCTTGCTGACAAAGCGCAATCCTTACCAAATGAGCATAGGACCCATGTAAGAGGTCATCTGGAAGAGTCATGCTCTTGTATGCCCTGGCCAGACGGGCCCTGCAAATTTGGAAGAATGCCATGCATCTGGTAGACAACTGGACTCCAGCACACTTACAGCAATTTCCTTAGGGCTTTGATCAGGGGCTGCTTAAATTTGCATACTCCACCCTATGTTGTGACTTTGAGATCCCTTGTTGAAATTGCTTTAGCCAGCCAAGAGGTGGCTATTGTCTCAATTTCAAAGCAGCTTTGAGCCGTTCAAGTGGCTGGTGAATAGCACTTTCTCTTTGTTCGCCTCAAAGTTCTAAAGAGTTCTCCATAGGTCCTGCTCTGTACAGATTGTTCAAAGATCTGTTGGAAGTGCATATAATAGGATAAATAAATTGAGGGCATTCCTTTTCAGTACCTCACCTGCATGGCTGTCTGGCCTCTGGAAGATGCTGGGAAAGCAAGTCAGGATGGCCGCGTGGTCTAAGGCGCTGCGTTCAGGTCGCAGTCTCCTCTGGAGGTGTGGGTTCAAATCCCACTTCTGACAGTCCTGTGTATACTCTAATTTTTTTCTTGAGAAATATGATCATTTCCCTCGCAGTGGCTTATAGGATTGTCTTCTTGGAAGAGTGCAGTGAGTTTTTTTCTTGCTCTAGCCACTATTGGCCTAAGCTCTGTGCATTTTTTGGTTCCTAATATCTTTCTCACCCTTTAGATGAAAAAGCAGCATGGGGTCAGGATGGCCGAGTTGTCTAAGGCGCTGCGTTAAGGCCGCAGTCTCTCCTGGAGGCGTCGGTTCAAATCCCACTTCTGACAAAACTTGAATTCCATTTTCTCTCTCAGTTCCTTTAGAATCTCAGCTAAAAATTGGCAATGTAAATAATATCTGAATAAGTACCAAACTTCAGTTTCAACTGCAAATGCATTTGCCCTATTCTATCTTTAACGTTAATGTAATATTCTTCTAGCACTCGTGGTGTTTTATATTTGTTTTGTGGGGTACTTTAAAAATCTTTTTTATGAAAGAAATGGGTTACATTAAGTCTTGTGATGTTTTAGGTTTCCAATAAGGAGGTTTTAAATTTTATGTCACGTCATTTTCAGATGCTTCATTCAAGAGATGTTTCCACTATAGAATGCAGAGCAAGGGCAAAAATACAAGTGATAGAGCGAGTGAGTGAGAAGGAGTGTTGTGGAAGGAGAGAATGAAACAAAGACAGAGTGAGTGAACGGCAGGGAGGCATAGAAGAGGAGTCTAGTAGTGAAGGAGACCTGCTTTTCCCTGCTCTTGACCTCCCACCCATCCCCAAACAACCACAAACATACCTTCTGTGCATAGTTGGTATGCAGAATTTCACGCCTCAGCAAGTGAGGGTGAGTCCCAGGCCAGGGGCTAAAGAGCAAAAGAGTGCCTGTGCTCAGACTTTCCCTGCTAGGGATAGTTTATCTGGAACAAGGCCTACTCTCTTGTATCCAGCAAGGATCTAGAAATCCTGCATGAATCTGCAAGGCACATTGGCAGCATAAATTTGCATAAACTGCCCCACCTATTGCCTTCCTACTTCCTGTGCTGTAGTTGTTTGTGTAGAGAGAGAGGTCGCAGGCAAGGAAATGTTGTGAGTCGGATACAGGACCCTAAATAGCTGGTGAGAGGTATGTGGTGTTCTAAAAGCATGAAAACTGTATACCTGTGAAATAAAGTGCTTTCGTATGTGTTCTTCTGTGTTTATTGTCCTGTGCATAAAGTTGCACCTTGTGTTTGAAGGTTTAAATTATTTCAGGCTTGCATGGAGGTAGACGTTTCTGAGTAACTTTTATTCATTTCTTAAAAGCCTATACTGTCAGGATGGCCGAGAGGTCTAAGGCGCTGTGTTTAGGCCACAGTCTCCTTTGGAGGCGTGGGTTCGAATCCCACTTCTGACATGCCTTTTGGAGATTTAATCTCCTTTATCAGGTTAACATCTGATGGAAGTTGCATCTGTTGGTCTTCACTTGGCACGTTATTCCGTTCTCCTCTTGTCAAGAGAGATGGGGTTTCTCATATATTTAGGTTCTATAACGTCTTGCTGACAAAGCGCAATCCTTACCAAATGAGCATAGGACCCATGTAAGAGGTCATCTGGAAGAGTCATGCTCTTGTATGCCCTGGCCAGACGGGCCCTGCAAATTTGGAAGAATGCCATGCATCTGGTAGACAACTGGACTCCAGCACACTTACAGCAATTTCCTTAGGGCTTTGATCAGGGGCTGCTTAAATTTGCATACTCCACCCTATGTTGTGACTTTGAGATCCCTTGTTGAAATTGCTTTAGCCAGCCAAGAGGTGGCTATTGTCTCAATTTCAAAGCAGCTTTGAGCCGTTCAAGTGGCTGGTGAATAGCACTTTCTCTTTGTTCGCCTCAAAGTTCTAAAGAGTTCTCCATAGGTCCTGCTCTGTACAGATTGTTCAAAGATCTGTTGGAAGTGCATATAATAGGATAAATAAATTGAGGGCATTCCTTTTCAGTACCTCACCTGCATGGCTGTCTGGCCTCTGGAAGATGCTGGGAAAGAAAGTCAGGATGGCCTAGTGGTCTAAGGCGCTGCGTTCAGGTCGCGGTCTTCTCTGGAGGCGTGGGTTCAAATCCCACTTCTGACAGTCCTGTGTTTACTCTAATTATTTTCTTGAGAAATATGATCATTTCCCTCGCAGTGGCTTATAGGATTGTCTTCTTGGAAGAGTGCAGTGAGTTTTTTTCTTGCTCTAGCCACTATTGGCCTCAGCTCTGTGCATTTTTTGGTTCCTAATATCTTTCTCACCCTTTAGATGAAAAAGCAGCATGGGGTCAGGATGGCCGAGTGGTCTAAGGCGCTGCGTTAAGGCCGCAGTCTCTCCTGGAGGCGTGGGTTCGAATCCCACTTCTGACAAAACTTGAATTCCATTTTCTCTCTCAGTTCCTTTAGAATCTCAGCTAAAAATTGGCAATGTAAATAATATCTGAATAAGTACCAAACTTCAGTTTCAACTGCAAATGCATTTGCCCTATTCTATCTTTAACGTTAATGTAATATTCTTCTAGCACTCGTGGTGTTTTATATTTGTTTTGTGGGGTACTTTAAAAATCTTTTTTATGAAAGAAATGGGTTACATTAAGTCTTGTGATGTTTTAGGTTTCCAATAAGGAGGTTTTAAATTTTATGTCACGTCATTTTCAGATGCTTAATTCAAGAGATGTTTCCACTATACAATGCAGAGCAAGGGCAAAAATACAAGTGATAGAGCGTGTTGTGGAAGGAGAGAATGAAACAAAGACAGAGTGAGTGAATGGCAGGGAGGCATAGAAGAGGAGTCTAGTAGTGAAGGAGACCTGCTTTTCCCTGCTCTTGACCTCCCACCCATCCCCAAACAACCACAAACATACCTTCTGTGCAAAGTTGGTATGCAGAATTTCACGCCTCAGCAAGTGAGGGTGAGTCCCAGGCCAGGGGCTAAAGAGCAAAAGAGTGCCTGTGCTCAGACTTTCCCTGCTAGGGATAGTTTATCTGGAACAAGGCCTACTCTCTTGTATCCAGCAAGGATCTAGAAATCCTGCATGAATCTGCAAGGCACATTGGCAGCATAAATTTGCATAAACTGCCCCACCTATTGCCTTCCTACTTCCTGTGCTGTAGTTGTTTGTGTAGAGAGAGAGCTCGCAGGCAAGGAAATGTTGTGAGTCGGATACAGGACCCTAAATAGCTGGTGAGAGGTATGTGGTGTTCTAAAAGCATGAAAACTGTATACCTGTGAAATAAAGTGCTTTCGTATGTGTTCTTCTGTGTTTATTGTCCTGTGCATAAAGTTGCACCTTGTGTTTGAAGGTTTAAATTATTTCAGGCTTGCATTGAGGTAGACGTTTCTGAGTAACTTTTATTCATTTCTTAAAAGCATATACTGTCAGGATGGCCGAGAGGTCTAAGGCGCTGTGTTTAGGCCACAGTCTCCTTTGGAGGCGTGGGTTCGAATCCCACTTCTGACATGCCTTTTGGAGATTTAATCTCCTATATCAGGTTAACATCTGATGGAAGTTGCATCTGTTGGTCTTCACTTGGCACGTTATTCCGTTCTCCTCTTGTCAAGAGAGATGGGGTTTCTCATATATTTAGGTTCTATAACGTCTTGCTGACAAAGCGCAATCCTTACCAAATGAGCATAGGACCCATGTAAGAGGTCATCTGGAAGAGTCATGCTCTTGTATGCCCTGGCCAGACGGGCCCTGCAAATTTGGAAGAATGCCATTCATCTGGTAGACAACTGGACTCCAGCACACTTACAGCAATTTCCTCAGGGCTTTGATCAGGGGCTGCTTAAATTTGCATACTCCACCCTATGTTGTGACTTTGAGATCCCTTGTTGAAATTGCTTTAGCCAGCCAAGAGGTGGCTATTGTCTCAATTTCAAAGCAGCTTTGAGCCGTTCAAGTGGCTGGTGAATAGCACTTTCTCTTTGTTTGCCTCAAAGTTCTAAAGAGTTCTCCATAGGTCCTGCTCTGTACAGATTGTTCAAAGATCTGTTGGAAGTGCATATAATAGGATAAATAAATTGAGGGCATTCCTTTTCAGTACCTCACCTGCATGGCTGTCTGGCCTCTGGAAGATGCTGGGAAAGCAAGTCAGGATGGCCGAGTGGTCTAAGGCGCTGCGTTCAGGTCGCAGTCTCCTCTGGAGGCGTGGGTTCAAATCCCACTCCTGACAGTCCTGTGTTTACTCTAATTTTTTTCTTGAGAAATATGATCATTTCCCTCGCAGTGGCTTATAGGATTGTCTTCTTGGAAGAGTGCAGTGAGTTTTTTTCTTGCTCTAGCCACTATTGGCCTCAGCTCTGTGCATTTTTTGGTTCCTAATATCTTTCTCACCCTTTAGATGAAAAAGCAGCATTGGGTCAGGATGGCCGAGTGGTCTAAGGCGCTGCGTTAAGGCCGTAGTTTCTCCTGGAGGCGTGGGTTCGAATCCCACTTCTGACAAAACTTGAATTCCATTTTCTCTCTCAGTTCCTTTAGAATCTCAGCTAAAAATTGGCAATGTAAATAATATCTGAATAAGTACCAAACTTCAGTTTCAACTGCAAATGCATTTGCCCTATTCTATCTTTAACGTTAATGTAATATTCTTCTAGCACTCGTGGTGTTTTATATTTCTTTTGTGGGGTACTTTAAAAATCTTTTTTATGAAAGAAATGGGTTACATTAAGTCTTGTGATGTTTTAGGTTTCCAATAAGGAGGTTTTAAATTTTATGTCACGTCATTTTCAGATGCTTCATTCAAGAGATGTTTCCACTATAGAATGCAGAGCAAGGGCAAAAATACAAGTGATAGAGCGAAGGAGTGAGAAGGAGTGTTGTGGAAGGAGAGAATGAAACAAAAACAGAGTGAGTGAACGGCAGGGAGGCATAGAAGAGTAGTCTAGTAAAGAAGGAGACCTGCTTTTCCCTGCTCTTGACCTCCCACCCATCCCCCAAACAACCACAAACATACCTTCTGTGCAAAGTTGGTATGCAGAATTTCATGCCTCAGCAAGTGAGGGTGAGTCCCAGGCCAGGGGCTAAAGAGCAAAAGAGTGCCTGTGCTCAGACTTTCCCTGCTAGGGATAGTTTATCTGGAACAAGGCCTACTCTCTTGTATCCAGCAAGGATCTAGAAATCCTGCATGAACCTGCAAGGCACATTGGCAGCATAAATTTGCATAAACTGCCCCACCTATTGCCTTCCTACTTCCTGTGCTGTAGTTGTTTGTGTAGAGAGAGAGGTCGCAGGCAAGGAAATGTTGTGAGTCGGATACAGGACCCTAAATAGCTGGTGAGAGGTATGTGGTGTTCTAAAAGCATGAAAACTGTATACCTGTGAAATAAAGTGCTTTCGTATGTGTTCTTCTGTGTTTATTGTCCTGTGCATAAAGTTGCACCTTGTGTTTGAAGGTTTAAATTATTTCAGGCTTGCATGGAGGTAGACGTTTCTGAGTAACTTTTATTCATTTATTAAAAGCCTATACTGTCAGGATGGCCGAGAGGTCTAAGGCGCTGTGTTTAGGCCACAGTCTCCTTTGGAGGCGTGGGTTCGAATCCCACTTCTGACATGCCTTTTGGAGATTTAATCTCCTTTATCAGGTTAACATCTGATGGAAGTTGCATCTGTTGGTCTTCACTTGGCACGTTATTCCGTTCTCCTCTTGTCAAGAGAGATGGGGTTTCTCATATATTTAGGTTCTATAACGTCTTGCTGACAAAGCGCAATCCTTACCAAATGAGCATAGGACCCATGTAAGAGGTCATCTGGAAGAGTCATGCTCTTGTATGCCCTGGCCAGACGGGCCCTGCAAATTTGGAAGAATGCCATTCATCTGGTAGACAACTGGACTCCAGCACACTTACAGCAATCTCCTCAGGGCTTTGATCAGGGGCTGCTTAAATTTGCATACTCCACCCTATGTTGTGACTTTGAGATCCCTTGTTGAAATTGCTTTAGCCAGCCAAGAGGTGGCTATTGTCTCAATTTCAAAGCAGCTTTGAGCCGTTCAAGTGGCTGGTGAATAGCACTTTCTCTTTGTTTGCCTCAAAGTTCTAAAGAGTTCTCCATAGGTCCTGCTCTGTACAGATTGTTCAAAGATCTGTTGGAAGTGCATATAATAGGATAAATAAATTGAGGGCATTCCTTTTCAGTACCTCACCTGCATGGCTGTCTGGCCTCTGGAAGATGCTGGGAAAGCAAGTCAGGATGGCCGAGTGGTCTAAGGCGCTGCGTTCAGGTCGCAGTCTCCTCTGGAGGCGTGGGTTCAAATCCCACTTCTGACAGTCCTGTGTTTACTCTAATTTTTTTCTTGAGAAATATGATCATTTCCCTCGCAGTGGCTTATAGGATTGTCTTCTTGGAAGAGTGCAGTGAGTTTTTTTCTTGCTCTAGCCACTATTGGCCTAAGCTCTGTGCATTTTTTGGTTCCTAATATCTTTCTCACCCTTTAGATGAAAAAGCACCATGGGGTCAGGATGGCCGAGTGGTCTAAGGCGCTGCGTTAAGGCCGCAGTCTCTCCTGGAGGCGTGGGTTCGAATCCCACTTCTGACAAAACTTGAATTCCATTTTCTCTCTCAGTTCCTTTAGAATCTCAGCTAAAAATTGGCAATGTAAATAATATCTGAATAAGTACCAAACTTCAGTTTCAACTGCAAAGGCATTTGCCCTATTCTATCTTTAACGTTAATGTAATATTCTTCTAGCACTCGTGGTGTTTTATATTTCTTTTGTGGGGTACTTTAAAAATCTTTTTTATGAAAGAAATGGGTTACATTAAGTCTTGTGATGTTTTAGGTTTCCAATAAGGAGGTTTTAAATTTTATGTCACGTCATTTTCAGATGCTTCTTTCAAGAGATGTTTCCACTATAGAATGCAGAGCAAGGGCAAAAATACAAGTGATAGAGCGAGTGAGTGAGAAGGAGTGTTGTGGAAGGACAGAATGAAACAAAGACAGAGTGAGTGAACTGCAGGGAGGCATAGAAGAGGAGTCTAGTAGTGAAGGAGACCTGCTTTTCCCTGCTCTTGACCTCCCACCCATCCCCAAACAACCACAAACATACCTTCTGTGCAAAGTTGGTATGCAGAATTTCACGCCTCAGCAAGTGAGGGTGAGTCCCAGGCCAGGGGCTAAAGAGCAAAAGAGTGCCTGTGCTCAGACTTTCCCTGCTAGGGATAGTTTATCTGGAACAAGGCCTACTCTCTTGTAT
Source organism: Triturus cristatus (assembly GCF_964204655.1). Classification (NCBI taxonomy): domain Eukaryota; kingdom Metazoa; phylum Chordata; class Amphibia; order Caudata; family Salamandridae; genus Triturus; species Triturus cristatus. The sequence goes on along the minus strand of NC_140589.1, from coordinate 101,326,320 downwards.
CCAGCAAGGATCTAGAAATCCTGCATGAATCTGCAAGGCACATTGGCAGCATAAATTTGCATAAACTGCCCCACCTATTGCCTTCCTACTTCCTGTGCTGTAGTTGTTTGTGTAGAGAGAGAGCTCGCAGGCAAGGAAATGTTGTGAGTCGGATACAGGACCCTAAATAGCTGGTGAGAGGTATGTGGTGTTCTAAAAGCATGAAAACTGTATACCTGTGAAATAAAGTGCTTTCGTATGTGTTCTTCTGTGTTTATTGTCCTGTGCATAAAGTTGCACCTTGTGTTTGAAGGTTTAAATTATTTCAGGCTTGCATTGAGGTAGACGTTTCTGAGTAACTTTTAGTCATTTCTTAAAAGCCTATACTGTCAGGATGGCCGAGAGGTCTAAGGCGCTGTGTTTAGGCCACAGTCTCCTTTGGAGGCGTGGGTTCGAATCCCACTTCTGACATGCCTTTTGGAGATTTAATCTCCTTTATTAGGTTAACATCTGATGGAAGTTGCATCTGTTGGTCTTCACTTGGCACGTTATTCCGTTCTCCTCTTGTCAAGAGAGATGGGGTTTCTCATATATTTAGGTTCTATAACGTCTTGCTGACAAAGCGCAATCCTTACCAAATGAGCATAGGACCCATGTAAGAGGTCATCTGGAAGAGTCATGCTCTTGTATGCCCTGGCCAGACGGGCCCTGCAAATTTGGAAGAATGCCATGCATCTGGTAGACAACTGGACTCCAGCACACTTACAGCAATTTCCTTAGGGCTTTGATCAGGGGCTGCTTAAATTTGCATACTCCACCCTATGTTGTGACTTTGAGATCCCTTGTTGAAATTGCTTTAGCCAGCCAAGAGGTGGCTATTGTCTCAATTTCAAAGCAGCTTTGAGCCGTTCAAGTGGCTGGTGAATAGCACTTTCTCTTTGTTCGCCTCAAAGTTCTAAAGAGTTCTCCATAGGTCCTGCTCTGTACAGATTGTTCAAAGATCTGTTGGAAGTGCATATAATAGGATAAATAAATTGAGGGCATTCCTTTTCAGTACCTCACCTGCATGGCTGTCTGGCCTCTGGAAGATGCTGGGAAAGCAAGTCAGGATGGCCGCGTGGTCTAAGGCGCTGCGTTCAGGTCGCAGTCTCCTCTGGAGGTGTGGGTTCAAATCCCACTTCTGACAGTCCTGTGTATACTCTAATTTTTTTCTTGAGAAATATGATCATTTCCCTCGCAGTGGCTTATAGGATTGTCTTCTTGGAAGAGTGCAGTGAGTTTTTTTCTTGCTCTAGCCACTATTGGCCTAAGCTCTGTGCATTTTTTGGTTCCTAATATCTTTCTCACCCTTTAGATGAAAAAGCAGCATGGGGTCAGGATGGCCGAGTTGTCTAAGGCGCTGCGTTAAGGCCGCAGTCTCTCCTGGAGGCGTCGGTTCAAATCCCACTTCTGACAAAACTTGAATTCCATTTTCTCTCTCAGTTCCTTTAGAATCTCAGCTAAAAATTGGCAATGTAAATAATATCTGAATAAGTACCAAACTTCAGTTTCAACTGCAAATGCATTTGCCCTATTCTATCTTTAACGTTAATGTAATATTCTTCTAGCACTCGTGGTGTTTTATATTTGTTTTGTGGGGTACTTTAAAAATCTTTTTTATGAAAGAAATGGGTTACATTAAGTCTTGTGATGTTTTAGGTTTCCAATAAGGAGGTTTTAAATTTTATGTCACGTCATTTTCAGATGCTTCATTCAAGAGATGTTTCCACTATAGAATGCAGAGCAAGGGCAAAAATACAAGTGATAGAGCGAGTGAGTGAGAAGGAGTGTTGTGGAAGGAGAGAATGAAACAAAGACAGAGTGAGTGAACGGCAGGGAGGCATAGAAGAGTAGTCTAGTAGTGAAGGAGACCTGCTTTTCCCTGCTCTTGACCTCCCACCCATCCCCAAACAACCACAAACATACCTTCTGTGCAAAGTTGGTATGCAGAATTTCACGCCTCAGCAAGTGAGGGTGAATCCCAGGCCAGGGGCTAAAGAGCAAAAGAGTGCCTGTGCTCAGACTTTCCCTGCTAGGGATAGTTTATCTGGAACAAGGCCTACTCTCTTGTATCCAGCAAGGATCTAGAAATCCTGCATGAATCTGCAAGGCACATTGGCAGCATAAATTTGCATAAACTGCCCCACCTATTGCCTTCCTACTTCCTGTGCTGTAGTTGTTTGTGTAGAGAGAGAGGTCGCAGGCAAGGAAATGTTGTGAGTCGGATACAGGACCCTAAATAGCTGGTGAGAGGTATGTGGTGTTCTAAAAGCATGAAAACTGTATACCTGTGAAATAAAGTGCTTTCGTATGTGTTCTTCTGTGTTTATTGTCCTGTGCATAAAGTTGCACCTTGTGTTTGAAGGTTTAAATTATTTCAGGCTTGCATGGAGGTAGACGTTTCTGAGTAACTTTTATTCATTTCTTAAAAGCCTATACTGTCAGGATGGCCGAGAGGTCTAAGGCGCTGTGTTTAGGCCACAGTCTCCTTTGGAGGCGTGGGTTCGAATCCCACTTCTGACATGCCTTTTGGAGATTTAATCTCCTTTATCAGGTTAACATCTGATGGAAGTTGCATCTGTTGGTCTTCACTTGGCACATTATTCCGTTCTCCTCTTGTCAAGAGAGATGGGGTTTCTCATATATTTAGGTTCTATAACGTCTTGCTGACAAAGCGCAATCCTTACCAAATGAGCATAGGACCCATGTAAGAGGTCATCTGGAATAGTCATGCTCTTGTATGCACTGGCCAGACGGGCCCTGCAAATTTGGAAGAATGCCATGCATCTGCTAGACAACTGGACTCCAGCACACTTACAGCAATTTCCTTAGGGCTTTGATCAGGGGCTGCTTAAATTTGCATACTCCACCCTATGTTGTGACTTTGAGATCCCTTGTTGAAATTGCTTTAGCCAGCCAAGAGGTGGCTATTGTCTCAATTTCAAAGCAGCTTTGAGCCGTTCAAGTGGCTGGTGAATAGCACTTTCTCTTTGTTTGCCTCAAAGTTCTAAAGAGTTCTCCATAGGTCCTACTCTGTACAGATTGTTCAAAGATCTGTTGGAAGTGCATATAATAGGATAAATAAATTGAGGGCATTCCTTTTCAGTACCTCACCTGCATGGCTGTCTGGCCTCTGGAAGACGCTGGGAAAACAAGTCAGGATGGCCGAGTGGTCTAAGGCGCTGCGTTCAGGTCGCAGTCTCCTCTGGAGGCGTGGGTTCAAATCCCACTTCTGACAGTCCTGTGTTTACTCTAATTATTTTCTTGAGAAATATGATCATTTCCCTCGCAGTGGCTTATAGGATTGTCTTCTTGGAAGAGTGCAGTGAGTTTTTTTCTTGCTCTAGCCACTATTGGCCTAAGCTCTGTGCATTTTTTGGTTCCTAATATCTTTCTCACCCTTTAGATGAAAAAGCAGCATGGGGTCAGGATGGCCGAGTGGTCTAAGGCGCTGCGTTAAGGCCGCAGTCTCTCCTGGAGGCGTGGGTTCGAATCCCACTTCTGACAAAACTTGAATTCCATTTTCTCTCTCAGTTCCTTTAGAATCTCAGCTAAAAATTGGCAATGTAAATAATATCTGAATAAGTACCAAACTTCAGTTTCAACTGCAAATGCATTTGCCCTATTCTATCTTTAACGTTAATGTAATATTCTTCTAGCACTCGTGGTGTTTTATATTTGTTTTGTGGGGTACTTTAAAAATCTTTTTTATGAAAGAAATGGGTTACATTAAGTCTTGTGATGTTTTAGGTTTCCAATAAGGAGGTTTTAAATTTTATGTCACGTCATTTTCAGATGCTTCATTCAAGAGATGTTTCCACTATAGAATGCAGAGCAAGGGCAAAAATACAAGTGATAGAGCGAGTGAGTGAGAAGGAGTGTTGTGGAAGGAGAGAATGAAACAAAGACAGAGTGAGTGAATGGCAGGGAGGCATAGAAGAGGAGTCTAGTAGTGAAGGAGACCTGCTTTTCCCTGCTCTTGACCTCCCACCCATCCCCAAACAACCACAAACATACCTTCTGTGCAAAGTTGGTATGCAGAATTTCACGCCTCAGCAAGTGAGGGTGAATCCCAGGCCAGGGGCTAAAGAGCAAAAGAGTGCCTGTGCTCAGACTTTCCCTGCTAGGGATAGTTTATCTGGAACAAGGCCTACTCTCTTGTATCCAGCAAGGATCTAGAAATCCTGCATGAATCTGCAAGGCACATTGGCAGCATAAATTTGCATAAACTGCCCCACCTATTGCCTTCCTACTTCCTGTGCTGTAGTTGTTTGTGTAGAGAGAGAGGTCGCAGGCAAGGAAATGTTGTGAGTCGGATACAGGACCCTAAATAGCTGGTGAGAGGTATGTGGTGTTCTAAAAGCATGAAAACTGTATACCTGTGAAATAAAGTGCTTTCGTATGTGTTCTTCTGTGTTTATTGTCCTGTGCATAAAGTTGCACCTTGTGTTTGAAGGTTTAAATTATTTCAGGCTTGCATGGAGGTAGACGTTTCTGAGTAACTTTTATTCATTTCTTAAAAGCCTATACTGTCAGGATGGCCGAGAGGTCTAAGGCGCTGTGTTTAGGCCACAGTCTCCTTTGGAGGCGTGGGTTCGAATCCCACTTCTGACATGCCTTTTGGAGATTTAATCGCCTTTATCAGGTTAACATCTGATGGAAGTTGCATCTGTTGGTCTTCACTTGGCACGTTATTCCGTTCTCCTCTTGTCAAGAGAGATGGGGTTTCTCATATATTTAGGTTCTATAACGTCTTGCTGACAAAGCGCAATCCTTACCAAATGAGCATAGGACCCATGTAAGAGGTCATCTGGAAGAGTCATGCTCTTGTATGCCCTGGCCAGACGGGCCCTGCAAATTTGGAAGAATGCCATGCATCTGGTAGACAACTTGACTCCAGCACACTTACAGCAATTTCCTTAGGGCTTTGATCAGGGGCTGCTTAAATTTGCATACTCCACCCTATGTTGTGACTTTGAGATCCCTTGTTGAAATTGCTTTAGCCAGCCAAGAGGTGGCTATTGTCTCAATTTCAAAGCAGCTTTGAGCCGTTCAAATGGCTGGTGAATAGCACTTTCTCTTTGTTCGCCTCAAAGTTCTAAAGAGTTCTCCATAGGTCCTGCTCTGTACAGATTGTTCAAAGATCTGTTGGAAGTGCATATAATAGGATAAATAAATTGAGGGCATTCCTTTTCAGTACCTCACCTGCATGGCTGTCTGGCCTCTGGAAGATGCTGGGAAAGCAAGTCAGGATGGCCGAGTGGTCTAAGGCGCTGCGTTCAGGTCGCAGTCTCCTCTGGAGGTGTGGGTTCAAATCCCACTTCTGACAGTCCTGTGTTTACTCTAATTTTTTTCTTGAGAAATATGATCATTTCCCTCGCAGTGGCTTATAGGATTGTCTTCTTGGAAGAGTGCAGTGAGTTTTTTTCTTGCTCTAGCCACTATTGGCCTAAGCTCTGTGCATTTTTTGGTTCCTAATATCTTTCTCACCCTTTAGATGAAAAAACAGCATGGGGTCAGGATGGCCGAGTGGTCTAAGGCGCTGCGTTAAGGCCGCAGTCTCTCCTGGAGGCGTGGGTTCAAATCCCACTTCTGACAAAACTTGAATTCCATTTTCTCTCTCAGTTCCTTTAGAATCTCAGCTAAAAATTGGCAATGTAAATAATATCTGAATAAGTACCAAACTTCAGTTTCAACTGCAAATGCATTTGCCCTATTCTATCTTTAACGTTAATGTAATATTCTTCTAGCACTCGTGGTGTTTTATATTTCTTTTTTGGGGTACTTTAAAAATCTTTTTTATGAAAGAAATGGGTTACATTAAGTCTTGTGATGTTTTAGGTTTACAATAAGGAGGTTTTAAACTTTATGTCACGTCATTTTCAGATGCTTCATTCAAGAGATGTTTCCACTATAGAATGCAGAGCAAGGGCAAAAATACAAGTGATAGAGCGAGTGAGTGAGAAGGAGTGTTGTGGAAGGAGAGAATGAAACAAAGACAGAGTGAGTGAACGGCAGGGAGGCATAGAAGAGGAGTCTAGTAGTGAAGGAGACCTGCTTTTCCCTGCTCTTGACCTCCCACCCATCCCCAAACAACCACAAACATACCTTCTGTGCATAGTTGGTATGCAGAATTTCACGCCTCAGCAAGTGAGGGTGAGTCCCAGGCCAGGGGCTAAAGAGCAAAAGAGTGCCTGTGCTCAGACTTTCCCTGCTAGGGATAGTTTATCTGGAACAAACCCTACTCTCTTGTATCCAGCAAGGATCTAGAAATCCTGCATGAATCTGCAAGGCACATTGGCAGCATAAATTTGCATAAACTGCCCCACCTATTGCCTTCCTACTTCCTGTGCTGTAGTTGTTTGTGTAGAGAGAGAGGTCGCAGGCAAGGAAATGTTGTGAGTCGGATACAGGACCCTAAATAGCTGGTGAGAGGTATGTGGTGTTCTAAAAGCATGAAAACTGTATACCTGTGAAATAAAGTGCTTTCGTATGTGTTCTTCTGTGTTTATTGTCCTGTGCATAAAGTTGCACCTTGTGTTTGAAGGTTTAAATTATTTCAGGCTTGCATGGAGGTAGACGTTTCTGAGTAACTTTTATTCATTTCTTAAAAGCCTATACTGTCAGGATGGCCGAGAGGTCTAAGGCGCTGTGTTTAGGCCACAGTCTCCTTTGGAGGCGTGGGTTCGAATCCCACTTCTGACATGCCTTTTGGAGATTTAATCTCCTTTATCAGGTTAACATCTGATGGAAGTTGCATCTGTTGGTCTTCACTTGGCACGTTATTCCGTTCTCCTCTTGTCAAGAGAGATGGGGTTTCTCATATATTTAGGTTCTATAACGTCTTGCTGACAAAGCGCAATCCTTACCAAATGAGCATAGGACCCATGTAAGAGGTCATCTGGAAGAGTCATGCTCTTGTATGCCCTGGCCAGACGGGCCCTGCAAATTTGGAAGAATGCCATGCATCTGGTAGACAACTGGACTCCAGCACACTTACAGCAATTTCCTTAGGGCTTTGATCAGGGGCTGCTTAAATTTGCATACTCCACCCTATGTTGTGACTTTGAGATCCCTTGTTGAAATTGCTTTAGCCAGCCAAGAGGTGGCTATTGTCTCAATTTCAAAGCAGCTTTGAGCCGTTCAAGTGGCTGGTGAATAGCACTTTCTCTTTGTTCGCCTCAAAGTTCTAAAGAGTTCTCCATAGGTCCTGCTCTGTACAGATTGTTCAAAGATCTGTTGGAAGTGCATATAATAGGATAAATAAATTGAGGGCATTCCTTTTCAGTACCTCACCTGCATGGCTGTCTGGCCTCTGGAAGATGCTGGGAAAGAAAGTCAGGATGGCCGAGTGGTCTAAGGCGCTGCGTTCAGGTCGCGGTCTTCTCTGGAGGCGTGGGTTCAAATCCCACTTCTGACAGTCCTGTGTTTACTCTAATTATTTTCTTGAGAAATATGATCATTTCCCTCGCAGTGGCTTATAGGATTGTCTTCTTGGAAGAGTGCAGTGAGTTTTTTTCTTGCTCTAGCCACTATTGGCCTCAGCTCTGTGCATTTTTTGGTTCCTAATATCTTTCTCACCCTTTAGATGAAAAAGCAGCATGGGGTCAGGATGGCCGAGTGGTCTAAGGCGCTGCGTTAAGGCCGCAGTCTCTCCTGGAGGCGTGGGTTCGAATCCCACTTCTGACAAAACTTGAATTCCATTTTCTCTCTCAGTTCCTTTAGAATCTCAGCTAAAAATTGGCAATGTAAATAATATCTGAATAAGTACCAAACTTCAGTTTCAACTGCAAATGCATTTGCCCTATTCTATCTTTAACGTTAATGTAATATTCTTCTAGCACTCGTGGTGTTTTATATTTGTTTTGTGGGGTACTTTAAAAATCTTTTTTATGAAAGAAATGGGTTACATTAAGTCTTGTGATGTTTTAGGTTTCCAATAAGGAGGTTTTAAATTTTATGTCACGTCATTTTCAGATGCTTAATTCAAGAGATGTTTCCACTATACAATGCAGAGCAAGGGCAAAAATACAAGTGATAGAGCGTGTTGTGGAAGGAGAGAATGAAACAAAGACAGAGTGAGTGAATGGCAGGGAGGCATAGAAGAGGAGTCTAGTAGTGAAGGAGACCTGCTTTTCCCTGCTCTTGACCTCCCACCCATCCCCAAACAACCACAAACATACCTTCTGTGCAAAGTTGGTATGCAGAATTTCACGCCTCAGCAAGTGAGGGTGAGTCCCAGGCCAGGGGCTAAAGAGCAAAAGAGTGCCTGTGCTCAGACTTTCCCTGCTAGGGATAGTTTATCTGGAACAAGGCCTACTCTCTTGTATCCAGCAAGGATCTAGAAATCCTGCATGAATCTGCAAGGCACATTGGCAGCATAAATTTGCATAAACTGCCCCACCTATTGCCTTCCTACTTCCTGTGCTGTAGTTGTTTGTGTAGAGAGAGAGGTCGCAGGCAAGGAAATGTTGTGAGTCGGATACAGGACCCTAAATAGCTGGTGAGAGGTATGTGGTGTTCTAAAAGCATGAAAACTGTATACCTGTGAAATAAAGTGCTTTCGTATGTGTTCTTCTGTGTTTATTGTCCTGTGCATAAAGTTGCACCTTGTGTTTGAAGGTTTAAATTATTTCAGGCTTGCATTGAGGTAGACGTTTCTGAGTAACTTTTATTCATTTCTTAAAAGCATATACTGTCAGGATGGCCGAGAGGTCTAAGGCGCTGTGTTTAGGCCACAGTCTCCTTTGGAGGCGTGGGTTCGAATCCCACTTCTGACATGCCTTTTGGAGATTTAATCTCCTATATCAGGTTAACATCTGATGGAAGTTGCATCTGTTGGTCTTCACTTGGCACGTTATTCCGTTCTCCTCTTGTCAAGAGAGATGGGGTTTCTCATATATTTAGGTTCTATAACGTCTTGCTGACAAAGCGCAATCCTTACCAAATGAGCATAGGACCCATGTAAGAGGTCATCTGGAAGAGTCATGCTCTTGTATGCCCTGGCCAGACGGGCCCTGCAAATTTGGAAGAATGCCATTCATCTGGTAGACAACTGGACTCCAGCACACTTACAGCAATTTCCTCAGGGCTTTGATCAGGGGCTGCTTAAATTTGCATACTCCACCCTATGTTGTGACTTTGAGATCCCTTGTTGAAATTGCTTTAGCCAGCCAAGAGGTGGCTATTGTCTCAATTTCAAAGCAGCTTTGAGCCGTTCAAGTGGCTGGTGAATAGCACTTTCTCTTTGTTTGCCTCAAAGTTCTAAAGAGTTCTCCATAGGTCCTGCTCTGTACAGATTGTTCAAAGATCTGTTGGAAGTGCATATAATAGGATAAATAAATTGAGGGCATTCCTTTTCAGTACCTCACCTGCATGGCTGTCTGGCCTCTGGAAGATGCTGGGAAAGCAAGTCAGGATGGCCGAGTGGTCTAAGGCGCTGCGTTCAGGTCGCAGTCTCCTCTGGAGGCGTGGGTTCAAATCCCACTCCTGACAGTCCTGTGTTTACTCTAATTTTTTTCTTGAGAAATATGATCATTTCCCTCGCAGTGGCTTATAGGATTGTCTTCTTGGAAGAGTGCAGTGAGTTTTTTTCTTGCTCTAGCCACTATTGGCCTCAGCTCTGTGCATTTTTTGGTTCCTAATATCTTTCTCACCCTTTAGATGAAAAAGCAGCATTGGGTCAGGATGGCCGAGTGGTCTAAGGCGCTGCGTTAAGGCCGTAGTTTCTCCTGGAGGCGTGGGTTCGAATCCCACTTCTGACAAAACTTGAATTCCATTTTCTCTCTCAGTTCCTTTAGAATCTCAGCTAAAAATTGGCAATGTAAATAATATCTGAATAAGTACCAAACTTCAGTTTCAACTGCAAATGCATTTGCCCTATTCTATCTTTAACGTTAATGTAATATTCTTCTAGCACTCGTGGTGTTTTATATTTCTTTTGTGGGGTACTTTAAAAATCTTTTTTATGAAAGAAATGGGTTACATTAAGTCTTGTGATGTTTTAGGTTTCCAATAAGGAGGTTTTAAATTTTATGTCACGTCATTTTCAGATGCTTCATTCAAGAGATGTTTCCACTATAGAATGCAGAGCAAGGGCAAAAATACAAGTGATAGAGCGAAGGAGTGAGAAGGAGTGTTGTGGAAGGAGAGAATGAAACAAAAACAGAGTGAGTGAACGGCAGGGAGGCATAGAAGAGTAGTCTAGTAAAGAAGGAGACCTGCTTTTCCCTGCTCTTGACCTCCCACCCATCCCCCAAACAACCACAAACATACCTTCTGTGCAAAGTTGGTATGCAGAATTTCATGCCTCAGCAAGTGAGGGTGAGTCCCAGGCCAGGGGCTAAAGAGCAAAAGAGTGCCTGTGCTCAGACTTTCCCTGCTAGGGATAGTTTATCTGGAACAAGGCCTACTCTCTTGTATCCAGCAAGGATCTAGAAATCCTGCATGAACCTGCAAGGCACATTGGCAGCATAAATTTGCATAAACTGCCCCACCTATTGCCTTCCTACTTCCTTTGCTGTAGTTGTTTGTGTAGAGAGAGAGGTCGCAGGCAAGGAAATGTTGTGAGTCGGATACAGGACCCTAAATAGCTGGTGAGAGGTATGTGGTGTTCTAAAAGCATGAAAACTGTATACCTGTGAAATAAAGTGCTTTCGTATGTGTTCTTCTGTGTTTATTGTCCTGTGCATAAAGTTGCACCTTGTGTTTGAAGGTTTAAATTATTTCAGGCTTGCATGGAGGTAGACGTTTCTGAGTAACTTTTATTCATTTATTAAAAGCCTATACTGTCAGGATGGCCGAGAGGTCTAAGGCGCTGTGTTTAGGCCACAGTCTCCTTTGGAGGCGTGGGTTCGAATCCCACTTCTGACATGCCTTTTGGAGATTTAATCTCCTTTATCAGGTTAACATCTGATGGAAGTTGCATCTGTTGGTCTTCACTTGGCACGTTATTCCGTTCTCCTCTTGTCAAGAGAGATGGGGTTTCTCATATATTTAGGTTCTATAACGTCTTGCTGACAAAGCGCAATCCTTACCAAATGAGCATAGGACCCATGTAAGAGGTCATCTGGAAGAGTCATGCTCTTGTATGCCCTGGCCAGACGGGCCCTGCAAATTTGGAAGAATGCCATTCATCTGGTAGACAACTGGACTCCAGCACACTTACAGCAATCTCCTCAGGGCTTTGATCAGGGGCTGCTTAAATTTGCATACTCCACCCTATGTTGTGACTTTGAGATCCCTTGTTGAAATTGCTTTAGCCAGCCAAGAGGTGGCTATTGTCTCAATTTCAAAGCAGCTTTGAGCCGTTCAAGTGGCTGGTGAATAGCACTTTCTCTTTGTTTGCCTCAAAGTTCTAAAGAGTTCTCCATAGGTCCTGCTCTGTACAGATTGTTCAAAGATCTGTTGGAAGTGCATATAATAGGATAAATAAATTGAGGGCATTCCTTTTCAGTACCTCACCTGCATGGCTGTCTGGCCTCTGGAAGATGCTGGGAAAGCAAGTCAGGATGGCCGAGTGGTCTAAGGCGCTGCGTTCAGGTCGCAGTCTCCTCTGGAGGCGTGGGTTCAAATCCCACTTCTGACAGTCCTGTGTTTACTCTAATTTTTTTCTTGAGAAATATGATCATTTCCCTCGCAGTGGCTTATAGGATTGTCTTCTTGGAAGAGTGCAGTGAGTTTTTTTCTTGCTCTAGCCACTATTGGCCTAAGCTCTGTGCATTTTTTGGTTCCTAATATCTTTCTCACCCTTTAGATGAAAAAGCACCATGGGGTCAGGATGGCCGAGTGGTCTAAGGCGCTGCGTTAAGGCCGCAGTCTCTCCTGGAGGCGTGGGTTCGAATCCCACTTCTGACAAAACTTGAATTCCATTTTCTCTCTCAGTTCCTTTAGAATCTCAGCTAAAAATTGGCAATGTAAATAATATCTGAATAAGTACCAAACTTCAGTTTCAACTGCAAAGGCATTTGCCCTATTCTATCTTTAACGTTAATGTAATATTCTTCTAGCACTCGTGGTGTTTTATATTTCTTTTGTGGGGTACTTTAAAAATCTTTTTTATGAAAGAAATGGGTTACATTAAGTCTTGTGATGTTTTAGGTTTCCAATAAGGAGGTTTTAAATTTTATGTCACGTCATTTTCAGATGCTTCTTTCAAGAGATGTTTCCACTATAGAATGCAGAGCAAGGGCAAAAATACAAGTGATAGAGCGAGTGAGTGAGAAGGAGTGTTGTGGAAGGACAGAATGAAACAAAGACAGAGTGAGTGAACTGCAGGGAGGCATAGAAGAGGAGTCTAGTAGTGAAGGAGACCTGCTTTTCCCTGCTCTTGACCTCCCACCCATCCCCAAACAACCACAAACATACCTTCTGTGCAAAGTTGGTATGCAGAATTTCACGCCTCAGCAAGTGAGGGTGAGTCCCAGGCCAGGGGCTAAAGAGCAAAAGAGTGCCTGTGCTCAGACTTTCCCTGCTAGGGATAGTTTATCTGGAACAAGGCCTACTCTCTTGTATCCAGCAAGGATCTAGAAATCCTGCATGAATCTGCAAGGCACATTGGCAGCATAAATTTGCATAAACTGCCCCACCTATTGCCTTCCTACTTCCTGTGCTGTAGTTGTTTGTGTAGAGAGAGAGCTCGCAGGCAAGGAAATGTTGTGAGTCGGATACAGGACCCTAAATAGCTGGTGAGAGGTATGTGGTGTTCTAAAAGCATGAAAACTGTATACCTGTGAAATAAAGTGCTTTCGTATGTGTTCTTCTGTGTTTATTGTCCTGTGCATAAAGTTGCACCTTGTGTTTGAAGGTTTAAATTATTTCAGGCTTGCATTGAGGTAGACGTTTCTGAGTAACTTTTAGTCATTTCTTAAAAGCCTATACTGTCAGGATGGCCGAGAGGTCTAAGGCGCTGTGTTTAGGCCACAGTCTCCTTTGGAGGCGTGGGTTCGAATCCCACTTCTGACATGCCTTTTGGAGATTTAATCTCCTTTATTAGGTTAACATCTGATGGAAGTTGCATCTGTTGGTCTTCACTTGGCACGTTATTCCGTTCTCCTCTTGTCAAGAGAGATGGGGTTTCTCATATATTTAGGTTCTATAACGTCTTGCTGACAAAGCGCAATCCTTACCAAATGAGCATAGGACCCATGTAAGAGGTCATCTGGAAGAGTCATGCTCTTGTATGCCCTGGCCAGACGGGCCCTGCAAATTTGGAAGAATGCCATGCATCTGGTAGACAACTGGACTCCAGCACACTTACAGCAATTTCCTTAGGGCTTTGATCAGGGGCTGCTTAAATTTGCATACTCCACCCTATGTTGTGACTTTGAGATCCCTTGTTGAAATTGCTTTAGCCAGCCAAGAGGTGGCTATTGTCTCAATTTCAAAGCAGCTTTGAGCCGTTCAAGTGGCTGGTGAATAGCACTTTCTCTTTGTTCGCCTCAAAGTTCTAAAGAGTTCTCCATAGGTCCTGCTCTGTACAGATTGTTCAAAGATCTGTTGGAAGTGCATATAATAGGATAAATAAATTGAGGGCATTCCTTTTCAGTACCTCACCTGCATGGCTGTCTGGCCTCTGGAAGATGCTGGGAAAGCAAGTCAGGATGGCCGCGTGGTCTAAGGCGCTGCGTTCAGGTCGCAGTCTCCTCTGGAGGTGTGGGTTCAAATCCCACTTCTGACAGTCCTGTGTATACTCTAATTTTTTTCTTGAGAAATATGATCATTTCCCTCGCAGTGGCTTATAGGATTGTCTTCTTGGAAGAGTGCAGTGAGTTTTTTTCTTGCTCTAGCCACTATTGGCCTAAGCTCTGTGCATTTTTTGGTTCCTAATATCTTTCTCACCCTTTAGATGAAAAAGCAGCATGGGGTCAGGATGGCCGAGTTGTCTAAGGCGCTGCGTTAAGGCCGCAGTCTCTCCTGGAGGCGTCGGTTCAAATCCCACTTCTGACAAAACTTGAATTCCATTTTCTCTCTCAGTTCCTTTAGAATCTCAGCTAAAAATTGGCAATGTAAATAATATCTGAATAAGTACCAAACTTCAGTTTCAACTGCAAATGCATTTGCCCTATTCTATCTTTAACGTTAATGTAATATTCTTCTAGCACTCGTGGTGTTTTATATTTGTTTTGTGGGGTACTTTAAAAATCTTTTTTATGAAAGAAATGGGTTACATTAAGTCTTGTGATGTTTTAGGTTTCCAATAAGGAGGTTTTAAATTTTATGTCACGTCATTTTCAGATGCTTCATTCAAGAGATGTTTCCACTATAGAATGCAGAGCAAGGGCAAAAATACAAGTGATAGAGCGAGTGAGTGAGAAGGAGTGTTGTGGAAGGAGAGAATGAAACAAAGACAGAGTGAGTGAACGGCAGGGAGGCATAGAAGAGGAGTCTAGTAGTGAAGGAGACCTGCTTTTCCCTGCTCTTGACCTCCCACCCATCCCCAAACAACCACAAACATACCTTCTGTGCATAGTTGGTATGCAGAATTTCACGCCTCAGCAAGTGAGGGTGAGTCCCAGGCCAGGGGCTAAAGAGCAAAAGAGTGCCTGTGCTCAGACTTTCCCTGCTAGGGATAGTTTATCTGGAACAAGGCCTACTCTCTTGTATCCAGCAAGGATCTAGAAATCCTGCATGAATCTGCAAGGCACATTGGCAGCATAAATTTGCATAAACTGCCCCACCTATTGCCTTCCTACTTCCTGTGCTGTAGTTGTTTGTGTAGAGAGAGAGGTCGCAGGCAAGGAAATGTTGTGAGTCGGATACAGGACCCTAAATAGCTGGTGAGAGGTATGTGGTGTTCTAAAAGCATGAAAACTGTATACCTGTGAAATAAAGTGCTTTCGTATGTGTTCTTCTGTGTTTATTGTCCTGTGCATAAAGTTGCACCTTGTGTTTGAAGGTTTAAATTATTTCAGGCTTGCATGGAGGTAGACGTTTCTGAGTAACTTTTATTCATTTCTTAAAAGCCTATACTGTCAGGATGGCCGAGAGGTCTAAGGCGCTGTGTTTAGGCCACAGTCTCCTTTGGAGGCGTGGGTTCGAATCCCACTTCTGACATGCCTTTTGGAGATTTAATCTCCTTTATCAGGTTAACATCTGATGGAAGTTGCATCTGTTGGTCTTCACTTGGCACGTTATTCCGTTCTCCTCTTGTCAAGAGAGATGGGGTTTCTCATATATTTAGGTTCTATAACGTCTTGCTGACAAAGCGCAATCCTTACCAAATGAGCATAGGACCCATGTAAGAGGTCATCTGGAAGAGTCATGCTCTTGTATGCCCTGGCCAGACGGGCCCTGCAAATTTGGAAGAATGCCATGCATCTGGTAGACAACTGGACTCCAGCACACTTACAGCAATTTCCTTAGGGCTTTGATCAGGGGCTGCTTAAATTTGCATACTCCACCCTATGTTGTGACTTTGAGATCCCTTGTTGAAATTGCTTTAGCCAGCCAAGAGGTGGCTATTGTCTCAATTTCAAAGCAGCTTTGAGCCGTTCAAGTGGCTGGTGAATAGCACTTTCTCTTTGTTCGCCTCAAAGTTCTAAAGAGTTCTCCATAGGTCCTGCTCTGTACAGATTGTTCAAAGATCTGTTGGAAGTGCATATAATAGGATAAATAAATTGAGGGCATTCCTTTTCAGTACCTCACCTGCATGGCTGTCTGGCCTCTGGAAGATGCTGGGAAAGAAAGTCAGGATGGCCTAGTGGTCTAAGGCGCTGCGTTCAGGTCGCGGTCTTCTCTGGAGGCGTGGGTTCAAATCCCACTTCTGACAGTCCTGTGTTTACTCTAATTATTTTCTTGAGAAATATGATCATTTCCCTCGCAGTGGCTTATAGGATTGTCTTCTTGGAAGAGTGCAGTGAGTTTTTTTCTTGCTCTAGCCACTATTGGCCTCAGCTCTGTGCATTTTTTGGTTCCTAATATCTTTCTCACCCTTTAGATGAAAAAGCAGCATGGGGTCAGGATGGCCGAGTGGTCTAAGGCGCTGCGTTAAGGCCGCAGTCTCTCCTGGAGGCGTGGGTTCGAATCCCACTTCTGACAAAACTTGAATTCCATTTTCTCTCTCAGTTCCTTTAGAATCTCAGCTAAAAATTGGCAATGTAAATAATATCTGAATAAGTACCAAACTTCAGTTTCAACTGCAAATGCATTTGCCCTATTCTATCTTTAACGTTAATGTAATATTCTTCTAGCACTCGTGGTGTTTTATATTTGTTTTGTGGGGTACTTTAAAAATCTTTTTTATGAAAGAAATGGGTTACATTAAGTCTTGTGATGTTTTAGGTTTCCAATAAGGAGGTTTTAAATTTTATGTCACGTCATTTTCAGATGCTTAATTCAAGAGATGTTTCCACTATACAATGCAGAGCAAGGGCAAAAATACAAGTGATAGAGCGTGTTGTGGAAGGAGAGAATGAAACAAAGACAGAGTGAGTGAATGGCAGGGAGGCATAGAAGAGGAGTCTAGTAGTGAAGGAGACCTGCTTTTCCCTGCTCTTGACCTCCCACCCATCCCCAAACAACCACAAACATACCTTCTGTGCAAAGTTGGTATGCAGAATTTCACGCCTCAGCAAGTGAGGGTGAGTCCCAGGCCAGGGGCTAAAGAGCAAAAGAGTGCCTGTGCTCAGACTTTCCCTGCTAGGGATAGTTTATCTGGAACAAGGCCTACTCTCTTGTATCCAGCAAGGATCTAGAAATCCTGCATGAATCTGCAAGGCACATTGGCAGCATAAATTTGCATAAACTGCCCCACCTATTGCCTTCCTACTTCCTGTGCTGTAGTTGTTTGTGTAGAGAGAGAGCTCGCAGGCAAGGAAATGTTGTGAGTCGGATACAGGACCCTAAATAGCTGGTGAGAGGTATGTGGTGTTCTAAAAGCATGAAAACTGTATACCTGTGAAATAAAGTGCTTTCGTATGTGTTCTTCTGTGTTTATTGTCCTGTGCATAAAGTTGCACCTTGTGTTTGAAGGTTTAAATTATTTCAGGCTTGCATTGAGGTAGACGTTTCTGAGTAACTTTTATTCATTTCTTAAAAGCATATACTGTCAGGATGGCCGAGAGGTCTAAGGCGCTGTGTTTAGGCCACAGTCTCCTTTGGAGGCGTGGGTTCGAATCCCACTTCTGACATGCCTTTTGGAGATTTAATCTCCTATATCAGGTTAACATCTGATGGAAGTTGCATCTGTTGGTCTTCACTTGGCACGTTATTCCGTTCTCCTCTTGTCAAGAGAGATGGGGTTTCTCATATATTTAGGTTCTATAACGTCTTGCTGACAAAGCGCAATCCTTACCAAATGAGCATAGGACCCATGTAAGAGGTCATCTGGAAGAGTCATGCTCTTGTATGCCCTGGCCAGACGGGCCCTGCAAATTTGGAAGAATGCCATTCATCTGGTAGACAACTGGACTCCAGCACACTTACAGCAATTTCCTCAGGGCTTTGATCAGGGGCTGCTTAAATTTGCATACTCCACCCTATGTTGTGACTTTGAGATCCCTTGTTGAAATTGCTTTAGCCAGCCAAGAGGTGGCTATTGTCTCAATTTCAAAGCAGCTTTGAGCCGTTCAAGTGGCTGGTGAATAGCACTTTCTCTTTGTTTGCCTCAAAGTTCTAAAGAGTTCTCCATAGGTCCTGCTCTGTACAGATTGTTCAAAGATCTGTTGGAAGTGCATATAATAGGATAAATAAATTGAGGGCATTCCTTTTCAGTACCTCACCTGCATGGCTGTCTGGCCTCTGGAAGATGCTGGGAAAGCAAGTCAGGATGGCCGAGTGGTCTAAGGCGCTGCGTTCAGGTCGCAGTCTCCTCTGGAGGCGTGGGTTCAAATCCCACTCCTGACAGTCCTGTGTTTACTCTAATTTTTTTCTTGAGAAATATGATCATTTCCCTCGCAGTGGCTTATAGGATTGTCTTCTTGGAAGAGTGCAGTGAGTTTTTTTCTTGCTCTAGCCACTATTGGCCTCAGCTCTGTGCATTTTTTGGTTCCTAATATCTTTCTCACCCTTTAGATGAAAAAGCAGCATTGGGTCAGGATGGCCGAGTGGTCTAAGGCGCTGCGTTAAGGCCGTAGTTTCTCCTGGAGGCGTGGGTTCGAATCCCACTTCTGACAAAACTTGAATTCCATTTTCTCTCTCAGTTCCTTTAGAATCTCAGCTAAAAATTGGCAATGTAAATAATATCTGAATAAGTACCAAACTTCAGTTTCAACTGCAAATGCATTTGCCCTATTCTATCTTTAACGTTAATGTAATATTCTTCTAGCACTCGTGGTGTTTTATATTTCTTTTGTGGGGTACTTTAAAAATCTTTTTTATGAAAGAAATGGGTTACATTAAGTCTTGTGATGTTTTAGGTTTCCAATAAGGAGGTTTTAAATTTTATGTCACGTCATTTTCAGATGCTTCATTCAAGAGATGTTTCCACTATAGAATGCAGAGCAAGGGCAAAAATACAAGTGATAGAGCGAAGGAGTGAGAAGGAGTGTTGTGGAAGGAGAGAATGAAACAAAAACAGAGTGAGTGAACGGCAGGGAGGCATAGAAGAGTAGTCTAGTAAAGAAGGAGACCTGCTTTTCCCTGCTCTTGACCTCCCACCCATCCCCCAAACAACCACAAACATACCTTCTGTGCAAAGTTGGTATGCAGAATTTCATGCCTCAGCAAGTGAGGGTGAGTCCCAGGCCAGGGGCTAAAGAGCAAAAGAGTGCCTGTGCTCAGACTTTCCCTGCTAGGGATAGTTTATCTGGAACAAGGCCTACTCTCTTGTATCCAGCAAGGATCTAGAAATCCTGCATGAACCTGCAAGGCACATTGGCAGCATAAATTTGCATAAACTGCCCCACCTATTGCCTTCCTACTTCCTGTGCTGTAGTTGTTTGTGTAGAGAGAGAGGTCGCAGGCAAGGAAATGTTGTGAGTCGGATACAGGACCCTAAATAGCTGGTGAGAGGTATGTGGTGTTCTAAAAGCATGAAAACTGTATACCTGTGAAATAAAGTGCTTTCGTATGTGTTCTTCTGTGTTTATTGTCCTGTGCATAAAGTTGCACCTTGTGTTTGAAGGTTTAAATTATTTCAGGCTTGCATGGAGGTAGACGTTTCTGAGTAACTTTTATTCATTTATTAAAAGCCTATACTGTCAGGATGGCCGAGAGGTCTAAGGCGCTGTGTTTAGGCCACAGTCTCCTTTGGAGGCGTGGGTTCGAATCCCACTTCTGACATGCCTTTTGGAGATTTAATCTCCTTTATCAGGTTAACATCTGATGGAAGTTGCATCTGTTGGTCTTCACTTGGCACGTTATTCCGTTCTCCTCTTGTCAAGAGAGATGGGGTTTCTCATATATTTAGGTTCTATAACGTCTTGCTGACAAAGCGCAATCCTTACCAAATGAGCATAGGACCCATGTAAGAGGTCATCTGGAAGAGTCATGCTCTTGTATGCCCTGGCCAGACGGGCCCTGCAAATTTGGAAGAATGCCATTCATCTGGTAGACAACTGGACTCCAGCACACTTACAGCAATCTCCTCAGGGCTTTGATCAGGGGCTGCTTAAATTTGCATACTCCACCCTATGTTGTGACTTTGAGATCCCTTGTTGAAATTGCTTTAGCCAGCCAAGAGGTGGCTATTGTCTCAATTTCAAAGCAGCTTTGAGCCGTTCAAGTGGCTGGTGAATAGCACTTTCTCTTTGTTTGCCTCAAAGTTCTAAAGAGTTCTCCATAGGTCCTGCTCTGTACAGATTGTTCAAAGATCTGTTGGAAGTGCATATAATAGGATAAATAAATTGAGGGCATTCCTTTTCAGTACCTCACCTGCATGGCTGTCTGGCCTCTGGAAGATGCTGGGAAAGCAAGTCAGGATGGCCGAGTGGTCTAAGGCGCTGCGTTCAGGTCGCAGTCTCCTCTGGAGGCGTGGGTTCAAATCCCACTTCTGACAGTCCTGTGTTTACTCTAATTTTTTTCTTGAGAAATATGATCATTTCCCTCGCAGTGGCTTATAGGATTGTCTTCTTGGAAGAGTGCAGTGAGTTTTTTTCTTGCTCTAGCCACTATTGGCCTAAGCTCTGTGCATTTTTTGGTTCCTAATATCTTTCTCACCCTTTAGATGAAAAAGCACCATGGGGTCAGGATGGCCGAGTGGTCTAAGGCGCTGCGTTAAGGCCGCAGTCTCTCCTGGAGGCGTGGGTTCGAATCCCACTTCTGACAAAACTTGAATTCCATTTTCTCTCTCAGTTCCTTTAGAATCTCAGCTAAAAATTGGCAATGTAAATAATATCTGAATAAGTACCAAACTTCAGTTTCAACTGCAAAGGCATTTGCCCTATTCTATCTTTAACGTTAATGTAATATTCTTCTAGCACTCGTGGTGTTTTATATTTCTTTTGTGGGGTACTTTAAAAATGTTTTTTATGAAAGAAATGGGTTACATTAAGTCTTGTGATGTTTTAGGTTTCCAATAAGGAGGTTTTAAATTTTATGTCACGTCATTTTCAGATGCTTCTTTCAAGAGATGTTTCCACTATAGAATGCAGAGCAAGGGCAAAAATACAAGTGATAGAGCGAGTGAGTGAGAAGGAGTGTTGTGGAAGGACAGAATGAAACAAAGACAGAGTGAGTGAACTGCAGGGAGGCATAGAAGAGGAGTCTAGTAGTGAAGGAGACCTGCTTTTCCCTGCTCTTGACCTCCCACCCATCCCCAAACAACCACAAACATACCTTCTGTGCAAAGTTGGTATGCAGAATTTCACGCCTCAGCAAGTGAGGGTGAGTCCCAGGCCAGGGGCTAAAGAGCAAAAGAGTGCCTGTGCTCAGACTTTCCCTGCTAGGGATAGTTTATCTGGAACAAGGCCTACTCTCTTGTATCCAGCAAGGATCTAGAAATCCTGCATGAATCTGCAAGGCACATTGGCAGCATAAATTTGCATAAACTGCCCCACCTATTGCCTTCCTACTTCCTGTGCTGTAGTTGTTTGTGTAGAGAGAGAGCTCGCAGGCAAGGAAATGTTGTGAGTCGGATACAGGACCCTAAATAGCTGGTGAGAGGTATGTGGTGTTCTAAAAGCATGAAAACTGTATACCTGTGAAATAAAGTGCTTTCGTATGTGTTCTTCTGTGTTTATTGTCCTGTGCATAAAGTTGCACCTTGTGTTTGAAGGTTTAAATTATTTCAGGCTTGCATTGAGGTAGACGTTTCTGAGTAACTTTTAGTCATTTCTTAAAAGCCTATACTGTCAGGATGGCCGAGAGGTCTAAGGCGCTGTGTTTAGGCCACAGTCTCCTTTGGAGGCGTGGGTTCGAATCCCACTTCTGACATGCCTTTTGGAGATTTAATCTCCTTTATTAGGTTAACATCTGATGGAAGTTGCATCTGTTGGTCTTCACTTGGCACGTTATTCCGTTCTCCTCTTGTCAAGAGAGATGGGGTTTCTCATATATTTAGGTTCTATAACGTCTTGCTGACAAAGCGCAATCCTTACCAAATGAGCATAGGACCCATGTAAGAGGTCATCTGGAAGAGTCATGCTCTTGTATGCCCTGGCCAGACGGGCCCTGCAAATTTGGAAGAATGCCATGCATCTGGTAGACAACTGGACTCCAGCACACTTACAGCAATTTCCTTAGGGCTTTGATCAGGGGCTGCTTAAATTTGCATACTCCACCCTATGTTGTGACTTTGAGATCCCTTGTTGAAATTGCTTTAGCCAGCCAAGAGGTGGCTATTGTCTCAATTTCAAAGCAGCTTTGAGCCGTTCAAGTGGCTGGTGAATAGCACTTTCTCTTTGTTCGCCTCAAAGTTCTAAAGAGTTCTCCATAGGTCCTGCTCTGTACAGATTGTTCAAAGATCTGTTGGAAGTGCATATAATAGGATAAATAAATTGAGGGCATTCCTTTTCAGTACCTCACCTGCATGGCTGTCTGGCCTCTGGAAGATGCTGGGAAAGCAAGTCAGGATGGCCGCGTGGTCTAAGGCGCTGCGTTCAGGTCGCAGTCTCCTCTGGAGGTGTGGGTTCAAATCCCACTTCTGACAGTCCTGTGTATACTCTAATTTTTTTCTTGAGAAATATGATCATTTCCCTCGCAGTGGCTTATAGGATTGTCTTCTTGGAAGAGTGCAGTGAGTTTTTTTCTTGCTCTAGCCACTATTGGCCTAAGCTCTGTGCATTTTTTGGTTCCTAATATCTTTCTCACCCTTTAGATGAAAAAGCAGCATGGGGTCAGGATGGCCGAGTTGTCTAAGGCGCTGCGTTAAGGCCGCAGTCTCTCCTGGAGGCGTCGGTTCAAATCCCACTTCTGACAAAACTTGAATTCCATTTTCTCTCTCAGTTCCTTTAGAATCTCAGCTAAAAATTGGCAATGTAAATAATATCTGAATAAGTACCAAACTTCAGTTTCAACTGCAAATGCATTTGCCCTATTCTATCTTTAACGTTAATGTAATATTCTTCTAGCACTCGTGGTGTTTTATATTTGTTTTGTGGGGTACTTTAAAAATCTTTTTTATGAAAGAAATGGGTTACATTAAGTCTTGTGATGTTTTAGGTTTCCAATAAGGAGGTTTTAAATTTTATGTCACGTCATTTTCAGATGCTTCATTCAAGAGATGTTTCCACTATAGAATGCAGAGCAAGGGCAAAAATACAAGTGATAGAGCGAGTGAGTGAGAAGGAGTGTTGTGGAAGGAGAGAATGAAACAAAGACAGAGTGAGTGAACGGCAGGGAGGCATAGAAGAGTAGTCTAGTAGTGAAGGAGACCTGCTTTTCCCTGCTCTTGACCTCCCACCCATCCCCAAACAACCACAAACATACCTTCTGTGCAAAGTTGGTATGCAGAATTTCACGCCTCAGCAAGTGAGGGTGAATCCCAGGCCAGGGGCTAAAGAGCAAAAGAGTGCCTGTGCTCAGACTTTCCCTGCTAGGGATAGTTTATCTGGAACAAGGCCTACTCTCTTGTATCCAGCAAGGATCTAGAAATCCTGCATGAATCTGCAAGGCACATTGGCAGCATAAATTTGCATAAACTGCCCCACCTATTGCCTTCCTACTTCCTGTGCTGTAGTTGTTTGTGTAGAGAGAGAGGTCGCAGGCAAGGAAATGTTGTGAGTCGGATACAGGACCCTAAATAGCTGGTGAGAGGTATGTGGTGTTCTAAAAGCATGAAAACTGTATACCTGTGAAATAAAGTGCTTTCGTATGTGTTCTTCTGTGTTTATTGTCCTGTGCATAAAGTTGCACCTTGTGTTTGAAGGTTTAAATTATTTCAGGCTTGCATGGAGGTAGACGTTTCTGAGTAACTTTTATTCATTTCTTAAAAGCCTATACTGTCAGGATGGCCGAGAGGTCTAAGGCGCTGTGTTTAGGCCACAGTCTCCTTTGGAGGCGTGGGTTCGAATCCCACTTCTGACATGCCTTTTGGAGATTTAATCTCCTTTATCAGGTTAACATCTGATGGAAGTTGCATCTGTTGGTCTTCACTTGGCACATTATTCCGTTCTCCTCTTGTCAAGAGAGATGGGGTTTCTCATATATTTAGGTTCTATAACGTCTTGCTGACAAAGCGCAATCCTTACCAAATGAGCATAGGACCCATGTAAGAGGTCATCTGGAATAGTCATGCTCTTGTATGCACTGGCCAGACGGGCCCTGCAAATTTGGAAGAATGCCATGCATCTGCTAGACAACTGGACTCCAGCACACTTACAGCAATTTCCTTAGGGCTTTGATCAGGGGCTGCTTAAATTTGCATACTCCACCCTATGTTGTGACTTTGAGATCCCTTGTTGAAATTGCTTTAGCCAGCCAAGAGGTGGCTATTGTCTCAATTTCAAAGCAGCTTTGAGCCGTTCAAGTGGCTGGTGAATAGCACTTTCTCTTTGTTTGCCTCAAAGTTCTAAAGAGTTCTCCATAGGTCCTACTCTGTACAGATTGTTCAAAGATCTGTTGGAAGTGCATATAATAGGATAAATAAATTGAGGGCATTCCTTTTCAGTACCTCACCTGCATGGCTGTCTGGCCTCTGGAAGACGCTGGGAAAACAAGTCAGGATGGCCGAGTGGTCTAAGGCGCTGCGTTCAGGTCGCAGTCTCCTCTGGAGGCGTGGGTTCAAATCCCACTTCTGACAGTCCTGTGTTTACTCTAATTATTTTCTTGAGAAATATGATCATTTCCCTCGCAGTGGCTTATAGGATTGTCTTCTTGGAAGAGTGCAGTGAGTTTTTTTCTTGCTCTAGCCACTATTGGCCTAAGCTCTGTGCATTTTTTGGTTCCTAATATCTTTCTCACCCTTTAGATGAAAAAGCAGCATGGGGTCAGGATGGCCGAGTGGTCTAAGGCGCTGCGTTAAGGCCGCAGTCTCTCCTGGAGGCGTGGGTTCGAATCCCACTTCTGACAAAACTTGAATTCCATTTTCTCTCTCAGTTCCTTTAGAATCTCAGCTAAAAATTGGCAATGTAAATAATATCTGAATAAGTACCAAACTTCAGTTTCAACTGCAAATGCATTTGCCCTATTCTATCTTTAACGTTAATGTAATATTCTTCTAGCACTCGTGGTGTTTTATATTTGTTTTGTGGGGTACTTTAAAAATCTTTTTTATGAAAGAAATGGGTTACATTAAGTCTTGTGATGTTTTAGGTTTCCAATAAGGAGGTTTTAAATTTTATGTCACGTCATTTTCAGATGCTTCATTCAAGAGATGTTTCCACTATAGAATGCAGAGCAAGGGCAAAAATACAAGTGATAGAGCGAGTGAGTGAGAAGGAGTGTTGTGGAAGGAGAGAATGAAACAAAGACAGAGTGAGTGAATGGCAGGGAGGCATAGAAGAGGAGTCTAGTAGTGAAGGAGACCTGCTTTTCCCTGCTCTTGACCTCCCACCCATCCCCAAACAACCACAAACATACCTTCTGTGCAAAGTTGGTATGCAGAATTTCACGCCTCAGCAAGTGAGGGTGAATCCCAGGCCAGGGGCTAAAGAGCAAAAGAGTGCCTGTGCTCAGACTTTCCCTGCTAGGGATAGTTTATCTGGAACAAGGCCTACTCTCTTGTATCCAGCAAGGATCTAGAAATCCTGCATGAATCTGCAAGGCACATTGGCAGCATAAATTTGCATAAACTGCCCCACCTATTGCCTTCCTACTTCCTGTGCTGTAGTTGTTTGTGTAGAGAGAGAGGTCGCAGGCAAGGAAATGTTGTGAGTCGGATACAGGACCCTAAATAGCTGGTGAGAGGTATGTGGTGTTCTAAAAGCATGAAAACTGTATACCTGTGAAATAAAGTGCTTTCGTATGTGTTCTTCTGTGTTTATTGTCCTGTGCATAAAGTTGCACCTTGTGTTTGAAGGTTTAAATTATTTCAGGCTTGCATGGAGGTAGACGTTTCTGAGTAACTTTTATTCATTTCTTAAAAGCCTATACTGTCAGGATGGCCGAGAGGTCTAAGGCGCTGTGTTTAGGCCACAGTCTCCTTTGGAGGCGTGGGTTCGAATCCCACTTCTGACATGCCTTTTGGAGATTTAATCGCCTTTATCAGGTTAACATCTGATGGAAGTTGCATCTGTTGGTCTTCACTTGGCACGTTATTCCGTTCTCCTCTTGTCAAGAGAGATGGGGTTTCTCATATATTTAGGTTCTATAACGTCTTGCTGACAAAGCGCAATCCTTACCAAATGAGCATAGGACCCATGTAAGAGGTCATCTGGAAGAGTCATGCTCTTGTATGCCCTGGCCAGACGGGCCCTGCAAATTTGGAAGAATGCCATGCATCTGGTAGACAACTTGACTCCAGCACACTTACAGCAATTTCCTTAGGGCTTTGATCAGGGGCTGCTTAAATTTGCATACTCCACCCTATGTTGTGACTTTGAGATCCCTTGTTGAAATTGCTTTAGCCAGCCAAGAGGTGGCTATTGTCTCAATTTCAAAGCAGCTTTGAGCCGTTCAAATGGCTGGTGAATAGCACTTTCTCTTTGTTCGCCTCAAAGTTCTAAAGAGTTCTCCATAGGTCCTGCTCTGTACAGATTGTTCAAAGATCTGTTGGAAGTGCATATAATAGGATAAATAAATTGAGGGCATTCCTTTTCAGTACCTCACCTGCATGGCTGTCTGGCCTCTGGAAGATGCTGGGAAAGCAAGTCAGGATGGCCGAGTGGTCTAAGGCGCTGCGTTCAGGTCGCAGTCTCCTCTGGAGGTGTGGGTTCAAATCCCACTTCTGACAGTCCTGTGTTTACTCTAATTTTTTTCTTGAGAAATATGATCATTTCCCTCGCAGTGGCTTATAGGATTGTCTTCTTGGAAGAGTGCAGTGAGTTTTTTTCTTGCTCTAGCCACTATTGGCCTAAGCTCTGTGCATTTTTTGGTTCCTAATATCTTTCTCACCCTTTAGATGAAAAAACAGCATGGGGTCAGGATGGCCGAGTGGTCTAAGGCGCTGCGTTAAGGCCGCAGTCTCTCCTGGAGGCGTGGGTTCAAATCCCACTTCTGACAAAACTTGAATTCCATTTTCTCTCTCAGTTCCTTTAGAATCTCAGCTAAAAATTGGCAATGTAAATAATATCTGAATAAGTACCAAACTTCAGTTTCAACTGCAAATGCATTTGCCCTATTCTATCTTTAACGTTAATGTAATATTCTTCTAGCACTCGTGGTGTTTTATATTTGTTTTGTGGGGTACTTTAAAAATCTTTTTTATGAAAGAAATGGGTTACATTAAGTCTTGTGATGTTTTAGGTTTCCAATAAGGAGGTTTTAAATTTTATGTCACGTCATTTTCAGATGCTTCATTCAAGAGATGTTTCCACTATAGAATGCAGAGCAAGGGCAAAAATACAAGTGATAGAGCGAGTGAGTGAGAAGGAGTGTTGTGGAAGGAGAGAATGAAACAAAGACAGAGTGAGTGAATGGCAGGGAGGCATAGAAGAGGAGTCTAGTAGTGAAGGAGACCTGCTTTTCCCTGCTCTTGACCTCCCACCCATCCCCAAACAACCACAAACATACCTTCTGTGCAAAGTTGGTATGCAGAATTTCACGCCTCAGCAAGTGAGGGTGAGTCCCAGGCCAGGGGCTAAAGAGCAAAAGAGTGCCTGTGCTCAGACTTTCCCTGCTAGGGATAGTTTATCTGGAACAAGGCCTACTCTCTTGTATCCAGCAAGGTTCTAGAAATCCTGCATGAATCTGCAAGGCACATTGGCAGCATAAATTTGCATAAACTGCCCCACCTATTGCCTTCCTACTTCCTGTGCTGTAGTTGTTTGTGTAGAGAGAGAGGTCGCAGGCAAGGAAATGTTGTGAGTCGGATACAGGACCCTAAATAGCTGGTGAGAGGTATGTGGTGTTCTAAAAGCATGAAAACTGTATACCTGCGAAATAAAGTGCTTTCGTATGTGTTCTTCTGTGTTTATTGTCCTGTGCATAAAGTTGCACCTTGTGTTTGAAGGTTTAAATTATTTCAGGCTTGCATGGAGGTAGACGTTTCTGAGTAACTTTTATTCATTTCTTAAAAGCCTATACTGTCAGGATGGCCGAGAGGTCTAAGGCGCTGTGTTTAGGCCAGAGTCTCCTTTGGAGGCGTGGGTTCGAATCCCACTTCTGACATGCCTTTCGGAGATTTAATCTCCTTTATCAGGTTAACATCTGATGGAAGTTGCATCTGTTGGTCTTCACTTGGCACGTTATTCCGTTCTCCTCTTGTCAAGAGAGATGGGGTTTCTCATATATTTAGGTTCTATAACGTCTTGCTGACAAAGCGCAATCCTTACCAAATGAGCATAGGACCCATGTAAGAGGTCATCTGGAAGAGTCATGCTCTTGTATGCCCTGGCCAGACGGGCCCTGCAAATTTGGAAGAATGCCATGCATCTGGTAGACAACTGGACTCCAGCACACTTACAGCAATTTCCTTAGGGCTTTGATCAGGGGCTGCTTAAATTTGCATACTCCACCCTATGTTGTGACTTTGAGATCCCTTGTTGAAATTGCTTTAGCCAGCCAAGAGGTGGCTATTGTCTCAATTTCAAAGCAGCTTTGAGCCGTTCAAGTGGCTGGTGAATAGCACTTTCCCTTTGTTCGCCTCAAAGTTCTAAAGAGTTCTCCATAGGTCCTGCTCTGTACAGATTGTTCAAAGATCTGTTGGAAGTGCATATGCTAGGATAAATAAATTGAGGGCATTCCTTTTCAGTACCTCACCTGCATGGCTGTCTGGCCTCTGGAAGATGCTGGGAAAGCAAGTCAGGATGGCCGAGTGGTCTAAGGCGCTGCGTTCAGGTCGCAGTCTCCTCTGGAGGCGTGGGTTCAAATCCCACTTCTGACAGTCTTTTGTTTACTCTAATTTTTTTCTTGAGAAATATGATCATTTCCCTCGCAGTGGCTTATAGGATTGTCTTCTTGGAAGAGTGCAGTGAGTTTTTTTCTTGCTCTAGCCACTATTGGCCTAAGCTCTGTGCATTTTTTGGTTCCTAATATCTTTCTCACCCTTTAGATGAAAATGCAGCATGGGGTCAGGATGGCCGAGTGGTCTAAGGTGCTGCATTAAGGCCGCAGTCTCTCCTGGAGGCGTGGGTTCGAATCCCACTTCTGACAAAACTTGAATTCCATTTTCTCTCTCAGTTCCTTTAGAATCTCAGCTAAAAATTGGCAATGTAAATAATATCTGAATAAGTACCAAACTTCAGTTTCAACTGCAAATGCATTTGCCCTATTCTATCTTTAACGTTAATGTAATATTCTTCTAGCACTCGTGGTGTTTTATATTTGTTTTGTGGGGTACTTTAAAAATCTTTTTTATGAAAGAAATGGGTTACATTAAGTCTTGTGATGTTTTAGGTTTCCAATACGGAGGTTTTAAATTTTATGTCACGTCATTTTCAGATGCTTCATTCAAGAGATGTTTCCACTATAGAATGCAGAGCAAGGGCAAAAATACAAGTGATAGAGCGAGTGAGTGAGAAGGAGTGTTGTGGAAGGAGAGAATGAAACAAAGACAGAGTGAGTGAACGGCAGGGAGGCATAGAAGAGGAGTCTAGTAGTGAAGGAGACCTGCTTTTCCCTGCTCTTGACCTCCCACCCATCCCCAAACAACCACAAACATACCTTCTGTGCAAAGTTGGTATGCAGAATTTCATGCCTCAGCAAGTGAGGGTGAGTCCCAGGCCAGGGGCTAAAGAGCAAAAGAGTGCCTGTGCTCAGACTTTCCCTGCTAGGGATAGTTTATCTGGAACAAGGCCTACTCTCTTGTATCCAGCAAGGATCTAGAAATCCTGCATGAATCTGCAAGGCACATTGGCAGCATAAATTTGCATAAACTGCCCCACCTATTGCCTTCCTACTTCCTGTGCTGTAGTTGTTTGTGTAGAGAGAGAGGTCGCAGGCAAGGAAATGTTGTGAGTCGGATACAGGACCCTAAATAGCTGGTGAGAGGTATGTGGTGTTCTAAAAGCATGAAAACTGTATACCTGTGAAATAAAGTGCTTTCGTATGTGTTCTTCTGTGTTTATTGTCCTGTGCATAAAGTTGCACCTTGTGTTTGAAGGTTTAAATTATTTCAGGCTTGCATGGAGGTAGACGTTTCTGAGTAACTTTTATTCATTTCTTAAAAGCCTATACTGTCAGGATGGCCGAGAGGTCTAAGGCGCTGTGTGTCGGCCACAGTCTCCTTTGGAGGCGTGGGTTCGAATCCCACTTCTGACATGCCTTTTGGAGATTTAATCTCCTTTATCAGGTTAACATCTGATGGAAGTTGCATCTGTTGGTCTTCACTTGGCACGTTATTCCGTTCTCCTCTTGTCAAGAGAGATGGGGTTTCTCATATATTTAGGTTCTATAACGTCTTGCTGACAAAGCGCAATCCTTACCAAATGAGCATAGGACCCATGTAAGAGGTCATCTGGAATAGTCATGCTCTTGTATGCACTGGCCAGACGGGCCCTGCAAATTTGGAAGAATGCCATGCATCTGGTAGACAACTGGACTCCAGCACACTTACAGCAATTTCCTTAGGGCTTTGATCAGGGGCTGCTTAAATTTGCATACTCCACCCTATGTTGTGACTTTGAGATCCCTTGTTGAAATTGCTTTAGCCAGCCAAGAGGTGGCTATTGTCTCAATTTCAAAGCAGCTTTGAGCCGTTCAAGTGGCTGGTGAATAGCACTTTCTCTTTGTTCGCCTCAAAGTTCTAAAGAGTTCTCCATAGGTCCTGCTCTGTACAGATTGTTCAAAGATCTGTTGGAAGTGCATATAATAGGATAAATAAATTGAGGGCATTCCTTTTCAGTACCTCACCTGCATGGCTGTCTGGCCTCTGGAAGATGCTGGGAAAGCAAGTCAGCATGGCCGAGTGGTCTAAGGCGCTGCGTTCAGGTCGCAGTCTCCTCTGGAGGCGTGGGTTCAAATCCCACTTCTGACAGTCCTGTGTTTACTCTAATTTTTTTCTTGAGAAATATGATCATTTCCCTCGCAGTGGCTTATAGGATTGTCTTCTTGGAAGAGTGCAGTGAGTTTTTTTCTTGCTCTAGCCACTATTGGCCTAAGCTCTGTGCATTTTTTGGTTCCTAATATCTTTCTCACCCTTTAGATGAAAAAGCAGCATGGGGTCAGGATGGCCGAGTGGTCTAAGGCGCTGCGTTAAGGCCGCAGTCTCTCCTGGAGGCGTGGGTTCGAATCCCACTTCTGACAAAACTTGTATTCCATTTTCTCTCTCAGTTCCTTGAGAATCTCAGCTAAAAATTGGCAATGTAAATAATATCTGAATAAGTACCAAACTTCAGTTTCAACTGCAAATGCATTTGCCCTATTCTATCTTTAACGTTAATGTAATATTCTTCTAGCACTCGTGGTGTTTTATATTTGTTTTGTGGGGTACTTTAAAAATCTTTTTTATGAAAGAAATGGGTTACATTAAGTCTTGTGATGTTTTAGGTTTCCAATAAGGAGGTTTTAAATTTTATGTCACGTCATTTTCAGATGCTTCATTCAAGAGATGTTTCCACTATAAAATGCAGAGCAAGGGCAAAAATACAAGTGATAGAGCGAGTGAGTGAGAAGGAGTGTTGTGGAAGGAGAGAATGAAACAAAGACAGAGTGAGTGAATGGCAGGGAGGCATAGAAGAGGAGTCTAGTAGTGAAGGAGACCTGCTTTTCCCTGCTCTTGACCTCCCACCCATCCCCAAACAACCACAAACATACCTTCTGTGCAAAGTTGGTATGCAGAATTTCACGCCTCAGCAAGTGAGGGTGAATCCCAGGCCAGGGGCTAAAGAGCAAAAGAGTGCCTGTGCTCAGACTTTCCCTGCTAGGGATAGTTTATCTGGAACAAGGCCTACTCTCTTGTATCCAGCAAGGATCTAGAAATCCTGCATGAATCTGCAAGGCACATTGGCAGCATAAATTTGCATAAACTGCCCCACCTATTGCCTTCCTACTTCCTGTGCTGTAGTTGTTTGTGTAGAGAGAGAGGTCGCAGGCAAGGAAATGTTGTGAGTCGGATACAGGACCCTAAATAGCTGGTGAGAGGTATGTGGTGTTCTAAAAGCATGAAAACTGTATACCTGTGAAATAAAGTGCTTTCGTATGTGTTCTTCTGTGTTTATTGTCCTGTGCATAAAGTTGCACCTTGTGTTTGAAGGTTTAAATTATTTCAGGCTTGCATGGAGGTAGACGTTTCTGAGTAACTTTTATTCATTTCTTAAAAGCCTATACTGTCAGGATGGCCGAGAGGTCTAAGGTGCTGTGTTTAGGCCACAGTCTCCTTTGGAGGCGTGGGTTCGAATTCCACTTCTGACATTCCTTTTGGAGATTTAATCTCCTTTATCAGGTTAACATCTGATGGAAGTTGCATCTGTTGGTCTTCACCTGGCACGTTATTCCGTTCTCCTCTTGTCAAGAGAGATGGGGTTTCTCATATATTTAGGTTCTATAACGTCTTGCTGACAAAGCGCAATCCTTACCAAATGAGCATAGGACCCATGTAAGAGGTCATCTGGAAGAGTCATGCTCTTGTATGCCCTGGCCAGACGGGCCCTGCAAATTTGGAAGAATGGCATGCATCTGGTAGACAACTGGACTCCAGCACACTTACAGCAATTTCCTTAGGGCTTTGATCAGGGGCTGCTTAAATTTGCATACTCCACCCTATGTTGTGACTTTGAGATCCCTTGTTGAAATTGCTTTAGCCAGCCAAGAGGTGGCTATTGTCTCAATTTCAAAGCAGCTTTGAGCCGTTCAAGTGGCTGGTGAATAGCACTTTCTCTTTGTTCGCCTCAAAGTTCTAAAGAGTTCTCCATAGGTCCTGCTCTGTACAGATTGTTCAAAGATCTGTTGGAAGTGCATATAATAGGATAAATAAATTGAGGGCATTCCTTTTCAGTACCTCACCTGCATGGCTGTCTGGCCTCTGGAAGATGCTGGGAAAGCAAGTCAGGATGGCCGAGTGGTCTAAGGCGCTGCGTTCAGGTCGCAGTCTCCTCTGGAGGCGTGGGTTCAAATCCCACTTCTGACAGTCCTGTGTTTACTCTAATTATTTTCTTGAGAAATATGATCATTTCCCTCGCAGTGGCTTATAGGATTGTCTTATTGGAAGAGTGCAGTGAGTTTTTTTCTTGCTCTAGCCACTATTGGCCTCAGCTCTGTGCATTTTTTGGTTCCTAATATCTTTCTCACCCTTTAGATGAAAAAGCAGCATGGGGTCAGGATGGCCGAGTGGTCTAAGGCGCTGCGTTAAGGCCGCAGTCTCTCCTGGAGGCGTGTGTTCGAATCCCACTTCTGACAAAACTTGAATTCCATTTTCTCTCTCAGTTCCTTGAGAATCTCAGCTAAAAATTGGCAATGTAAATAATATCTGAATAAGTACCAAACTTCAGTTTCAACTGCAAATGCATTTGCCCTATTCTATCTTTAACGTTAATGTAATATTCTTCTAGCACTCGTGGTGTTTTATATTTGTTTTGTGGGGTACTTTAAAAATCTTTTTTATGAAAGAAATGGGTTACATTAAGTCTTGTGATGTTTTAGGTTTCCAATAAGGAGGTTTTAAATTTTATGTCACGTCATTTTCAGATGCTTCATTCAAGAGATGTTTCCACTATAGAATGCAGAGCAAGGGCAAAAATACAAGTGATAGAGCGAGTGAGTGAGAAGGAGTGTTGTGGAAGGAGAGAATGAAACAAAGACAGAGTGAGTGAACGGCAGGGAGGCATAGAAGAGGAGTCTAGTAGTGAAGGAGACCTGCTTTTCCCTGCTCTTGACCTCCCACCCATCCCCAAACAACCACAAACATACCTTCTGTGCAAAGTTGGTATGCAGAATTTCACGCCTCAGCAAGTGAGGGTGAGTCCCAGGCCAGGGGCTAAAGAGCAAAAGAGTGCCTGTGCTCAGACTTTCCCTGCTAGGGATAGTTTATCTGGAACAAGGCCTACTCTCTTGTATCCAGCAAGGATCTAGAAATCCTGCATGAATCTGCAAGGCACATTGGCAGCATAAATTTGCATAAACTGCCCCACCTATTGCCGTCCTACTTCCTGTGCTGTAGTTGTTTGTGTAGAGAGAGAGGTCGCAGGCAAGGAAATGTTGTGAGTCGGATACAGGACCCTAAATAGCTGGTGAGAGGTATGTGGTGTTCTAAAAGCATGAAAACTGTATACCTGTGAAATAAAGTGCTTTCGTATGTGTTCTTCTGTGTTTATTGTCCTGTGCATAAAGTTGCACCTTGTGTTTGAAGGTTTAAATTATTTCAGGCTTGCATTGAGGTAGACGTTTCTGAGTAACTTTTATTAATTTCTTAAAAGCATATACTGTCAGGATGGCTGAGAGGTCTAAGGCGCTGTGTTTAGGCCACAGTCTCCTTTGGAGGCGTGGGTTCGAATCCCACTTCTGACATGCCTTTTGGAGATTTAATCTCCTTTATCAGGTTAACATCTGATGGAAGTTGCATCTGTTGGTCTTCACTTGGCACGTTATTCCGTTCTCCTCTTGTCAAGAGAGATGGGGTTTCTCATATATTTAGGTTCTATAACGTCTTGCTGACAAAGCGCAATCCTTACCAAATGAGCATAGGACCCATGTAAGAGGTCATCTGGAAGAGTCATGCTCTTGTATGCCCTGGCCAGACGGGCCCAGCAAATTTGGAAGAATGCCATTCATCTGGTAGACAACTGGACTCCAGCACACTTACAGCAATTTCCTCAGGGCTTTGATCAGGGGCTGCTTAAATTTGCATACTCCACCCTATGTTGTGACTTTGAGATCCCTTGTTGAAATTGCTTTAGCCAGCCAAGAGGTGGCTATTGTCTCAATTTCAAAGCAGCTTTGAGCCGTTCAAGTGGCTGGTGAATAGCACTTTCTCTTTGTTCGCCTCAAAGTTCTAAAGAGTTCTCCATAGGTCCTGCTCTGTACAGATTGTTCAAAGATCTGTTGGAAGTGCATATAATAGGATAAATAAATTGAGGGCATTCCTTTTCAGTACCTCACCTGCATGGCTGTCTGGCCTCTGGAAGATGCTGGGAAAGCAGGTCAGGATGGCCGAGTGGTCTAAGGCGCTGCGTTCAGGTCGCAGTCTCCTCTGGAGGCGTGGGTTCAAATCCCACTTCTGACAGTCCTCTGTTTACTCTAATTTTTTTCTTGAGAAATATGATCATTTCCCTCGCAGTGGCTTATAGGATTGTCTTCTTGGAAGAGTGCAGTGAGTTTTTTTCTTGCTCTAGCCACTATTGGCCTAAGCTCTGTGCATTTTTTGGTTCCTAATATCTTTCTCACCCTTTAGATGAAAATGCAGCATGGGGTCAGGATGGCCGAGTGGTCTAAGGCGCTGCGTTAAGGCCGCAGTCTCTCCTGGAGGTGTGGGTTCGAATCCCACTTCTGACAAAACTTGAATTCCATTTTCTCTCTCAGTTCCTTTAGAATCTCAGCTAAAAATTGGCAATGTAAATAATATCTGAATAAGTACCAAACTTCAGTTTCAACTGCAAATGCATTTGCCCTATTCTATCTTTAACGTTAATGTAATATTCTTCTAGCACTCGTGGTGTTTTATATTTGTTTTGTGGGGTACTTTAAAAATCTTTTTTATGAAAGAAATGGGTTACATTAAGTCTTGTGATGTTTTAGGTTTCCAATAAGGAGGTTTTAAATTTTATGTCACGTCATTTTCAGATGCTTCATTCAAGAGATGTTTCCACTATAGAATGCAGAGCAAGGGCAAAAATACAAGTGATAGAGCGAATGAGTGAGAAGGAGTGTTGTGGAAGGAGAGAATGAAACAAAGACAGAGTGAGTGAATGGCAGGGAGGCATAGAAGAGTAGTCTAGTAGTGAAGGAGACCTGCTTTTCCCTGCTCTTGACCTCCCACCCATCCCCAAACAACCACAAACATACCTTCTGTGCAAAGTTGGTGTGCAGAATTTCATGCCTCAGCAAGTGAGGGTGAGTCCCAGGCCAGGGGCTAAAGAGCAAAAGAGTGCCTGTGCTCAGACTTTCCCTGCTAGGGATAGTTTATCTGGAACAAGGCCTACTCTCTTGTATCCAGCAAGGATCTAGAAATCCTGCATGAATCTGCAAGGCACATTGGCAGCATAAATTTGCATAAACTGCCCCACCTATTGCCTTCCTACTTCCTGTGCTGTAGTTGTTTGTGTAGAGAGAGAGGTCGCAGGCAAGGAAATGTTGTGAGTCGGATACAGGACCCTAAATAGCTGGTGAGAGGTATGTGGTGTTCTAAAAGCATGAAAACTGTATACCTGTGAAATAAAGTGCTTTCGTATGTGTTCTTCTGTGTTTATTGTCCTGTGCATAAAGTTGCACCTTGTGTTTGAAGGTTTAAATTATTTCAGGCTTGCATGGACGTTTCTGAGTAACTTTTATTCATTTATTAAAAGCCTATACTGTCAGGATGGCCGAGAGGTCTAAGGCGCTGTGTTTAGGCCACAGTCTCCTTTGGAGGCGTGGGTTCGAATCCCACTGCTGACATACCTTTTGGAGATTTAATCTCCTTTATCAGGTTAACATCTGATGGAAGTTGCATCTGTTGGTCTTCACTTGGCACGTTATTCCGTTCTCCTCTTGTCAAGAGAGATGGGGTTTCTCATATATTTAGGTTCTATAACGTCTTGCTGACAAAGCGCAATCCTTACCAAATGAGCATAGGACCCATGTAAGAGGTCATCTGGAAGAGTCATGCTCTTGTATGCCCTGGCCAGACGGGCCCAGCAAATTTGGAAGAATGCCATTCATCTGGTAGACAACTGGACTCCAGCACACTTACAGCAATTTCCTCAGGGCTTTGATCAGGGGCTGCTTAAATTTGCATACTCCACCCTATGTTGTGACTTTGAGATCCCTTGTTGAAATTGCTTTAGCCAGCCAAGAGGTGGCTATTGTGTCAATTTCAAAGCAGCTTTGAGCCGTTCAAGTGGCTGGTGAATAGCACTTTCTCTTTGTTCGCCTCAAAGTTCTAAAGAGTTCTCCATAGGTCCTGCTCTGTACAGATTGTTCAAAGATCTGTTGGAAGTGCATATAATAGGATAAATAAATTGAGGGCATTCCTTTTCAGTACCTCACCTGCATTGCTGTCTGGCCTCTGGAAGATGCTGGGAAAACAAGTCAGGATGGCCGAGTGGTCTAAGGCGTTGCGTTCAGGTCGCGGTCTCCTCTGGAGGCGTGGGTTCAAATCCCACTTCTGACAGTCCTCTGTTTACTATAATTTTTTTCTTGAGAAATATGATCATTTCCCTCGCAGTGGCTTATAGGATTGTCTTCTTGGAAGAGTGCAGTGAGTTTTTTTCTTGCTCTAGCCACTATTGGCCTAAGCTCTGTGCATTTTTTGGTTCCTAATATCTTTCTCACCCTTTAGATGAAAATGCAGCATGGGGTCAGGATGGCCGAGTGGTCTAAGGCGCTGCGTTAAGGCCGCAGTCTCTCCTGGTGGCGTGGGTTCGAATCCCACTTCTGACAAAACTTGAATTCCATTTTCTCTCTCAGTTCCTTTAGAATCTCAGCTAAAAATTGGCAATGTAAATAATATCTGAATAAGTACCAAACTTCAGTTTCAACTGCAAATGCATTTGCCCTATTCTATCTTTAACGTTAATGTAATATTCTTCTAGCACTCGTGGTGTTTTATATTTGTTTTGTGGGGTACTTTAAAAATCTTTTTTATGAAAGAAATGGGTTACATTAAGTCTTGTGATGTTTTAGGTTTCCAATAAGGAGGTTTTAAATTTTATGTCACGTCATTTTCAGATGCTTCATTCAAGAGATGTTTCCACTATAGAATGCAGAGCAAGGGCAAAAATACAAGTGATAGAGCGAGTGAGTGAGAAGGAGTGTTGTGGAAGGAGAGAATGAAACAAAGACAGAGTGAGTGAACGGCAGGGAGGCATAGAAGAGTAGTCTAGTAGTGAAGGAGACCTGCTTTTCCCTGCTCTTGACCTCCCACCCATCCCCAAACAACCACAAACATACCTTCTGTGCAAAGTTGGTATGCAGAATTTCATGCCTCAGCAAGTGAGGGTGAGTCCCAGGCCAGGGGCTAAAGAGCAAAAGAGTGCCTGTGCTCAGACTTTCCCTGCTAGGGATAGTTTATCTGGAACAAGGCCTACTCTCTTGTATCCAGCAAGGATCTAGAAATCCTGCATGAATCTGCAAGGCACATTGGCAGCATAAATTTGCATAAACTGCCCCACCTATTGCCTTCCTACTTCCTGTGCTGTAGTTGTTTGTGTAGAGAGATAGGTCGCAGGCAAGGAAATGTTGTGAGTCGGATACAGGACCCTAAATAGCTGGTGAGAGGTATGTGGTGTTCTAAAAGCATGAAAACTGTATACCTGTGAAATAAAGTGCTTTCGTATGTGTTCTTCTGTGTTTATTGTCCTGTGCATAAAGTTGCACCTTGTGTTTGAAGGTTTAAATTATTTCAGGCTTGCATGGAGGTAGACGTTTCTGAGTAACTTTTATTCATTTCTTAAAAGCCTATACTGTCAGGATGGCCGAGAGGTCTAAGGTGCTGTGTTTAGGCCACAGTCTCCTTTGGAGGCGTGGGTTCGAATTCCACTTCTGACATTCCTTTTGGAGATTTAATCTCCTTTATCAGGTTAACATCTGATGGAAGTTGCATCTGTTGGTCTTCACCTGGCACGTTATTCCGTTCTCCTCTTGTCAAGAGAGATGGGGTTTCTCATATATTTAGGTTCTATAACGTCTTGCTGACAAAGCGCAATCCTTACCAAATGAGCATAGGACCCATGTAAGAGGTCATCTGGAAGAGTCATGCTCTTGTATGCCCTGGCCAGACGGGCCCTGCAAATTTGGAAGAATGCCATGCATCTGGTAGACAACTGGACTCCAGCACACTTACAGCAATTTCCTTAGGGCTTTGATCAGGGGCTGCTTAAATTTGCATACTCCACCCTATGTTGTGACTTTGAGATCCCTTGTTGAAATTGCTTTAGCCAGCCAAGAGGTGGCTATTGTCTCAATTTCAAAGCAGCTTTGAGCCGTTCAAGTGGCTGGTGAATAGCACTTTCTCTTTGTTCGCCTCAAAGTTCTAAAGAGTTCTCCATAGGTCCTGCTCTGTACAGATTGTTCAAAGATCTGTTGGAAGTGCATATAATAGGATAAATAAATTGAGGGCATTCCTTTTCAGTACCTCACCTGCATGGCTGTCTGGCCTCTGGAAGATGCTGGGAAAGCAAGTCAGGATGGCCGAGTGGTCTAAGGCGCTGCGTTCAGGTCGCAGTCTCCTCTGGAGGTGTGGGTTCAAATCCCACTTCTGACAGTCCTGTGTTTACTCTAATTTTTTTCTTGAGAAATATGATCATTTCCCTCGCAGTGGCTTATAGGATTGTCTTCTTGGAAGAGTGCAGTGAGTTTTTTTCTTGCTCTAGCCACTATTGGCCTAAGCTCTGTGCATTTTTTGGTTCCTAATATCTTTCTCACCCTTTAGATGAAAAAGCAGCATGGGGTCAGGATGGCCGAGTGGTCTAAGGCGCTGCGTTAAGGCCGCAGTCTCTCCTGGAGGCGTGGGTTCAAATCCCACTTCTGACAAAACTTGAATTCCATTTTCTCTCTCAGTTCCTTTAGAATCTCAGCTAAAAATTGGCAATGTAAATAATATCTGAATAAGTACCAAACTTCAGTTTCAACTGCAAATGCATTTGCCCTATTCTATCTTTAACGTTAATGTAATATTCTTCTAGCACTCGTGGTGTTTTATATTTGTTTTGTGGGGTACTTTAAAAATCTTTTTTATGAAAGAAATGGGTTACATTAAGTCTTGTGATGTTTTAGGTTTCCAATAAGGAGGTTTTAAATTTTATGTCACGTCATTTTCAGATGCTTCATTCAAGAGATGTTTCCACTATAGAATGCAGAGCAAGGGCAAAAATACAAGTGATAGAGCGAGTGAGTGAGAAGGAGTGTTGTGGAAGGAGAGAATGAAACAAAGACAGAGTGAGTGAATGGCAGGGAGGCATAGAAGAGGAGTCTAGTAGTGAAGGAGACCTGCTTTTCCCTGCTCTTGACCTCCCACCCATCCCCAAACAACCACAAACATACCTTCTGTGCAAAGTTGGTATGCAGAATTTCACGCCTCAGCAAGTGAGGGTGAGTCCCAGGCCAGGGGCTAAAGAGCAAAAGAGTGCCTGTGCTCAGACTTTCCCTGCTAGGGATAGTTTATCTGGAACAAGGCCTACTCTCTTGTATCCAGCAAGGATCTAGAAATCCTGCATGAATCTGCAAGGCACATTGGCAGCATAAATTTGCATAAACTGCCCCACCTATTGCCTTCCTACTTCCTGTGCTGTAGTTGTTTGTGTAGAGAGAGAGCTCGCAGGCAAGGAAATGTTGTGAGTCGGATACAGGACCCTAAATAGCTGGTGAGAGGTATGTGGTGTTCTAAAAGCATGAAAACTGTATACCTGTGAAATAAAGTGCTTTCGTATGTGTTCTTCTGTGTTTATTGTCCTGTGCATAAAGTTGCACCTTGTGTTTGAAGGTTTAAATTATTTCAGGCTTGCATGGAGGTAGACGTTTCTGAGTAACTTTTATTCATTTCTTAAAAGCCTATACTGTCAGGATGGCCGAGAGGTCTAAGGCGCTGTGTTTAGGCCACAGTCTCCTTTGGAGGCGTGGGTTCGAATCCCACTTCTGACCTGCCTTTTGGAGATTTAATCTCCTTTATTAGGTTAACATCTGATGGAAGTTGCATCTGTTGGTCTTCACTTGGCACGTTATTCCGTTCTCCTCTTGTCAAGAGAGATGGGGTTTCTCATATATTTAGGTTCTATAACGTCTTGCTGACAAAGCGCAATCCTTACCAAATGAGCATAGGACCCATGTAAGAGGTCATCTGGAAGAGTCATGCTCTTGTATGCCCTGGCCAGACGGGCCCTGCAAATTT
The DNA here is from genome assembly GCF_964204655.1 of Triturus cristatus. NCBI lineage: Eukaryota > Metazoa > Chordata > Amphibia > Caudata > Salamandridae > Triturus > Triturus cristatus. The sequence goes on along the minus strand of NC_140589.1, from coordinate 101,285,930 downwards.
GGAAGAATGCCATGCATCTGGTAGACAACTGGACTCCAGCACACTTACAGCAATTTCCTTAGGGCTTTGATCAGGGGCTGCTTAAATTTGCATACTCCACCCTATGTTGTGACTTTGAGATCCCTTGTTGAAATTGCTTTAGCCAGCCAAGAGGTGGCTATTGTCTCAATTTCAAAGCAGCTTTGAGCCGTTCAAGTGGCTGGTGAATAGCACTTTCTCTTTGTTCGCCTCAAAGTTCTAAAGAGTTCTCCATAGGTCCTGCTCTGTACAGATTGTTCAAAGATCTGTTGGAAGTGCATATAATAGGATAAATAAATTGAGGGCATTCCTTTTCAGTACCTCACCTGCATGGCTGTCTGGCCTCTGGAAGATGCTGGGAAAGCAAGTCAGGATGGCCGAGTGGTCTAAGGCGCTGCGTTCAGGTCGCAGTCTCCTCTGGAGGTGTGGGTTCAAATCCCACTTCTGACAGTCCTGTGTATACTCTAATTTTTTTCTTGAGAAATATGATCATTTCCCTCGCAGTGGCTTATAGGATTGTCTTCTTGGAAGAGTGCAGTGAGTTTTTTTCTTGCTCTAGCCACTATTGGCCTAAGCTCTGTGCATTTTTTGGTTCCTAATATCTTTCTCACCCTTTAGATGAAAAAGCAGCATGGGGTCAGGATGGCCGAGTTGTCTAAGGCGCTGCGTTAAGGCCGCAGTCTCTCCTGGAGGCGTCGGTTCGAATCCCACTTCTGACAAAACTTGAATTCCATTTTCTCTCTCAGTTCCTTTAGAATCTCAGCTAAAAATTGGCAATGTAAATAATATCTGAATAAGTACCAAACTTCAGTTTCAACTGCAAATGCATTTGCCCTATTCTATCTTTAACGTTAATGTAATATTCTTCTAGCACTCGTGGTGTTTTATATTTGTTTTGTGGGGTACTTTAAAAATCTTTTTTATGAAAGAAATGGGTTACATTAAGTCTTGTGATGTTTTAGGTTTACAATAAGGAGGTTTTAAATTTTATGTCACGTCATTTTCAGATGCTTCATTCAAGAGATGTTTCCACTATAGAATGCAGAGCAAGGGCAAAAATACAAGTGATAGAGCGAGTGAGTGAGAAGGAGTGTTGTGGAAGGAGAGAATGAAACAAAGACAGAGTGAGTGAATGGCAGGGAGGCATAGAAGAGGAGTCTAGTAGTGCAGGAGACCTGCTTTTCCCTGCTCTTGACCTCCCACCCATCCCCAAACAACCACAAACATACCTTCTGTGCAAAGTTGGTATGCAGATTTTCACGCCTCAGCAAGTGAGGGTGAGTCCCAGGCCAGGGGCTAAAGAGCAAAAGAGTGCCTGTGCTCAGACTTTCCCTGCTAGGGATAGTTTATCTGGAACAAGGCCTACTCTCTTGTATCCAGCAAGGATCTAGAAATCCTGCATGAATCTGCAAGGCACATTGGCAGCATAAATTTGCATAAACTGCCCCACCTATTGCCTTCCTACTTCCTGTGCTGTAGTTGTTTGTGTAGAGAGAGAGGTCGCAGGCAAGGAAATGTTGTGAGTCGGATACAGGACCCTAAATAGCTGGTGAGAGGTATGTGGTGTTCTAAAAGCATGAAAACTGTATACCTGTGAAATAAAGTGCTTTCGTATGTGTTCTTCTGTGTTTATTGTCCTGTGCATAAAGTTGCACCTTGTGTTTGAAGGTTTAAATTATTTCAGGCTTGCATGGAGGTAGACGTTTCTGAGTAACTTTTATTCATTTATTAAAAGCCTATACTGTCAGGATGGCCGAGAGGTCTAAGGCGCTGTGTTTAGGCCACAGTCTCCTTTGGAGGCGTGGGTTCGAATCCCACTTCTGACATGCCTTTTGGAGATTTAATCTCCTTTATCAGGTTAACATCTGATGGAAGTTGCATCTGTTGGTCTTCACTTGGCACTTTATTCCGTTCTCCTCTTGTCAAGAGAGATGGGGTTTCTCATATATTTAGGTTCTATAACGTCTTGCTGACAAAATGCAATCCTTACCAAATGAGCATAGGACCCATGTAAGAGGTCATCTGGAAGAGTCATGCTCTTGTATGCCCTGGCCAGACGGGCCCTGCAAATTTGGAAGAATGCCATTCATCTGGTAGACAACTGGACTCCAGCACACTTACAGCAATCTCCTCAGGGCTTTGATCAGGGGCTGCTTAAATTTGCATACTCCACCCTATGTTGTGACTTTGAGATCCCTTGTTGAAATTGCTTTAGCCAGCCAAGAGGTGGCTATTGTCTCAATTTCAAAGCAGCTTTGAGCCGTTCAAGTGGCTGGTGAATAGCACTTTCTCTTTGTTTGCCTCAAAGTTCTAAAGAGTTCTCCATAGGTCCTGCTCTGTACAGATTGTTCAAAGATCTGTTGGAAGTGCATATAATAGGATAAATAAATTGAGGGCATTCCTTTTCAGTACCTCACCTGCATGGCTGTCTGGCCTCTGGAAGATGCTGGGAAAGCAAGTCAGGATGGCCGAGTGGTCTAAGGCGCTGCGTTCAGGTCGCAGTCTCCTCTGGAGGCGTGGGTTCAAATCCCACTTCTGACAGTCCTGTGTTTACTCTAATTTTTTTCTTGAGAAATATGATCATTTCCCTCGCAGTGGCTTATAGGATTGTCTTCTTGGAAGAGTGCAGTGAGTTTTTTTCTTGCTCTAGCCACTATTGGCCTAAGCTCTGTGCATTTTTTGGTTCCTAATATCTTTCTCACCCTTTAGATGAAAAAGCACCATGGGGTCAGGATGGCCGAGTGGTCTAAGGCGCTGCGTTAAGGCCGCAGTCTCTCCTGGAGGCGTGGGTTCGAATCCCACTTCTGACAAAACTTGAATTCCATTTTCTCTCTCAGTTCCTTTAGAATCTCAGCTAAAAATTGGCAATGTAAATAATATCTGAATAAGTACCAAACTTCAGTTTCAACTGCAAATGCATTTGCCCTATTCTATCTTTAACGTTAATGTAATATTCTTCTAGCACTCGTGGTGTTTTATATTTCTTTTTTGGGGTACTTTAAAAATCTTTTTTATGAAAGAAATGGGTTACATTAAGTCTTGTGATGTTTTAGGTTTACAATAAGGAGGTTTTAAACTTTATGTCACGTCATTTTCAGATGCTTCATTCAAGAGATGTTTCCACTATAGAATGCAGAGCAAGGGCAAAAATACAAGTGATAGAGCGAGTGAGTGAGAAGGAGTGTTGTGGAAGGAGAGAATGAAACAAAGACAGAGTGAGTGAACGGCAGGGAGGCATAGAAGAGGAGTCTAGTAGTGAAGGAGACCTGCTTTTCCCTGCTCTTGACCTCCCACCCATCCCCAAACAACCACAAACATACCTTCTGTGCATAGTTGGTATGCAGAATTTCACGCCTCAGCAAGTGAGGGTGAGTCCCAGGCCAGGGGCTAAAGAGCAAAAGAGTGCCTGTGCTCAGACTTTCCCTGCTAGGGATAGTTTATCTGGAACAAACCCTACTCTCTTGTATCCAGCAAGGATCTAGAAATCCTGCATGAATCTGCAAGGCACATTGGCAGCATAAATTTGCATAAACTGCCCCACCTATTGCCTTCCTACTTCCTGTGCTGTAGTTGTTTGTGTAGAGAGAGAGGTCGCAGGCAAGGAAATGTTGTGAGTCGGATACAGGACCCTAAATAGCTGGTGAGAGGTATGTGGTGTTCTAAAAGCATGAAAACTGTATACCTGTGAAATAAAGTGCTTTCGTATGTGTTCTTCTGTGTTTATTGTCCTGTGCATAAAGTTGCACCTTGTGTTTGAAGGTTTAAATTATTTCAGGCTTGCATGGAGGTAGACGTTTCTGAGTAACTTTTATTCATTTCTTAAAAGCCTATACTGTCAGGATGGCCGAGAGGTCTAAGGCGCTGTGTTTAGGCCACAGTCTCCTTAGGAGGCGTGGGTTCGAATCCCACTTCTGACATGCCTTTTGGAGATTTAATCTCCTTTATCAGGTTAACATCTGATGGAAGTTGCATCTGTTTGTCTTCACTTGGCACGTTATTCCGTTCTCCTCTTGTCAAGAGAGATGGGGTTTCTCATATATTTAGGTTCTATAACGTCTTGCTGACAAAGCGCAATCCTTACCAAATGAGCATAGGACCCATGTAAGAGGTCATCTGGAAGAGTCATGCTCTTGTATGCCCTGGCCAGACGGGCCCTGCAAATTTGGAAGAATGCCATGCATCTGGTAGACAACTGGACTCCAGCACACTTACAGCAATTTCCTTAGGGCTTTGATCAGGGGCTGCTTAAATTTGCATACTCCACCCTATGTTGTGACTTTGAGATCCCTTGTTGAAATTGCTTTAGCCAGCCAAGAGGTGGCTATTGTCTCAATTTCAAAGCAGCTTTGAGCCGTTCAAGTGGCTGGTGAATAGCACTTTCTCTTTGTTCGCCTCAAAGTTCTAAAGAGTTCTCCATAGGTCCTGCTCTGTACAGATTGTTCAAAGATCTGTTGGAAGTGCATATAATAGGATAAATAAATTGAGGGCATTCCTTTTCAGTACCTCACCTGCATGGCTGTCTGGCCTCTGGAAGATGCTGGGAAAGAAAGTCAGGATGGCCGAGTGGTCTAAGGCGCTGCGTTCAGGTCGCGGTCTTCTCTGGAGGCGTGGGTTCAAATCCCACTTCTGACAGTCCTGTGTTTACTCTAATTATTTTCTTGAGAAATATGATCATTTCCCTCGCAGTGGCTTATAGGATTGTCTTCTTGGAAGAGTGCAGTGAGTTTTTTTCTTGCTCTAGCCACTATTGGCCTCAGCTCTGTGCATTTTTTGGTTCCTAATATCTTTCTCACCCTTTAGATGAAAAAGCAGCATGGGGTCAGGATGGCCGAGTGGTCTAAGGCGCTGCGTTAAGGCCGCAGTCTCTCCTGGAGGCGTGGGTTCGAATCCCACTTCTGACAAAACTTGAATTCCATTTTCTCTCTCAGTTCCTTTAGAATCTCAGCTAAAAATTGGCAATGTAAATAATATCTGAATAAGTACCAAACTTCAGTTTCAACTGCAAATGCATTTGCCCTATTCTATCTTTAACGTTAATGTAATATTCTTCTAGCACTCGTGGTGTTTTATATTTGTTTTGTGGGGTACTTTAAAAATCTTTTTTATGAAAGAAATGGGTTACATTAAGTCTTGTGATGTTTTAGGTTTCCAATAAGGAGGTTTTAAATTTTATGTCACGTCATTTTCAGATGCTTAATTCAAGAGATGTTTCCACTATACAATGCAGAGCAAGGGCAAAAATACAAGTGATAGAGCGTGTTGTGGAAGGAGAGAATGAAACAAAGACAGAGTGAGTGAATGGCAGGGAGGCATAGAAGAGGAGTCTAGTAGTGAAGGAGACCTGCTTTTCCCTGCTCTTGACCTCCCACCCATCCCCAAACAACCACAAACATACCTTCTGTGCAAAGTTGGTATGCAGAATTTCACGCCTCAGCAAGTGAGGGTGAGTCCCAGGCCAGGGGCTAAAGAGCAAAAGAGTGCCTGTGCTCAGACTTTCCCTGCTAGGGATAGTTTATCTGGAACAAGGCCTACTCTCTTGTATCCAGCAAGGATCTAGAAATCCTGCATGAATCTGCAAGGCACATTGGCAGCATAAATTTGCATAAACTGCCCCACCTATTGCCTTCCTACTTCCTGTGCTGTAGTTGTTTGTGTAGAGAGAGAGGTCGCAGGCAAGGAAATGTTGTGAGTCGGATACAGGACCCTAAATAGCTGGTGAGAGGTATGTGGTGTTCTAAAAGCATGAAAACTGTATACCTGTGAAATAAAGTGCTTTCGTATGTGTTCTTCTGTGTTTATTGTCCTGTGCATAAAGTTGCACCTTGTGTTTGAAGGTTTAAATTATTTCAGGCTTGCATTGAGGTAGACGTTTCTGAGTAACTTTTATTCATTTCTTAAAAGCATATACTGTCAGGATGGCCGAGAGGTCTAAGGCGCTGTGTTTAGGCCACAGTCTCCTTTGGAGGCGTGGGTTCGAATCCCACTTCTGACATGCCTTTTGGAGATTTAATCTCCTATATCAGGTTAACATCTGATGGAAGTTGCATCTGTTGGTCTTCACTTGGCACGTTATTCCGTTCTCCTCTTGTCAAGAGAGATGGGGTTTCTCATATATTTAGGTTCTATAACGTCTTGCTGACAAAGCGCAATCCTTACCAAATGAGCATAGGACCCATGTAAGAGGTCATCTGGAAGAGTCATGCTCTTGTATGCCCTGGCCAGACGGGCCCTGCAAATTTGGAAGAATGCCATTCATCTGGTAGACAACTGGACTCCAGCACACTTACAGCAATTTCCTCAGGGCTTTGATCAGGGGCTGCTTAAATTTGCATACTCCACCCTATGTTGTGACTTTGAGATCCCTTGTTGAAATTGCTTTAGCCAGCCAAGAGGTGGCTATTGTCTCAATTTCAAAGCAGCTTTGAGCCGTTCAAGTGGCTGGTGAATAGCACTTTCTCTTTGTTTGCCTCAAAGTTCTAAAGAGTTCTCCATAGGTCCTGCTCTGTACAGATTGTTCAAAGATCTGTTGGAAGTGCATATAATAGGATAAATAAATTGAGGGCATTCCTTTTCAGTACCTCACCTGCATGGCTGTCTGGCCTCTGGAAGATGCTGGGAAAGCAAGTCAGGATGGCCGAGTGGTCTAAGGCGCTGCGTTCAGGTCGCAGTCTCCTCTGGAGGCGTGGGTTCAAATCCCACTCCTGACAGTCCTGTGTTTACTCTAATTTTTTTCTTGAGAAATATGATCATTTCCCTCGCAGTGGCTTATAGGATTGTCTTCTTGGAAGAGTGCAGTGAGTTTTTTTCTTGCTCTAGCCACTATTGGCCTCAGCTCTGTGCATTTTTTGGTTCCTAATATCTTTCTCACCCTTTAGATGAAAAAGCAGCATTGGGTCAGGATGGCCGAGTGGTCTAAGGCGCTGCGTTAAGGCCGTAGTTTCTCCTGGAGGCGTGGGTTCGAATCCCACTTCTGACAAAACTTGAATTCCATTTTCTCTCTCAGTTCCTTTAGAATCTCAGCTAAAAATTGGCAATGTAAATAATATCTGAATAAGTACCAAACTTCAGTTTCAACTGCAAATGCATTTGCCCTATTCTATCTTTAACGTTAATGTAATATTCTTCTAGCACTCGTGGTGTTTTATATTTCTTTTGTGGGGTACTTTAAAAATCTTTTTTATGAAAGAAATGGGTTACATTAAGTCTTGTGATGTTTTAGGTTTCCAATAAGGAGGTTTTAAATTTTATGTCACGTCATTTTCAGATGCTTCATTCAAGAGATGTTTCCACTATAGAATGCAGAGCAAGGGCAAAAATACAAGTGATAGAGCGAAGGAGTGAGAAGGAGTGTTGTGGAAGGAGAGAATGAAACAAAAACAGAGTGAGTGAACGGCAGGGAGGCATAGAAGAGTAGTCTAGTAAAGAAGGAGACCTGCTTTTCCCTGCTCTTGACCTCCCACCCATCCCCCAAACAACCACAAACATACCTTCTGTGCAAAGTTGGTATGCAGAATTTCATGCCTCAGCAAGTGAGGGTGAGTCCCAGGCCAGGGGCTAAAGAGCAAAAGAGTGCCTGTGCTCAGACTTTCCCTGCTAGGGATAGTTTATCTGGAACAAGGCCTACTCTCTTGTATCCAGCAAGGATCTAGAAATCCTGCATGAACCTGCAAGGCACATTGGCAGCATAAATTTGCATAAACTGCCCCACCTATTGCCTTCCTACTTCCTGTGCTGTAGTTGTTTGTGTAGAGAGAGAGGTCGCAGGCAAGGAAATGTTGTGAGTCGGATACAGGACCCTAAATAGCTGGTGAGAGGTATGTGGTGTTCTAAAAGCATGAAAACTGTATACCTGTGAAATAAAGTGCTTTCGTATGTGTTCTTCTGTGTTTATTGTCCTGTGCATAAAGTTGCACCTTGTGTTTGAAGGTTTAAATTATTTCAGGCTTGCATGGAGGTAGACGTTTCTGAGTAACTTTTATTCATTTATTAAAAGCCTATACTGTCAGGATGGCCGAGAGGTCTAAGGCGCTGTGTTTAGGCCACAGTCTCCTTTGGAGGCGTGGGTTCGAATCCCACTTCTGACATGCCTTTTGGAGATTTAATCTCCTTTATCAGGTTAACATCTGATGGAAGTTGCATCTGTTGGTCTTCACTTGGCACGTTATTCCGTTCTCCTCTTGTCAAGAGAGATGGGGTTTCTCATATATTTAGGTTCTATAACGTCTTGCTGACAAAGCGCAATCCTTACCAAATGAGCATAGGACCCATGTAAGAGGTCATCTGGAAGAGTCATGCTCTTGTATGCCCTGGCCAGACGGGCCCTGCAAATTTGGAAGAATGCCATTCATCTGGTAGACAACTGGACTCCAGCACACTTACAGCAATCTCCTCAGGGCTTTGATCAGGGGCTGCTTAAATTTGCATACTCCACCCTATGTTGTGACTTTGAGATCCCTTGTTGAAATTGCTTTAGCCAGCCAAGAGGTGGCTATTGTCTCAATTTCAAAGCAGCTTTGAGCCGTTCAAGTGGCTGGTGAATAGCACTTTCTCTTTGTTTGCCTCAAAGTTCTAAAGAGTTCTCCATAGGTCCTGCTCTGTACAGATTGTTCAAAGATCTGTTGGAAGTGCATATAATAGGATAAATAAATTGAGGGCATTCCTTTTCAGTACCTCACCTGCATGGCTGTCTGGCCTCTGAAAGATGCTGGGAAAGCAAGTCAGGATGGCCGAGTGGTCTAAGGCGCTGCGTTCAGGTCGCAGTCTCCTCTGGAGGCGTGGGTTCAAATCCCACTTCTGACAGTCCTGTGTTTACTCTAATTTTTTTCTTGAGAAATATGATCATTTCCCTCGCAGTGGCTTATAGGATTGTCTTCTTGGAAGAGTGCAGTGAGTTTTTTTCTTGCTCTAGCCACTATTGGCCTAAGCTCTGTGCATTTTTTGGTTCCTAATATCTTTCTCACCCTTTAGATGAAAAAGCACCATGGGGTCAGGATGGCCGAGTGGTCTAAGGCGCTGCGTTAAGGCCGCAGTCTCTCCTGGAGGCGTGGGTTCGAATCCCACTTCTGACAAAACTTGAATTCCATTTTCTCTCTCAGTTCCTTTAGAATCTCAGCTAAAAATTGGCAATGTAAATAATATCTGAATAAGTACCAAACTTCAGTTTCAACTGCAAAGGCATTTGCCCTATTCTATCTTTAACGTTAATGTAATATTCTTCTAGCACTCGTGGTGTTTTATATTTCTTTTGTGGGGTACTTTAAAAATCATTTTTATGAAAGAAATGGGTTACATTAAGTCTTGTTATGTTTTGGGTTTCCAATAAGGAGGTTTTAAATTTTATGTCACGTCATTTTCAGATGCTTCTTTCAAGAGATGTTTCCACTATAGAATGCAGAGCAAGGGCAAAAATACAAGTGATAGAGCGAGTGAGTGAGAAGGAGTGTTGTGGAAGGACAGAATGAAACAAAGACAGAGTGAGTGAACTGCAGGGAGGCATAGAAGAGGAGTCTAGTAGTGAAGGAGACCTGCTTTTCCCTGCTCTTGACCTCCCACCCATCCCCAAACAACCACAAACATACCTTCTGTGCAAAGTTGGTATGCAGAATTTCACGCCTCAGCAAGTGAGGGTGAGTCCCAGGCCAGGGGCTAAAGAGCAAAAGAGTGCCTGTGCTCAGACTTTCCCTGCTAGGGATAGTTTATCTGGAACAAGGCCTACTCTCTTGTATCCAGCAAGGATCTAGAAATCCTGCATGAATCTGCAAGGCACATTGGCAGCATAAATTTGCATAAACTGCCCCACCTATTGCCTTCCTACTTCCTGTGCTGTAGTTGTTTGTGTAGAGAGAGAGCTCGCAGGCAAGGAAATGTTGTGAGTCGGATACAGGACCCTAAATAGCTGGTGAGAGGTATGTGGTGTTCTAAAAGCATGAAAACTGTATACCTGTGAAATAAAGTGCTTTCGTATGTGTTCTTCTGTGTTTATTGTCCTGTGCATAAAGTTGCACCTTGTGTTTGAAGGTTTAAATTATTTCAGGCTTGCATTGAGGTAGACGTTTCTGAGTAACTTTTAGTCATTTCTTAAAAGCCTATACTGTCAGGATGGCCGAGAGGTCTAAGGCGCTGTGTTTAGGCCACAGTCTCCTTTGGAGGCGTGGGTTCGAATCCCACTTCTGACATGCCTTTTGGAGATTTAATCTCCTTTATTAGGTTAACATCTGATGGAAGTTGCATCTGTTGGTCTTCACTTGGCACGTTATTCCGTTCTCCTCTTGTCAAGAGAGATGGGGTTTCTCATATATTTAGGTTCTATAACGTCTTGCTGACAAAGCGCAATCCTTACCAAATGAGCATAGGACCCATGTAAGAGGTCATCTGGAAGAGTCATGCTCTTGTATGCCCTGGCCAGACGGGCCCTGCAAATTTGGAAGAATGCCATGCATCTGGTAGACAACTGGACTCCAGCACACTTACAGCAATTTCCTTAGGGCTTTGATCAGGGGCTGCTTAAATTTGCATACTCCACCCTATGTTGTGACTTTGAGATCCCTTGTTGAAATTGCTTTAGCCAGCCAAGAGGTGGCTATTGTCTCAATTTCAAAGCAGCTTTGAGCCGTTCAAGTGGCTGGTGAATAGCACTTTCTCTTTGTTCGCCTCAAAGTTCTAAAGAGTTCTCCATAGGTCCTGCTCTGTACAGATTGTTCAAAGATCTGTTGGAAGTGCATATAATAGGATAAATAAATTGAGGGCATTCCTTTTCAGTACCTCACCTGCATGGCTGTCTGGCCTCTGGAAGATGCTGGGAAAGCAAGTCAGGATGGCCGCGTGGTCTAAGGCGCTGCGTTCAGGTCGCAAATGTGGATTTTCCTGGTCAGTTATGTCCCCTATCTTGGACCCCAACGGTTCTATATGCATGTTACAAGTACATGTATGTTCCCTCCAGTTCCAGTTTCTAAGACGCAAACATATGTGTGTCTACCGTCAACATGTTCTCTGTCAGATCCGCCATCAAAGGGCTGGATATTCGATTCATAAGTATAAAAGACCACCGACTTTATATGGCTAAATTACTCCATTTTTACAGTTCAGGCAAGTAGGCCCGATTCTGTCCTCAAAGCCTTTCCCTGCTCTCTGTCTCTGACAGCTTCAGCTTGAGCTCGCATCTGTATCCATGAACTTTGTCCTACTCCCTGTGCAGCTAACGGTGCCTGCCTCGGCCAGTTTTCGCATGCCTGCCAAGAAGCTGTATTTCACCTTCGAATTATCTATTTTGCTCTCCAGCCGATGCATTCCTGTCTAGTGATTTAGGTAAACATTTCCTTTAGCTCACAAGCAAAGGACTCAGCCTTTCCGTCCTCCTGCAAGTGATTCATAGTCCTGCTGCCATGGAAAGTTTTCTGCCCCTCGCATCTCATATAGACACTTAGACGTTTGTGCACGCACACAGTCAGTATAGACTAGATTCTGTCCGAGAGTCCTTCCTTGTGGATAACATAGTTCTCCAAACATAGGATGGTAGATATGATTTGGAATTAGGTTGACTTGACCCCCCAGACTTCTCGTCTCCACATGTAGAGCTAAATGTCAAGTCCCCTTCACCCCCTAGTTGCACGTCAATTACACGTCATGCTGCTGCGCGCGCATCTATGCCAAGTATTATCTTATAGATCCACCTATGTCTGATAATGCAAACCAATCATGTTTCTTTTTATTCCTTATTACGCCTAGTTTCGATTACGTACCTGTTTTGTCACTCTTCTTATCAAATGTTACGCCTTCTACATTCGTTTCATTGTAATGCACTTATTATAAAAATACATGTCTGTCAATAAATTATTGTACTTCACTTCCTGAACCCTCGTGGTGACGGAACCTGAAGGCCGCGACTCGAGTCGGCCATTTTGAATGGAATAAAGCCCATTTAGAAAACCTCTTATACCACGGATTCTGCCTCTTGTTATTTTGAGCTATTTTACTTTATTTTAGGATTCCGTATGAAATTCAGTCCGGTATTTTATTTACCACATAATGGCGCCCGAACAGGGACACTTTCTCATCTCACGCGCCGGCGGTGCGTTGCAGGCCCGGTCTCCTGCCACAGCTGGACGGAACATAAACGCGTACCAGCAGGATTTCCTGTAAGCTCCCTCCGGTCAAGCGGGGGCGACTGAGGCTGCGATCAACCCAGACGAGGCGGTGAGAAGTGCGAAGTATCCCGACCAGAGCCTAGCTGAGAGAGCAAGATCCGAGGTATACTGAGGCCCACCAGGTTTTCCGAAATCCCGACGTCCAGAGGGTCCGCTGTCCGCAGTTATCGAGTCCTGTCCATTCTCTGAGGCCTTCCGTTTCAAGGAGCTACTCGGTGAGTACCATCGCCGGGGAGGCGTGTTGACGCGCACATAGGTTGTGCCGGTCAAGACGGATTTGGGTACACAAATCCGGTCTGCACTGTTTAGCAGTGTATATGTACTGTTTAGCAGTATATCAAGTATTCCGAAGTATTCAGTTATTGTCAAGAATTCAGCGTGGTGATTAGTTAGGCAGACTGTCATCATTGTCGATCATTGTTATAATGTTTAATGTTTAATGTTTAAAGTATTCAGAAAATGTCTTGCATATTGTGGTATGAATGACTGTTCATTGTTCACTGTTCATTTATTGTGTTTTTCGTATTAAGAAAATTCAAGAGTAAGTATCAGATCAGTTGTAAATATGCCGCTCTTCTCGAAGTTAAGACAGATTACTACTAGAAAAGGGGTGCTTGAAGAAGCAGTTCCTATTCCTCCTAGGGACACTCCAGGGCATTTTATGTACCATAAACATGGCTTAGATGCCATATTGTTTCTTGATCTATGGGTAGATTATACCAAGGGATTGCCGGAAAGTCAAAGGTGGCCCGTAGCGGGAACCTGGGATGCAGAGTGCATCATGAAAGTGGAGGAAGAGTTATGGAAAAGAAAGGTCAGACAGTCACAGAAAGACGCTGTTGAGTTATGGCGTAAAGAATCTCATAGACGAACAGAAAAAGCACGTAGACAAGAAGAGAGGAGTAAAGAAAGTTCAAATAAAGTTGAAGAAAATCTATTAATTAAGGAAGGTATCCGAGTGAAATCAGAACAAGTAAATAGACAAAGAAATGCTCTTATGAATGGTATGTATCCCCTTCTAGCCGAAGGACTACCTAAGGCTGATCCAGAGATGCCAAAAGACTTGCCACCCCCATTATTTCCAATTAAGGTACATCCAAAAGGGCATCCCAGAACCGCAGAAGATGTTTTTCTTTCCTCATATCTAGACGATGCAGCCCCCGAGTATGCTAACGCCACACCACATAGACCGTCTGGCGGAGGGGTTCAACGTCAGGATCAGGTATCTGTACCCGTGCAACAGCAAGTCCCGACGCAAGCTTCGGCAAGCACATCTGTTTCCGCATCTGTCTCCGCAGTCGATTCTACAGGGGCATCGACGCCCATAGTTGCTGTGTCACGTTCGACGAACCCATTCACACCCGACGCCCCAGATGGGGCCACGGGAGGGGCTAGCAATACCTTTACACCACCCAGAATAAATAAACTTGTTTTTCAAGAGTCAGCGCATTCACGTACACCTAAATTCGTAAGTGAACGTACGCTTAAAGAACTCCTTGTAAATTGTAGATATGACCCGGTGGTTGGTAAAGAGGATGAAATGGTCCTGGCATCATTACGTATCAGGCGAGCCGCAGAGTATTTAGCGAGGTTACCAGGGATGATTACGCATCTAGATAACATATATCATTTTGTTCAAACAGGACGAGATCCAGGATGTATTAACAGAGCTATGGAATTCCAGAAAGTAGAGATACAGGGGGAACTGTTACGTTTCCTCATAAACTGTGTAATCAGAAATCAAGATCGTCCAGGGGTAGACCCGAATGCAATGCTTACTCTTACAAGATGGAGTCAGAATATATCAGAAGGGAGACACGATAAGCAAAATTGTATAATAGCCATGTGCCGAAAAATACGTAAAGAAATAGAGCGTATTCATGAAGAAAGATTGGGAACAGACGAGTTTGAGCCAGATGAAGTGTCCGAATCAGGGAATTCCGCAAGACAGTCAGAGACCATAGCCTATGTAGGCAGAGGAAGATACTGTGAAAGTACTAGATGTTTTTCTGATCCCATACACTCTGTATGTCCAAATAATAGCAGAACGTATCCGACGCCTGTAATAAATCTGAAGTCTCCTGAACATTCGTTTCAAGCCGCAGACAAGATATTACGAGAACGAAGGGGTTACCACCTCCTCGATTCCATGGATGAGCAAGAATTAGCCAGATCAGCCGTTCACTGGATTGACAGTCCTGAAAAATACGGTGATGAGACCGTAGCACACACGTTTTTTAATCTCAGTACAGATGAACAACGTTTAGCTGGAATCTATATGATTCAGCAACTCCTCATATTATATAAGAGCCAACATGCTGACCCTGGTCCTTTACCTGATATATTAACGGAACTACTCACGGACAGATGGAGAGGTTCTAGTAACAAGCTAATTAAAGAGATATTAGTGTCACGTAAACAGTATGTCCTTTTTGTAAGTCCGGATTCTCTCTCGCTGCCCCACAGAGAAAGAACGCCGTACTATATGGATAGACAAAATCCTTTACGAGAAGTGCACCCAATAAAAGGCGAAGACAATGAGTTTCACCGTGTATTTGTTTACACACCCATATCAAAAATGGAATTATTAGAAATGAAGAAAGTAGTACCTAGTCATGACAAAGACCCAGCGGGTTTCCACCGAGAAATTAAAGACATGTTACTGATGGGAGAGTACACCTTTCCTGATATTATGACGATATTAAAGGTGCTTTTGCCTGCTGGCATTTATGAAAAACTGAAAGAAAAAGAGTGGGAAGTGGGAGACCAAAAGATAGACTGGACAGCATTAGCAGAGGAAGAAAGGGGCCGAACTGCAGGTTCAGGGCTCGGGGATAAAGTTAAACTGTTACCAGGTTTACTAGTACAGGTACTGCCACGTTTATTAACTACAAAAAAGGAAGATTGGGGTGCAATCACAGCCTGCAAACAAAAGCAAGATGAAGACACAAGCGATTATTATGCTCGATTTGAAAAATGTTTTGGTATAAATAGTGGTATAAAAGCAAGTAGTGATTCATATCCACATTTATTTGTGACAAAATTAGTGGAAAATGCATTACCTCCAGTAAAGAATAGAATATTGAAATTCGAGAGTACCTGGCAAAGTAACACTCCGTCGCAAATGCTACAAATGTTACAGTATCATCACAATAGAATTAGGGATGAACAAGAACACGAGCATAGACGCATGAAGGATACAAAAATGAAAATGCTAGTTTCTCAGACAGTACCAGCAGATGGTCACAAAAAGGGTGTGACACATTCTGGTGATTCTGCAGTTCCTGTAAAAGGAACCTGCAATTACTGTAAACAACTAGGCCATTATGTACACGATTGTCCAGTCCTGAAACGTAATATAGCTACAGGTATTGCAAAGGAGAGACCACGATTAGTTAGACAAGATCAGAATGAACAAGGAGCTATGCAGCATGGACAGTCCATGCCAGTTCAGCAACAGTCCATGCCAGCCTCACAGCAACCCATACAGTTTGTGCCAGCTGCACCACCGTTGCCTGCTACTGCCACACAAACCACAACACGACAAATGTATCAGACTGCACAGTATGAATACCCTGAATATCAGCGCTACGCATGAACCAGCCTAGAGAGGGAAGTTGACTTACCGCTTATCGAGATTCCTGTAGATCAAGAAGGACCTTATGTACATAGTGAATTATTAGGTCAAGATAGAAAATTCTTACTCGATACAGGGGCAAGTCGAACAACTATAAAACGAAGTGAAGTTCCGGGGGCACCCCTCTCAGGCTCTCAAAATGTTTCCCTTGGTTTTTCGGGAAAACCTATTGTTAATGAAGTATCACAGCCTCTACCACTTACGATAGGACCTTTGACACGAACTACAGACTTATTACTTACTAAATCATGCCCAGAAAATCTGTTAGGAATTAAAACTCTGAAAGCACTAGGAGCCATAATATGTTGTTCTCCGGAAGGAGTAAGGTTGTTTTTGCGTGATTTTAAAGGTCACTATGTGTCTAGAGACATGGATCCCCGACTACAGACTTTACCAGTACATCTATGGGCACAAGGCCCTACGGATGTTGGCTGCATGAACATTACACCCTATCGAGTTACATTGAAAGCAGGAGTGGTACTACCACGAATGCGACAATACAAGTTACCGCATGATGCTGTAGTGGCTTTGCTGAAAATCATTGATGAGCTGATTGCCCAGGGAGTAGTTGTAGAAACAGACTCCAATGTATGTAATTCACCGATAATTCCGATTCTTAAACGAACTGATCCTACTGCTCCGCCAGTATACCGATTGGTTATTGATTTGCGTGAACTAAACAAGTGTATTGTACCACAATTCCCTGTGGTCCCTGATATATCATCATTGTTGACAGCAATTGATTCCGAAGCAACATTCTTTACTGTAATCGATCTCAAGAATGCCTTTTTCAGCGTCCCAATAGATCCGGAAAGCCAATACTTGTTCGGATTCAGTTTAAATGGGCGCAGCTTTAAATTCTCACGCGCTCCCCAAGGATTCACAGAAAGCCCCAGCATCTACAGCCAAGCATTGAAACGAGAACTTGACAGTATCCACATGCCAGTCAATACTGCACTGCTTCAATATGTCGATGATCTGCTGATCACCGCGAGAAGCGAGTCAGAATGTGAAAAAGCTTCTCTGACAGTTTTACATTTCCTAGCCGACAAGGGGCACAAGGTGTCCCCTTCTAAGCTGCAATTCTGTGTTCAGCGAGTTATTTATCTTGGTCACTCGCTGTCCAAGGAGGGAAGGCAGCTTACACCAGATCGCATCCAGTTAATTGCTAACATGTCAATACCCCAGACACAAAAGGAGGTGCGAGCTTTCATAGGCCTCACTTCATATTGTAGGCAGTGGATCCCTCAGTACGCATTTCTAGCAAAACCACTCATTCAGTTAACCACACAGGAGGCAGCCACATCGACTGTTCTCCCTTGGACTCAGGAACATACACAAGCTTTTGAAAGCCTAAAGGAAGCTTTATGTCAAGCACCTGTTTTAGCAACACCATGTTATAGCAAACATTTTACACTCTTTGTTACAGAACGCGAAGGTACTGCCTTGTCAGTACTCACTCAGGATCAAGCAGGATCACGCAAGCCATGTGCTTATTTTTCCAGTACATTAGATCCCGTAGCTCAGGTTTTGCCTGCATGCCTGAAATCAGTGGCAGCGACAGCCTTAGCAATCAGACAAAGCGATGCCATAGTATTAGGACACCCATTGACAGTTCAAGTACCACATGCAGTAGAGGTTCTTGTGAACCGAACACAAACACAACACTTGACCATAGCAAGACTTACCGGTTATGAACTGACATTGTTTCAACCACACATAGAGATCCGACGGTGTAATACATTGAATCCTGCTACACTATTACCTGTAATTGGAACAGACCCACTAGCTCATGATTGTGTTGAAATTATTGAAATAAAGACGAAACCTAGACAAGACTTGACAGACGTTCCATTGTTAGATCCAGACCTGACGTTGTATGTAGACGGATCGTGCATGAGAACAAGTACAGGAGATTTAGTGGCCGCGTATGCAGTCACAACAGACACTGAAGTTATTGAGACACATTGTATAGATACTTTGTCAGCCCAAGCAGCAGAACTTATTGCTCTAACGCAAGCCTGTATTCAAGCCACAAATAAGAAAGTTAATGTATACACTGACTCACGTTATGCATTCGGAGTTGTACACGACTTCGGCGTGCTGTGGCGAGAGAGAGGTTATTTAACCTCCCATGGTGCCCACATTCAGCACGGGCCCCTCATTCATGCTTTGTTAGATGCAATACATCTACCCACTGCTATATCGATTATGAAATGTAAAGCACACACGAAGGTTACTGATACCATTTCTCAAGGCAATGATTTAGCTGACAAAACAGCTAAACAGACTGCTCAGAATCGCACATTAGACATGACAAAGCCAATAGTTCAGACACCAACACAGTGTATGACAATTAAGGATCCCGCACTTGACGTAATTGACATACAGACACATGCCACAGCAGAAGAAATAAAGAAGTGGACTGAACTAGGAGGGATCCAGACAGATCAAGGATGGATGACGAAGGAGAAATCTGTATGGTTTCTCCCTGATTCCATGGTTCAAGCCATTATAGCTACAGTTCACAGTCCAGCACATTTAGGAGAGAAGGCTATGCTAGACAGCATTCAGCACATTTGGTTCAACAAACATTTACGAGCAGCAGCTAAACAAAAAGTTCGTACCTGTATGATATGTTGTCAGTTTAATCCAGGAAAGAGTGTTCCCGTAGAGCAGGGTGGATTCCAGCCTCCTGACCATCCTTTTGAAGTCCTCCAGATGGATTATATTCAGATGGAACGTTGTCGAGGATTCAAATATGTCCTCGTAGTTGTCTGCGCTCTCTCCCGTTGGACAGAGGCGTATCCCGTATCAGATTACACTGCCCCGACTACTGCCAAGCAGCTAGTTCGAGAATTCTTCCCACGGTACGGTTTACCACGTGTTGTATATTCAGATAACGGTCAGCCTTTCTCATCCGAATTAATGAAACATGTCTCACTTTTGTTGGGATATCAGTGGAAATTCCACTGTGTCCGACACCCCGAGGCAGCAGGTCTCGTGGAACGACATAATCAACTTTTAAAAATCAGATTGTCTAAAATATGTCAGGAAAAAGGTGTGGACTGGATAGTAGCCTTACCAGTTGCGCTATTCTACATGAGAATGGTAGCACACTCTCGAACAGGGCTATCCCCTTATGAAGTGATCTTTGGTAGACCACCGAATATGTGGGGGACGCCTATACCTCGTAAAATAACTGATGTTGACTGTAATATGCTGACAGATTACCTGGCTTCCTTGATGTCTGCACTACAATCTTGTCGTTCACAGGTAGTCGCAGCTTTTCCCGACAACACCGAGGTGAAACCTCATGATGTAATTCCCGGTGATTATGTTCTCATCAGAAATTTTGATCGGAAAACCCAACTGGAGCCAAGGTGGAGGCTTCCTAAGTTGGTCCTGCTGACGACCAGAACAGCTGTGAAGATCGAAGGAAGAAAAGGATGGGTGCATTCCAGCCATAAAAAAAAAAAATTTAATGGACTTCCTCCTGACACAAACAGTACTTCCCGTGTGTCTTCCCCCATTGACTCAAAGCTACCTTTGGCTGAGGCCAGTAGCACCGAACTCTATAAACAGAAACTCAGGTCCAGATCTAAACTGTCGGACGATTTGATTGTTTAAGTCCTCTCCAAGGTGAAGCGGTTGAATCTGTCCCGACATGTATCCCTTAGGTCTGAATCATGTAGAGTCCAGAATCATAATGAAACGACATGCTTATTGTAAATCACTGCGTAGCCACTGTATTGTGACTTTATTAATTTTGTTTTTCTTGAGTTTTTTAATAGTTACTGCAAGTATATTGTTGCATATGTATTATCCTGTTTCTAAACGTGCTTTCAATATAACTGATGAACATTCTTTTAGTGACCTACCCCCACATGAGTTGTCCTATAGACTTGCGCTGCGCAATAACACATTCATTAGTATGTTACATCATTCCCATCAGACTAGTAATGCCACCAATTGTTGGGTGTGTGGCCGACTCCCTCCCTATCAGAATACCAAAGGAGTTCTGCCTTTCTTTCCACATCCGTTCACACACAATGGCTCCTGTGGAGCATGGTTTAGTTTATTAAATTCCATAGACCCAGACACAGCAGTTTATCAACAACACTGGATATGGGGAAATCTGAATATAGTTTTATTCAAAGTCTGTCACCCCAATAAGGAGGGTCACCCCAGTAGAACAGGAACTGATTTAGAAAATGAAGTGTATAAATTAGGTAATTTTACGCCTAATCTTATGATTTTGAATGTCAAATCCGAAGTTGAACTAATTCTGCCCACTATGTCTGTATTTCCAGTTAAGGGTGAATTATGTGTGAGAAAAGTTGGTTCCATACATATGGGCCATAGCCAATGCGTTACTATAGTAGAATATAGTGATCAAGGTAAATCTTCATTTAGAGCTTCTCGCCATTCTTACTTTATATGTGGTCAGACGGCATATATGCGTCTGCCTCTAGATTGGGATGGTACCTGTTACATAGCATTCCTTTTGCCACCTGTTTTCCTAGCTCCTCCTGATTATTATCGACATGTTCATTTAGTACACAAAAGAGAGCGGAGAGATCTCCCAGTTGTCGATTATACTGAGACGGCATGGGACAAGTATGTAGATTTCAATAAAGGTATCTTTCCCTATATAGGTACTATATCAAATAGTAAGCTGATACGCAGACTCACCAAGACTCTTGAAGCTGTAGTAAACGAGACTATAGCCGCCCTAGGCAATCTGACAGAGGAACAATCAGTGATGAGAATTGTTGTTCTCCAGAATCGTCTTGTCCTTGACGTCATCCTGGCCGATAGGGGCGGAGCTTGCAGGGTCATCGGATCCAGCTGCTGCATATTCATACCAGAAAATTCGCCATCTGTATATAAAGCTATAACACGCCTTCATAAGATTGTAAGCCAGATACACGAAAATCCAGGCACTTGGACGTGGTCCGGGTGGTTTTGGAGTGTGATATCAGCCTGGGGATGGAGAGTTCTATCCTTCCTAGGTATTGGCCTTCTTATGCTCTTCAGTTGTTGTTTATGCCTGCAATGTGGACCAGCGATTTGTGGTCTGTGTGCCACATCATGCATTCCATATCACAGTTCTCGTTCAAAATACCGGAAGAAGAAGGAAGAAGAAATGATGCTCCATGAGCAAATCGATGGAATGATGAAGATTGATATCTCTTGAAGGGCAAGAAGGGGACAAGGAGGGAATGTGGAAATGTGGATTTTCCTGGTCAGTTATGTCCCCTATCTTGGACCCCAACGGTTCTATATGCATGTTACAAGTACATGTATGTTCCCTCCAGTTCCAGTTTCTAAGACGCAAACATATGTGTGTCTACCGTCAACATGTTCTCTGTCAGATCCGCCATCAAAGGGCTGGATATTCGATTCATAAGTATAAAAGACCACCGACTTTATATGGCTAAATTACTCCATTTTTACAGTTCAGGCAAGTAGGCCCGATTCTGTCCTCAAAGCCTTTCCCTGCTCTCTGTCTCTGACAGCTTCAGCTTGAGCTCGCATCTGTATCCATGAACTTTGTCCTACTCCCTGTGCAGCTAACGGTGCCTGCCTCGGCCAGTTTTCGCATGCCTGCCAAGAAGCTGTATTTCACCTTCGAATTATCTATTTTGCTCTCCAGCCGATGCATTCCTGTCTAGTGATTTAGGTAAACATTTCCTTTAGCTCACAAGCAAAGGACTCAGCCTTTCCGTCCTCCTGCAAGTGATTCATAGTCCTGCTGCCATGGAAAGTTTTCTGCCCCTCGCATCTCATATAGACACTTAGACGTTTGTGCACGCACACAGTCAGTATAGACTAGATTCTGTCCGAGAGTCCTTCCTTGTGGATAACATAGTTCTCCAAACATAGGATGGTAGATATGATTTGGAATTAGGTTGACTTGACCCCCCAGACTTCTCGTCTCCACATGTAGAGCTAAATGTCAAGTCCCCTTCACCCCCTAGTTGCACGTCAATTACACGTCATGCTGCTGCGCGCGCATCTATGCCAAGTATTATCTTATAGATCCACCTATGTCTGATAATGCAAACCAATCATGTTTCTTTTTATTCCTTATTACGCCTAGTTTCGATTACGTACCTGTTTTGTCACTCTTCTTATCAAATGTTACGCCTTCTACATTCGTTTCATTGTAATGCACTTATTATAAAAATACATGTCTGTCAATAAATTATTGTACTTCACTTCCTGAACCCTCGTGGTGACGGAACCTGAAGGCCGCGACTCGAGTCGGCCATTTTGAATGGAATAAAGCCCATTTAGAAAACCTCTTATACCACGGATTCTGCCTCTTGTTATTTTGAGCTATTTTACTTTATTTTAGGATTCCGTATGAAATTCAGTCCGGTATTTTATTTACCACAAGGTGTGGGTTCAAATCCCACTTCTGACAGTCCTGTGTATACTCTAATTTTTTTCTTGAGAAATATGATCATTTCCCTCGCAGTGGCTTATAGGATTGTCTTCTTGGAAGAGTGCAGTGAGTTTTTTTCTTGCTCTAGCCACTATTGGCCTAAGCTCTGTGCATTTTTTGGTTCCTAATATCTTTCTCACCCTTTAGATGAAAAAGCAGCATGGGGTCAGGATGGCCGAGTTGTCTAAGGCGCTGCGTTAAGGCCGCAGTCTCTCCTGGAGGCGTCGGTTCAAATCCCACTTCTGACAAAACTTGAATTCCATTTTCTCTCTCAGTTCCTTTAGAATCTCAGCTAAAAATTGGCAATGTAAATAATATCTGAATAAGTACCAAACTTCAGTTTCAACTGCAAATGCATTTGCCCTATTCTATCTTTAACGTTAATGTAATATTCTTCTAGCACTCGTGGTGTTTTATATTTGTTTTGTGGGGTACTTTAAAAATCTTTTTTATGAAAGAAATGGGTTACATTAAGTCTTGTGATGTTTTAGGTTTACAATAAGGAGGTTTTAAATTTTATGTCACGTCATTTTCAGATGCTTCATTCAAGAGATGTTTCCACTATAGAATGCAGAGCAAGGGCAAAAATACAAGTGATAGAGCGAGTGAGTGAGAAGGAGTGTTGTGGAAGGAGAGAATGAAACAAAGACAGAGTGAGTGAATGGCAGGGAGGCATAGAAGAGGAGTCTAGTAGTGCAGGAGACCTGCTTTTCCCTGCTCTTGACCTCCCACCCATCCCCAAACAACCACAAACATACCTTCTGTGCAAAGTTGGTATGCAGATTTTCACGCCTCAGCAAGTGAGGGTGAGTCCCAGGCCAGGGGCTAAAGAGCAAAAGAGTGCCTGTGCTCAGACTTTCCCTGCTAGGGATAGTTTATCTGGAACAAGGCCTACTCTCTTGTATCCAGCAAGGATCTAGAAATCCTGCATGAATCTGCAAGGCACATTGGCAGCATAAATTTGCATAAACTGCCCCACCTATTGCCTTCCTACTTCCTGTGCTGTAGTTGTTTGTGTAGAGAGAGAGGTCGCAGGCAAGGAAATGTTGTGAGTCGGATACAGGACCCTAAATAGCTGGTGAGAGGTATGTGGTGTTCTAAAAGCATGAAAACTGTATACCTGTGAAATAAAGTGCTTTCGTATGTGTTCTTCTGTGTTTATTGTCCTGTGCATAAAGTTGCACCTTGTGTTTGAAGGTTTAAATTATTTCAGGCTTGCATTGAGGTAGACGTTTCTGAGTAACTTTTATTCATTTCTTAAAAGCATATACTGTCAGGATGGCCGAGAGGTCTAAGGCGCTGTGTTTAGGCCACAGTCTCCTTTGGAGGCGTGGGTTCGAATCCCACTTCTGACATGCCTTTTGGAGATTTAATCTCCTATATCAGGTTAACATCTGATGGAAGTTGCATCTGTTGGTCTTCACTTGGCACGTTATTCCGTTCTCCTCTTGTCAAGAGAGATGGGGTTTCTCATATATTTAGGTTCTATAACGTCTTGCTGACAAAGCGCAATCCTTACCAAATGAGCATAGGACCCATGTAAGAGGTCATCTGGAAGAGTCATGCTCTTGTATGCCCTGGCCAGACGGGCCCTGCAAATTTGGAAGAATGCCATTCATCTGGTAGACAACTGGACTCCAGCACACTTACAGCAATTTCCTCAGGGCTTTGATCAGGGGCTGCTTAAATTTGCATACTCCACCCTATGTTGTGACTTTGAGATCCCTTGTTGAAATTGCTTTAGCCAGCCAAGAGGTGGCTATTGTCTCAATTTCAAAGCAGCTTTGAGCCGTTCAAGTGGCTGGTGAATAGCACTTTCTCTTTGTTTGCCTCAAAGTTCTAAAGAGTTCTCCATAGGTCCTGCTCTGTACAGATTGTTCAAAGATCTGTTGGAAGTGCATATAATAGGATAAATAAATTGAGGGCATTCCTTTTCAGTACCTCACCTGCATGGCTGTCTGGCCTCTGGAAGATGCTGGGAAAGCAAGTCAGGATGGCCGAGTGGTCTAAGGCGCTGCGTTCAGGTCGCAGTCTCCTCTGGAGGCGTGGGTTCAAATCCCACTCCTGACAGTCCTGTGTTTACTCTAATTTTTTTCTTGAGAAATATGATCATTTCCCTCGCAGTGGCTTATAGGATTGTCTTCTTGGAAGAGTGCAGTGAGTTTTTTTCTTGCTCTAGCCACTATTGGCCTAAGCTCTGTGCATTTTTTGGTTCCTAATATCTTTCTCACCCTTTAGATGAAAAAGCACCATGGGGTCAGGATGGCCGAGTGGTCTAAGGCGCTGCGTTAAGGCCGCAGTCTCTCCTGGAGGCGTGGGTTCGAATCCCACTTCTGACAAAACTTGAATTCCATTTTCTCTCTCAGTTCCTTTAGAATCTCAGCTAAAAATTGGCAATGTAAATAATATCTGAATAAGTACCAAACTTCAGTTTCAACTGCAAATGCATTTGCCCTATTCTATCTTTAACGTTAATGTAATATTCTTCTAGCACTCGTGGTGTTTTATATTTCTTTTTTGGGGTACTTTAAAAATCTTTTTTATGAAAGAAATGGGTTACATTAAGTCTTGTGATGTTTTAGGTTTACAATAAGGAGGTTTTAAACTTTATGTCACGTCATTTTCAGATGCTTCATTCAAGAGATGTTTCCACTATAGAATGCAGAGCAAGGGCAAAAATACAAGTGATAGAGCGAGTGAGTGAGAAGGAGTGTTGTGGAAGGAGAGAATGAAACAAAGACAGAGTGAGTGAACGGCAGGGAGGCATAGAAGAGGAGTCTAGTAGTGAAGGAGACCTGCTTTTCCCTGCTCTTGACCTCCCACCCATCCCCAAACAACCACAAACATACCTTCTGTGCATAGTTGGTATGCAGAATTTCACGCCTCAGCAAGTGAGGGTGAGTCCCAGGCCAGGGGCTAAAGAGCAAAAGAGTGCCTGTGCTCAGACTTTCCCTGCTAGGGATAGTTTATCTGGAACAAGGCCTACTCTCTTGTATCCAGCAAGGATCTAGAAATCCTGCATGAATCTGCAAGGCACATTGGCAGCATAAATTTGCATAAACTGCCCCACCTATTGCCTTCCTACTTCCTGTGCTGTAGTTGTTTGTGTAGAGAGAGAGGTCGCAGGCAAGGAAATGTTGTGAGTCGGATACAGGACCCTAAATAGCTGGTGAGAGGTATGTGGTGTTCTAAAAGCATGAAAACTGTATACCTGTGAAATAAAGTGCTTTCGTATGTGTTCTTCTGTGTTTATTGTCCTGTGCATAAAGTTGCACCTTGTGTTTGAAGGTTTAAATTATTTCAGGCTTGCATGGAGGTAGACGTTTCTGAGTAACTTTTATTCATTTCTTAAAAGCCTATACTGTCAGGATGGCCGAGAGGTCTAAGGCGCTGTGTTTAGGCCACAGTCTCCTTTGGAGGCGTGGGTTCGAATCCCACTTCTGACATGCCTTTTGGAGATTTAATCTCCTTTATCAGGTTAACATCTGATGGAAGTTGCATCTGTTGGTCTTCACTTGGCACGTTATTCCGTTCTCCTCTTGTCAAGAGAGATGGGGTTTCTCATATATTTAGGTTCTATAACGTCTTGCTGACAAAGCGCAATCCTTACCAAATGAGCATAGGACCCATGTAAGAGGTCATCTGGAAGAGTCATGCTCTTGTATGCCCTGGCCAGACGGGCCCTGCAAATTTGGAAGAATGCCATGCATCTGGTAGACAACTGGACTCCAGCACACTTACAGCAATTTCCTTAGGGCTTTGATCAGGGGCTGCTTAAATTTGCATACTCCACCCTATGTTGTGACTTTGAGATCCCTTGTTGAAATTGCTTTAGCCAGCCAAGAGGTGGCTATTGTCTCAATTTCAAAGCAGCTTTGAGCCGTTCAAGTGGCTGGTGAATAGCACTTTCTCTTTGTTCGCCTCAAAGTTCTAAAGAGTTCTCCATAGGTCCTGCTCTGTACAGATTGTTCAAAGATCTGTTGGAAGTGCATATAATAGGATAAATAAATTGAGGGCATTCCTTTTCAGTACCTCACCTGCATGGCTGTCTGGCCTCTGGAAGATGCTGGGAAAGCAAGTCAGGATGGCCGAGTGGTCTAAGGCGCTGCGTTCAGGTCGCAGTCTTCTCTGGAGGCGTGGGTTCAAATCCCACTTCTGACAGTCCTGTGTTTACTCTAATTATTTTCTTGAGAAATATGATCATTTCCCTCGCAGTGGCTTATAGGATTGTCTTCTTGGAAGAGTGCAGTGAGTTTTTTTCTTGCTCTAGCCACTATTGCCCTCAGCTCTGTGCATTTTTTGGTTCCTAATATCTTTCTCACCCTTTAGATGAAAAAGCAGCATGGGGTCAGGATGGCCGAGTGGTCTAAGGCGCTGCGTTAAGGCCGCAGTCTCTCCTGGAGGCGTGGGTTCGAATTCCACTTCTGACAAAACTTGAATTCCATTTTCTCTCTCAGTTCCTTTAGAATCTCAGCTAAAAATTGGCAATGTAAATAATATCTGAATAAGTACCAAACTTCAGTTTCAACTGCAAATGCATTTGCCCTATTCTATCTTTAACGTTAATGTAATATTCTTCTAGCACTCGTGGTGTTTTATATTTGTTTTGTGGGGTACTTTAAAAATCTTTTTTATGAAAGAAATGGGTTACATTAAGTCTTGTGATGTTTTAGGTTTCCAATAAGGAGGTTTTAAATTTTATGTCACGTCATTTTCAGATGCTTCATTCAAGAGATGTTTCCACTATAGAATGCAGAGCAAGGGCAAAAATACAAGTGATAGAGCGAGTGAGTGAGAAGGAGTGTTGTGGAAGGAGAGAATGAAACAAAGACAGAGTGAGTGAACGGCAGGGAGGCATAGAAGAGGAGTCTAGTAGTGAAGGAGACCTGCTTTTCCCTGCTCTTGACCTCCCACCCATCCCCAAACAACCACAAACATACCTTCTGTGCAAAGTTGGTATGCAGAATTTCACGCCTCAGCAAGTGAGGGTGAGTCCCAGGCCAGGGGCTAAAGAGCAAAGGAGTGCCTGTGCTCAGACTTTCCCTGCTAGGGATAGTTTATCTGGAACAAACCCTACTCTCTTGTATCCAGCAAGGATCTAGAAATCCTTCATGAATCTGCAAGGCACATTGGCAGCATAAATTTGCATAAACTGCCCCACCTATTGCCTTCCTACTTCCTGTGCTGTAGTTGTTTGTGTAGAGAGAGAGGTCGCAGCCAAGGAAATGTTGTGAGTCGGATACAGGACCCTAAATAGCTGGTGAGAGGTATGTGGTGTTCTAAAAGCATGAAAACTGTATACCTGTGAAATAAAGTGCTTTCGTATGTGTTCTTCTGTGTTTATTGTCCTGTGCATAAAGTTGCACCTTGTGTTTGAAGGTTTAAATTATTTCAGGCTTGCATGGAGGTAGACGTTTCTGAGTAACTTTTATTCATTTCTTAAAAGCCTATACTGTCAGGATGGCCGAGAGGTCTAAGGCGCTGTGTTTAGGCCACAGTCTCCTTTGGAGGCGTGGGTTCGAATCCCACTTCTGACATGCCTTTTGGAGATTTAATCTCCTTTATCAGGTTAACATCTGATGGAAGTTGCATCTGTTGGTCTTCACTTGGCACGTTATTCCGTTCTCCTCTTGTCAAGAGAGATGGGGTTTCTCATATATTTAGGTTCTATAACGTCTTGCTGACAAAGCGCAATCCTTACCAAATGAGCATAGGACCCATGTAAGAGGTCATCTGGAAGAGTCATGCTCTTGTATGCCCTGGCCAGACGGGCCCAGCAAATTTGGAAGAATGCCATTCATCTGGTAGACAACTGGACTCCAGCACACTTACAGCAATTTCCTCAGGGCTTTGATCAGGGGCTGCTTAAATTTGCATACTCCACCCTATGTTGTGACTTTGAGATCCCTTGTTGAAATTGCTTTAGCCAGCCAAGAGGTGGCTATTGTCTCAATTTCAAAGCAGCTTTGAGCCGTTCAAGTGGCTGGTGAATAGCACTTTCTCTTTGTTCGCCTCAAAGTTCTAAAGAGTTCTCCATAGGTCCTGCTCTGTACAGATTGTTCAAAGATCTGTTGGAAGTGCATATAATAGGATAAATAAATTGAGGGCATTCCTTTTCAGTACCTCACCTGCATGGCTGTCTGGCCTCTGGAAGATGCTGGGAAAGCAAGTCAGGATGGCCGAGTGGTCTACGGCGCTGCGTTCAGGTCGTAGTCTCCTCTGGAGGCGTGGGTTCAAATCCCACTTCTGACAGTCCTCTGTTTACTCTAATTTTTTTCTTGAGAAATATGATCATTTCCCTCGCAGTGGCTTATAGGATTGTCTTCTTGGAAGAGTGCAGTGAGTTTTTTTCTTGCTCTAGCCACTATTGGCCTAAGCTCTGTGCATTTTTTGGTTCCTAATATCTTTCTCACCCTTTAGATGAAAATGCATCATGGGGTCAGGATGGCCGAGTGGTCTAAGGCGCTGCGTTAAGGCCGCAGTCTCTCCTGGAGGCGTGGGTTCGAATCCCACTTCTGACAAAACTTGAATTCCATTTTCTCTCTCAGTTCCTTTAGAATCTCAGCTAAAAATTGGCAATGTAAATAATATCTGAATAAGTACCAAACTTCAGTTTCAACTGCAAATGCATTTGCCCTATTCTATCTTTAACGTTAATGTAATATTCTTCTAGCACTCGTGGTGTTTTATATTTGTTTTGTGGGGTACTTTAAAAATCTTTTTTATGAAAGAAATGGGTTACATTAAGTCTTGTGATGTTTTAGGTTTCCAATAAGGAGGTTTTAAATTTTATGTCACGTCATTTTCAGATGCTTCATTCAAGAGATGTTTCCACTATAGAATGCAGAGCAAGGGCAAAAATACAAGTGATAGAGCGAGTGAGTGAGAAGGAGTGTTGTGGAAGGAGAGAATGAAACAAAGACAGAGTGAGTGAATGGCAGGGAGGCATAGAAGAGGAGTCTAGTAGTGAAGGAGACCTGCTTTTCCCTGCTCTTGACCTCCCACCCATCCCCAAACAACCACAAACATACCTTCTGTGCAAAGTTGGTATGCAGAATTTCATGCCTCAGCAAGTGAGGGTGAGTCCCAGGCCAGGGGCTAAAGAGCAAAAGAGTGCCTGTGCTCAGACTTTCCCTGCTAGGGATAGTTTATCTGGAACAAGGCCTACTCTCTTGTATCCAGCAAGGATCTAGAAATCCTGCATGAATCTGCAAGGCACATTGGCAGCATAAATTTGCATAAACTGCCCCACCTATTGCCTTCCTACTTCCTGTGCTGTAGTTGTTTGTGTAGAGAGAGAGGTCGCAGGCAAGGAAATGTTGTGAGTCGGATACAGGACCCTAAATAGCTGGTGAGAGGTATGTGGTGTTCTAAAAGCATGAAAACTGTATACCTGTGAAATAAAGTGCTTTCGTATGTGTTCTTCTGTGTTTATTGTCCTGTGCATAAAGTTGCACCTTGTGTTTGAAGGTTTAAATTATTTCAGGCTTGCATGGAGGTAGACGTTTCTGAGTAACTTTTATTCATTTATTAAAAGCCTATACTGTCAGGATGGCCGAGAGGTCTAAGGCGCTGTGTTTAGGCCACAGTCTCCTTTGGAGGCGTGGGTTCGAATCCCACTTCTGACATGCCTTTTGGAGATTTAATCTCCTTTATCAGGTTAACATCTGATGGAAGTTGCATCTGTTGGTCTTCACTTGGCACTTTATTCCGTTCTCCTCTTGTCAAGAGAGATGGGGTTTCTCATATATTTAGGTTCTATAACGTCTTGCTGACAAAACGCAATCCTTACCAAATGAGCATAGGACCCATGTAAGAGGTCATCTGGAAGAGTCATGCTCTTGTATGCCCTGGCCAGACGGGCCCTGCAAATTTGGAAGAATGCCATTCATCTGGTAGACAACTGGACTCCAGCACACTTACAGCAATCTCCTCAGGGCTTTGATCAGGGGCTGCTTAAATTTGCATACTCCACCCTATGTTGTGACTTTGAGATCCCTTGTTGAAATTGCTTTAGCCAGCCAAGAGGTGGCTATTGTCTCAATTTCAAAGCAGCTTTGAGCCGTTCAAGTGGCTGGTGAATAGCACTTTCTCTTTGTTTGCCTCAAAGTTCTAAAGAGTTCTCCATAGGTCCTGCTCTGTACAGATTGTTCAAAGATCTGTTGGAAGTGCATATAATAGGATAAATAAATTGAGGGCATTCCTTTTCAGTACCTCACCTGCATGGCTGTCTGGCCTCTGGAAGATGCTGGGAAAGCAAGTCAGGATGGCCGAGTGGTCTAAGGCGCTGCGTTCAGGTCGCAGTCTCCTCTGGAGGCGTGGGTTCAAATCCCACTTCTGACAGTCCTGTGTTTACTCTAATTTTTTTCTTGAGAAATATGATCATTTCCCTCGCAGTGGCTTATAGGATTGTCTTCTTGGAAGAGTGCAGTGAGTTTTTTTCTTGCTCTAGCCACTATTGGCCTAAGCTCTGTGCATTTTTTGGTTCCTAATATCTTTCTCACCCTTTAGATGAAAAAGCACCATGGGGTCAGGATGGCCGAGTGGTCTAAGGCGCTGCGTTAAGGCCGCAGTCTCTCCTGGAGGCGTGGGTTCGAATCCCACTTCTGACAAAACTTGAATTCCATTTTCTCTCTCAGTTCCTTTAGAATCTCAGCTAAAAATTGGCAATGTAAATAATATCTGAATAAGTACCAAACTTCAGTTTCAACTGCAAATGCATTTGCCCTATTCTATCTTTAACGTTAATGTAATATTCTTCTAGCACTCGTGGTGTTTTATATTTCTTTTGTGGGGTACTTTAAAAATCTTTTTTATGAAAGAAATGGGTTACATTAAGTCTTGTGATGTTTTAGGTTTACAATAAGGAGGTTTTAAACTTTATGTCACGTCATTTTCAGATGCTTCATTCAAGAGATGTTTCCACTATAGAATGCAAAGCAAGGGCAAAAATACAAGTGATAGAGCGAGTGAGTGAGAAGGAGTGTTGTGGAAGGAGAGAATGAAACAAAGACAGAGTGAGTGAATGGCAGGGAGGCATAGAAGAGGAGTCTAGTAGTGCAGGAGACCTGCTTTTCCCTGCTCTTGACCTCCCACCCATCCCCAAACAACCACAAACATACCTTCTGTGCAAAGTTGGTATGCAGATTTTCACGCCTCAGCAAGTGAGGGTGAGTCCCAGGCCAGGGGCTAAAGAGCAAAAGAGTGCCTGTGCTCAGACTTTCCCTGCTAGGGATAGTTTATCTGGAACAAGGCCTACTCTCTTGTATCCAGCAAGGATCTAGAAATCCTGCATGAATCTGCAAGGCACATTGGCAGCATAAATTTGCATAAACTGCCCCACCTATTGCCTTCCTACTTCCTGTGCTGTAGTTGTTTGTGTAGAGAGAGAGGTCGCAGGCAAGGAAATGTTGTGAGTCGGATACAGGACCCTAAATAGCTGGTGAGAGGTATGTGGTGTTCTAAAAGCATGAAAACTGTATACCTGTGAAATAAAGTGCTTTCGTATGTGTTCTTCTGTGTTTATTGTCCTGTGCATAAAGTTGCACCTTGTGTTTGAAGGTTTAAATTATTTCAGGCTTGCATGGAGGTAGACGTTTCTGAGTAACTTTTATTCATTTATCAAAAGCCTATACTGTCAGGATGGCCGAGAGGACTAAGGCGCTGTGTTTAGGCCACAGTCTCCTTTGGAGGCGTGGGTTCGATTCCCACTTCTGACATGCCTTTTGGAGATTTAATCTCCTTTATCAGGTTAACATCTGATGGAAGTTGCATCTGTTGGTCTTCACTTGGCACGTTATTCCGTTCTCCTCTTGTCAAGAGAGATGGGGTTTCTCATATATTTAGGTTCTATAACGTCTTGCTGACAAAGCGCAATCCTTACCAAATGAGCATAGGACCCATGTAAGAGGTCATCTGGAAGAGTCATGCTCTTGTATGCCCTGGCCAGACGGGCCCTGCAAATTTGGAAGAATGCCATTCATCTGGTAGACAACTGGACTCCAGCACACTTACAGCAATCTCCTCAGGGCTTTGATCAGGGGCTGCTTAAATTTGCATACTGCACCCTATGTTGTGACTTTGAGATCCCTTGTTGAAATTGCTTTAGCCAGCCAAGAGGTGGCTATTGTCTCAATTTCAAAGCAGCTTTGAGCCGTTCAAGTGGCTGGTGAATAGCACTTTCTCTTTGTTTGCCTCAAAGTTCTAAAGAGTTCTCCATAGGTCCTGCTCTGTACAGATTGTTCAAAGATCTGTTGGAAGTGCATATAATAGGATAAATAAATTGAGGGCATTCCTTTTCAGTACCTCACCTGCATGGCTGTCTGGCCTCTGGAAGATGCTGGGAAAGCAAGTCAGGATGGCCGAGTGGTCTAAGGCGCTGCGTTCAGGTCGCAGTCTCCTCTGGAGGTGTGGGTTCAAATCCCACTTCTGACAGTCCTGTGTATGCTCTAATTTTTTTCTTGAGAAATATGATCATTTCCCTCGCAGTGGCTTATAGGATTGTCTTCTTGGAAGAGTGCAGTGAGTTTTTTTCTTGCTCTAGCCACTATTGGCCTAAGCTCTGTGCATTTTTTGGTTCCTAATATCTTTCTCACCCTTTAGATGAAAAAGCAGCATGGGGTCAGGATGGCCGAGTCGTCTAATGCGCTGCGTTAAGGCCGCAGTCTCTCCTGGAGGCGTGGGTTCAAATCCCACTTCTGACAAAACTTGAATTCCATTTTCTCTCTCAGTTCCTTTAGAATCTCAGCTAAAAATTGGCAATGTAAATAATATCTGAATAAGTACCAAACTTCAGTTTCAACTGCAAATGCATTTGCCCTATTCTATCTTTAACGTTAATGTAATATTCTTCTAGCACTCGTGGTGTTTTATATTTGTTTTGTGGGGTACTTTAAAAATCTTTTTTATGAAAGAAATGGGTTACATTAAGTCTTGTGATGTTTTAGGTTTACAATAAGGAGGTTTTAAATTTTATGTCACGTCATTTTCAGATGCTTCATTCAAGAGATGTTTCCACTATAGAATGCAGAGCAAGGGCAAAAATACAAGTGATAGAGCGAGTGAGTGAGAAGGAGTGTTGTGGAAGGAGAGAATGAAACAAAGACAGAGTGAGTGAATGGCAGGGAGGCATAGAAGAGGAGTCTAGTAGTGCAGGAGACCTGCTTTTCCCTGCTCTTGACCTCCCACCCATCCCCAAACAACCACAAACATACCTTCTGTGCAAAGTTGGTATGCAGATTTTCACGCCTCAGCAAGTGAGGGTGAGTCCCAGGCCAGGGGCTAAAGAGCAAAAGAGTGCCTGTGCTCAGACTTTCCCTGCTAGGGATAGTTTATCTGGAACAAGGCCTACTCTCTTGTATCCAGCAAGGATCTAGAAATCCTGCATGAATCTGCAAGGCACATTGGCAGCATAAATTTGCATAAACTGCCCCACCT
Source organism: Triturus cristatus (assembly GCF_964204655.1). Lineage (NCBI taxonomy): Eukaryota > Metazoa > Chordata > Amphibia > Caudata > Salamandridae > Triturus > Triturus cristatus. Next base: position 101,252,242 of record NC_140589.1, on the reverse strand, counting down.
ATTGCCTTCCTACTTCCTGTGCTGTAGTTGTTTGTGTAGAGAGAGAGGTCGCAGGGAAGGAAATGTTGTGAGTCGGATACAGGACCCTAAATAGCTGGTGAGAGGTATGTGGTGTTCTAAAAGCATGAAAACTGTATACCTGTGAAATAAAGTGCTTTCGTGTGTGTTCTTCTGTGTTTATTGTCCTGTGCATAAAGTTGCACCTTGTGTTTGAAGGTTTAAATTATTTCAGGCTTGCATGGAGGTAGACGTTTCTGAGTAACTTTTATTCATTTCTTAAAAGCCTATACTGTCAGGATGGCCGAGAGGTCTAAGGCGCTGTGTTTAGGCCACAGTCTCCTTTGGAGGCGTGGGTTCGAATCCCACTTCTGACAGGCCTTTTGGAGATTTAATCTCCTTTATCAGGTTAACATCTGATGGAAGTTGCATCTGTTGGTCTTCACTTGGCACGTTATTCCGTTCTCCTCTTGTCAAGAGAGATGGGGTTTCTCATATATTTAGGTTCTATAACGTCTTGCTGACAAAGCGCAATCCTTACCAAATGAGCATAGGACCCATGTAAGAGGTCATCTGGAATAGTCATGCTCTTGTATGCACTGGCCAGACGGGCCCTGCAAATTTGGAAGAATGCCATGCATCTGGTAGACAACTGGACTCCAGCACACTTACAGCAATTTCCTTAGGGCTTTGATCAGGGGCTGCTTAAATTTGCATACTCCACCCTATGTTGTGACTTTGAGATCCCTTGTTGAAATTGCTTTAGCCAGCCAAGAGGTGGCTATTGTCTCAATTTCAAAGCAGCTTTGAGCCGTTCAAGTGGCTGGTGAATAGCACTTTCTCTTTGTTCGCCTCAAAGTTCTAAAGAGTTCTCCATAGGTCCTGCTCTGTACAGATTGTTCAAAGATCTGTTGGAAGTGCATATAATAGGATAAATAAATTGAGGGCATTCCTTTTCAGTACCTCACCTGCATGGCTGTCTGGCCTCTGGAAGATGCTGGGAAAGCAAGTCAGGATGGCCGAGTGGTCTAAGGTGCTGCGTTCAGGTCGCAGTCTCCTCTGGAGGCGTGGGTTCAAATCCCACTTCTGACAGTCCTGTGTTTACTCTAATTTTTTTCTTGAGAAATATGATCATTTCCCTCGCAGTGGCTTATAGGATTGTCTTCTTGGAAGAGTGCAGTGAGTTTTTTTCTTGCTCTAGCCACTATTGGCCTAAGCTCTGTGCATTTTTTGGTTCCTAATATCTTTCTCACCCTTTAGATGAAAAAGCAGCATGGGGTCAGGATGGCCGAGTGGTCTAAGGCGCTGCGTTAAGGCCGCAGTCTCTCCTGGAGGCGTGGGTTCGAATCCCACTTTTGACAAAACTTGTATTCCATTTTCTCTCTCAGTTCCTTGAGAATCTCAGCTAAAAATTGGCAATGTAAATAATATCTGAATAAGTACCAAACTTCAGTTTCAACTGCAAATGCATTTGCCCTATTCTATCTTTAACGTTAATGTAATATTCTTCTAGCACTCGTGGTGTTTTATATTTGTTTTGTGGGGTACTTTAAAAATCTTTTTTATGAAAGAAATGGGTTACATTAAGTCTTGTGATGTTTTAGGTTTCCAATAAGGAGGTTTTAAATTTTATGTCACGTCATTTTCAGATGCTTCATTCAAGAGATGTTTCCACTATAGAATGCAGAGCAAGGGCAAAAATACAAGTGATAGAGCGAGTGAGTGAGAAGGAGTGTTGTGGAAGGAGAGAATGAAACAAAGACAGAGTGAGTGAATGGCAGGGAGGCATAGAAGAGGAGTCTAGTAGTGCAGGAGACCTGCTTTTCCCTGCTCTTGACCTCCCACCCATCCCCAAACAACCACAAACATACCTTCTGTGCAAAGTTGGTATGCAGATTTTCACGCCTCAGCAAGTGAGGGTGAGTCCCAGGCCAGGGGCTAAAGAGCAAAAGAGTGCCTGTGCTCAGACTTTCCCTGCTAGGGATAGTTTATCTGGAACAAGGCCTACTCTCTTGTATCCAGCAAGGATCTAGAAATCCTGAATGAATCTGCAAGGCACATTGGCAGCATAAATTTGCATAAACTGCCCCACCTATTGCCTTCCTACTTCCTGTGCTGTAGTTGTTTGTGTAGAGAGAGAGGTCGCAGGCAAGGAAATGTTGTGAGTCGGATACAGGACCCTAAATAGCTGGTGAGAGGTATGTGGTGTTCTAAAAGCATGAAAACTGTATACCTGTGAAATAAAGTGCTTTCGTGTGTGTTCTTCTGTGTTTATTGTCCTGTGCATAAAGTTGCACCTTGTGTTTGAAGGTTTAAATTATTTCAGGCTTGCATGGAGGTAGACGTTTCTGAGTAACTTTTATTCATTTCTTAAAAGCCTATACTGTCAGGATGGCCGAGAGGTCTAAGGCGCTGTGTTTAGGCCACAGTCTCCTTTGGAGGCGTGGGTTCGAATCCCACTTCTGACATGCCTTTTGGAGATTTAATCTCCTTTATCAGGTTAACATCTGATGGAAGTTGCATCTGTTGGTCTTCACTTGGCACGTTATTCCGTTCTCCTCTTGTCAAGAGAGATGGGGTTTCTCATATATTTAGGTTCTATAACGTCTTGCTGACAAAGCGCAATCCTTACCAAATGAGCATAGGACCCATGTAAGAGGTCATCTGGAATAGTCATGCTCTTGTATGCACTGGCCAGACGGGCCCTGCAAATTTGGAAGAATGCCATGCATCTGGTAGACAACTGGACTCCAGCACACTTACAGCAATTTCCTTAGGGCTTTGATCAGGGGCTGCTTAAATTTGCATACTCCACCCTATGTTGTGACTTTGAGATCCCTTGTTGAAATTGCTTTAGCCAGCCAAGAGGTGGCTATTGTCTCAATTTCAAAGCAGCTTTGAGCCGTTCAAGTGGCTGGTGAATAGCACTTTCTCTTTGTTTGCCTCAAAGTTCTAAAGAGTTCTCCATAGGTCCTGCTCTGTACAGATTGTTCAAAGATCTGTTGGAAGTGCATATAATAGGATAAATAAATTGAGGGCATTCCTTTTCAGTACCTCACCTGCATGGCTGTCTGGCCTCTGGAAGATGCTGGGAAAGCAAGTCAGGATGGCCGAGTGGTCTAAGGCGCTGCGTTCAGGTCGCAGTCTCCTCTGGAGGTGTGGGTTCAAATCCCACTTCTGACAGTCCTGTGTATGCTCTAATTTTTTTCTTGAGAAATATGATCATTTCCCTCGCAGTGGCTTATAGGATTGTCTTCTTGGAAGAGTGCAGTGAGTTTTTTTCTTGCTCTAGCCACTATTGGCCTAAGCTCTGTGCATTTTTTGGTTCCTAATATCTTTCTCACCCTTTAGATGAAAAAGCAGCATGGGGTCAGGATGGCCGAGTCGTCTAATGCGCTGCGTTAAGGCCGCAGTCTCTCCTGGAGGCGTGGGTTCAAATCCCACTTCTGACAAAGCTTGAATTCCATTTTCTCTCTCAGTTCCTTTAGAATCTCAGCTAAAAATTGGCAATGTAAATAATATCTGAATAAGTACCAAACTTCAGTTTCAACTGCAAATGCATTTGCCCTATTCTATCTTTAACGTTAATGTAATATTCTTCTAGCACTCGTGGTGTTTTATATTTGTTTTGTGGGGTACTTTAAAAATCTTTTTTATGAAAGAAATGGGTTACATTAAGTCTTGTGATGTTTTAGGTTTACAATAAGGAGGTTTTAAATTTTATGTCACGTCATTTTCAGATGCTTCATTCAAGAGATGTTTCCACTATAGAATGCAGAGCAAGGGCAAAAATACAAGTGATAGAGCGAGTGAGTGAGAAGGAGTGTTGTGGAAGGAGAGAATGAAACAAAGACAGAGTGAGTGAATGGCAGGGAGGCATGGAAGAGGAGTCTAGTAGTGCAGGAGACCTGCTTTTCCCTGCTCTTGACCTCCCAAACAACCACAAACAACCACAAACATACCTTCTGTGCAAAGTTGGTATGCAGAATTTCACGCCTCAGCAAGTGAGGGTGAGTCCCAGGCCAGGGGCTAAAGAGCAAAAGAGTGCCTGTGCTCAGACTTTCCCTGCTAGGGATAGTTTATCTGGAACAAGGCCTACTCTCTTGTATCCAGCAAGGATCTAGAAATCCTGCATGAATCTGCAAGGCACATTGGCAGCATAAATTTGCATAAACTGCCCCACCTATTGCCTTCCTACTTCCTGTGCTGTAGTTGTTTGTGTAGAGAGAGAGGTCGCAGGCAAGGAAATGTTGTGAGTCGGATACAGGACCCTAAATAGCTGGTGAGAGGTATGTGGTGTTCTAAAAGCATGAAAACTGTATACCTGTGAAATAAAGTGCTTTCGTGTGTGTTCTTCTGTGTTTATTGTCCTGTGCATAAAGTTGCACCTTGTGTTTGAAGGTTTAAATTATTTCAGGCTTGCATGGAGGTAGACGTTTCTGAGTAACTTTTATTCATTTCTTAAAAGCCTATACTGTCAGGATGGCCGAGAGGTCTAAGGCGCTGTGTTTAGGCCACAGTCTCCTTTGGAGGCGTGGGTTCGAATCCCACTTCTGACATGCCTTTTGGAGATTTAATCTCCTTTATCAGGTTAACATCTGATGGAAGTTGCATCTGTTGGTCTTCACTTGGCACGTTATTCCGTTCTCCTCTTGTCAAGAGAGATGGGGTTTCTCATATATTTAGGTTCTATAACGTCTTGCTGACAAAGCGCAATCCTTACCAAATGAGCATAGGACCCATGTAAGAGGTCATCTGGAATAGTCATGCTCTTGTATGCACTGGCCAGACGGGCCCTGCAAATTTGGAAGAATGCCATGCATCTGGTAGACAACTGGACTCCAGCACACTTACAGCAATTTCCTTAGGGCTTTGATCAGGGGCTGCTTAAATTTGCATACTCCACCCTATGTTGTGACTTTGAGATCCCTTGTTGAAATTGCTTTAGCCAGCCAAGAGGTGGCTATTGTCTCAATTTCAAAGCAGCTTTGAGCCGTTCAAGTGGCTGGTGAATAGCACTTTCTCTTTGTTCGCCTCAAAGTTCTAAAGAGTTCTCCATAGGTCCTGCTCTGTACAGATTGTTCAAAGATCTGTTGGAAGTGCATATAATAGGATAAATAAATTGAGGGCATTCCTTTTCAGTACCTCACCTGCATGGCTGTCTGGCCTCTGGAAGATGCTGGGAAAGCAAGTCAGGATGGCCGAGTGGTCTAAGGCGCTGCGTTCAGGTCGCAGTCTCCTCTGGAGGCATGGGTTCAAATCCCACTTCTGACAGTCCTGTGTTTACTCTAATTTTTTTCTTGAGAAATATGATCATTTCCCTCGCAGTGGCTTATAGGATTGTCTTCTTGGAAGAGTGCAGTGAGTTTTTTTCTTGCTCTAGCCACTATTGGCCTAAGCTCTGTGCATTTTTTGGTTCCTAATATCTTTCTCACCCTTTAGATGAAAAAGCAGCATGGGGTCAGGATGGCCGAGTGGTCTAAGGCGCTGCGTTAAGGCCGCAGTCTCTCCTGGAGGCGTGGATTCGAATCCCACTTTTGACAAAACTTGTATTCCATTTTCTCTCTCAGTTCCTTGAGAATCTCAGCTAAAAATTGGCAATGTAAATAATATCTGAATAAGTACCAAACTTCAGTTTCAACTGCAAATGCATTTGCCCTATTCTATCTTTAACGTTAATGTATTATTCTTCTAGCACTCGTGGTGTTTTATATTTGTTTTGTGGGGTACTTTAAAAATCTTTTTTATGAAAGAAATGGGTTACATTAAGTCTTGTGATGTTTTAGGTTTCCAATAAGGAGGTTTTAAATTTTATGTCACGTCATTTTCAGATGCTTCATTCAAGAGATGTTTCCACTATAGAATGCAGAGCAAGGGCAAAAATACAAGTGATAGAGCGAGTGAGTGAGAAGGAGTGTTGTGGAAGGAGAGAATGAAACAAAGACAGAGTGAGTGAATGGCAGGGAGGCATAGAAGAGGAGTCTAGTAGTGCAGGAGACCTGCTTTTCCCTGCTCTTGACCTCCCACCCATCCCCAAACAACCACAAACATACCTTCTGTGCAAAGTTGGTATGCAGATTTTCACGCCTCAGCAAGTGAGGGTGAGTCCCAGGCCAGGGGCTAAAGAGCAAAAGAGTGCCTGTGCTCAGACTTTCCCTGCTAGGGATAGTTTATCTGGAACAAGGCCTACTCTCTTGTATCCAGCAAGGATCTAGAAATCCTGCATGAATCTGCAAGGCACATTGGCAGCATAAATTTGCATAAACTGCCCCACCTATTGCCTTCCTACTTCCTGTGCTGTAGTTGTTTGTGTAGAGAGAGAGGTCGCAGGCAAGGAAATGTTGTGAGTCGGATACAGGACCCTAAATAGCTGGTGAGAGGTATGTGGTGTTCTAAAAGCATGAAAACTGTATACCTGTGAAATAAAGTGCTTTCGTGTGTGTTCTTCTGTGTTTATTGTCCTGTGCATAAAGTTGCACCTTGTGTTTGAAGGTTTAAATTATTTCAGGCTTGCATGGAGGTAGACGTTTCTGAGTAACTTTTATTCATTTCTTAAAAGCCTATACTGTCAGGATGGCCGAGAGGTCTAAGGCGCTGTGTTTAGGCCACAGTCTCCTTTGGAGGCGTGGGTTCGAATCCCACTTCTGACATGCCTTTTGGAGATTTAATCTCCTTTATCAGGTTAACATCTGATGGAAGTTGCATCTGTTGGTCTTCACTTGGCACGTTATTCCGTTCTCCTCTTGTCAAGAGAGATGGGGTTTCTCATATATTTAGGTTCTATAACGTCTTGCTGACAAAGCGCAATCCTTACCAAATGAGCATAGGACCCATGTAAGAGGTCATCTGGAATAGTCATGCTCTTGTATGCACTGGCCAGACGGGCCCTGCAAATTTGGAAGAATGCCATGCATCTGGTAGACAACTGGACTCCAGCACACTTACAGCAATTTCCTTAGGGCTTTGATCAGGGGCTGCTTAAATTTGCATACTCCACCCTATGTTGTGACTTTGAGATCCCTTGTTGAAATTGCTTTAGCCAGCCAAGAGGTGGCTATTGTCTCAATTTCAAAGCAGCTTTGAGCCGTTCAAGTGGCTGGTGAATAGCACTTTCTCTTTGTTCGCCTCAAAGTTCTAAAGAGTTCTCCATAGGTCCTGCTCTGTACAGATTGTTCAAAGATCTGTTGGAAGTGCATATAATAGGATAAATAAATTGAGGGCATTCCTTTTCAGTACCTCACCTGCATGGCTGTCTGGCCTCTGGAAGATGCTGGGAAAGCAAGTCAGGATGGCCGAGTGGTCTAAGGCGCTGCGTTCAGGTCGCAGTCTCCTCTGGAGGCGTGGGTTCAAATCCCACTTCTGACAGTCCTGTGTTTACTCTAATTTTTTTCTTGAGAAATATGATCATTTCCCTCGCAGTGGCTTATAGGATTGTCTTCTTGGAAGAGTGCAGTGAGTTTTTTTCTTGCTCTAGCCACTATTGGCCTAAGCTCTGTGCATTTTTTGGTTCCTAATATCTTTCTCACCCTTTAGATGAAAAAGCAGCATGGGGTCAGGATGGCCGAGTGGTCTAAGGCGCTGCGTTAAGGCCGCAGTCTCTCCTGGAGGCGTGGGTTCGAATCCCACTTTTGACAAAACTTGTATTCCATTTTCTCTCTCAGTTCCTTGAGAATCTCAGCTAAAAATTGGCAATGTAAATAATATCTGAATAAGTACCAAACTTCAGTTTCAACTGCAAATGCATTTGCCCTATTCTATCTTTAACGTTAATGTATTATTCTTCTAGCACTCGTGGTGTTTTATATTTGTTTTGTGGGGTACTTTAAAAATCTTTTTTATGAAAGAAATGGGTTACATTAAGTCTTGTGATGTTTTAGGTTTCCAATAAGGAGGTTTTAAATTTTATGTCACGTCATTTTCAGATGCTTCATTCAAGAGATGTTTCCACTATAGAATGCAGAGCAAGGGCAAAAATACAAGTGATAGAGCGAGTGAGTGAGAAGGAGTGTTGTGGAAGGAGAGAATGAAACAAAGACAGAGTGAGTGAATGGCAGGGAGGCATAGAAGAGGAGTCTAGTAGTGAAGGAGACCTTCTTTTCACTGCTCTTGACCTCCCACCCATCCCCAAACAACCACAAACATACCTTCTGTGCAAAGTTGGTATGCAGAATTTCACGCCTCAGCAAGTGAGGGTGAGTCCCAGGCCAGGGGCTAAAGAGCAAAAGAGTGCCTGTGCTCAGACTTTCCCTGCTAGGGATAGTTTGTCTGGAACAAGGCCTACTCTCTTGTATCCAGCAAGGATCTAGAAATCCTGCATGAATCTGCAAGGCACATTGGCAGCATAAATTTGCATAAACTGCCCCACCTATTGCCTTCCTACTTCCTGTGCTGTAGTTGTTTGTGTAGAGAGAGAGGTCGCAGGCAAGGAAATGTTGTGAGTCGGATACAGGACCCTAAATAGCTGGTGAGAGGTATGTGGTGTTCTAAAAGCATGAAAACTGTATACCTGTGAAATAAAGTGCTTTCGTATGTGTTCTTCTGTGTTTATTGTCCTGTGCATAAAGTTGCACCTTGTGTTTGAATGTTTAAATTATTTCAGGCTTGCATGGAGGTAGACGTTTCTGAGTAACTTTTATTCATTTCTTAAAAGCCTATACTGTCAGGATGGCCGAGAGGTCTAAGGTGCTGTGTTTAGGCCACAGTCTCCCTTGGAGGCGTGGGTTCGAATTCCACTTCTGACATTCCTTTTGGAGATTTAATCTCCTTTATCAGGTTAACATCTGATGGAAGTTGCATCTGTTGGTCTTCACCTGGCACGTTATTCCGTTCTCCTCTTGTCAAGAGAGATGGGGTTTCTCATATATTTAGGTTCTATAACGTCTTGCTGACAAAACGCAATCCTTACCAAATGAGCATAGTACCCATGTAAGAGGTCATCTGGAAGAGTCATGCTCTTGTATGCCCTGGCCAGACGGGCCCTGCAAATTTGGAAGAATGCCATTCATCTGGTAGACAACTGGACTCCAGCACACTTACAGCAATCTCCTCAGGGCTTTGATCAGGGGCTGCTTAAATTTGCATACTCCACCCTATGTTGTGACTTTGAGATCCCTTGTTGAAATTGCTTTAGCCAGCCAAGAGGTGGCTATTGTCTCAATTTCAAAGCAGCTTTGAGCCGTTCAAGTGGCTGGTGAATAGCACTTTCTCTTTGTTTGCCTCAAAGTTCTAAAGAGTTCTCCATAGGTCCTGCTCTGTACAGATTGTTCAAAGATCTGTTGGAAGTGCATATAATAGGATAAATAAATTGAGGGCATTCCTTTTCAGTACCTCACCTGCATGGCTGTCTGGCCTCTGGAAGATGTTGGGAAAGAAAGTCAGGATGGCCGAGTGGTCTAAGGCGCTGCGTTCAGGTCGCAGTCTCCTCTGGAGGCGTGGGTTCAAATCCCACTTCTGACAGTCCTGTGTTTACTCTAATTATTTTCTTGAGAAATATGATCATTTCCCTCGCAGTGGCTTATAGGATTGTCTTCTTGGAAGAGTGCAGTGAGTTTTTTTCTTGCTCTAGCCACTATTGGCCTCAGCTCTGTGCATTTTTTGGTTCCTAATATCTTTCTCACCCTTTAGATGAAAAAGCAGCATGGGGTCAGGATGGCCGAGTGGTCTAAGGCGCTGCGTTAAGGCCGCAGTCTCTCCTGGAGGCGTGGGTTCGAATCCCACTTCTGACAAAACTTGAATTCCATTTTCTCTCTCAGTTCCTTTAGAATCTCAGCTAAAAATTGGCAATGTAAATAATATCTGAATAAGTACCAAACTTCAGTTTCAACTGCAAATGCATTTGCCCTATTCTATCTTTAACGTTAATGTAATATTCTTCTAGCACTCGTGGTGTTTTATATTTCTTTTGTGGGGTACTTTAAAAATCTTTTTTATGAAAGAAATGGGTTACATTAAGTCTTGTGATGTTTTAGGTTTCCAATAAGGAGGTTTTAAATTTTATGTCACGTCATTTTCAGATGCTTCATTCAAGAGATGTTTCCACTATAGAATGCAGAGCAAGGGCAAAAATACAAGTGATAGAGCGAGTGAGTGAGAAGGAGTGTTGTGGAAGGAGAGAATGAAACAAAGACAGAGTGAGTGAATGGCAGGGAGGCATAGAAGAGGAGTCTAGTAGTGAAGGAGACCTGCTTTTCCCTGCTCTTGACCTCGCACCCATCCCCAAACAACCACAAACATACCTTCTGTGCAAAGTTGGTATGCAGAATTTCACGCCTCAGCAAGTGAGGGTGAGTCCCAGGCCAGGGGCTAAAGAGCAAAAGAGTGCCTGTGCTCAGACTTTCCCTGCTAGGGATAGTTTATCTGGAACAAGGCCTACTCTCTTGTATCCAGCAAGGATCTAGAAATCCTGCATGAATCTGCAAGGCACATTGGCAGCATAAATTTGCATAAACTGCCCCACCTATTGCCTTCCTACTTCCTGTGCTGTAGTTGTTTGTGTAGAGAGAGAGGTCGCAGGCAAGGAAATGTTGTGAGTCGGATACAGGACCCTAAATAGCTGGTGAGAGGTATGTGGTGTTCTAAAAGCATGAAAACTGTATACCTGTGAAATAAAGTGCTTTCGTATGTGTTCTTCTGTGTTTATTGTCCTGTGCATAAAGTTGCACCTTGTGTTTGAAGGTTTAAATTATTTCAGGCTTGCATTGAGGTAGACGTTTCTGAGTAACTTTTATTCATTTCTTAAAAGCATATACTGTCAGGATGGCCGAGAGGTCTAAGGCGCTGTGTTTAGGCCACAGTCTCCTTTGGAGGCGTGGGTTCGAATCCCACTTCTGACATGCCTTTTGGAGATTTAATCTCCTTTATCAGGTTAACATCTGATGGAAGTTGCATCTGTTGGTCTTCACTTGGCACGTTATTCCGTTCTCCTCTTGTCAAGAGAGATGGGGTTTCTCATATATTTAGGTTCTATAACGTCTTGCTGACAAAGCGCAATCCTTACCAAATGAGCATAGGACCCATGTAAGAGGTCATCTGGAAGAGTCATGCTCTTGTATGCCCTGGCCAGACGGGCCCAGCAAATTTGGAAGAATGCCATTCATCTGGTAGACAACTGGACTCCAGCACACTTACAGCAATTTCCTCAGGGCTTTGATCAGGGGCTGCTTAAATTTGCATACTCCACCCTATGTTGTGACTTTGAGATCCCTTGTTGAAATTGCTTTAGCCAGCCAAGAGGTGGCTATTGTCTCAATTTCAAAGCAGCTTTGAGCCGTTCAAGTGGCTGGTGAATAGCACTTTCTCTTTGTTCGCCTCAAAGTTCTAAAGAGTTCTCCATAGGTCCTGCTCTGTACAGATTGTTCAAAGATCTGTTGGAAGTGCATATAATAGGATAAATAAATTGAGGGCATTCCTTTTCAGTACCTCACCTGCATTGCTGTCTGGCCTCTGGAAGATGCTGGGAAAGCAAGTCAGGATGGCCGAGTGGTCTAAGGCGCTGCGTTCAGGTCGCGGTCTCCTCTGGAGGCGTGGGTTCAAATCCCACTTCTGACAGTCCTCTGTTTACTCTAATTTTTTTCTTGAGAAATATGATCATTTCCCTCGCAGTGGCTTATAGGATTGTCTTCTTGGAAGAGTGCAGTGAGTTTTTTTCTTGCTCTAGCCACTATTGGCCTAAGCTCTGTGCATTTTTTGGTTCCTAATATCTTTCTCACCCTTTAGATGAAAATGCAGCATGGGGTCCGGATGGCCGAGTGGTCTAAGGCGCTGCGTTAAGGCCGCAGTCTCTCCTGGAGGCGTGGGTTCGAATCCCACTTCTGACAAAACTTGAATTCCATTTTCTCTCTCAGTTCCTTTAGAATCTCAGCTAAAAATTGGCAATGTAAATAATATCTGAATAAGTACCAAACTTCAGTTTCAACTGCAAATGCATTTGCCCTATTCTATCTTTAACGTTAATGTAATATTCTTCTAGCACTCGTGGTGTTTTATATTTGTTTTGTGGGGTACTTTAAAAATCTTTTTTATGAAAGAAATGGGTTACATTAAGTCTTGTGATGTTTTAGGTTTCCAATAAGGAGGTTTTAAATTTTATGTCACGTCATTTTCAGATGCTTCATTCAAGAGATGTTTCCACTATAGAATGCAGAGCAAGGGCAAAAATACAAGTGATAGAGCGAGTGAGTGAGAAGGAGTGTTGTGGAAGGAGAGAATGAAACAAAGACAGAGTGAGTGAACGGCAGGGAGGCATAGAAGAGTAGTCTAGTAGTGAAGAAGACCTGCTTTTCCCTGCTCTTGACCTCCCACCCATCCCCAAACAACCACAAACATACCTTCTGTGCAAAGTTGGTATGCAGAATTTCACGCCTCAGCAAGTGAGGGTGAGTCCCAGGCCAGGGGCTAAAGAGCAAAAGAGTGCCTGTGCTCAGACTTTCCCTGCTAGGGATAGTTTATCTGGAACAAGGCCTACTCTCTTGTATCCAGCAAGGATCTAGAAATCCTGCATGAATCTGCAAGGCACATTGGCAGCATAAATTTGCATAAACTGCCCCACCTATTGCCTTCCTACTTCCTGTGCTGTAGTTGTTTGTGTAGAGAGAGAGGTCGCAGGCAAGGAAATGTTGTGAGTCGGATACAGGACCCTAAATAGCTGGTGAGAGGTATGTGGTGTTCTAAAAGCATGAAAACTGTATACCTGTGAAATAAAGTGCTTTCGTATGTGTTCTTCTGTGTTTATTGTCCTGTGCATAAAGTTGCACCTTGTGTTTGAAGGTTTAAATTATTTCAGGCTTGCATGGAGGTAGACGTTTCTGAGTAACTTTTATTCATTTCTTAAAAGCCTATACTGTCAGGATGGCCGAGAGGTCTAAGACGCTGTGTTTAGGCCACAGTCTCCTTTGGAGGCGTGGGTTCGAATCCCACTTCTGACATGCCTTTTGGAGATTTAATCTCCTTTATCAGGTTAACATCTGATGGAAGTTGCATCTGTTGGTCTTCACTTGGCACGTTATTCCGTTCTCCTCTTGTCAAGAGAGATGGGGTTTCTCATATATTTAGGTTCTATAACGTCTTGCTGACAAAGCGCAATCCTTACCAAATGAGCATAGGACCCATGTAAGAGGTCATCTGGAAGAGTCATGCTCTTGTATGCCCTGGCCAGACGGGCCCTGCAAATTTGGAAGAATGCCATGCATCTGGTAGACAACTGGACTCCAGCACACTTACAGCAATTTCCTTAGGGCTTTGATCAGGGGCTGCTTAAATTTGCATACTCCACCCTATGTTGTGACTTTGAGATCCCTTGTTGAAATTGCTTTAGCCAGCCAAGAGGTGGCTATTGTCTCAATTTCAAAGCAGCTTTGAGCCGTTCAAGTGGCTGGTGAATAGCACTTTCTCTTTGTTCGCCTCAAAGTTCTAAAGAGTTCTCCATAGGTCCTGCTCTGTACAGATTGTTCAAAGATCTGTTGGAAGTGCATATAATAGGATAAATAAATTGAGGGCATTCCTTTTCAGTACCTCACCTGCATGGCTGTCTGGCCTCTGGAAGATGCTGGGAAAGCAAGTCAGGATGGCCGAGTGGTCTAAGGCGCTGCGTTCAGGTCGCAGTCTCCTCTGGAGGCGTGGGTTCAAATCCCACTCCTGACAGTCCTGTGTTTACTCTAATTATTTTCTTGAGAAATATGATCATTTCCCTCGCAGTGGCTTATAGGATTGTCTTCTTGGAAGAGTGCAGTGAGTTTTTTTCTTGCTCTAGCCACTATTGGCCTAAGCTCTGTGCATTTTTTGGTTCCTAATATCTTTCTCACCCTTTAGATGAAAAAGCACCATGGGGTCAGGATGGCCGAGTGGTCTAAGGCGCTGCGTTAAGGCCGCAGTCTCTCCTGGAGGCGTGGGTTCGAATCCCACTTCTGACAAAACTTGAATTCCATTTTCTCTCTCAGTTCCTTTAGAATCTCAGCTAAAAATTGGCAATGTAAATAATATCTGAATAAGTACCAAACTTCAGTTTCAACTGCAAAGGCATTTGCCCTATTCTATCTTTAACGTTAATGTAATATTCTTCTAGCACTCGTGGTGTTTTATATTTCTTTTGTTGGGTACTTTAAAAATCTTTTTTATGAAAGAAATGGGATACATTAAGTCTTGTGATGTTTTAGGTTTCCAATAAGGAGGTTTTAAATTTTATGTCACGTCATTTTCAGATGCTTCTTTCAAGAGATGTTTCCACTATAGAATGCAGAGCAAGCGCAAAAATACAAGTGATAGAGCGAGTGAGTGAGAAGGAGTGTTGTGGAAGGACAGAATGAAACAAAGACAGAGTGAGTGAACGGCAGGGAGGCATAGAAGAGTAGTCTAGTAGTGAAGGAGACCTGCTTTTCCCTGCTCTTGACCTCCCACCCATCCCCAAACAACCACAAACATACCTTCTGTGCAAAGTTGGTATGCAGAATTTCACGCCTCAGCAAGTGAGGGTGAGTCCCAGGCCAGGGGCTAAAGAGCAAAAGAGTGCCTGTGCTCAGACTTTCCCTGCTATGGATAGTTTATCTGGAACAAGGCCTACTCTCTTGTATCCAGCAAGGATCTAGAAATCCTGCATGAATCTGCAAGGCACATTGGCAGCATAAATTTGCATAAACTGCCCCACCTATTGCCTTCCTACTTCCTGTGCTGTAGTTGTTTGTGTAGAGAGAGAGGTCGCAGGCAAGGAAATGTTGTGAGTCGGATACAGGACCCTAAATAGCTGGTGAGAGGTATGTGGTGTTCTAAAAGCATGAAAACTGTATACCTGTGAAATAAAGTGCTTTCGTATGTGTTCTTCTGTGTTTATTGTCCTGTGCATAAAGTTGCACCTTGTGTTTGAAGGTTTAAATTATTTCAGGCTTGCATGGAGGTAGACGTTTCTGAGTAACTTTTATTCATTTCTTAAAAGCCTATACTGTCAGGATGGCCGAGAGGTCTAAGACGCTGTGTTTAGGCCACAGTCTCCTTTGGAGGCGTGGGTTCGAATCCCACTTCTGACATGCCTTTTGGAGATTTAATCTCCTTTATCAGGTTAACATCTGATGGAAGTTGCATCTGTTGGTCTTCACTTGGCACGTTATTCCGTTCTCCTCTTGTCAAGAGAGATGGGGTTTCTCATATATTTAGGTTCTATAACGTCTTGCTGACAAAGCGCAATCCTTACCAAATGAGCATAGGACCCATGTAAGAGGTCATCTGGAAGAGTCATGCTCTTGTATGCCCTGGCCAGACGGGCCCTGCAAATTTGGAAGAATGCCATGCATCTGGTAGACAACTGGACTCCAGCACACTTACAGCAATTTCCTTAGGGCTTTGATCAGGGGCTGCTTAAATTTGCATACTCCACCCTATGTTGTGACTTTGAGATCCCTTGTTGAAATTGCTTTAGCCAGCCAAGAGGTGGCTATTGTCTCAATTTCAAAGCAGCTTTGAGCCGTTCAAGTGGCTGGTGAATAGCACTTTCTCTTTGTTCGCCTCAAAGTTCTAAAGAGTTCTCCATAGGTCCTGCTCTGTACAGATTGTTCAAAGATCTGTTGGAAGTGCATATAATAGGATAAATAAATTGAGGGCATTCCTTTTCAGTACCTCACCTGCATGGCTGTCTGGCCTCTGGAAGATGCTGGGAAAGCAAGTCAGGATGGCCGAGTGGTCTAAGGCGCTGCGTTCAGGTCGCAGTCTCCTCTGGAGGTGTGGGTTCAAATCCCACTTCTGACAGTCCTGTGTATACTCTAATTTTTTTCTTGAGAAATATGATCATTTCCCTCGCAGTGGCTTATAGGATTGTCTTCTTGGAAGAGTGCAGTGAGTTTTTTTCTTGCTCTAGCCACTATTGGCCTAAGCTCTGTGCATTTTTTGGTTCCTAATATCTTTCTCACCCTTTAGATGAAAAAGCAGCATGGGGTCAGGATGGCCGAGTGGTCTAAGGCGCTGCGTTAAGGCCGCAGTCTCTCCTGGAGGCGTGGGTTCAAATCCCACTTCTGACAAAACTTGAATTCCATTTTCTCTCTCAGTTCCTTTAGAATCTCAGCTAAAAATTGGCAATGTAAATAATATCTGAATAAGTACCAAACTTCAGTTTCAACTGCATATGCATTTGCCCTATTCTATCTTTAACGTTAATGTAATATTCTTCTAGCACTCGTGGTGTTTTATATTTGTTTTGTGGGGTACTTTAAAAATCTTTTTTATGAAAGAAATGGGTTACATTAAGTCTTGTGATGTTTTAGGTTTACAATAAGGAGGTTTTAAATTTTATGTCACGTCATTTTCAGATGCTTCATTCAAGAGATGTTTCCACTATAGAATGCAGAGCAAGGGCAAAAATACAAGTGATAGAGCGAGTGAGTGAGAAGGAGTGTTGTGGAAGGAGAGAATGAAACAAAGACAGAGTGAGTGAATGGCAGGGAGGCATAGAAGAGAAGTCTAGTAGTGCAGGAGACCTGCTTTTCCCTGCTCTTGACCTCCCACCCATCCCCAAACAACCACAAACATACCTTCTGTGCAAAGTTGGTATGCAGATTTTCACGCCTCAGCAAGTGAGGGTGAGTCCCAGGCCAGGGGCTAAAGAGCAAAAGAGTGCCTGTTCTCAGACTTTCCCTGCTAGGGATAGTTTATCTGGAACAAGGCCTACTCTCTTGTATCCAGCAAGGATCTAGAAATCCTGCATGAATCTGCAAGGCACATTGGCAGCATAAATTTGCATAAACTGCCCCACCTATTGCCTTCCTACTTCCTGTGCTGTAGTTGTTTGTGTAGAGAGAGAGGTCGCAGGCAAGGAAATGTTGTGAGTCGGATACAGGACCCTAAATAGCTGGTGAGAGGTATGTGGTGTTCTAAAAGCATGAAAACTGTATACCTGTGAAATAAAGTGCTTTCGTATGTGTTCTTCTGTGTTTATTGTCCTGTGCATAAAGTTGCACCTTGTGTTTGAAGGTTTAAATTATTTCAGGCTTGCATGGAGGTAGACGTTTCTGAGTAACTTTTATTCATTTCTTAAAAGCCTATACTGTCAGGATGGCCGAGAGGTCTAAGGCGCTGTGTTTAGGCCACAGTCTCCTTTGGAGGCGTGGGTTCGAATCCCACTTCTGACATGCCTTTTGGAGATTTATTCTCCTTTATCAGGTTAACATCTGATGGAAGTTGCATCTGTTGGTCTTCACTTGGCACGTTATTCCGTTCTCCTCTTGTCAAGAGAGATGGGGTTTCTCATATATTTAGGTTCTATAACGTCTTGCTGACAAAGCGCAATCCTTACCAAATGAGCATAGGACCCATGTAAGAGGTCATCTGGAAGAGTCATGCTCTTGTATGCCCTGGCCAGACGGGCCCTGCAAATTTGGAAGAATGCCATGCATCTGGTAGACAACTGGACTCCAGCACACTTACAGCAATTTCCTTAGGGCTTTGATCAGGGGCTGCTTAAATTTG
Source organism: Triturus cristatus (assembly GCF_964204655.1). Lineage (NCBI taxonomy): Eukaryota > Metazoa > Chordata > Amphibia > Caudata > Salamandridae > Triturus > Triturus cristatus. The sequence continues at coordinate 101,234,803 of NC_140589.1, read as the reverse complement.
CATACTCCACCCTATGTTGTGACTTTGAGATCCCTTGTTGAAATTGCTTTAGCCAGCCAAGAGGTGGCTATTGTCTCAATTTCAAAGCAGCTTTGAGCCGTTCAAGTGGCTGGTGAATAGCACTTTCTCTTTGTTCGCCTCAAAGTTCTAAAGAGTTCTCCATAGGTCCTGCTCTGTACAGATTGTTCAAAGATCTGTTGGAAGTGCATATGCTAGGATAAATAAATTGAGGGCATTCCTTTTCAGTACCTAACCTGCATGGCTGTCTGGCCTCTGGAAGATGCTGGGAAAGCAAGTCAGGATGGCCGAGTGGTCTAAGGCGCTGCGTTCAGGTCGCAGTCTCCTCTGGAGGCGTGGGTTCAAATCCCACTTCTGACAGTCCTGTGTTTACTCTAATTATTTTCTTGAGAAATATGATCATTTCCCTCGCAGTGGCTTATAGGATTGTCTTCTTGGAAGAGTGCAGTGAGTTTTTTTCTTGCTCTAGCCACTATTGGCCTAAGCTCTGTGCATTTTTTGGTTCCTAATATCTTTCTCACCCTTTAGATGAAAAAGCACCATGGGGTCAGGATGGCCGAGTGGTCTAAGGCGCTGCGTTAAGGCCGCAGTCTCTCCTGGAGGCGTGGGTTCAAATCCCACTTCTGACAAAACTTGAATTCCATTTTCTCTCTCAGTTCCTTTAGAATCTCAGCTAAAAATTGGCAATGTAAATAATATCTGAATAAGTACCAAACTTCAGTTTCAACTGCAAATGCATTTTCCCTATTCTATCTTTAACGTTAATGTAATATTCTTCTAGCACTCGTGGTGTTTTATATTTGTTTTGTGGGGTACTTTAAAAATCTTTTTTATGAAAGAAATGGGTTACATTAAGTCTTGTGATGTTTTAGGTTTACAATAAGGAGGTTTTAAATTTTATGTCACGTCATTTTCAGATGCTTCATTCAAGAGATGTTTCCACTATAGAATGCAGAGCAAGGGCAAAAATACAAGTGATAGAGCGAGTGAGTGAGAAGGAGTGTTGTGGAAGGAGAGAATGAAACAAAGACAGAGTGAGTGAATGGCAGGGAGGCATAGAAGAGAAGTCTAGTAGTGCAGGAGACCTGCTTTTCCCTGCTCTTGACCTCCCACCCATCCCCAAACAACCACAAACATACCTTCTGTGCAAAGTTGGTATGCAGAATTTCACGCCTCAGCAAGTGAGGGTGAGTCCCAGGCCAGGGGCTAAAGAGCAAAAGAGTGCCTGTGCTCAGACTTTCCCTGCTAGGGATAGTTTATCTGGAACAAGGCCTACCCTCTTGTATCCAGCAAGGATCTAGAAATCCTGCATGAATCTGCAAGGCACATTGGCAGCATAAATTTACATAAACTGCCCCACCTATTGCCTTCCTACTTCCTGTGCTGTAGTTGTTTGTGTAGAGAGAGAGGTCGCAGGCAAGGAAATGTTGTGAGTCGGATACAGGACCCTAAATAGCTGGTGAGAGGTATGTGGTGTTCTAAAAGCATGAAAACTGTATACCTGTGAAATAAAGTGCTTTCGTATGTGTTCTTCTGTGTTTATTGTCCTGTGCATAAAGTTGCACCTTGTGTTTGAAGGTTTAAATTATTTCAGGCTTGCATGGAGGTAGACGTTTCTGAGTAACTTTTATTCATTTCTTAAAAGCCTATACTGTCAGGATGGCCGAGAGGTCTAAGGCGCTGTGTTTAGGCCACAGTCTCCTTTGGAGGCGTGGGTTCGAATCCCACTTCTGACATGCCTTTTGGAGATTTATTCTCCTTTATCAGGTTAACATCTGATGGAAGTTGCATCTGTTGGTCTTCACTTGGCACGTTATTCCGTTCTCCTCTTGTCAAGAGAGATGGGGTTTCTCATATATTTAGGTTCTATAACGTCTTGCTGACAAAGCGCAATCCTTACCAAATGAGCATAGGACCCATGTAAGAGGTCATCTGGAAGAGTCATGCTCTTGTATGCCCTGGCCAGACGGGCCCTGCAAATTTGGAAGAATGCCATGCATCTGGTAGACAACTGGACTCCAGCACACTTACAGCAATTTCCTTAGGGCTTTGATCAGGGGCTGCTTAAATTTGCATACTCCACCCTATGTTGTGACTTTGAGATCCCTTGTTGAAATTGCTTTAGCCAGCCAAGAGGTGGCTATTGTCTCAATTTCAAAGCAGCTTTGAGCCGTTCAAGTGGCTGGTGAATAGCACTTTCTCTTTGTTCGCCTCAAAGTTCTAAAGAGTTCTCCATAGGTCCTGCTCTGTACAGATTGTTCAAAGATCTGTTGGAAGTGCATATGCTAGGATAAATAAATTGAGGGCATTCCTTTTCAGTACCTCACCTGCATGGCTGTCTGGCCTCTGGAAGATGCTGGGAAAGCAAGTCAGGATGGCCGAGTGGTCTAAGGCGCTGCGTTCAGGTCGCAGTCTCCTCTGGAGGCGTGGGTTCAAATCCCACTTCTGACAGTCCTGTGTTTACTCTAATTATTTTCTTGAGAAATATGATCATTTCCCTCGCAGTGGCTTATAGGATTGTCTTCTTGGAAGAGTGCAGTGAGTTTTTTTCTTGCTCTAGCCACTATTGGCCTAAGCTCTGTGCATTTTTTGGTTCCTAATATCTTTCTCACCCTTTAGATGAAAAAGCACCATGGGGTCAGGATGGCCGAGTGGTCTAAGGCGCTGCGTTAAGGCCGCAGTCTCTCCTGGAGGCGTTGGTTCAAATCCCACTTCTGACAAAACTTGAATTCCATTTTCTCTCTCAGTTCCTTTAGAATCTCAGCCAAAAATTGGCAATGTAAATAATATCTGAATAAGTACCAAACTTCAGTTTCAACTGCAAATGCATTTGCCCTATTCTATCTTTAACGTTAATGTAATATTCTTCTAGCACTCGTGGTGTTTTATATTTGTTTTGTGGGGTACTTTAAAAATCTTTTTTATGAAAGAAATGGGTTACATTAAGTCTTGTGATGTTTTAGGTTTCCAATAAGGAGGTTTTAAATTTTATGTCACGTCATTTTCAGATGCTTCATTCAAGAGATGTTTCCACTATAGAATGCAGAGCAAGGGCAAAAATACAAGTGATAGAGCGAGTGAGTGAGAAGGAGTGTTGTGGAAAGAGAGAATGAAACAAAGACAGAGTGAGTGAATGGCAGGGAGGCATAGAAGAGGAGTCTAGTAGTGAAGGAGACCTGCTTTTCCCTGCTCTTGACCTCCCACCCATCCCCAAACAACCACAAACATACCTTCTGTGCAAAGTTGGTATGCAGAATTTCACACCTCAGCAAGTGAGGGTGAGTCCCAGGCCAGGGGCTAAAGAGCAAAAGAGTGCCTGTGCTCAGACTTTCCCTGCTAGGGATAGTTTATCTGGAACAAGGCCTACTCTCTTGTATCCAGCAAGGATCTAGAAATCCTGCATGAATCTGCAAGGCACATTGGCAGCATAAATTTGCATAAACTGCCCCACCTATTGGTTTCCTACTTCCTGTGCTGTAGTTGTTTGTGTAGAGAGAGAGGTCGCAGGCAAGGAAATGTTGTGAGTCGGATACAGGACCCTAAATAGCTGGTGAGAGGTATGTGGTGTTCTAAAAGCATGAAAACTGTATACCTGTGAAATAAAGTGCTTTCGTATGTGTTCTTCTGTGTTTATTGTCCTGTGCATAAAGTTGCACCTTGTGTTTGAAGGTTTAAATTATTTCAGGCTTGCATGGAGGTAGACGTTTCTGAGTAACTTTTATTCATTTCTTAAAAGCCTGTACTGTCAGGATGGCCGAGAGGTCTAAGGTGCTGTGTTTAGGCCACAGTCTCCTTTGGAGGCGTGGGTTCGAATCCCACTTCTGACATGCCTTTTGGAGATTTAATCTCCTTTATCAGGTTAACATATGATGGAAGTTGCATCTGTTGGTCTTCACTTCGCACGTTATTCCGTTCTCCTCTTGTCAAGAGAGATGGGGTTTCTCATATATTTAGGTTCTATAACGTCTTGCTGACAAAGCGCAATCCTTACCAAATGAGCATAGGACCCATGTAAGAGGTCATCTGGAATAGTCATGCTCTTGTATGCACTGGCCAGACGGGCCCTGCAAATTTGGAAGAATGCCATGCATCTGGTAGACAACTGGACTCCAGCACACTTACAGCAATTTCCTTAGGGCTTTGATCAGGGGCTGCTTAAATTTGCATACTCCACCCTATGTTGTGACTTTGAGATCCCTTGTTGAAATTGCTTTAGCCAGCCAAGAGGTGGCTATTGTCTCAATTTCAAAGCAGCTTTGAGCCGTTCAAGTGGCTGATGAATAGCACTTTCTCTTTGTTCGCCTCAAAGTTCTAAAGAGTTCTCCATAGGTCCTGCTCTGTACAGATTGTTCAAAGATCTGTTGGAAGTGCATATAATAGGATAAATAAATTGAGGGCATTCCTTTTCAGTACCTCACCTGCATGGCTGTCTGGCCTCTGGAAGATGCTGGGAAAGCAAGTCAGGATGGCCGAGTGGTCTAAGGCGCTGCGTTCAGGTCGCAGTCTCCTCTGGAGGCGTGGGTTCAAATCCCACTCCTGACAGTCCTGTGTTTACTCTAATTTTTTTCTTGAGAAATATGATCATTTCCCTCGCAGTGGCTTATAGGATTGTCTTCTTGGAAGAGTGCAGTGAGTTTTTTTCTTGCTCTAGCCACTATTGGCCTCAGCTCTGTGCATTTTTTGGTTCCTAATATCTTTCTCACCCTTTAGATGAAAAAGCAGCATGGGGTCAGGATGGCCGAGTGGTCTAAGGCGCTGCGTTAAGGCCGCAGTCTCTCCTGGAGGCGTGGGTTCGAATCCCACTTCTGACAAAACTTGAATTCCATTTTCTCTCTCAGTTCCTTTAGAATCTCAGCTAAAAATTGGCAATGTAAATAATATCTGAATAAGTACCAAACTTCAGTTTCAACTGCAAATGCATTTGCCCTATTCTATCTTTAACGTTAATGTAATATTCTTCTAGCACTCGTGGTGTTTTATATTTCTTTTGTGGAGTACTTTAAAAATCTTTTTTATGAAAGAAATGGGTTACATTAAGTCTTGTGATGTTTTAGGTTTCCAATAAGGAGGTTTTAAATTTTATGTCACGTCATTTTCAGATGCTTCTTTCAAGAGATGTTTCCACTATAGAATGCAGAGCAAGCGCAAAAATACAAGTGATAGAGCGAGTGAGTGAGAAGGAGTGTTGTGGAAGGACAGAATGAAACAAAGACAGAGTGAGTGAACGGCAGGGAGGCATAGAAGAGTAGTCTAGTAGTGAAGGAGACCTGCTTTTCCCTGCTCTTGACCTCCCACCCATCCCCAAACAACCACAAACATACCTTCTGTGCAAAGTTGGTATGCAGAATTTCACGCCTCAGCAAGTGAGGGTGAGTCCCAGGCCAGGGGCTAAAGAGCAAAAGAGTGCCTGTGCTCAGACTTTCCCTGCTAGGGATAGTTTATCTGGAACAAGGCCTACTCTCTTGTATCCAGCAAGGATCTAGAAATCCTGCATGAATCTGCAAGGCACATTGGCAGCATAAATTTGCATAAACTGCCCCACCTATTGCCTTCCTACTTCCTGTGCTGTAGTTGTTTGTGTAGAGAGAGAGGTCGCAGGCAAGGAAATGTTGTGAGTCGGATACAGGACCCTAAATAGCTGGTGAGAGGTATGTGGTGTTCTAAAAGCATGAAAACTGTATACCTGTGAAATAAAGTGCTTTCGTATGTGTTCTTCTGTGTTTATTGTCCTGTGCATAAAGTTGCACCTTGTGTTTGAAGGTTTAAATTATTTCAGGCTTGCATGGAGGTAGACGTTTCTGAGTAACTTTTATTCATTTCTTAAAAGCCTATACTGTCAGGATGGCCGAGAGGTCTAAGGCGCTGTGTTTAGGCCACAGTCTCCTTTGGAGGCGTGGGTTCGAATCCCACTTCTGACATGCATTTTGGAGATTTAATCTCCTTTATCAGGTTAACATCTGATGGAAGTTGCATCTGTTGGTCTTCACTTGGCACGTTATTCCGTTCTCCTCTTGTCAAGAGAGATGGGGTTTCTCATATATTTAGGTTCTATAACGTCTTGCTGACAAAGCGCAATCCTTACCAAATGAGCATAGGACCCATGTAAGAGGTCATCTGGAAGAGTCATGCTCTTGTATGCACTGGCCAGACGGGCCCTGCAAATTTGGAAGAATGCCATGCATCTGGTAGACAACTGGACTCCAGCACACTTACAGCAATTTCCTTAGGGCTTTGATCAGGGGCTGCTTAAATTTGCATACTCCACCCTATGTTGTGACTTTGAGATCCCTTGTTGAAATTGCTTTAGCCAGCCAAGAGGTGGCTATTGTCTCAATTTCAAAGCAGCTTTGAGCCGTTCAAGTGGCTGGTGAATAGCACTTTCTCTTTGTTCGCCTCAAAGTTCTAAAGAGTTCTCCATAGGTCCTGCTCTGTACAGATTGTTCAAAGATCTGTTGGAAGTGCATATAATAGGATAAATAAATTGAGGGCATTCCTTTTCAGTACCTCACCTGCATGGCTGTCTGGCCTCTGGAAGATGCTGGGAAAGCAAGTCAGGATGGCCGAGTGGTCTAAGGCGCTGCGTTCAGGTCGCAGTCTCCTCTGGAGGCGTGGGTTCAAATCCCACTCCTGACAGTCCTGTGTTTACTCTAATTATTTTCTTGAGAAATATGATCATTTCCCTCGCAGTGGCTTATAGGATTGTCTTCTTGGAAGAGTGCAGTGAGTTTTTTTCTTGCTCTAGCCACTATTGGCCTAAGCTCTGTGCATTTTTTGGTTCCTAATATCTTTCTCACCCTTTAGATGAAAAAGAACCATGGGGTCAGGATGGCCGAGTGGTCTAAGGCGCTGCGTTAAGGCCGCAGTCTCTCCTAGAGGCGTGGGTTCGAATCCCACTTCTGACAAAACTTGAATTCCATTTTCTCTCTCAGTTCCTTTAGAATCTCAGCTAAAAATTGGCAATGTAAATAATATCTGAATAAGTACCAAACTTCAGTTTCAACTGCAAAGGCATTTGCCCTATTCTATCTTTAACGTTAATGTAATATTCTTCTAGCACTCGTGGTGTTTTATATTTCTTTTGTTGGGTACTTTAAAAATCTTTTTTATGAAAGAAATGGGATACATTAAGTCTTGTGATGTTTTAGGTTTCCAATAAGGAGGTTTTAAATTTTATGTCACGTCATTTTCAGATGCTTCTTTCAAGAGATGTTTCCACTATAGAATGCAGAGCAAGCGCAAAAATACAAGTGATAGAGCGAGTGAGTGAGAAGGAGTGTTGTGGAAGGACAGAATGAAACAAAGACAGAGTGAGTGAACGGCAGGGAGGCATAGAAGAGTAGTCTAGTAGTGAAGGAGACCTGCTTTTCCCTGCTCTTGACCTCCCACCCATCCCCAAACAACCACAAACATACCTTCTGTGCAAAGTTGGTATGCAGAATTTCACGCCTCAGCAAGTGAGGGTGAGTCCCAGGCCAGGGGCTAAAGAGCAAAAGAGTGCCTGTGCTCAGACTTTCCCTGCTATGGATAGTTTATCTGGAACAAGGCCTACTCTCTTGTATCCAGCAAGGATCTAGAAATCCTGCATGAATCTGCAAGGCACATTGGCAGCATAAATTTGCATAAACTGCCCCACCTATTGCCTTCCTACTTCCTGTGCTGTAGTTGTTTGTGTAGAGAGAGAGGTCGCAGGCAAGGAAATGTTGTGAGTCGGATACAGGACCCTAAATAGCTGGTGAGAGGTATGTGGTGTTCTAAAAGCATGAAAACTGTATACCTGTGAAATAAAGTGCTTTCGTATGTGTTCTTCTGTGTTTATTGTCCTGTGCATAAAGTTGCACCTTGTGTTTGAAGGTTTAAATTATTTCAGGCTTGCATGGAGGTAGACGTTTCTGAGTAACTTTTATTCATTTCTTAAAAGCCTATACTGTCAGGATGGCCGAGAGGTCTAAGACGCTGTGTTTAGGCCACAGTCTCCTTTGGAGGCGTGGGTTCGAATCCCACTTCTGACATGCCTTTTGGAGATTTAATCTCCTTTATCAGGTTAACATCTGATGGAAGTTGCATCTGTTGGTCTTCACTTGGCACGTTATTCCGTTCTCCTCTTGTCAAGAGAGATGGGGTTTCTCATATATTTAGGTTCTATAACGTCTTGCTGACAAAGCGCAATCCTTACCAAATGAGCATAGGACCCATGTAAGAGGTCATCTGGAAGAGTCATGCTCTTGTATGCCCTGGCCAGACGGGCCCTGCAAATTTGGAAGAATGCCATGCATCTGGTAGACAACTGGACTCCAGCACACTTACAGCAATTTCCTTAGGGCTTTGATCAGGGGCTGCTTAAATTTGCATACTCCACCCTATGTTGTGACTTTGAGATCCCTTGTTGAAATTGCTTTAGCCAGCCAAGAGGTGGCTATTGTCTCAATTTCAAAGCAGCTTTGAGCCGTTCAAGTGGCTGGTGAATAGCACTTTCTCTTTGTTCGCCTCAAAGTTCTAAAGAGTTCTCCATAGGTCCTGCTCTGTACAGATTGTTCAAAGATCTGTTGGAAGTGCATATAATAGGATAAATAAATTGAGGGCATTCCTTTTCAGTACCTCACCTGCATGGCTGTCTGGCCTCTGGAAGATGCTGGGAAAGCAAGTCAGGATGGCCGAGTGGTCTAAGGCGCTGCGTTCAGGTCGCAGTCTCCTCTGGAGGTGTGGGTTCAAATCCCACTTCTGACAGTCCTGTGTATACTCTAATTTTTTTCTTGAGAAATATGATCATTTCCCTCGCAGTGGCTTATAGGATTGTCTTCTTGGAAGAGTGCAGTGAGTTTTTTTCTTGCTCTAGCCACTATTGGCCTAAGCTCTGTGCATTTTTTGGTTCCTAATATCTTTCTCACCCTTTAGATGAAAAAGCAGCATGGGGTCAGGATGGCCGAGTGGTCTAAGGCGCTGCGTTAAGGCCGCAGTCTCTCCTGGAGGCGTGGGTTCAAATCCCACTTCTGACAAAACTTGAATTCCATTTTCTCTCTCAGTTCCTTTAGAATCTCAGCTAAAAATTGGCAATGTAAATAATATCTGAATAAGTACCAAACTTCAGTTTCAACTGCATATGCATTTGCCCTATTCTATCTTTAACGTTAATGTAATATTCTTCTAGCACTCGTGGTGTTTTATATTTGTTTTGTGGGGTACTTTAAAAATCTTTTTTATGAAAGAAATGGGTTACATTAAGTCTTGTGATGTTTTAGGTTTACAATAAGGAGGTTTTAAATTTTATGTCACGTCATTTTCAGATGCTTCATTCAAGAGATGTTTCCACTATAGAATGCAGAGCAAGGGCAAAAATACAAGTGATAGAGCGAGTGAGTGAGAAGGAGTGTTGTGGAAGGAGAGAATGAAACAAAGACAGAGTGAGTGAATGGCGGGGAGGCATAGAAGAGGAGTCTAGTAGTGCAGGAGACCTGCTTTTCCCTGCTCTTGACCTCCCACCCATCCCCAAACAACCACAAACATACCTTCTGTGCAAAGTTGGTATGCAGATTTTCACGCCTCAGCAAGTGAGGGTGAGTCCCAGGCCAGGGGCTAAAGAGCAAAAGAGTGCCTGTGCTCAGACTTTCCCTGCTAGGGATAGTTTATCTGGAACAAGGCCTACTCTCTTGTATCCAGCAAGGATCTAGAAATCCTGCATGAATCTGCAAGGCACATTGGCAGCATAAATTTGCATAAACTGCCCCACCTATTGCCTTCCTACTTCCTGTGCTGTAGTTGTTTGTGTAGAGAGAGAGGTCGCAGGCAAGGAAATGTTGTGAGTCGGATACAGGACCCTAAATAGCTGGGGAGAGGTATGTGGTGTTCTAAAAGCATGAAAACTGTATACCTGTGAAATAAAGTGCTTTCGTATGTGTTCTTCTGTGTTTATTGTCCTGTGCATAAAGTTGCACCTTGTGTTTGAAGGTTTAAATTATTTCAGGCTTGCATGGAGGTAGACGTTTCTGAGTAACTTTTATTCATTTCTTAAAAGCCTATACTGTCAGGATGGCCGAGAGGTCTAAGGCGCTGTGTTTAGACCACAGTCTCCTTTGGAGGCGTGGGTTCGAATCCCACTTCTGACATGCCTTTTGGAGATTTAATCTCCTTTATCAGGTTAACATCTGATGGAAGTTGCATCTGTTGGTCTTCACTTCGCACGTTATTCCGTTCTCCTCTTGTCAAGAGAGATGGGGTTTCTTATATATTTAGGTTCTATAACGTCTTGCTGACAAAGCGCAATCCTTACCAAATGAGCATAGGACCCATGTAAGAGGTCATCTGGAAGAGTCATGCTCTTGTATGCACTGGCCAGACGGGCCCTGCAAATTTGGAAGAATGCCATGCATCTGGTAGACAACTGGACTCCAGCACACTTACAGCAATTTCCTTAGGGCTTTGATCAGGGGCTGCTTAAATTTGCATACTCCACCCTATGTTGTGACTTTGAGATCCCTTGTTGAAATTGCTTTAGCCAGCCAAGAGGTGGCTATTGTCTCAATTTCAAAGCAGCTTTGAGCCGTTCAAGTGGCTGGTGAATAGCACTTTCTCTTTGTTCGCCTCAAAGTTCTAAAGAGTTCTCCATAGGTCCTGCTCTGTACAGATTGTTCAAAGATCTGTTGGAAGTGCATATAATAGGATAAATAAATTGAGGGCATTCCTTTTCAGTACCTCACCTGCATGGCTGTCTGGCCTCTGGAAGATGCTGGGAAAGAAAGTCAGGATGGCCGAGTGGTCTAAGGCGCTGCGTTCAGGTCGCAGTCTCCTCTGGAGGCGTGGGTTCAAATCCCACTTCTGACAGTCCTGTGTTTACTCTAATTATTTTCTTGAGAAATATGATCATTTCCCTCGCAGTGGCTTATAGGATTGTCTTCTTGGAAGAGTGCAGTGAGTTTTTTTCTTGCTCTAGCCACTATTGGCCTCAGCTCTGTGCATTTTTTGGTTCCTAATATCTTTCTCACCCTTTAGATGAAAAGGCAGCATGGGGTCAGGATGGCCGAGTGGTCTAAGGCGCTGCGTTAAGGCCGCAGTCTCTCCTGGAGGCGTGGGTTCGAATCCCACTTCTGACAAAACTTGAATTCCATTTTCTCTCTCAGTTCCTTTAGAATCTCAGCTAAAAATTGGCAATGTAAATAATATCTGAATAAGTACCAAACTTCAGTTTCAACTGCAAATGCATTTGCCCTATTCTATCTTTAACGTTAATGTAATATTCTTCTAGCACTCGTGGTGTTTTATATTTGTTTTGTGGGGTACTTTAAAAATCTTTTTTATGAAAGAAATGGGTTACATTAAGTCTTGTGATGTTTTAGGTTTCCAATAAGGAGGTTTTAAATTTTATGTCACGTCATTTTCAGATGCTTCATTCAAGAGATGTTTCCACTATAGAATGCAGAGCAAGGGCAAAAATACAAGTGATAGAGCGAGTGAGTGAGAAGGAGTGTTGTGGAAGGAGAGAATGAAACAAAGACAGAGTGAGTGAATGGCAGGGAGGCATAGAAGAGGAGTCTAGTAGTGAAGGAGACCTGCTTTTCCCTGCTCTTGACCTCCCACCCATCCCCAAACAACCACAAACATACCTTCTGTGCAAAGTTGGTATGCAGAATTTCACGCCTCAGCAAGTGAGGGTGAGTCCCAGGCCAGGGGCTAAAGAGCAAAAGAGTGCCTGTGCTCAGACTTTCCCTGCTAGGGATAGTTTATCTGGAACAAGGCCTACTCTCTTGTATCCAGCAAGGATCTAGAAATCCTGCATGAATCTGCAAGGCACATTGGCAGCATAAATTTGCATAAACTGCCCCACCTATTGCCTTCCTACTTCCTGTGCTGTAGTTGTTTGTGTAGAGAGAGAGGTCGCAGGCAAGGAAATGTTGTGAGTCGGATACAGGACCCTAAATAGCTGGTGAGAGGTATGTGGTGTTCTAAAAGCATGAAAACTGTATACCTGTGAAATAAAGTGCTTTCGTATGTGTTCTTCTGTGTTTATTGTCCTGTGCATAAAGTTGCACCTTGTGTTTGAAGGTTTAAATTATTTCAGGCTTGCATTGAGGTAGACGTTTCTGAGTAACTTTTATTCATTTCTTAAAAGCATATACTGTCAGGATGGCCGAGAGGTCTAAGGCGCTGTGTTTAGGCCACAGTCTCCTTTGGAGGCGTGGGTTCGAATCCCACTTCTGACATGCCTTTTGGAGATTTAATCTCCTTTATCAGGTTAACATCTGATGGAAGTTGCATCTGTTGGTCTTCACTTGGCACGTTATTCCGTTCTCCTCTTGTCAAGAGAGATGGGGTTTCTCATATATTTAGGTTCTATAACGTCTTGCTGACAAAGCGCAATCCTTACCAAATGAGCATAAGACCCATGTAAGAGGTCATCTGGAAGAGTCATGCTCTTGTATGCCCTGGCCAGACGGGCCCAGCAAATTTGGAAGAATGCCATTCATCTGGTAGACAACTGGACTCCAGCACACTTACAGCAATTTCCTCAGGGCTTTGATCAGGGGCTGCTTAAATTTGCATACTCCACCCTATGTTGTGACTTTGAGATCCCTTGTTGAAATTGCTTTAGCCAGCCAAGAGGTGGCTATTGTCTCAATTTCAAAGCAGCTTTGAGCCGTTCAAGTGGCTGGTGAATAGCACTTTCTCTTTGTTCGCCTCAAAGTTCTAAAGAGTTCTCCATAGGTCCTGCTCTGTACAGATTGTTCAAAGATCTGTTGGAAGTGCATATAATAGGATAAATAAATTGAGGGCATTCCTTTTCAGTACCTCACCTGCATGGCTGTCTGGCCTCTGGAAGATGCTGTGAAAGCAAGTCAGGATGGCCGAGTGGTCTAAGGCGCTGCGTTCAGGTCGCAGTCTCCTCTGGAGGCGTGGGTTCAAATCCCACTTCTGACAGTCCTCTGTTTACTCTAATTTTTTTCTTGAGAAATATGATCATTTCCCTCGCAGTGGCTTATAGGATTGTCTTCTTGGAAGAGTGCAGTGAGTTTTTTTCTTGCTCTAGCCACTATTGGCCTAAGCTCTGTGCATTTTTTGGTTCCTAATATCTTTCTCACCCTTTAGATGAAAAAGAAGCATGGGGTCAGGATGGCCGAGTGGTCTAAGGCGTTGCGTTAAGGCCGCAGGCTCTCCTGGAGGCGTGGGTTCGAATCCCACTTCTGACAAAACTTGAATTCCATTTTCTCTTTCAGTTCCTTTAGAATCTCAGCTAAAATTGGCAATGTAAATAATATCTGAATAAGTACCAAACTTCTGTTTCAACTGCAAATGCATTTGCCCTATTCTATCTTTAACGTTAATGTAATATTCTTCTAGCACTCGTGGTGTTTTATATTTGTTTTGTGGGGTACTTTAAAAATCTTTTTTATGAAAGAAATGGGTTACATTAAGTCTTGTGATGTTTTAGGTTTCCAATAAGGAGGTTTTAAATTTTATGTCACGTCATTTTCAGATGCTTCATTCAAGAGATGTTTCCACTATAGAATGCAGAGCAAGGGCAAAAATACAAGTGATAGAGCGAGTGAGTGAGAAGGAGTGTTGTGGAAGGAGAGAATGAAACAAAGACAGAGTGAGTGAACGGCAGGGAGGCATAGAAGAGTAATCTAGTAGTGAAGGAGACCTGCTTTTCCCTGCTCTTGACCTCCCACCCATCCCCAAACAACCACAAACATACCTTCTGTGCAAAGTTGGTATGCAGAATTTCACGCCTCAGCAAGTGAGGGTGAGTCCCAGGCCAGGGTCTAAAGAGCAAAAGAGTGCCTGTGCTCAGACTTTCCCTGCTAGGGATAGTTTATCTGGAACAAGGCCTACTCTCTTGTATCCAGCAAGGATCTAGAAATCCTGCATGAATCTGCTAGGCACATTGGCAGCATAAATTTGCATAAACTGCCCCACCTATTGCCTTCCTACTTCCTGTGCTGTAGTTGTTTGTGTAGAGAGAGAGGTCGCAGGCAAGGAAATGTTGTGAGTCGGATACAGGACCCTAAATAGCTGGTGAGAGGTATGTGGTGTTCTAAAAGCATGAAAACTGTATACCTGTGAAATAAAGTGCTTTCGTATGTGTTCTTCTGTGTTTATTGTCCTGTGCATAAAGTTGCACCTTGTGTTTGAAGGTTTAAATTATTTCAGGCTTGCATGGAGGTAGACGTTTCTGAGTAACTTTTATTCATTTCTTAAAAGCCTATACTGTCAGGATGGCCGAGAGGTCTAAGGCGCTGTGTTTAGGCCACAGTCTCCTTTGGAGGCGTGGGTTCGAATCCCACTTCTGACATGCCTTTTGGAGATTTAATCTCCTTTATCAGGTTAACATCTGATGGAAGTTGCATCTGTTGGTCTTCACTTGGCACGTTATTCCGTTCTCCTCTTGTCAAGAGAGATGGGGTTTCTCATATATTTAGGTTCTATAACGTCTTGCTGACAAAGCGCAATCCTTACCAAATGAGCATAGGACCCATGTAAGAGGTCATCTGGAAGAGTCATGCTCTTGTATGCCCTGGCCAGACGGGCCCTGCAAATTTGGAAGAATGCCATGCATCTGGTAGACAACTGGACTCCAGCACACTTACAGCAATTTCCTTAGGGCTTTGATCAGGGGCTGCTTAAATTTGCATACTCCACCCTATGTTGTGACTTTGAGATCCCTTGTCGAAATTGCTTTAGCCAGCCAAGAGGTGGCTATTGTCTCAATTTCAAAGCAGCTTTGAGCCGTTCAAGTGGCTGGTGAATAGCACTTTCTCTTTGTTCGTCTCAAAGTTCTAAAGAGTTCTCCATAGGTCCTGCTCTGTACAGATTGTTCAAAGATCTGTTGGAAGTGCATATGCTAGGATAAATAAATTGAGGGCATTCCTTTTCAGTACCTCACCTGCATGGCTGTCTGGCCTCTGGAAGATGCTGGGAAAGCAAGTCAGGATGGCCGAGTGGTCTAAGGCGCTGCGTTCAGGTCGCAGTCTCCTCTGGAGGCGTGGGTTCAAATCCCACTTCTGACAGTCCTGTGTTTACTCTAATTATTTTCTTGAGAAATATGATCATTTCCCTCGCAGTGGCTTATAGGATTGTCTTCTTGGAAGAGTGCAGTGAGTTTTTTTCTTGCTCTAGCCACTATTGGCCTAAGCTCTGTGCATTTTTTGGTTCCTAATATCTTTCTCACCCTTTAGATGAAAAAGCAGCATGGGGTGAGGATGGCCGAGTGGTCTAAGGCGCTGCGTTAAGGCCGCAGTCTCTCCTGGAGGCGTTGGTTCAAATCCCACTTCTGACAAAACTTGAATTCCATTTTCTCTCTCAGTTCCTTTAGAATCTCAGCTAAAAATTGGCAATGTAAATAATATCTGAATAAGTACCAAACTTCAGTTTCAACTGCAAAGGCATTTGCCCTATTCTATCTTTAACGTTAATGTAATATTCTTCTAGCACTCGTGGTGTTTTATATTTCTTTTGTGGGGTACTTTAAAAATCTTTTTTATGAAAGAAATGGGTTACATTAAGTCTTGTGATGTTTTAGGTTTCCAATAAGGAGGTTTTAAATTTTATGTCACGTCATTTTCAGATGCTTCTTTCAAGAGATGTTTCCACTATAGAATGCAGAGCAAGCGCAAAAATACAAGTGATAGAGCGAGTGAGCGAGAAGGAGTGTTGTGGAAGGAGAGAATGAAACAAATACAGAGTGAGTGAACGGCAGGGAGGCATAGAAGAGTAGTCTAGTAGTGAAGGAGACCTGCTTTTCCCTGCTCTTGACCTCCCACCCATCCCCCAAACAACCACAAACATACCTTCTGTGCAAAGTTGGTATGCAGAATTTCACGCCTCAGCAAGTGAGGGTGAGTCCCAGGCCAGGGGCTAAAGAGCAAAAGAGTGCCTGTGCTCAGACTTTCCCTGCTAGGGATAGTTTATCTGGAACAAGGCCTACTCTCTTGTATCCAGCAAGGATCTAGAAATCCTGCATGAATCTGCAAGGCACATTGGCAGCATAAATTTGCATAAACTGCCCCACCTATTGCCTTCCTACTTCCTGTGCTGTAGTTGTTTGTGTAGAGAGAGAGGTCGCAGGCAAGGAAATGTTGTGAGTCGGATACAGGACCCTAAATAGCTGGTGAGAGGTATGTGGTGTTCTAAAAGCATGAAAACTGTATACCTGTGAAATAAAGTGCTTTCGTATGTGTTCTTCTGTGTTTATTGTCCTGTGCATAAAGTTGCACCTTGTGTTTGAAGGTTTAAATTATTTCAGGCTTGCATTGAGGTAGACGTTTCTGAGTAACTTTTATTCATTTCTTAAAAGCATATACTGTCAGGATGGCCGAGAGGTCTAAGGCGCTGTGTTTAGGCCACAGTCTCCTTTGGAGGCGTGGGTTCGAATCCCACTTCTGACATGCCTTTTGGAGATTTAATCTCCTTTATCAGGTTAACATCTGATGGAAGTTGCATCTGTTGGTCTTCACTTGGCACGTTATTCCGTTCTCCTCTTGTCAAGAGAGATGGGGTTTCTCATATATTTAGGTTCTATAACGTCTTGCTGACAAAGCGCAATCCTTACCAAATGAGCATAGGACCCATGTAAGAGGTCATCTGGAAGAGTCATGCTCTTGTATGCCCTGGCCAGACGGGCCCAGCAAATTTGGAAGAATGCCATTCATCTGGTAGACAACTGGACTCCAGCACACTTACAGCAATTTCCTCAGGGCTTTGATCAGGGGCTGCTTAAATTTGCATACTCCACCCTATGTTGTGACTTTGAGATCCCTTGTTGAAATTGCTTTAGCCAGCCAAGAGGTGGCTATTGTCTCAATTTCAAAGCAGCTTTGAGCCGTTCAAGTGGCTGGTGAATAGCACTTTCTCTTTGTTCGCCTCAAAGTTCTAAAGAGTTCTCCATAGGTCCTGCTCTGTACAGATTGTTCAAAGATCTGTTGGAAGTGCATATAATAGGATAAATAAATTGAGGGCATTCCTTTTCAGTACCTCACCTGCATGGCTGTCTGGCCTCTGGAAGATGCTGTGAAATCAAGTCAGGATGGCCGAGTGGTCTAAGGCGCTGTGTTCAGGTCGCAGTCTCCTCTGGAGGCGTGGGTTCAAATCCCACTTCTGACAGTCCTCTGTTTACTCTAATTTTTTTCTTGAGAAATATGATCATTTCCCTCGCAGTGGCTTATAGGATTGTCTTCTTGGAAGAGTGCAGTGAGTTTTTTTCTTGCTCTAGCCACTATTGGCCTAAGCTCTGTGCATTTTTTGGTTCCTAATATCTTTCTCTCCCTTTAGATGAAAAAGAAGCATGGGGTCAGGATGGCCGAGTGGTCTAAGGCGTTGCGTAAAGGCCGCAGTTTCTCCTGGAGGCGTGGGTTCGAATCCCACTTCTGACAAAACTTGAATTCCATTTTCTCTTTCAGTTCCTTTAGAATCTCAGCTAAAAATTGGCAATGTAAATAATATCTGAATAAGTACCAAACTTCTGTTTCAACTGCAAATGCATTTGCCCTATTCTATCTTTAACGTTAATGTAATATTCTTCTAGCACTCGTGGTGTTTTATATTTGTTTTGTGGGGTACTTTAAAAATCTTTTTTATGAAAGAAATGGGTTACTTAAGTCTTGTGATGTTTTAGGTTTCCAATAAGGAGGTTTTAAATTTTATGTCACGTCATTTTCAGATGCTTCATTCAAGAGATGTTTCCACTATAGAATGCAGAGCAAGGGCAAAAATACAAGTGATAGAGCGAGTGAGTGAGAAGGAGTGTTGTGGAAGGAGAGAATGAAACAAAGACAGAGTGAGTGAATGGCAGGGAGGCATAGAAGAGTAGTCTAGTAGTGAAGGAGACCTGCTTTTCCCTGCTCTTGACCTCCCACCCATCCCCAAACAACCACAAACATACCTTCTGTGCAAAGTTGGTATGCAGAATTTCACGCCTCAGCAAGTGAGGGTGAGTCCCAGGCCAGGGGCTAAAGAGCAAAAGAGTGCCTGTGCTCAGACTTTCCCTGCTAGGGATAGTTTATCTGGAACAAGGCCTACTCTCTTGTATCCAGCAAGGATCTAGAAATCCTGCATGAATCTGCTAGGCACATTGGCAGCATAAATTTGCATAAACTGCCCCACCTATTGCCTTCCTACTTCCTGTGCTGTAGTTGTTTGTGTAGAGAGAGAGGTCGCAGGCAAGGAAATGTTGTGAGTCGGATACAGGACCCTAAATAGCTGGTGAGAGGTATGTGGTGTTCTAAAAGCATGAAAACTGTATACCTGTGAAATAAAGTGCTTTCGTATGTGTTCTTCTGTGTTTATTGTCCTGTGCATAAAGTTGCACCTTGTGTTTGAAGGTTTAAATTATTTCAGGCTTGCATGGAGGTAGACGTTTCTGAGTAACTTTTATTCATTTCTTAAAAGCCTATACTGTCAGGATGGCCGAGAGGTCTAAGGCGCTGTGTTTAGGCCACAGTCTCCTTTGGAGGCGTGGGTTCGAATCCCACTTCTGACATGCCTTTTGGAGATTTAATCTCCTTTATCAGGTTAACATCTGATGGAAGTTGCATCTGTTGGTCTTCACTTGGCACGTTATTCCGTTCTCCTCTTGTCAAGAGAGATGGGGTTTCTCATATATTTAGGTTCTATAACGTCTTGCTGACAAAGCGCAATCCTTACCAAATGAGCATAGGACCCATGTAAGAGGTCATCTGGAAGAGTCATGCTCTTGTATGCCCTCGCCAGACGGGCCCTGCAAATTTGGAAGAATGCCATGCATCTGGTAGACAACTGGACTCCAGCACACTTACAGCAATTTCCTTAGGGCTTTGATCAGGGGCTGCTTAAATTTGCATACTCCACCCTATGTTGTGACTTTGAGATCCCTTGTTGAAATTGCTTTAGCCAGCCAAGAGGTGGCTATTGTCTCAATTTCAAAGCAGCTTTGAGCCGTTCAAGTGGCTGGTGAATAGCACTTTCTCTTTGTTCGCCTCAAAGTTCTAAAGAGTTCTCCATAGGTCCTGCTCTGTACAGATTGTTCAAAGATCTGTTGGAAGTGCATATAATAGGATAAATAAATTGAGGGCATTCCTTTTCAGTACCTCACCTGCATGGCTGTCTGGCCTCTGGAAGATGCTGGGAAAGCAAGTCAGGATGGCCGAGTGGTCTAAGGCGCTGCGTTCAGGTCGCAGTCTCCTCTGGAGGTGTGGGTTCAAATCCCACTTCTGACAGTCCTGTGTATACTCTAATTTTTTTCTTGAGAAATATGATCATTTCCCTCGCAGTGGCTTATAGGATTGTCTTCTTGGAAGAGTGCAGTGAGTTTTTTTCTTGCTCTAGCCACTATTGGCCTAAGCTCTGTGCATTTTTTGGTTCCTAATATCTTTCTCACCCTTTAGATGAAAAAGCAGCATGGGGTCAGGATGGCCGAGTGGTCTAAGGCGCTGCGTTAAGGCCGCAGTCTCTCCTGGAGGCGTGGCTTCAAATCCCACTTCTGACAAAACTTGAATTCCATTTTCTCTCTCAGTTCCTTTAGAATCTCAGCTAAAAATTGGCAATGTAAATAATATCTGAATAAGTACCAAACTTCAGTTTCAACTGCATATGCATTTGCCCTATTCTATCTTTAACGTTAATGTAATATTCTTCTAGCACTCGTGGTGTTTTATATTTGTTTTGTGGGGTACTTTAAAAATCTTTTTTATGAAAGAAATGGGTTACATTAAGTCTTGTGATGTTTTAGGTTTACAATAAGGAGGTTTTAAATTTTATGTCACGTCATTTTCAGATGCTTCATTCAAGAGATGTTTCCACTATAGAATGCAGAGCAAGGGCAAAAATACAAGTGATAGAGCGAGTGAGTGAGAAGGAGTGTTGTGTAAGGAGAGAATGAAACAAAGACAGAGTGAGTGAATGGCAGGGAGGCATAGAAGAGGAGTCTAGTAGTGCAGGAGACCTGCTTTTCCCTGCTCTTGACCTCCCACCCATCCCCAAACAACCACAAACATACCTTCTGTGCAAAGTTGGTATGCAGAATTTCACGCCTCAGCAAGTGAGGGTGAGTCCCAGGCCAGGGGCTAAAGAGCAAAAGAGTGCCTGTGCTCAGACTTTCCCTGCTAGGGATAGTTTATCTGGAACAAGGCCTACTCTCTTGTATCCAGCAAGGATCTAGAAATCCTGCATGAATCTGCAAGGCACATTGGCAGCATAAATTTGCATAAACTGCCCCACCTATTGGTTTCCTACTTCCTGTGCTGTAGTTGTTTGTGTAGAGAGAGAGGTCGCAGGCAAGGAAATGTTGTGAGTCGGATACAGGACCCTAAATAGCTGGTGAGAGGTATGTGGTGTTCTAAAAGCATGAAAACTGTATACCTGTGAAATAAAGTGCTTTCGTATGTGTTCTTCTGTGTTTATTGTCCTGTGCATAAAGTTGCACCTTGTGTTTGAAGGTTTAAATTATTTCAGGCTTGCATGGAGGTAGACGTTTCTGAGTAACTTTTATTCATTTCTTAAAAGCCTGTACTGTCAGGATGGCCGAGAGGTCTAAGGTGCTGTGTTTAGGCCACAGTCTCCTTTGGAGGCGTGGGTTCGAATCCCACTTCTGACATGCCTTTTGGAGATTTAATCTCCTTTATCAGGTTAACATATGATGGAAGTTGCATCTGTTGGTCTTCACTTCGCACGTTATTCCGTTCTCCTCTTGTCAAGAGAGATGGGGTTTCTCATATATTTAGGTTCTATAACGTCTTGCTGACAAAGCGCAATCCTTACCAAATGAGCATAGGACCCATGTAAGAGGTCATCTGGAATAGTCATGCTCTTGTATGCACTGGCCAGACGGGCCCTGCAAATTTGGAAGAATGCCATGCATCTGGTAGACAACTGGACTCCAGCACACTTACAGCAATTTCCTTAGGGCTTTGATCAGGGGCTGCTTAAATTTGCATACTCCACCCTATGTTGTGACTTTGAGATCCCTTGTTGAAATTGCTTTAGCCAGCCAAGAGGTGGCTATTGTCTCAATTTCAAAGCAGCTTTGAGCCGTTCAAGTGGCTGATGAATAGCACTTTCTCTTTGTTCGCCTCAAAGTTCTAAAGAGTTCTCCATAGGTCCTGCTCTGTACAGATTGTTCAAAGATCTGTTGGAAGTGCATATAATAGGATAAATAAATTGAGGGCATTCCTTTTCAGTACCTCACCTGCATGGCTGTCTGGCCTCTGGAAGATGCTGGGAAAGCAAGTCAGGATGGCCGAGTGGTCTAAGGCGCTGCGTTCAGGTCGCAGTCTCCTCTGGAGGCGTGGGTTCAAATCCCACTCCTGACAGTCCTGTGTATACTCTAATTTTTTTCTTGAGAAATATGATCATTTCCCTCGCAGTGGCTTATAGGATTGTCTTCTTGGAAGAGTGCAGTGAGTTTTTTTCTTGCTCTAGCCACTATTGGCCTCAGCTCTGTGCATTTTTTGGTTCCTAATATCTTTCTCACCCTTTAGATGAAAAAGCAGCATGGGGTCAGGATGGCCGAGTGGTCTAAGGCGCTGCGTTAAGGCCGCAGTCTCTCCTGGAGGCGTGGGTTCGAATCCCACTTCTGACAAAACTTGAATTCCATTTTCTCTCTCAGTTCCTTTAGAATCTCAGCTAAAAATTGGCAATGTAAATAATATCTGAATAAGTACCAAACTTCAGTTTCAACTGCAAATGCATTTGCCCTATTCTATCTTTAACGTTAATGTAATATTCTTCTAGCACTCGTGGTGTTTTATATTTCTTTTGTGGAGTACTTTAAAAATCTTTTTTATGAAAGAAATGGGTTACATTAAGTCTTGTGATGTTTTAGGTTTCCAATAAGGAGGTTTTAAATTTTATGTCACGTCATTTTCAGATGCTTCTTTCAAGAGATGTTTCCACTATAGAATGCAGAGCAAGCGCAAAAATACAAGTGATAGAGCGAGTGAGTGAGAAGGAGTGTTGTGGAAGGACAGAATGAAACAAAGACAGAGTGAGTGAACGGCAGGGAGGCATAGAAGAGTAGTCTAGTAGTGAAGGAGACCTGCTTTTCCCTGCTCTTGACCTCCCACCCATCCCCAAACAACCACAAACATACCTTCTGTGCAAAGTTGGTATGCAGAATTTCACGCCTCAGCAAGTGAGGGTGAGTCCCAGGCCAGAAGCTAAAGAGCAAAAGAGTGCCTGTGCTCAGACTTTCCCTGCTAGGGATAGTTTATCTGGAACAAGGCCTACTCTCTTGTATCCAGCAAGGATCTAGAAATCCTGCATGAATCTGCAAGGCACATTGGCAGCATAAATTTGCATAAACTGCCCCACCTATTGCCTTCCTACTTCCTGTGCTGTAGTTGTTTGTGTAGAGAGAGAGGTCGCAGGCAAGGAAATGTTGTGAGTCGGATACAGGACCCTAAATAGCCGGTGAGTGGCATGTGGTGTTCTAAAAGCATGAAAACTGTATACCTGTGAAATAAAGTGCTTTCGTATGTGTTCTTCTGTGTTTATTGTCCTGTGCATAAAGTTGCACCTTGTGTTTGAAGGTTTAAATTATTTCAGGCTTGCATGGAGGTAGACGTTTCTGAGTAACTTTTATTCATTTCTTAAAAGCCTATACTGTCAGGATGGCCGAGAGGTCTAAGGCGCTGTGTTTAGGCCACAGTCTCCTTTGGAGGCGTGGGTTCGAATCCCACTTCTGACATGCATTTTGGAGATTTAATCTCCTTTATCAGGTTAACATCTGATGGAAGTTGCATCTGTTGGTCTTCACTTGGCACGTTATTCCGTTCTCCTCTTGTCAAGAGAGATGGGGTTTCTCATATATTTAGGTTCTATAACGTCTTGCTGACAAAGCGCAATCCTTACCAAATGAGCATAGGACCCATGTAAGAGGTCATCTGGAAGAGTCATGCTCTTGTATGCACTGGCCAGACGGGCCCTGCAAATTTGGAAGAATGCCATGCATCTGGTAGACAACTGGACTCCAGCACACTTACAGCAATTTCCTTAGGGCTTTGATCAGGGGCTGCTTAAATTTGCATACTCCACCCTATGTTGTGACTTTGAGATCCCTTGTTGAAATTGCTTTAGCCAGCCAAGAGGTGGCTATTGTCTCAATTTCAAAGATGCTTTGAGCCGTTCAAGTGGCTGGTGAATAGCACTTTCTCTTTGTTCGCCTCAAAGTTCTAAAGAGTTCTCCATAGGTCCTGCTCTGTACAGATTGTTCAAAGATCTGTTGGAAGTGCATATAATAGGATAAATAAATTGAGGGCATTCCTTTTCAGTACCTCACCTGCATGGCTGTCTGGCCTCTGGAAGATGCTGGGAAAGCAAGTCAGGATGGCCGAGTGGTCTAAGGCGCTGCGTTCAGGTCGCAGTCTCCTCTGGAGGCGTGGGTTCAAATCCCACTCCTGACAGTCCTGTGTTTACTCTAATTATTTTCTTGAGAAATATGATCATTTCCCTCGCAGTGGCTTATAGGATTGTCTTCTTGGAAGAGTGCAGTGAGTTTTTTTCTTGCTCTAGCCACTATTGGCCTAAGCTCTGTGCATTTTTTGGTTCCTAATATCTTTCTCACCCTTTAGATGAAAAAGAACCATGGGGTCAGGATGGCCGAGTGGTCTAAGGCGCTGCGTTAAGGCCGCAGTCTCTCCTGGAGGCGTGGGTTCGAATCCCACTTCTAACAAAACTTGAATTCCATTTTCTCTCTCAGTTCCTTTAGAATCTCAGCTAAAAATTGGCAATGTAAATAATATCTGAATAAGTACCAAACTTCAGTTTCAACTGCAAAGGCATTTGCCCTATTCTATCTTTAACGTTAATGTAATATTCTTCTAGCACTCGTGGTGTTTTATATTTCTTTTGTTGGGTACTTTAAAAATCTTTTTTATGAAAGAAATGGGATACATTAAGTCTTGTGATGTTTTAGGTTTCCAATAAGGAGGTTTTAAATTTTATGTCACGTCATTTTCAGATGCTTCTTTCAAGAGATGTTTCCACTATAGAATGCAGAGCAAGCGCAAAAATACAAGTGATAGAGCGAGTGAGTGAGAAGGAGTGTTGTGGAAGGACAGAATGAAACAAAGACAGAGTGAGTGAACGGCAGGGAGGCATAGAAGAGTAGTCTAGTAGTGAAGGAGACCTGCTTTTCCCTGCTCTTGACCTCCCACCCATCCCCAAACAACCACAAACATACCTTCTGTGCAAAGTTGGTATGCAGAATTTCACGCCTCAGCAAGTGAGGGTGAGTCCCAGGCCAGGGGCTAAAGAGCAAAAGAGTGCCTGTGCTCAGACTTTCCCTGCTATGGATAGTTTATCTGGAACAAGGCCTACTCTCTTGTATCCAGCAAGGATCTAGAAATCCTGCATGAATCTGCAAGGCACATTGGCAGCATAAATTTGCATAAACTGCCCCACCTATTGCCTTCCTACTTCCTGTGCTGTAGTTGTTTGTGTAGAGAGAGAGGTCGCAGGCAAGGAAATGTTGTGAGTCGGATACAGGACCCTAAATAGCTGGTGAGAGGTATGTGGTGTTCTAAAAGCATGAAAACTGTATACCTGTGAAATAAAGTGCTTTCGTATGTGTTCTTCTGTGTTTATTGTCCTGTGCATAAAGTTGCACCTTGTGTTTGAAGGTTTAAATTATTTCAGGCTTGCATGGAGGTAGACGTTTCTGAGTAACTTTTATTCATTTCTTAAAAGCCTATACTGTCAGGATGGCCGAGAGGTCTAAGACGCTGTGTTTAGGCCACAGTCTCCTTTGGAGGCGTGGGTTCGAATCCCACTTCTGACATGCCTTTTGGAGATTTAATCTCCTTTATCAGGTTAACATCTGATGGAAGTTGCATCTGTTGGTCTTCACTTGGCACGTTATTCCGTTCTCCTCTTGTCAAGAGAGATGGGGTTTCTCATATATTTAGGTTCTATAACGTCTTGCTGACAAAGCGCAATCCTTACCAAATGAGCATAGGACCCATGTAAGAGGTCATCTGGAAGAGTCATGCTCTTGTATGCCCTGGCCAGACGGGCCCTGCAAATTTGGAAGAATGCCATGCATCTGGTAGACAACTGGACTCCAGCACACTTACAGCAATTTCCTTAGGGCTTTGATCAGGGGCTGCTTAAATTTGCATACTCCACCCTATGTTGTGACTTTGAGATCCCTTGTTGAAATTGCTTTAGCCAGCCAAGAGGTGGCTATTGTCTCAATTTCAAAGCAGCTTTGAGCCGTTCAAGTGGCTGGTGAATAGCACTTTCTCTTTGTTCGCCTCAAAGTTCTAAAGAGTTCTCCATAGGTCCTGCTCTGTACAGATTGTTCAAAGATCTGTTGGAAGTGCATATAATAGGATAAATAAATTGAGGGCATTCCTTTTCAGTACCTCACCTGCATGGCTGTCTGGCCTCTGGAAGATGCTGGGAAAGCAAGTCAGGATGGCCGAGTGGTCTAAGGCGCTGCGTTCAGGTCGCAGTCTCCTCTGGAGGTGTGGGTTCAAATCCCACTTCTGACAGTCCTGTGTATACTCTAATTTTTTTCTTGAGAAATATGATCATTTCCCTCGCAGTGGCTTATAGGATTGTCTTCTTGGAAGAGTGCAGTGAGTTTTTTTCTTGCTCTAGCCACTATTGGCCTAAGCTCTGTGCATTTTTTGGTTCCTAATATCTTTCTCACCCTTTAGATGAAAAAGCAGCATGGGGTCAGGATGGCCGAGTGGTCTAAGGCGCTGCGTTAAGGCCGCAGTCTCTCCTGGAGGCGTGGGTTCAAATCCCACTTCTGACAAAACTTGAATTCCATTTTCTCTCTCAGTTCCTTTAGAATCTCAGCTAAAAATTGGCAATGTAAATAATATCTGAATAAGTACCAAACTTCAGTTTCAACTGCATATGCATTTGCCCTATTCTATCTTTAACGTTAATGTAATATTCTTCTAGCACTCGTGGTGTTTTATATTTGTTTTGTGGGGTACTTTAAAAATCTTTTTTATGAAAGAAATGGGTTACATTAAGTCTTGTGATGTTTTAGGTTTACAATAAGTAGGTTTTAAATTTTATGTCACGTCATTTTCAGATGCTTCATTCAAGAGATGTTTCCACTATAGAATGCAGAGCAAGGGCAAAAATACAAGTGATAGAGCGAGTGAGTGAGAAGGAGTGTTGTGGAAGGAGAGAATGAAACAAAGACAGAGTGAGTGAATGGCGGGGAGGCATAGAAGAGGAGTCTAGTAGTGCAGGAGACCTGCTTTTCCCTGCTCTTGACCTCCCACCCATCCCCAAACAACCACAAACATACCTTCTGTGCAAAGTTGGTATGCAGATTTTCACGCCTCAGCAAGTGAGGGTGAGTCCCAGGCCAGGGGCTAAAGAGCAAAAGAGTGCCTGTGCTCAGACTTTCCCTGCTAGGGATAGTTTATCTGGAACAAGGCCTACTCTCTTGTATCCAGCAAGGATCTAGAAATCCTGCATGAATCTGCAAGGCACATTGGCAGCATAAATTTGCATAAACTGCCCCACCTATTGCCTTCCTACTTCCTGTGCTGTAGTTGTTTGTGTAGAGAGAGAGGTCGCAGGCAAGGAAATGTTGTGAGTCGGATACAGGACCCTAAATAGCTGGTGAGAGGTATGTGGTGTTCTAAAAGCATGAAAACTGTATACCTGTGAAATAAAGTGCTTTCGTATGTGTTCTTCTGTGTTTATTGTCCTGTGCATAAAGTTGCACCTTGTGTTTGAAGGTTTAAATTATTTCAGGCTTGCATGGAGGTAGACGTTTCTGAGTAACTTTTATTCATTTCTTAAAAGCCTATACTGTCAGGATGGCCGAGAGGTCTAAGGCGCTGTGTTTAGACCACAGTCTCCTTTGGAGGCGTGGGTTCGAATCCCACTTCTGACATGCCTTTTGGAGATTTAATCTCCTTTATCAGGTTAACATCTGATGGAAGTTGCATCTGTTGGTCTTCACTTCGCACGTTATTCCGTTCTCCTCTTGTCAAGAGAGATGGGGTTTCTTATATATTTAGGTTCTATAACGTCTTGCTGACAAAGCGCAATCCTTACCAAATGAGCATAGGACCCATGTAAGAGGTCATCTGGAAGAGTCATGCTCTTGTATGCACTGGCCAGACGGGCCCTGCAAATTTGGAAGAATGCCATGCATCTGGTAGACAACTGGACTCCAGCACACTTACAGCAATTTCCTTAGGGCTTTGATCAGGGGCTGCTTAAATTTGCATACTCCACCCTATGTTGTGACTTTGAGATCCCTTGTTGAAATTGCTTTAGCCAGCCAAGAGGTGGCTATTGTCTCAATTTCAAAGCAGCTTTGAGCCGTTCAAGTGGCTGGTGAATAGCACTTTCTCTTTGTTCGCCTCAAAGTTCTAAAGAGTTCTCCATAGGTCCTGCTCTGTACAGATTGTTCAAAGATCTGTTGGAAGTGCATATAATAGGATAAATAAATTGAGGGCATTCCTTTTCAGTACCTCACCTGCATGGCTGTCTGGCCTCTGGAAGATGCTGGGAAAGAAAGTCAGGATGGCCGAGTGGTCTAAGGCGCTGCGTTCAGGTCGCAGTCTCCTCTGGAGGCGTGGGTTCAAATCCCACTTCTGACAGTCCTGTGTTTACTCTAATTATTTTCTTGAGAAATATGATCATTTCCCTCGCAGTGGCTTATAGGATTGTCTTCTTGGAAGAGTGCAGTGAGTTTTTTTCTTGCTCTAGCCACTATTGGCCTCAGCTCTGTGCATTTTTTGGTTCCTAATATCTTTCTCACCCTTTAGATGAAAAGGCAGCATGGGGTCAGGATGGCCGAGTGGTCTAAGGCGCTGCGTTAAGGCCGCAGTCTCTCCTGGAGGCGTGGGTTCGAATCCCACTTCTGACAAAACTTGAATTCCATTTTCTCTCTCAGTTCCTTTAGAATCTCAGCTAAAAATTGGCAATGTAAATAATATCTGAATAAGTACCAAACTTCAGTTTCAACTGCAAATGCATTTGCCCTATTCTATCTTTAACGTTAATGTAATATTCTTCTAGCACTCGTGGTGTTTTATATTTGTTTTGTGGGGTACTTTAAAAATCTTTTTTATGAAAGAAATGGGTTACATTAAGTCTTGTGATGTTTTAGGTTTCCAATAAGGAGGTTTTAAATTTTATGTCACGTCATTTTCAGATGCTTCATTCAAGAGATGTTTCCACTATAGAATGCAGAGCAAGGGCAAAAATACAAGTGATAGAGCGAGTGAGTGAGAAGGAGTGTTGTGGAAGGAGAGAATGAAACAAAGACAGAGTGAGTGAATGGCAGGGAGGCATAGAAGAGGAGTCTAGTAGTGAAGGAGACCTGCTTTTCCCTGCTCTTGACCTCCCACCCATCCCCAAACAACCACAAACATACCTTCTGTGCAAAGTTGGTATGCAGAATTTCACGCCTCAGCAAGTGAGGGTGAGTCCCAGGCCAGGGGCTAAAGAGCAAAAGAGTGCCTGTGCTCAGACTTTCCCTGCTAGGGATAGTTTATCTGGAACAAGGCCTACTCTCTTGTATCCAGCAAGGATCTAGAAATCCTGCATGAATCTGCAAGGCACATTGGCAGCATAAATTTGCATAAACTGCCCCACCTATTGCCTTCCTACTTCCTGTGCTGTAGTTGTTTGTGTAGAGAGAGAGGTCGCAGGCAAGGAAATGTTGTGAGTCGGATACAGGACCCTAAATAGCTGGTGAGAGGTATGTGGTGTTCTAAAAGCATGAAAACTGTATACCTGTGAAATAAAGTGCTTTCGTATGTGTTCTTCTGTGTTTATTGTCCTGTGCATAAAGTTGCACCTTGTGTTTGAAGGTTTAAATTATTTCAGGCTTGCATTGAGGTAGACGTTTCTGAGTAACTTTTATTCATTTCTTAAAAGCATATACTGTCAGGATGGCCGAGAGGTCTAAGGCGCTGTGTTTAGGCCACAGTCTCCTTTGGAGGCGTGGGTTCGAATCCCACTTCTGACATGCCTTTTGGAGATTTAATCTCCTTTATCAGGTTAACATCTGATGGAAGTTGCATCTGTTGGTCTTCACTTGGCACGTTATTCCGTTCTCCTCTTGTCAAGAGAGATGGGGTTTCTCATATATTTAGGTTCTATAACGTCTTGCTGACAAAGCGCAATCCTTACCAAATGAGCATAAGACCCATGTAAGAGGTCATCTGGAAGAGTCATGCTCTTGTATGCCCTGGCCAGACGGGCCCAGCAAATTTGGAAGAATGCCATTCATCTGGTAGACAACTGGACTCCAGCACACTTACAGCAATTTCCTCAGGGCTTTGATCAGGGGCTGCTTAAATTTGCATACTCCACCCTATGTTGTGACTTTGAGATCCCTTGTTGAAATTGCTTTAGCCAGCCAAGAGGTGGCTATTGTCTCAATTTCAAAGCAGCTTTGAGCCGTTCAAGTGGCTGGTGAATAGCACTTTCTCTTTGTTCGCCTCAAAGTTCTAAAGAGTTCTCCATAGGTCCTGCTCTGTACAGATTGTTCAAAGATCTGTTGGAAGTGCATATAATAGGATAAATAAATTGAGGGCATTCCTTTTCAGTACCTCACCTGCATGGCTGTCTGGCCTCTGGAAGATGCTGTGAAAGCAAGTCAGGATGGCCGAGTGGTCTAAGGCGCTGCGTTCAGGTCGCAGTCTCCTCTGGAGGCGTGGGTTCAAATCCCACTTCTGACAGTCCTCTGTTTACTCTAATTTTTTTCTTGAGAAATATGATCATTTCCCTCGCAGTGGCTTATAGGATTGTCTTCTTGGAAGAGTGCAGTGAGTTTTTTTCTTGCTCTAGCCACTATTGGCCTAAGCTCTGTGCATTTTTTGGTTCCTAATATCTTTCTCACCCTTTAGATGAAAAAGAAGCATGGGGTCAGGATGGCCGAGTGGTCTAAGGCGTTGCGTTAAGGCCGCAGGCTCTCCTGGAGGCGTGGGTTCGAATCCCACTTCTGACAAAACTTGAATTCCATTTTCTCTTTCAGTTCCTTTAGAATCTCAGCTAAAATTGGCAATGTAAATAATATCTGAATAAGTACCAAACTTCTGTTTCAACTGCAAATGCATTTGCCCTATTCTATCTTTAACGTTAATGTAATATTCTTCTAGCACTCGTGGTGTTTTATATTTGTTTTGTGGGGTACTTTAAAAATCTTTTTTATGAAAGAAATGGGTTACATTAAGTCTTGTGATGTTTTAGGTTTCCAATAAGGAGGTTTTAAATTTTATGTCACGTCATTTTCAGATGCTTCATTCAAGAGATGTTTCCACTATAGAATGCAGAGCAAGGGCAAAAATACAAGTGATAGAGCGAGTGAGTGAGAAGGAGTGTTGTGGAAGGAGAGAATGAAACAAAGACAGAGTGAGTGAACGGCAGGGAGGCATAGAAGAGTAATCTAGTAGTGAAGGAGACCTGCTTTTCCCTGCTCTTGACCTCCCACCCATCCCCAAACAACCACAAACATACCTTCTGTGCAAAGTTGGTATGCAGAATTTCACGCCTCAGCAAGTGAGGGTGAGTCCCAGGCCAGGGTCTAAAGAGCAAAAGAGTGCCTGTGCTCAGACTTTCCCTGCTAGGGATAGTTTATCTGGAACAAGGCCTACTCTCTTGTATCCAGCAAGGATCTAGAAATCCTGCATGAATCTGCTAGGCACATTGGCAGCATAAATTTGCATAAACTGCCCCACCTATTGCCTTCCTACTTCCTGTGCTGTAGTTGTTTGTGTAGAGAGAGAGGTCGCAGGCAAGGAAATGTTGTGAGTCGGATACAGGACCCTAAATAGCTGGTGAGAGGTATGTGGTGTTCTAAAAGCATGAAAA
Organism: Triturus cristatus; assembly: GCF_964204655.1. Classification (NCBI taxonomy): domain Eukaryota; kingdom Metazoa; phylum Chordata; class Amphibia; order Caudata; family Salamandridae; genus Triturus; species Triturus cristatus. The sequence goes on along the minus strand of NC_140589.1, from coordinate 101,204,020 downwards.
CTGTATACCTGTGAAATAAAGTGCTTTCGTATGTGTTCTTCTGTGTTTATTGTCCTGTGCATAAAGTTGCACCTTGTGTTTGAAGGTTTAAATTATTTCAGGCTTGCATGGAGGTAGACGTTTCTGAGTAACTTTTATTCATTTCTTAAAAGCCTATACTGTCAGGATGGCCGAGAGGTCTAAGGCGCTGTGTTTAGGCCACAGTCTCCTTTGGAGGCGTGGGTTCGAATCCCACTTCTGACATGCCTTTTGGAGATTTAATCTCCTTTATCAGGTTAACATCTGATGGAAGTTGCATCTGTTGGTCTTCACTTGGCACGTTATTCCGTTCTCCTCTTGTCAAGAGAGATGGGGTTTCTCATATATTTAGGTTCTATAACGTCTTGCTGACAAAGCGCAATCCTTACCAAATGAGCATAGGACCCATGTAAGAGGTCATCTGGAAGAGTCATGCTCTTGTATGCCCTGGCCAGACGGGCCCTGCAAATTTGGAAGAATGCCATGCATCTGGTAGACAACTGGACTCCAGCACACTTACAGCAATTTCCTTAGGGCTTTGATCAGGGGCTGCTTAAATTTGCATACTCCACCCTATGTTGTGACTTTGAGATCCCTTGTTGAAATTGCTTTAGCCAGCCAAGAGGTGGCTATTGTCTCAATTTCAAAGCAGCTTTGAGCCGTTCAAGTGGCTGGTGAATAGCACTTTCTCTTTGTTCGTCTCAAAGTTCTAAAGAGTTCTCCATAGGTCCTGCTCTGTACAGATTGTTCAAAGATCTGTTGGAAGTGCATATGCTAGGATAAATAAATTGAGGGCATTCCTTTTCAGTACCTCACCTGCATGGCTGTCTGGCCTCTGGAAGATGCTGGGAAAGCAAGTCAGGATGGCCGAGTGGTCTAAGGCGCTGCGTTCAGGTCGCAGTCTCCTCTGGAGGCGTGGGTTCAAATCCCACTTCTGACAGTCCTGTGTTTACTCTAATTATTTTCTTGAGAAATATGATCATTTCCCTCGCAGTGGCTTATAGGATTGTCTTCTTGGAAGAGTGCAGTGAGTTTTTTTCTTGCTCTAGCCACTATTGGCCTAAGCTCTGTGCATTTTTTGGTTCCTAATATCTTTCTCACCCTTTAGATGAAAAAGCAGCATGGGGTGAGGATGGCCGAGTGGTCTAAGGCGCTGCGTTAAGGCCGCAGTCTCTCCTGGAGGCGTTGGTTCAAATCCCACTTCTGACAAAACTTGAATTCCATTTTCTCTCTCAGTTCCTTTAGAATCTCAGCTAAAAATTGGCAATGTAAATAATATCTGAATAAGTACCAAACTTCAGTTTCAACTGCAAAGGCATTTGCCCTATTCTATCTTTAACGTTAATGTAATATTCTTCTAGCACTCGTGGTGTTTTATATTTCTTTTGTGGGGTACTTTAAAAATCTTTTTTATGAAAGAAATGGGTTACATTAAGTCTTGTGATGTTTTAGGTTTCCAATAAGGAGGTTTTAAATTTTATGTCACGTCATTTTCAGATGCTTCTTTCAAGAGATGTTTCCACTATAGAATGCAGAGCAAGCGCAAAAATACAAGTGATAGAGCGAGTGAGCGAGAAGGAGTGTTGTGGAAGGAGAGAATGAAACAAATACAGAGTGAGTGAACGGCAGGGAGGCATAGAAGAGTAGTCTAGTAGTGAAGGAGACCTGCTTTTCCCTGCTCTTGACCTCCCACCCATCCCCCAAACAACCACAAACATACCTTCTGTGCAAAGTTGGTATGCAGAATTTCACGCCTCAGCAAGTGAGGGTGAGTCCCAGGCCAGGGGCTAAAGAGCAAAAGAGTGCCTGTGCTCAGACTTTCCCTGCTAGGGATAGTTTATCTGGAACAAGGCCTACTCTCTTGTATCCAGCAAGGATCTAGAAATCCTGCATGAATCTGCAAGGCACATTGGCAGCATAAATTTGCATAAACTGCCCCACCTATTGCCTTCCTACTTCCTGTGCTGTAGTTGTTTGTGTAGAGAGAGAGGTCGCAGGCAAGGAAATGTTGTGAGTCGGATACAGGACCCTAAATAGCTGGTGAGAGGTATGTGGTGTTCTAAAAGCATGAAAACTGTATACCTGTGAAATAAAGTGCTTTCGTATGTGTTCTTCTGTGTTTATTGTCCTGTGCATAAAGTTGCACCTTGTGTTTGAAGGTTTAAATTATTTCAGGCTTGCATTGAGGTAGACGTTTCTGAGTAACTTTTATTCATTTCTTAAAAGCATATACTGTCAGGATGGCCGAGAGGTCTAAGGCGCTGTGTTTAGGCCACAGTCTCCTTTGGAGGCGTGGGTTCGAATCCCACTTCTGACATGCCTTTTGGAGATTTAATCTCCTTTATCAGGTTAACATCTGATGGAAGTTGCATCTGTTGGTCTTCACTTGGCACGTTATTCCGTTCTCCTCTTGTCAAGAGAGATGGGGTTTCTCATATATTTAGGTTCTATAACGTCTTGCTGACAAAGCGCAATCCTTACCAAATGAGCATAGGACCCATGTAAGAGGTCATCTGGAAGAGTCATGCTCTTGTATGCCCTGGCCAGACGGGCCCAGCAAATTTGGAAGAATGCCATTCATCTGGTAGACAACTGGACTCCAGCACACTTACAGCAATTTCCTCAGGGCTTTGATCAGGGGCTGCTTAAATTTGCATACTCCACCCTATGTTGTGACTTTGAGATCCCTTGTTGAAATTGCTTTAGCCAGCCAAGAGGTGGCTATTGTCTCAATTTCAAAGCAGCTTTGAGCCGTTCAAGTGGCTGGTGAATAGCACTTTCTCTTTGTTCGCCTCAAAGTTCTAAAGAGTTCTCCATAGGTCCTGCTCTGTACAGATTGTTCAAAGATCTGTTGGAAGTGCATATAATAGGATAAATAAATTGAGGGCATTCCTTTTCAGTACCTCACCTGCATGGCTGTCTGGCCTCTGGAAGATGCTGTGAAATCAAGTCAGGATGGCCGAGTGGTCTAAGGCGCTGTGTTCAGGTCGCAGTCTCCTCTGGAGGCGTGGGTTCAAATCCCACTTCTGACAGTCCTCTGTTTACTCTAATTTTTTTCTTGAGAAATATGATCATTTCCCTCGCAGTGGCTTATAGGATTGTCTTCTTGGAAGAGTGCAGTGAGTTTTTTTCTTGCTCTAGCCACTATTGGCCTAAGCTCTGTGCATTTTTTGGTTCCTAATATCTTTCTCTCCCTTTAGATGAAAAAGAAGCATGGGGTCAGGATGGCCGAGTGGTCTAAGGCGTTGCGTAAAGGCCGCAGTTTCTCCTGGAGGCGTGGGTTCGAATCCCACTTCTGACAAAACTTGAATTCCATTTTCTCTTTCAGTTCCTTTAGAATCTCAGCTAAAAATTGGCAATGTAAATAATATCTGAATAAGTACCAAACTTCTGTTTCAACTGCAAATGCATTTGCCCTATTCTATCTTTAACGTTAATGTAATATTCTTCTAGCACTCGTGGTGTTTTATATTTGTTTTGTGGGGTACTTTAAAAATCTTTTTTATGAAAGAAATGGGTTACTTAAGTCTTGTGATGTTTTAGGTTTCCAATAAGGAGGTTTTAAATTTTATGTCACGTCATTTTCAGATGCTTCATTCAAGAGATGTTTCCACTATAGAATGCAGAGCAAGGGCAAAAATACAAGTGATAGAGCGAGTGAGTGAGAAGGAGTGTTGTGGAAGGAGAGAATGAAACAAAGACAGAGTGAGTGAATGGCAGGGAGGCATAGAAGAGTAGTCTAGTAGTGAAGGAGACCTGCTTTTCCCTGCTCTTGACCTCCCACCCATCCCCAAACAACCACAAACATACCTTCTGTGCAAAGTTGGTATGCAGAATTTCACGCCTCAGCAAGTGAGGGTGAGTCCCAGGCCAGGGGCTAAAGAGCAAAAGAGTGCCTGTGCTCAGACTTTCCCTGCTAGGGATAGTTTATCTGGAACAAGGCCTACTCTCTTGTATCCAGCAAGGATCTAGAAATCCTGCATGAATCTGCTAGGCACATTGGCAGCATAAATTTGCATAAACTGCCCCACCTATTGCCTTCCTACTTCCTGTGCTGTAGTTGTTTGTGTAGAGAGAGAGGTCGCAGGCAAGGAAATGTTGTGAGTCGGATACAGGACCCTAAATAGCTGGTGAGAGGTATGTGGTGTTCTAAAAGCATGAAAACTGTATACCTGTGAAATAAAGTGCTTTCGTATGTGTTCTTCTGTGTTTATTGTCCTGTGCATAAAGTTGCACCTTGTGTTTGAAGGTTTAAATTATTTCAGGCTTGCATGGAGGTAGACGTTTCTGAGTAACTTTTATTCATTTCTTAAAAGCCTATACTGTCAGGATGGCCGAGAGGTCTAAGGCGCTGTGTTTAGGCCACAGTCTCCTTTGGAGGCGTGGGTTCGAATCCCACTTCTGACATGCCTTTTGGAGATTTAATCTCCTTTATCAGGTTAACATCTGATGGAAGTTGCATCTGTTGGTCTTCACTTGGCACGTTATTCCGTTCTCCTCTTGTCAAGAGAGATGGGGTTTCTCATATATTTAGGTTCTATAACGTCTTGCTGACAAAGCGCAATCCTTACCAAATGAGCATAGGACCCATGTAAGAGGTCATCTGGAAGAGTCATGCTCTTGTATGCCCTCGCCAGACGGGCCCTGCAAATTTGGAAGAATGCCATGCATCTGGTAGACAACTGGACTCCAGCACACTTACAGCAATTTCCTTAGGGCTTTGATCAGGGGCTGCTTAAATTTGCATACTCCACCCTATGTTGTGACTTTGAGATCCCTTGTTGAAATTGCTTTAGCCAGCCAAGAGGTGGCTATTGTCTCAATTTCAAAGCAGCTTTGAGCCGTTCAAGTGGCTGGTGAATAGCACTTTCTCTTTGTTCGCCTCAAAGTTCTAAAGAGTTCTCCATAGGTCCTGCTCTGTACAGATTGTTCAAAGATCTGTTGGAAGTGCATATAATAGGATAAATAAATTGAGGGCATTCCTTTTCAGTACCTCACCTGCATGGCTGTCTGGCCTCTGGAAGATGCTGGGAAAGCAAGTCAGGATGGCCGAGTGGTCTAAGGCGCTGCGTTCAGGTCGCAGTCTCCTCTGGAGGTGTGGGTTCAAATCCCACTTCTGACAGTCCTGTGTATACTCTAATTTTTTTCTTGAGAAATATGATCATTTCCCTCGCAGTGGCTTATAGGATTGTCTTCTTGGAAGAGTGCAGTGAGTTTTTTTCTTGCTCTAGCCACTATTGGCCTAAGCTCTGTGCATTTTTTGGTTCCTAATATCTTTCTCACCCTTTAGATGAAAAAGCAGCATGGGGTCAGGATGGCCGAGTGGTCTAAGGCGCTGCGTTAAGGCCGCAGTCTCTCCTGGAGGCGTGGCTTCAAATCCCACTTCTGACAAAACTTGAATTCCATTTTCTCTCTCAGTTCCTTTAGAATCTCAGCTAAAAATTGGCAATGTAAATAATATCTGAATAAGTACCAAACTTCAGTTTCAACTGCATATGCATTTGCCCTATTCTATCTTTAACGTTAATGTAATATTCTTCTAGCACTCGTGGTGTTTTATATTTGTTTTGTGGGGTACTTTAAAAATCTTTTTTATGAAAGAAATGGGTTACATTAAGTCTTGTGATGTTTTAGGTTTACAATAAGGAGGTTTTAAATTTTATGTCACGTCATTTTCAGATGCTTCATTCAAGAGATGTTTCCACTATAGAATGCAGAGCAAGGGCAAAAATACAAGTGATAGAGCGAGTGAGTGAGAAGGAGTGTTGTGTAAGGAGAGAATGAAACAAAGACAGAGTGAGTGAATGGCAGGGAGGCATAGAAGAGGAGTCTAGTAGTGCAGGAGACCTGCTTTTCCCTGCTCTTGACCTCCCACCCATCCCCAAACAACCACAAACATACCTTCTGTGCAAAGTTGGTATGCAGAATTTCACGCCTCAGCAAGTGAGGGTGAGTCCCAGGCCAGGGGCTAAAGAGCAAAAGAGTGCCTGTGCTCAGACTTTCCCTGCTAGGGATAGTTTATCTGGAACAAGGCCTACTCTCTTGTATCCAGCAAGGATCTAGAAATCCTGCATGAATCTGCAAGGCACATTGGCAGCATAAATTTGCATAAACTGCCCCACCTATTGGTTTCCTACTTCCTGTGCTGTAGTTGTTTGTGTAGAGAGAGAGGTCGCAGGCAAGGAAATGTTGTGAGTCGGATACAGGACCCTAAATAGCTGGTGAGAGGTATGTGGTGTTCTAAAAGCATGAAAACTGTATACCTGTGAAATAAAGTGCTTTCGTATGTGTTCTTCTGTGTTTATTGTCCTGTGCATAAAGTTGCACCTTGTGTTTGAAGGTTTAAATTATTTCAGGCTTGCATGGAGGTAGACGTTTCTGAGTAACTTTTATTCATTTCTTAAAAGCCTGTACTGTCAGGATGGCCGAGAGGTCTAAGGTGCTGTGTTTAGGCCACAGTCTCCTTTGGAGGCGTGGGTTCGAATCCCACTTCTGACATGCCTTTTGGAGATTTAATCTCCTTTATCAGGTTAACATATGATGGAAGTTGCATCTGTTGGTCTTCACTTCGCACGTTATTCCGTTCTCCTCTTGTCAAGAGAGATGGGGTTTCTCATATATTTAGGTTCTATAACGTCTTGCTGACAAAGCGCAATCCTTACCAAATGAGCATAGGACCCATGTAAGAGGTCATCTGGAATAGTCATGCTCTTGTATGCACTGGCCAGACGGGCCCTGCAAATTTGGAAGAATGCCATGCATCTGGTAGACAACTGGACTCCAGCACACTTACAGCAATTTCCTTAGGGCTTTGATCAGGGGCTGCTTAAATTTGCATACTCCACCCTATGTTGTGACTTTGAGATCCCTTGTTGAAATTGCTTTAGCCAGCCAAGAGGTGGCTATTGTCTCAATTTCAAAGCAGCTTTGAGCCGTTCAAGTGGCTGATGAATAGCACTTTCTCTTTGTTCGCCTCAAAGTTCTAAAGAGTTCTCCATAGGTCCTGCTCTGTACAGATTGTTCAAAGATCTGTTGGAAGTGCATATAATAGGATAAATAAATTGAGGGCATTCCTTTTCAGTACCTCACCTGCATGGCTGTCTGGCCTCTGGAAGATGCTGGGAAAGCAAGTCAGGATGGCCGAGTGGTCTAAGGCGCTGCGTTCAGGTCGCAGTCTTCTCTGGAGGCGTGGGTTCAAATCCCACTCCTGACAGTCCTGTGTTTACTCTAATTTTTTTCTTGAGAAATATGATCATTTCCCTCGCAGTGGCTTATAGGATTGTCTTCTTGGAAGAGTGCAGTGAGTTTTTTTCTTGCTCTAGCCACTATTGGCCTCAGCTCTGTGCATTTTTTGGTTCCTAATATCTTTCTCACCCTTTAGATGAAAAAGCAGCATGGGGTCAGGATGGCCGAGTGGTCTAAGGCGCTGCGTTAAGGCCGCAGTCTCTCCTGGAGGCGTGGGTTCGAATCCCACTTCTGACAAAACTTGAATTCCATTTTCTCTCTCAGTTCCTTTAGAATCTCAGCTAAAAATTGGCAATGTAAATAATATCTGAATAAGTACCAAACTTCAGTTTCAACTGCAAATGCATTTGCCCTATTCTATCTTTAACGTTAATGTAATATTCTTCTAGCACTCGTGGTGTTTTATATTTCTTTTGTGGAGTACTTTAAAAATCTTTTTTATGAAAGAAATGGGTTACATTAAGTCTTGTGATGTTTTAGGTTTCCAATAAGGAGGTTTTAAATTTTATGTCACGTCATTTTCAGATGCTTCTTTCAAGAGATGTTTCCACTATAGAATGCAGAGCAAGCGCAAAAATACAAGTGATAGAGCGAGTGAGTGAGAAGGAGTGTTGTGGAAGGACAGAATGAAACAAAGACAGAGTGAGTGAACGGCAGGGAGGCATAGAAGAGTAGTCTAGTAGTGAAGGAGACCTGCTTTTCCCTGCTCTTGACCTCCCACCCATCCCCAAACAACCACAAACATACCTTCTGTGCAAAGTTGGTATGCAGAATTTCACGCCTCAGCAAGTGAGGGTGAGTCCCAGGCCAGAAGCTAAAGAGCAAAAGAGTGCCTGTGCTCAGACTTTCCCTGCTAGGGATAGTTTATCTGGAACAAGGCCTACTCTCTTGTATCCAGCAAGGATCTAGAAATCCTGCATGAATCTGCAAGGCACATTGGCAGCATAAATTTGCATAAACTGCCCCACCTATTGCCTTCCTACTTCCTGTGCTGTAGTTGTTTGTGTAGAGAGAGAGGTCGCAGGCAAGGAAATGTTGTGAGTCGGATACAGGACCCTAAATAGCCGGTGAGTGGCATGTGGTGTTCTAAAAGCATGAAAACTGTATACCTGTGAAATAAAGTGCTTTCGTATGTGTTCTTCTGTGTTTATTGTCCTGTGCATAAAGTTGCACCTTGTGTTTGAAGGTTTAAATTATTTCAGGCTTGCATGGAGGTAGACGTTTCTGAGTAACTTTTATTCATTTCTTAAAAGCCTATACTGTCAGGATGGCCGAGAGGTCTAAGGCGCTGTGTTTAGGCCACAGTCTCCTTTGGAGGCGTGGGTTCGAATCCCACTTCTGACATGCATTTTGGAGATTTAATCTCCTTTATCAGGTTAACATCTGATGGAAGTTGCATCTGTTGGTCTTCACTTGGCACGTTATTCCGTTCTCCTCTTGTCAAGAGAGATGGGGTTTCTCATATATTTAGGTTCTATAACGTCTTGCTGACAAAGCGCAATCCTTACCAAATGAGCATAGGACCCATGTAAGAGGTCATCTGGAAGAGTCATGCTCTTGTATGCACTGGCCAGACGGGCCCTGCAAATTTGGAAGAATGCCATGCATCTGGTAGACAACTGGACTCCAGCACACTTACAGCAATTTCCTTAGGGCTTTGATCAGGGGCTGCTTAAATTTGCATACTCCACCCTATGTTGTGACTTTGAGATCCCTTGTTGAAATTGCTTTAGCCAGCCAAGAGGTGGCTATTGTCTCAATTTCAAAGATGCTTTGAGCCGTTCAAGTGGCTGGTGAATAGCACTTTCTCTTTGTTCGCCTCAAAGTTCTAAAGAGTTCTCCATAGGTCCTGCTCTGTACAGATTGTTCAAAGATCTGTTGGAAGTGCATATAATAGGATAAATAAATTGAGGGCATTCCTTTTCAGTACCTCACCTGCATGGCTGTCTGGCCTCTGGAAGATGCTGGGAAAGCAAGTCAGGATGGCCGAGTGGTCTAAGGCGCTGCGTTCAGGTCGCAGTCTCCTCTGGAGGCGTGGGTTCAAATCCCACTCCTGACAGTCCTGTGTTTACTCTAATTATTTTCTTGAGAAATATGATCATTTCCCTCGCAGTGGCTTATAGGATTGTCTTCTTGGAAGAGTGCAGTGAGTTTTTTTCTTGCTCTAGCCACTATTGGCCTAAGCTCTGTGCATTTTTTGGTTCCTAATATCTTTCTCACCCTTTAGATGAAAAAGAACCATGGGGTCAGGATGGCCGAGTGGTCTAAGGCGCTGCGTTAAGGCCGCAGTCTCTCCTGGAGGCGTGGGTTCGAATCCCACTTCTAACAAAACTTGAATTCCATTTTCTCTCTCAGTTCCTTTAGAATCTCAGCTAAAAATTGGCAATGTAAATAATATCTGAATAAGTACCAAACTTCAGTTTCAACTGCAAAGGCATTTGCCCTATTCTATCTTTAACGTTAATGTAATATTCTTCTAGCACTCGTGGTGTTTTATATTTCTTTTGTTGGGTACTTTAAAAATCTTTTTTATGAAAGAAATGGGATACATTAAGTCTTGTGATGTTTTAGGTTTCCAATAAGGAGGTTTTAAATTTTATGTCACGTCATTTTCAGATGCTTCTTTCAAGAGATGTTTCCACTATAGAATGCAGAGCAAGCGCAAAAATACAAGTGATAGAGCGAGTGAGTGAGAAGGAGTGTTGTGGAAGGACAGAATGAAACAAAGACAGAGTGAGTGAACGGCAGGGAGGCATAGAAGAGTAGTCTAGTAGTGAAGGAGACCTGCTTTTCCCTGCTCTTGACCTCCCACCCATCCCCAAACAACCACAAACATACCTTCTGTGCAAAGTTGGTATGCAGAATTTCACGCCTCAGCAAGTGAGGGTGAGTCCCAGGCCAGGGGCTAAAGAGCAAAAGAGTGCCTGTGCTCAGACTTTCCCTGCTATGGATAGTTTATCTGGAACAAGGCCTACTCTCTTGTATCCAGCAAGGATCTAGAAATCCTGCATGAATCTGCAAGGCACATTGGCAGCATAAATTTGCATAAACTGCCCCACCTATTGCCTTCCTACTTCCTGTGCTGTAGTTGTTTGTGTAGAGAGAGAGGTCGCAGGCAAGGAAATGTTGTGAGTCGGATACAGGACCCTAAATAGCTGGTGAGAGGTATGTGGTGTTCTAAAAGCATGAAAACTGTATACCTGTGAAATAAAGTGCTTTCGTATGTGTTCTTCTGTGTTTATTGTCCTGTGCATAAAGTTGCACCTTGTGTTTGAAGGTTTAAATTATTTCAGGCTTGCATGGAGGTAGACGTTTCTGAGTAACTTTTATTCATTTCTTAAAAGCCTATACTGTCAGGATGGCCGAGAGGTCTAAGACGCTGTGTTTAGGCCACAGTCTCCTTTGGAGGCGTGGGTTCGAATCCCACTTCTGACATGCCTTTTGGAGATTTAATCTCCTTTATCAGGTTAACATCTGATGGAAGTTGCATCTGTTGGTCTTCACTTGGCACGTTATTCCGTTCTCCTCTTGTCAAGAGAGATGGGGTTTCTCATATATTTAGGTTCTATAACGTCTTGCTGACAAAGCGCAATCCTTACCAAATGAGCATAGGACCCATGTAAGAGGTCATCTGGAAGAGTCATGCTCTTGTATGCCCTGGCCAGACGGGCCCTGCAAATTTGGAAGAATGCCATGCATCTGGTAGACAACTGGACTCCAGCACACTTACAGCAATTTCCTTAGGGCTTTGATCAGGGGCTGCTTAAATTTGCATACTCCACCCTATGTTGTGACTTTGAGATCCCTTGTTGAAATTGCTTTAGCCAGCCAAGAGGTGGCTATTGTCTCAATTTCAAAGCAGCTTTGAGCCGTTCAAGTGGCTGGTGAATAGCACTTTCTCTTTGTTCGCCTCAAAGTTCTAAAGAGTTCTCCATAGGTCCTGCTCTGTACAGATTGTTCAAAGATCTGTTGGAAGTGCATATAATAGGATAAATAAATTGAGGGCATTCCTTTTCAGTACCTCACCTGCATGGCTGTCTGGCCTCTGGAAGATGCTGGGAAAGCAAGTCAGGATGGCCGAGTGGTCTAAGGCGCTGCGTTCAGGTCGCAGTCTCCTCTGGAGGTGTGGGTTCAAATCCCACTTCTGACAGTCCTGTGTATACTCTAATTTTTTTCTTGAGAAATATGATCATTTCCCTCGCAGTGGCTTATAGGATTGTCTTCTTGGAAGAGTGCAGTGAGTTTTTTTCTTGCTCTAGCCACTATTGGCCTAAGCTCTGTGCATTTTTTGGTTCCTAATATCTTTCTCACCCTTTAGATGAAAAAGCAGCATGGGGTCAGGATGGCCGAGTGGTCTAAGGCGCTGCGTTAAGGCCGCAGTCTCTCCTGGAGGCGTGGGTTCAAATCCCACTTCTGACAAAACTTGAATTCCATTTTCTCTCTCAGTTCCTTTAGAATCTCAGCTAAAAATTGGCAATGTAAATAATATCTGAATAAGTACCAAACTTCAGTTTCAACTGCATATGCATTTGCCCTATTCTATCTTTAACGTTAATGTAATATTCTTCTAGCACTCGTGGTGTTTTATATTTGTTTTGTGGGGTACTTTAAAAATCTTTTTTATGAAAGAAATGGGTTACATTAAGTCTTGTGATGTTTTAGGTTTACAATAAGTAGGTTTTAAATTTTATGTCACGTCATTTTCAGATGCTTCATTCAAGAGATGTTTCCACTATAGAATGCAGAGCAAGGGCAAAAATACAAGTGATAGAGCGAGTGAGTGAGAAGGAGTGTTGTGGAAGGAGAGAATGAAACAAAGACAGAGTGAGTGAATGGCGGGGAGGCATAGAAGAGGAGTCTAGTAGTGCAGGAGACCTGCTTTTCCCTGCTCTTGACCTCCCACCCATCCCCAAACAACCACAAACATACCTTCTGTGCAAAGTTGGTATGCAGATTTTCACGCCTCAGCAAGTGAGGGTGAGTCCCAGGCCAGGGGCTAAAGAGCAAAAGAGTGCCTGTGCTCAGACTTTCCCTGCTAGGGATAGTTTATCTGGAACAAGGCCTACTCTCTTGTATCCAGCAAGGATCTAGAAATCCTGCATGAATCTGCAAGGCACATTGGCAGCATAAATTTGCATAAACTGCCCCACCTATTGCCTTCCTACTTCCTGTGCTGTAGTTGTTTGTGTAGAGAGAGAGGTCGCAGGCAAGGAAATGTTGTGAGTCGGATACAGGACCCTAAATAGCTGGTGAGAGGTATGTGGTGTTCTAAAAGCATGAAAACTGTATACCTGTGAAATAAAGTGCTTTCGTATGTGTTCTTCTGTGTTTATTGTCCTGTGCATAAAGTTGCACCTTGTGTTTGAAGGTTTAAATTATTTCAGGCTTGCATGGAGGTAGACGTTTCTGAGTAACTTTTATTCATTTCTTAAAAGCCTATACTGTCAGGATGGCCGAGAGGTCTAAGGCGCTGTGTTTAGACCACAGTCTCCTTTGGAGGCGTGGGTTCGAATCCCACTTCTGACATGCCTTTTGGAGATTTAATCTCCTTTATCAGGTTAACATCTGATGGAAGTTGCATCTGTTGGTCTTCACTTCGCACGTTATTCCGTTCTCCTCTTGTCAAGAGAGATGGGGTTTCTTATATATTTAGGTTCTATAACGTCTTGCTGACAAAGCGCAATCCTTACCAAATGAGCATAGGACCCATGTAAGAGGTCATCTGGAAGAGTCATGCTCTTGTATGCACTGGCCAGACGGGCCCTGCAAATTTGGAAGAATGCCATGCATCTGGTAGACAACTGGACTCCAGCACACTTACAGCAATTTCCTTAGGGCTTTGATCAGGGGCTGCTTAAATTTGCATACTCCACCCTATGTTGTGACTTTGAGATCCCTTGTTGAAATTGCTTTAGCCAGCCAAGAGGTGGCTATTGTCTCAATTTCAAAGCAGCTTTGAGCCGTTCAAGTGGCTGGTGAATAGCACTTTCTCTTTGTTCGCCTCAAAGTTCTAAAGAGTTCTCCATAGGTCCTGCTCTGTACAGATTGTTCAAAGATCTGTTGGAAGTGCATATAATAGGATAAATAAATTGAGGGCATTCCTTTTCAGTACCTCACCTGCATGGCTGTCTGGCCTCTGGAAGATGCTGGGAAAGAAAGTCAGGATGGCCGAGTGGTCTAAGGCGCTGCGTTCAGGTCGCAGTCTCCTCTGGAGGCGTGGGTTCAAATCCCACTTCTGACAGTCCTGTGTTTACTCTAATTATTTTCTTGAGAAATATGATCATTTCCCTCGCAGTGGCTTATAGGATTGTCTTCTTGGAAGAGTGCAGTGAGTTTTTTTCTTGCTCTAGCCACTATTGGCCTCAGCTCTGTGCATTTTTTGGTTCCTAATATCTTTCTCACCCTTTAGATGAAAAAGCAGCATGGGGTCAGGATGGCCGAGTGGTCTAAGGCGCTGCGTTAAGGCCGCAGTCTCTCCTGGAGGCGTGGGTTCGAATCCCACTTCTGACAAAACTTGAATTCCATTTTCTCTTTCAGTTCCTTTAGAATCTCAGCTAAAATTGGCAATGTAAATAATATCTGAATAAGTACCAAACTTCTGTTTCAACTGCAAATGCATTTGCCCTATTCTATCTTTAACGTTAATGTAATATTCTTCTAGCACTCGTGGTGTTTTATATTTGTTTTGTGGGGTACTTTAAAAATCTTTTTTATGAAAGAAATGGGTTACATTAAGTCTTGTGATGTTTTAGGTTTCCAATAAGGAGGTTTTAAATTTTATGTCACGTCATTTTCAGATGCTTCATTCAAGAGATGTTTCCACTATAGAATGCAGAGCAAGGGCAAAAATACAAGTGATAGAGCGAGTGAGTGAGAAGGAGTGTTGTGGAAGGAGAGAATGAAACAAAGACAGAGTGAGTGAACGGCAGGGAGGCATAGAAGAGTAATCTAGTAGTGAAGGAGACCTGCTTTTCCCTGCTCTTGACCTCCCACCCATCCCCAAACAACCACAAACATACCTTCTGTGCAAAGTTGGTATGCAGAATTTCACGCCTCAGCAAGTGAGGGTGAGTCCCAGGCCAGGGTCTAAAGAGCAAAAGAGTGCCTGTGCTCAGACTTTCCCTGCTAGGGATAGTTTATCTGGAACAAGGCCTACTCTCTTGTATCCAGCAAGGATCTAGAAATCCTGCATGAATCTGCTAGGCACATTGGCAGCATAAATTTGCATAAACTGCCCCACCTATTGCCTTCCTACTTCCTGTGCTGTAGTTGTTTGTGTAGAGAGAGAGGTCGCAGGCAAGGAAATGTTGTGAGTCGGATACAGGACCCTAAATAGCTGGTGAGAGGTATGTGGTGTTCTAAAAGCATGAAAACTGTATACCTGTGAAATAAAGTGCTTTCGTATGTGTTCTTCTGTGTTTATTGTCCTGTGCATAAAGTTGCACCTTGTGTTTGAAGGTTTAAATTATTTCAGGCTTGCATGGAGGTAGACGTTTCTGAGTAACTTTTATTCATTTCTTAAAAGCCTATACTGTCAGGATGGCCGAGAGGTCTAAGGCGCTGTGTTTAGGCCACAGTCTCCTTTGGAGGCGTGGGTTCGAATCCCACTTCTGACATGCCTTTTGGAGATTTAATCTCCTTTATCAGGTTAACATCTGATGGAAGTTGCATCTGTTGGTCTTCACTTGGCACGTTATTCCGTTCTCCTCTTGTCAAGAGAGATGGGGTTTCTCATATATTTAGGTTCTATAACGTCTTGCTGACAAAGCGCAATCCTTACCAAATGAGCATAGGACCCATGTAAGAGGTCATCTGGAAGAGTCATGCTCTTGTATGCCCTGGCCAGACGGGCCCTGCAAATTTGGAAGAATGCCATGCATCTGGTAGACAACTGGACTCCAGCACACTTACAGCAATTTCCTTAGGGCTTTGATCAGGGGCTGCTTAAATTTGCATACTCCACCCTATGTTGTGACTTTGAGATCCCTTGTCGAAATTGCTTTAGCCAGCCAAGAGGTGGCTATTGTCTCAATTTCAAAGCAGCTTTGAGCCGTTCAAGTGGCTGGTGAATAGCACTTTCTCTTTGTTCGTCTCAAAGTTCTAAAGAGTTCTCCATAGGTCCTGCTCTGTACAGATTGTTCAAAGATCTGTTGGAAGTGCATATGCTAGGATAAATAAATTGAGGGCATTCCTTTTCAGTACCTCACCTGCATGGCTGTCTGGCCTCTGGAAGATGCTGGGAAAGCAAGTCAGGATGGCCGAGTGGTCTAAGGCGCTGCGTTCAGGTCGCAGTCTCCTCTGGAGGCGTGGGTTCAAATCCCACTTCTGACAGTCCTGTGTTTACTCTAATTATTTTCTTGAGAAATATGATCATTTCCCTCGCAGTGGCTTATAGGATTGTCTTCTTGGAAGAGTGCAGTGAGTTTTTTTCTTGCTCTAGCCACTATTGGCCTAAGCTCTGTGCATTTTTTGGTTCCTAATATCTTTCTCACCCTTTAGATGAAAAAGCAGCATGGGGTGAGGATGGCCGAGTGGTCTAAGGCGCTGCGTTAAGGCCGCAGTCTCTCCTGGAGGCGTTGGTTCAAATCCCACTTCTGACAAAACTTGAATTCCATTTTCTCTCTCAGTTCCTTTAGAATCTCAGCTAAAAATTGGCAATGTAAATAATATCTGAATAAGTACCAAACTTCAGTTTCAACTGCAAAGGCATTTGCCCTATTCTATCTTTAACGTTAATGTAATATTCTTCTAGCACTCGTGGTGTTTTATATTTCTTTTGTGGGGTACTTTAAAAATCTTTTTTATGAAAGAAATGGGTTACATTAAGTCTTGTGATGTTTTAGGTTTCCAATAAGGAGGTTTTAAATTTTATGTCACGTCATTTTCAGATGCTTCTTTCAAGAGATGTTTCCACTATAGAATGCAGAGCAAGCGCAAAAATACAAGTGATAGAGCGAGTGAGCGAGAAGGAGTGTTGTGGAAGGAGAGAATGAAACAAAGACAGAGTGAGTGAACGGCAGGGAGGCATAGAAGAGTAGTCTAGTAGTGAAGGAGACCTGCTTTTCCCTGCTCTTGACCTCCCACCCATCCCCAAACAACCACAAACATACCTTCTGTGCAAAGTTGGTATGCAGAATTTCACGCCTCAGCAAGTGAGGGTGAGTCCCAGGCCAGGGGCTAAAGAGCAAAAGAGTGCCTGTGCTCAGACTTTCCCTGCTAGGGATAGTTTATCTGGAACAAGGCCTACTCTCTTGTATCCAGCAAGGATCTAGAAATCCTGCATGAATCTGCAAGGCACATTGGCAGCATAAATTTGCATAAACTGCCCCACCTATTGCCTTCCTACTTCCTGTGCTGTAGTTGTTTGTGTAGAGAGAGAGGTCGCAGGCAAGGAAATGTTGTGAGTCGGATACAGGACCCTAAATAGCTGGTGAGAGGTATGTGGTGTTCTAAAAGCATGAAAACTGTATACCTGTGAAATAAAGTGCTTTCGTATGTGTTCTTCTGTGTTTATTGTCCTGTGCATAAAGTTGCACCTTGTGTGAAGGTTTAAATTATTTCAGGCTTGCATGGAGGTAGACGTTTCTGAGTAACTTTTATTCATTTCTTAAAAGCCTATACTGTCAGGATGGCCGAGAGGTCTAAGGCGCTGTGTTTAGGCCACAGTCTCCTTTGGAGGCGTGGGTTCGAATCCCACTTCTGACATGCCTTTTGGAGATTTAATCTCCTTTATCAGGTTAACATCTGATGGAAGTTGCATCTGTTGGTCTTCACTTGGCACGTTATTCCGTTCTCCTCTTGTCAAGAGAGATGGGGTTTCTCATATATTTAGGTTCTATAACGTCTTGCTGACAAAGCGCAATCCTTACCAAATGAGCATAGGACCCATGTAAGAGGTCATCTGGAAGAGTCATGCTCTTGTATGCCCTCGCCAGACGGGCCCTGCAAATTTGGAAGAATGCCATGCATCTGGTAGACAACTGGACTCCAGCACACTTACAGCAATTTCCTTAGGGCTTTGATCAGGGGCTGCTTAAATTTGCATACTCCACCCTATGTTGTGACTTTGAGATCCCTTGTTGAAATTGCTTTAGCCAGCCAAGAGGTGGCTATTGTCTCAATTTCAAAGCAGCTTTGAGCCGTTCAAGTGGCTGGTGAATAGCACTTTCTCTTTGTTCGCCTCAAAGTTCTAAAGAGTTCTCCATAGGTCCTGCTCTGTACAGATTGTTCAAAGATCTGTTGGAAGTGCATATAATAGGATAAATAAATTGAGGGCATTCCTTTTCAGTACCTCACCTGCATGGCTGTCTGGCCTCTGGAAGATGCTGGGAAAGCAAGTCAGGATGGCCGAGTGGTCTAAGGCGCTGCGTTCAGGTCGCAGTCTCCTCTGGAGGTGTGGGTTCAAATCCCACTTCTGACAGTCCTGTGTATACTCTAATTTTTTTCTTGAGAAATATGATCATTTCCCTCGCAGTGGCTTATAGGATTGTCTTCTTGGAAGAGTGCAGTGAGTTTTTTTCTTGCTCTAGCCACTATTGGCCTAAGCTCTGTGCATTTTTTGGTTCCTAATATCTTTCTCACCCTTTAGATGAAAAAGCAGCATGGGGTCAGGATGGCCGAGTGGTCTAAGGCGCTGCGTTAAGGCCGCAGTCTCTCCTGGAGGCGTGGGTTCAAATCCCACTTCTGACAAAACTTGAATTCCATTTTCTCTCTCAGTTCCTTTAGAATCTCAGCTAAAAATTGGCAATGTAAATAATATCTGAATAAGTACCAAACTTCAGTTTCAACTGCATATGCATTTGCCCTATTCTATCTTTAACGTTAATGTAATATTCTTCTAGCACTCGTGGTGTTTTATATTTGTTTTGTGGGGTACTTTAAAAATCTTTTTTATGAAAGAAATGGGTTACATTAAGTCTTGTGATGTTTTAGGTTTACAATAAGGAGGTTTTAAATTTTATGTCACGTCATTTTCAGATGCTTCATTCAAGAGATGTTTCCACTATAGAATGCAGAGCAAGGGCAAAAATACCAGTGATAGAGCGAGTGAGTGAGAAGGAGTGTTGTGGAAGGAGAGAATGAAACAAAGACAGAGTGAGTGAATGGCGGGGAGGCATAGAAGAGGAGTCTAGTAGTGCAGGAGACCTGCTTTTCCCTGCTCTTGACCTCCCACCCATCCCCAAACAACCACAAACATACCTTCTGTGCAAAGTTGGTATGCAGATTTTCACGCCTCAGCAAGTGAGGGTGAGTCCCAGGCCAGGGGCTAAAGAGCAAAAGAGTGCCTGTGCTCAGACTTTCCCTGCTAGGGATAGTTTATCTGGAACAAGGCCTACTCTCTTGTATCCAGCAAGGATCTAGAAATCCTGCATGAATCTGCAAGGCACATTGGCAGCATAAATTTGCATAAACTGCCCCACCTATTGCCTTCCTACTTCCTGTGCTGTAGTTGTTTGTGTAGAGAGAGAGGTCGCAGGCAAGGAAATGTTGTGAGTCGGATACAGGACCCTAAATAGCTGGTGAGAGGTATGTGGTGTTCTAAAAGCATGAAAACTGTATACCTGTGAAATAAAGTGCTTTCGTATGTGTTCTTCTGTGTTTATTGTCCTGTGCATAAAGTTGCACCTTGTGTTTGAAGGTTTAAATTATTTCAGGCTTGCATGGAGGTAGACGTTTCTGAGTAACTTTTATTCATTTCTTAAAAGCCTATACTGTCAGGATGGCCGAGAGGTCTAAGGCGCTGTGTTTAGACCACAGTCTCCTTTGGAGGCGTGGGTTCGAATCCCACTTCTGACATGCCTTTTGGAGATTTAATCTCCTTTATCAGGTTAACATCTGATGGAAGTTGCATCTGTTGGTCTTCACTTCGCACGTTATTCCGTTCTCCTCTTGTCAAGAGAGATGGGGTTTCTCATATATTTAGGTTCTATAACGTCTTGCTGACAAAGCGCAATCCTTACCAAATGAGCATAGGACCCATGTAAGAGGTCATCTGGAAGAGTCATGCTCTTGTATGCACTGGCCAGACGGGCCCTGCAAATTTGGAAGAATGCCATGCATCTGGTAGACAACTGGACTCCAGCACACTTACAGCAATTTCCTTAGGGCTTTGATCAGGGGCTGCTTAAATTTGCATACTCCACCCTATGTTGTGACTTTGAGATCCCTTGTTGAAATTGCTTTAGCCAGCCAAGAGGTGGCTATTGTCTCAATTTCAAAGCAGCTTTGAGCCGTTCAAGTGGCTGGTGAATAGCACTTTCTCTTTGTTCGCCTCAAAGTTCTAAAGAGTTCTCCATAGGTCCTGCTCTGTACAGATTGTTCAAAGATCTGTTGGAAGTGCATATAATAGGATAAATAAATTGAGGGCATTCCTTTTCAGTACCTCACCTGCATGGCTGTCTGGCCTCTGGAAGATGCTGGGAAAGAAAGTCAGGATGGCCGAGTGGTCTAAGGCGCTGCGTTCAGGTCGCAGTCTCCTCTGGAGGCGTGGGTTCAAATCCCACTTCTGACAGTCCTGTGTTTACTCTAATTATTTTCTTGAGAAATATGATCATTTCCCTCGCAGTGGCTTATAGGATTGTCTTCTTGGAAGAGTGCAGTGAGTTTTTTTCTTGCTCTAGCCACTATTGGCCTCAGCTCTGTGCATTTTTTGGTTCCTAATATCTTTCTCACCCTTTAGATGAAAAAGCAGCATGGGGTCAGGATGGCCGAGTGGTCTAAGGCGCTGCGTTAAGGCCGCAGTCTCTCCTGGAGGCGTGGGTTCGAATCCCACTTCTGACAAAACTTGAATTCCATTTTCTCTCTCAGTTCCTTTAGAATCTCAGCTAAAAATTGGCAATGTAAATAATATCTGAATAAGTACCAAACTTCAGTTTCAACTGCAAATGCATTTGCCCTATTCTATCTTTAACGTTAATGTAATATTCTTCTAGCACTCGTGGTGTTTTATATTTGTTTTGTGGGGTACTTTAAAAATCTTTTTTATGAAAGAAATGGGTTACATTAAGTCTTGTGATGTTTTAGGTTTCCAATAAGGAGGTTTTAAATTTTATGTCACGTCATTTTCAGATGCTTCATTCAAGAGATGTTTCCACTATAGAATGCAGAGCAAGGGCAAAAATACAAGTGATAGAGCGAGTGAGTGAGAAGGAGTGTTGTGGAAGGAGAGAATGAAACAAAGACAGAGTGAGTGAATGGCAGGGAGGCATAGAAGAGGAGTCTAGTAGTGAAGGAGACCTGCTTTTCCCTGCTCTTGACCTCCCACCCATCCCCAAACAACCACAAACATACCTTCTGTGCAAAGTTGGTATGCAGAATTTCACGCCTCAGCAAGTGAGGGTGAGTCCCAGGCCAGGGGCTAAAGAGCAAAAGAGTGCCTGTGCTCAGACTTTCCCTGCTAGGGATAGTTTATCTGGAACAAGGCCTACTCTCTTGTATCCAGCAAGGATCTAGAAATCCTGCATGAATCTGCAAGGCACATTGGCAGCATAAATTTGCATAAACTGCCCCACCTATTGCCTTCCTACTTCCTGTGCTGTAGTTGTTTGTGTAGAGAGAGAGGTCGCAGGCAAGGAAATGTTGTGAGTCGGATACAGGACCCTAAATAGCTGGTGAGAGGTATGTGGTGTTCTAAAAGCATGAAAACTGTATACCTGTGAAATAAAGTGCTTTCGTATGTGTTCTTCTGTGTTTATTGTCCTGTGCATAAAGTTGCACCTTGTGTTTGAAGGTTTAAATTATTTCAGGCTTGCATTGAGGTAGACGTTTCTGAGTAACTTTTATTCATTTCTTAAAAGCATATACTGTCAGGATGGCCGAGAGGTCTAAGGCGCTGTGTTTAGGCCACAGTCTCCTTTGGAGGCGTGGGTTCGAATCCCACTTCTGACATGCCTTTTGGAGATTTAATCTCCTTTATCAGGTTAACATCTGATGGAAGTTGCATCTGTTGGTCTTCACTTGGC
This sequence comes from Triturus cristatus, assembly GCF_964204655.1. Lineage (NCBI taxonomy): Eukaryota > Metazoa > Chordata > Amphibia > Caudata > Salamandridae > Triturus > Triturus cristatus. The sequence goes on along the minus strand of NC_140589.1, from coordinate 101,182,796 downwards.
ACGTTATTCCGTTCTCCTCTTGTCAAGAGAGATGGGGTTTCTCATATATTTAGGTTCTATAACGTCTTGCTGACAAAGCGCAATCCTTACCAAATGAGCATAGGACCCATGTAAGAGGTCATCTGGAAGAGTCATGCTCTTGTATGCCCTGGCCAGACGGGCCCAGCAAATTTGGAAGAATGCCATTCATCTGGTAGACAACTGGACTCCAGCACACTTACAGCAATTTCCTCAGGGCTTTGATCAGGGGCTGCTTAAATTTGCATACTCCACCCTATGTTGTGACTTTGAGATCCCTTGTTGAAATTGCTTTAGCCAGCCAAGAGGTGGCTATTGTCTCAATTTCAAAGCAGCTTTGAGCCGTTCAAGTGGCTGGTGAATAGCACTTTCTCTTTGTTCGCCTCAAAGTTCTAAAGAGTTCTCCATAGGTCCTGCTCTGTACAGATTGTTCAAAGATCTGTTGGAAGTGCATATAATAGGATAAATAAATTGAGGGCATTCCTTTTCAGTACCTCACCTGCATGGCTGTCTGGCCTCTGGAAGATGCTGTGAAATCAAGTCAGGATGGCCGAGTGGTCTAAGGCGCTGTGTTCAGGTCGCAGTCTCCTCTGGAGGCGTGGGTTCAAATCCCACTTCTGACAGTCCTCTGTTTACTCTAATTTTTTTCTTGAGAAATATGATCATTTCCCTCGCAGTGGCTTATAGGATTGTCTTCTTGGAAGAGTGCAGTGAGTTTTTTTCTTGCTCTAGCCACTATTGGCCTAAGCTCTGTGCATTTTTTGGTTCCTAATATCTTTCTCTCCCTTTAGATGAAAAAGAAGCATGGGGTCAGGATGGCCGAGTGGTCTAAGGCGTTGCGTAAAGGCCGCAGTCTCTCCTGGAGGCGTGGGTTCGAATCCCACTTCTGACAAAACTTGAATTCCATTTTCTCTTTCAGTTCCTTTAGAATCTCAGCTAAAAATTGGCAATGTAAATAATATCTGAATAAGTACCAAACTTCTGTTTCAACTGCAAATGCATTTGCCCTATTCTATCTTTAACGTTAATGTAATATTCTTCTAGCACTCGTGGTGTTTTATATTTGTTTTGTGGGGTACTTTAAAAATCTTTTTTATGAAAGAAATGGGTTACTTAAGTCTTGTGATGTTTTAGGTTTCCAATAAGGAGGTTTTAAATTTTATGTCACGTCATTTTCAGATGCTTCATTCAAGAGATGTTTCCACTATAGAATGCAGAGCAAGGGCAAAAATACAAGTGATAGAGCGAGTGAGTGAGAAGGAGTGTTGTGGAAGGAGAGAATGAAACAAAGACAGAGTGAGTGAACGGCAGGGAGGCATAGAAGAGTAGTCTAGTAGTGAAGGAGACCTGCTTTTCCCTGCTCTTGACCTCCCACCCATCCCCAAACAACCACAAACATACCTTCTGTGCAAAGTTGGTATGCAGAATTTCACGCCTCAGCAAGTGAGGGTGAGTCCCAGGCCAGGGGCTAAAGAGCAAAAGAGTGCCTGTGCTCAAACTTTCCCTGCTAGGGATAGTTTATCTGGAACAAGGCCTACTCTCTTGTATCCAGCAAGGATCTAGAAATCCTGCATGAATCTGCAAGGCACATTGGCAGCATAAATTTGCATAAACTGCCCCACCTATTGCCTTCCTACTTCCTGTGCTGTAGTTGTTTGTGTAGAGAGAGAGGTCGCAGGCAAGGAAATGTTGTGAGTCGGATACAGGACCCTAAATAGCTGGTGAGAGGTATGTGGTGTTCTAAAAGCATGAAAACTGTATACCTGTGAAATAAAGTGCTTTCGTATGTGTTCTTCTGTGTTTATTGTCCTGTGCATAAAGTTGCACCTTGTGTTTGAAGGTTTAAATTATTTCAGGCTTGCATGGAGGTAGACGTTTCTGAGTAACTTTTATTCATTTCTTAAAAGCCTATACTGTCAGGATGGCCGAGAGGTCTAAGGCGCTGTGTTTAGACCACAGTCTCCTTTGGAGGCGTGGGTTCGAATCCCACTTCTGACATGCCTTTTGGAGATTTAATCTCCTTTATCAGGTTAACATCTGATGGAAGTTGCATCTGTTGGTCTTCACTTGGCACGTTATTCCGTTCTCCTCTTGTCAAGAGAGATGGGGTTTCTCATATATTTAGGTTCTATAACGTCTTGCTGACAAAGCGCAATCCTTACCAAATGAGCATAGGACCCATGTAAGAGGTCATCTGGAAGAGTCATGCTCTTGTATGCACTGGCCAGACGGGCCCTGCAAATTTGGAAGAATGCCATGCATCTGGTAGACAACTGGACTCCAGCACACTTACAGCAATTTCCTTAGGGCTTTGATCAGGGGCTGCTTAAATTTGCATACTCCACCCTATGTTGTGACTTTGAGATCCCTTGTTGAAATTGCTTTAGCCAGCCAAGAGGTGGCTATTGTCTCAATTTCAAAGCAGCTTTGAGCCGTTCAAGTGGCTGGTGAATAGCACTTTCTCTTTGTTCGCCTCAAAGTTCTAAAGAGTTCTCCATAGGTCCTGCTCTGTACAGATTGTTCAAAGATCTGTTGGAAGTGCATATAATAGGATAAATAAATTGAGGGCATTCCTTTTCAGTACCTCACCTGCATGGCTGTCTGGCCTCTGGAAGATGCTGGGAAAGCAAGTCAGGATGGCCGAGTGGTCTAAGGCGCTGCGTTCAGGTCGCAGTCTCCTCTGGAGGCGTGGGTTCAAATCCCACTTCTGACAGTCCTGTGTTTACTCTAATTATTTTCTTGAGAAATATGATCATTTCCCTCGCAGTGGCTTATAGGATTGTCTTCTTGGAAGAGTGCAGTGAGTTTTTTTCTTGCTCTAGCCACTATTGGCCTAAGCTCTGTGCATTTTTTGGTTCCTAATATCTTTCTCACCCTTTAGATGAAAAAGCAGCATGGGGTCAGGATGGCCGAGTGGTCTAAGGCGCTGCGTTAAGGCCGCAGTCTCTCCTGGAGGCGTGGGTTCGAATCCCACTTCTGACAAAACTTGAATTCCATTTTCTCTCTCAGTTCCTTTAGAATCTCAGCTAAAAATTGGCAATGTAAATAATATCTGAATAAGTACCAAACTTCAGTTTCAACTGCAAATGCATTTGCCCTATTCTATCTTTAACGTTAATGTAATATTCTTCTAGCACTCGTGGTGTTTTATATTTGTTTTGTAGGGTACTTTAAAAATCTTTTTTATGAAAGAAATGGGTTACATTAAGTCTTGTGATGTTTTAGGTTTCCAATAAGGAGGTTTTAAATTTTATGTCACGTCATTTTCAGATGCTTCATTCAAGAGATGTTTCCACTATAGAATGCAGAGCAAGGGCAAAAATACAAGTGATAGAGCAAGTGAGTGAGAAGGAGTGTTGTGGAAGGAGAGAATAAAACAAAGACAGAGTGAGTGAATGGCAGGGAGGCATAGAAGAGGAGTCTAGTAGTGAAGGAGACCTGCTTTTCCCTGCTCTTGACCTCCCACCCATCCCCAAACAACCACAAACATACCTTCTGTGCAAAGTTGGTATGCAGAATTTCACGCCTCAGCAAGTGAGGGTGAGTCCCAGGCCAGGGGCTAAAGAGCAAAAGAGTGCCTGTGCTCAGACTTTCCCTGCTAGGGATAGTTTATCTGGAACAAGGCCTACTCTCTTGTATCCAGCAAGGATCTAGAAATCCTGCATGAATCTGCAAGGCACATTGGCAGCATAAATGTGCATAAACTGCCCCACCTATTGCCTTCCTACTTCCTGTGCTGTAGTTGTTTGTGTAGAGAGAGAGGTCGCAGGCAAGGAAATGTTGTGAGTCGGATACAGGACCCTAAATAGCTGGTGAGAGGTATGTGGTGTTCTAAAAGCATGAAAACTGTATACCTGTGAAATAAAGTGCTTTCGTATGTGTTCTTCTGTGTTTATTGTCCTGTGCATAAAGTTGCACCTTGTGTTTGCAGGTTTAAATTATTTCAGGCTTGCATTGAGGTAGACGTTTCTGAGTAACTTTTATTCATTTCTTAAAAGCATATACTGTCAGGATGGCCGAGAGGTCTAAGGCGCTGTGTTTAGGCCACAGTCTCCTTTGGAGGCGTGGGTTCGAATCCCACTTCTGACATGCCTTTTGGAGATTTAATCTCCTTTATCAGGTTAACATCTGATGGAAGTTGCATCTGTTGGTCTTCACTTGGCACGTTATTCCGTTCTCCTCTTGTCAAGAGAGATTGGGTTTCTCATATATTTAGGTTCTATAACGTCTTGCTGACAAAGCGCAATCCTTACCAAATGAGCATAGGACCCATGTAAGAGGTCATCTGGAAAAGTCATGCTCTTGTATGCCCTGCCCAGACGGGCCCAGCAAATTTGGAAGAATGCCATTCATCTGGTAGACAACTGGACTCCAGCACACTTACAGCAATTTCCTTAGGGCTTTGATCAGGGGCTGCTTAAATTTGCATACTCCACCCTATGTTGTGACTTTGAGATCCCTTGTTGAAATTGCTTTAGCCAGCCAAGAGGTGGCTATTGTCTCAATTTCAAAGCAGCTTTGAGCCGTTCAAGTGGCTGGTGAATAGCACTTTCTCTTTGTTCGCCTCAAAGTTCTAAAGAGTTCTCCATAGGTCCTGCTCTGTACAGATTGTTCAAAGATCTGTTGGAAGTGCATATAATAGGATAAATAAATTGAGGGCATTCCTTTTCAGTACCTCACCTGCATGGCTGTCTGGCCTCTGGAAGATGCTGTGAAAGCAAGTCAGGATGGCCGAGTGGTCTAAGGCGCTGCGTTCAGGTCGCAGTCTCCTCTGGAGGCGTGGGTTCAAATCCCACTTCTGACAGTCCTCTGTTTACTCTAATTTTTTTCTTGAGAAATATGATCATTTCCCTCGCAGTGGCTTATAGGATTGTCTTCTTGGAAGAGTGCAGTGAGTTTTTTTCTTGCTCTAGCCACTATTGGCCTAAGCTCTGTGCATTTTTTGGTTCCTAATATCTTTCTCACCCTTTAGATGAAAAAGAAGCATGGGGTCAGGATGGCCGAGTGGTCTAAGGCGTTGCGTTAAGGCCGCAGTCTCTCCTGGAGGCGTGGGTTCGAATCCCACTTCTGACAAAACTTGAATTCCATTTTCTCTTTCAGTTCCTTTAGAATCTCAGCTAAAAATTGGCAATGTAAATAATATCTGAATAAGTACCAAACTTCTGTTTCAACTGCAAATGCATTTGCCCTATTCTATCTTTAACGTTAATGTAATATTCTTCTAGCACTCGTGGTGTTTTATATTTGTTTTGTGGGGTACTTTAAAAATCTTTTTTATGAAAGAAATGGGTTACATTAAGTCTTGTGATGTTTTAGGTTTCCAATAAGGAGGTTTTAAATTTTATGTCACGTCATTTTCAGATGCTTCATTCAAGAGATGTTTCCACTATAGAATGCAGAGCAAGGGCAAAAATACAAGTGATAGAGCGAGTGAGTGAGAAGGAGTGTTGTGGAAGGAGAGAATGAAACAAAGACAGAGTGAGTGAACGGCAGGGAGGCATAGAAGAGTAGTCTAGTAGTGAAGGAGACCTGCTTTTCCCTGCTCTTGACCTCCCACCCATCCCCAAACAACCACAAACATACCTTCTGTGCAAAGTTGGTATGCAGAATTTCACGCCTCAGCAAGTGAGGGTGAGTCCCAGGCCAGGGTCTAAAGAGCAAAAGAGTGCCTGTGCTCAGACTTTCCCTGCTACGGATAGTTTATCTGGAACAAGGCCTACTCTCTTGTATCCAGCAAGGATCTAGAAATCCTGCATGAATCTGCAAGGCACATTGGCAGCATAAATTTGCATAAACTGCCCCACCTATTGCCTTCCTGCTTCCTGTGCTGTAGTTGTTTGTGTAGAGAGAGAGGTCGCAGGCAAGGAAATGTTGTGAGTCGGATACAGGACCCTAAATAGCTGGTGAGAGGTATGTGGTGTTCTAAAAGCATGAAAACTGTATACCTGTGAAATAAAGTGCTTTCGTATGTGTTCTTCTGTGTTTATTGTCCTGTGCATAAAGTTGCACCTTGTGTTTGAAGGTTTAAATTATTTCAGGCTTGCATGGAGGTAGACGTTTCTGAGTAACTTTTATTCATTTCTTAAAAGCCTATACTGTCAGGATGGCCGAGAGGTCTAAGGCGCTGTGTTTAGGCCACAGTCTCCTTTGGAGGCGTGGGTTCGAATCCCACTTCTGACATGCCTTTTGGAGATTTAATCTCCTTTATCAGGTTAACATCTGATGGAAGTTGCATCTGTTGGTCTTCACTTGGCACGTTATTCCGTTCTCCTCTTGTCAAGAGAGATGGGGTTTCTCATATATTTAGGTTCTATAACGTCTTGCTGACAAAGCGCAATCCTTACCAAATGAGCATAGGACCCATGTAAGAGGTCATCTGGAAGAGTCATGCTCTTGTATGCCCTGGCCAGACGGGCCCTGCAAATTTGGAAGAATGCCATGCATCTGGTAGACAACTGGACTCCAGCACACTTACAGCAATTTCCTTAGGGCTTTGATCAGGGGCTGCTTAAATTTGCATACTCCACCCTATGTTGTGACTTTGAGATCCCTTGTTGAAATTGCTTTAGCCAGCCAAGAGGTGGCTATTGTCTCAATTTCAAAGCAGCTTTGAGCCGTTCAAGTGGCTGGTGAATAGCACTTTCTCTTTGTTCGCCTCAAAGTTCTAAAGAGTTCTCCATAGGTCCTGCTCTGTACAGATTGTTCAAAGATCTGTTGGAAGTGCATATGCTAGGATAAATAAATTGAGGGCATTCCTTTTCAGTACCTCACCTGCATGGCTGTCTGGCCTCTGGAAGATGCTGGGAAAGCAAGTCAGGATGGCCGAGTGGTCTAAGGCGCTGCGTTCAGGTCGCAGTCTCCTCTGGAGGCGTGGGTTCAAATCCCACTTCTGACAGTCTTGTGTTTACTCTAATTATTTTCTTGAGAAATATGATCATTTCCCTCGCAGTGGCTTATAGGATTGTCTTCTTGGAAGAGTGCAGTGAGTTTTTTTCTTGCTCTAGCCACTATTGGCCTAAGCTCTGTGCATTTTTTGGTTCCTAATATCTTTCTCACCCTTTAGATGAAAAAGCAGCATGGGGTGAGGATGGCCGAGTGGTCTAAGGCGCTGCGTTAAGGCCGCAGTCTCTCCTGGAGGCGTTGGTTCAAATCCCACTTCTGACAAAACTTGAATTCCATTTTCTCTCTCAGTTCCTTTAGAATCTCAGCTAAAAATTGGCAATGTAAATAATATCTGAATAAGTACCAAACTTCAGTTTCAACTGCAAAGGCATTTGCCCTATTCTATCTTTAACGTTAATGTAATATTCTTCTAGCACTCGTGGTGTTTTATATTTCTTTTGTGGGGTACTTTAAAAATCTTTTTTATGAAAGAAATGGGTTACATTAAGTCTTGTGATGTTTTAGGTTTCCAATAAGGAGGTTTTAAATTTTATGTCACGTCATTTTCAGATGCTTCTTTCAAGAGATGTTTCCACTATAGAATGCAGAGCAAGCGCAAAAATACAAGTGATAGAGCGAGTGAGTGAGAAGGAGTGTTGTGGAAGGACAGAATGAAACAAAGACAGAGTGAGTGAACGGCAGGGAGGCATAGAAGAGGAGTCTAGTAGTGAAGGAGACCTGCTTTTCCCTGCTCTTGACCTCCCACCCATCCCCAAACAACCACAAACATACCTTCTGTGCAAAGTTGGTATGCAGAATTTCACGCCTCAGCAAGTGAGGGTGAGTCCCAGGCCAGGGGCTAAAGAGCAAAAGAGTGCCTGTGCTCAGACTTTCCCTGCTAGGGATAGTTTATCTGGAACAAGGCCTACTCTCTTGTATCCAGCAAGGATCTAGAAATCCTGCATGAATCTGCAAGGCACATTGGCAGCATAAATTTGCATAAACTGCCCCACCTATTGCCTTCCTACTTCCTGTGCTGTAGTTGTTTGTGTAGAGAGAGAGGTCGCAGGCAAGGAAATGTTGTGAGTCGGATACAGGACCCTAAATAGCTGGTGAGAGGTATGTGGTGTTCTAAAAGCATGAAAACTGTATACCTGTGAAATAAAGTGCTTTCGTATGTGTTCTTCTGTGTTTATTGTCCTGTGCATAAAGTTGCACCTTGTGTGAAGGTTTAAATTATTTCAGGCTTGCATGGAGGTAGACGTTTCTGAGTAACTTTTATTCATTTCTTAAAAGACTATACTGTCAGGATGGCCGAGAGGTCTAAGGCGCTGTGTTTAGGCCACAGTCTCCTTTGGAGGCGTGGGTTCGAATCCCACTTCTGACATGCCTTTTGGAGATTTAATCTCCTTTATCAGGTTAACATCTGATGGAAGTTGCATCTGTTGGTCTTCACTTGGCACGTTATTCCGTTCTCCTCTTGTCAAGAGAGATGGGGTTTCTCATATATTTAGGTTCTATAAAGTCTTGCTGACAAAGCGCAATCCTTACCAAATGAGCATAGGACCCATGTAAGAGGTCATCTGGAAGAGTCATGCTCTTGTATGCCCTCGCCAGACGGGCCCTGCAAATTTGGAAGAATGCCATGCATCTGGTAGACAACTGGACTCCAGCACACTTACAGCAATTTCCTTAGGGCTTTGATCAGGGGCTGCTTAAATTTGCATACTCCACCCTATGTTGTGACTTTGAGATCCCTTGTTGAAATTGCTTTAGCCAGCCAAGAGGTGGCTATTGTCTCAATTTCAAAGCAGCTTTGAGCCGTTCAAGTGGCTGGTGAATAGCACTTTCTCTTTGTTCGCCTCAAAGTTCTAAAGAGTTCTCCATAGGTCCTGCTCTGTACAGATTGTTCAAAGATCTGTTGGAAGTGCATATAATAGGATAAATAAATTGAGGGCATTCCTTTTCAGTACCTCACCTGCATGGCTGTCTGGCCTCTGGAAGATGCTGGGAAAGCAAGTCAGGATGGCCGAGTGGTCTAAGGCGCTGCGTTCAGGTCGCAGTCTCCTCTGGAGGTGTGGGTTCAAATCCCACTTCTGACAGTCCTGTATATACTCTAATTTTTTTCTTGAGAAATATGATCATTTCCCTCGCAGTGGCTTATAGGATTGTCTTCTTGGAAGAGTGCAGTGAGTTTTTTTCTTGCTCTAGCCACTATTGGCCTAAGCTCTGTGCATTTTTTGGTTCCTAATATCTTTCTCACCCTTTAGATGAAAAAGCAGCATGGGGTCAGGATGGCCGAGTGGTCTAAGGCGCTGCGTTAAGGCCGCAGTCTCTCCTGGAGGCGTGGGTTCAAATCCCACTTCTGACAAAACTTGAATTCCATTTTCTCTCTCAGTTCCTTTAGAATCTCAGCTAAAAATTGGCAATGTAAATAATATCTGAATAAGTACCAAACTTCAGTTTCAACTGCATATGCATTTGCCCTATTCTATCTTTAACGTTAATGTAATATTCTTCTAGCACTCGTGGTGTTTTATATTTGTTTTGTGGGGTACTTTAAAAATCTTTTTTATGAAAGAAATGGGTTACATTAAGTCTTGTGATGTTTTAGGTTTACAATAAGGAGGTTTTAAATTTTATGTCACGTCATTTTCAGATGCTTCATTCAAGAGATGTTTCCACTATAGAATGCAGAGCAAGGGCAAAAATACAAGTGATAGAGCGAGTGAGTGAGAAGGAGTGTTGTGGAAGGAGAGAATGAAACAAAGACAGAGTGAGTGAATGGCAGGGAGGCATAGAAGAGAAGTCTAGTAGTGCAGGAGACCTGCTTTTCCCTGCTCTTGACCTCCCACCCATCCCCAAACAACCACAAACATACCTTCTGTGCAAAGTTGGTATGCAGATTTTCACGCCTCAGCAAGTGAGGGTGAGTCCCAGGCCAGGGGCTAAAGAGCAAAAGAGTGCCTGTGCTCAGACTTTCCCTGCTAGGGATAGTTTATCTGGAACAAGGCCTACTCTCTTGTATCCAGCAAGGATCTAGAAATCCTGCATGAATCTGCAAGGCACATTGGCAGCATAAATTTGCATAAACTGCCCCACCTATTGCCTTCCTACTTCCTGTGCTGTAGTTGTTTGTGTAGAGAGAGAGGTCGCAGGCAAGGAAATGTTGTGAGTCGGATACAGGACCCTAAATAGCTGGTGAGAGGTATGTGGTGTTCTAAAAGCATGAAAACTGTATACCTGTGAAATAAAGTGCTTTCGTATGTGTTCTTCTGTGTTTATTGTCCTGTGCATAAAGTTGCACCTTGTGTTTGAAGGTTTAAATTATTTCAGGCTTGCATGGAGGTAGACGTTTCTGAGTAACTTTTATTCATTTCTTAAAAGCCTATACTGTCAGGATGGCCGAGAGGTCTAAGGCGCTGTGTTTAGACCACAGTCTCCTTTGGAGGCGTGGGTTCGAATCCCACTTCTGACATGCCTTTTGGAGATTTAATCTCCTTTATCAGGTTAACATCTGATGGAAGTTGCATCTGTTGGTCTTTACTTCGCACGTTATTCCGTTCTCCTCTTGTCAAGAGAGATGGGGTTTCTCATATATTTAGGTTCTATAACATCTTGCTGACAAAGCGCAATCCTTACCAAATGAGCATAGGACCCATGTAAGAGGTCATCTGGAAGAGTCATGCTCTTGTATGCACTGGCCAGACGGGCCCTGCAAATTTGGAAGAATGCCATGCATCTGGTAGACAACTGGACTCCAGCACACTTACAGCAATTTCCTTAGGGCTTTGATCAGGGGCTGCTTAAATTTGCATACTCCACCCTATGTTGTGACTTTGAGATCCCTTGTTGAAATTGCTTTAGCCAGCCAAGAGGTGGCTATTGTCTCAATTTCAAAGCAGCTTTGAGCCGTTCAAGTGGCTGGTGAATAGCACTTTCTCTTTGTTCGCCTCAAAGTTCTAAAGAGTTCTCCATAGGTCCTGCTCTGTACAGATTGTTCAAAGATCTGTTGGAAGTGCATATAATAGGATAAATAAATTGAGGGCATTCCTTTTCAGTACCTCACCTGCATGGCTGTCTGGCCTCTGGAAGATGCTGGGAAAGCAAGTCAGGATGGCCGAGTGGTCTAAGGCGCTGCGTTCAGGTCGCAGTCTCCTCTGGAGGTGTGGCTTCAAATCCCACTTCTGACAGTCCTGTGTTTACTCTACTTTTTTTCTTGAGAAATATGATCATTTCCCTCGCAGTGGCTTATAGGATTGTCTTCTTGGAAGAATGCAGTGAGTTTTTTTCTTGCTCTAGCCACTATTGGCCTAAGCTCTGTGCATTTTTTGGTTCCTAATATCTTTCTCACCCTTTAGATGAAAAAGCAGCATGGGGTCAGGATGGCCGAGTGGTCTAAGGCGCTGCATTAAGGCCGCAGTCTCTCCTGGAGGCGTGGGTTCGAATCCCACTTCTGACAAAACTTGAATTCCATTTTCTCTCTCAGTTCCTTTAGAATCTCAGCTAAAAATTGGCAATGTAAATAATATCTGAATAAGTACCAAACTTCAGTTTCAACTGCAAATGCATTTGCCCTATTCTATCTTTAACGTTAATGTAATATTCTTCTAGCACTCGTGGTGTTTTATATTTGTTTTGTGGGGTACTTTAAAAATCTTTTTTATGAAAGAAATGGGTTACATTAAGTCTTGTGATGTTTTAGGTTTCCAATAAGGAGGTTTTAAATTTTATGTCACGTCATTTTCAGATGCTTCATTCAAGAGATGTTTCCACTATAGAATGCAGAGCAAGGGCAAAAATACAAGTGATAGAGCGAGTGAGTGAGAAGGAGTGTTGTGGAAGGAGAGAATGAAACAATGACAGAGTGAGTGAATGGCAGGGAGGCATAGAAGAGGAGTCTAGTAGTGAAGGAGACCTGCTTTTCCCTGCTCTTGACCTCCCACCCATCCCCAAACAACCACAAACATACCTTCTGTGCAAAGTTGGTATGCAGAATTTCACGCCTCAGCAAGTGAGGGTGAGTCCCAGGCCAGGGGCTAAAGAGCAAAAGAGTGCCTGTGCTCAGACTTTCCCTGCTAGGGATAGTTTATCTGGAACAAGGCCTACTCTCTTGTATCCAGCAAGGATCTAGAAATCCTGCATGAATCTGCAAGGCACATTGGCAGCATAAATTTGCATAAACTGCCCCACCTATTGCCTTCCTACTTCCTGTGCTGTAGTTGTTTGTGTAGAGAGAGAGGTCGCAGGCAAGGAAATGTTGTGAGTCGGATACAGGACCCTAAATAGCTGGTGAGAGGTATGTGGTGTTCTAAAAGCATGAAAACTGTATACCTGTGAAATAAAGTGCTTTCGTATGTGTTCTTCTGTGTTTATTGTCCTGTGCATAAAGTTGCACCTTGTGTTTGAAGGTTTAAATTATTTCAGGCTTGCATTGAGGTAGACGTTTCTGAGTAACTTTTATTCATTTCTTAAAAGCATATACTGTCAGGATGGCCGAGAGGTCTAAGGCGCTGTGTTTAGGCCACAGTCTCCTTTGGAGGCGTGGGTTCGAATCCCACTTCTGACATGCCTTTTGGAGATTTAATCTCCTTTATCAGGTTAACATCTGATGGAAGTTGCATCTGTTGGTCTTCACTTGGCACGTTATTCCGTTCTCCTCTTGTCAAGAGAGATTGGGTTTCTCATATATTTAGGTTCTATAACGTCTTGCTGACAAAGCGCAATCCTTACCAAATGAGCATAGGACCCATGTAAGAGGTCATCTGGAAAAGTCATGCTCTTGTATGCCCTGGCCAGACGGGCCCAGCAAATTTGGAAGAATGCCATTCATCTGGTAGACAACTGGACTCCAGCACACTTACAGCAATTTCCTTAGGGCTTTGATCAGGGGCTGCTTAAATTGGCATACTCCACCCTATGTTGTGACTTTGAGATCCCTTGTTGAAATTGCTTTAGCCAGCCAAGAGGTGGCTATTGTCTCAATTTCAAAGCAGCTTTGAGCCGTTCAAGTGGCTGGTGAATAGCACTTTCTCTTTGTTCGCCTCAAAGTTCTAAAGAGTTCTCCATAGGTCCTGCTCTGTACAGATTGTTCAAAGATCTGTTGGAAGTGCATATAATAGGATAAATAAATTGAGGGCATTCCTTTTCAGTACCTCACCTGCATGGCTGTCTGGCCTCTGGAAGATGCTGTGAAAGCAAGTCAGGATGGCCGAGTGGTCTAAGGCGCTGCGTTCAGGTCGCAGTCTCCTCTGGAGGCGTGGGTTCAAATCCCACTTCTGACAGTCCTCTGTTTACTCTAATTTTTTTCTTGAGAAATATGATCATTTCCCTCGCAGTGGCTTATAGGATTGTCTTCTTGGAAGAGTGCAGTGAGTTTTTTTCTTGCTCTAGCCACTATTGGCCTAAGCTCTGTGCATTTTTTGGTTCCTAATATCTTTCTCACCCTTTAGATGAAAAAGAAGCATGGGGTCAGGATGGCCGAGTGGTCTAAGGCGTTGCGTTAAGGCCGCAGTCTCTCCTGGAGGCGTGGGTTCGAATCCCACTTCTGACAAAACTTGAATTCCATTTTCTCTTTCAGTTCCTTTAGAATCTCAGCTAAAAATTGGCAATGTAAATAATATCTGAATAAGTACCAAACTTCTGTTTCAACTGCAAATGCATTTGCCCTATTCTATCTTTAACGTTAATGTAATATTCTTCTAGCACTCGTGGTGTTTTATATTTGTTTTGTGGGGTACTTTAAAAATCTTTTTTATGAAAGAAATGGGTTACATTAAGTCTTGTGATGTTTTAGGTTTCCAATAAGGAGGTTTTAAATTTTATGTCACGTCATTTTCAGATGCTTCATTCAAGAGATGTTTCCACTATAGAATGCAGAGCAAGGGCAAAAATACAAGTGATAGAGCGAGTGAGTGAGAAGGAGTGTTGTGGAAGGAGAGAATGAAACAAAGACAGAGTGAGTGAACGGCAGGGAGGCATAGAAGAGTAGTCTAGTAGTGAAGGAGACCTGCTTTTCCCTGCTCTTGACCTCCCACCCATCCCCAAACAACCACAAACATACCTTCTGTGCAAAGTTGGTATGCAGAATTTCACGCCTCAGCAAGTGAGGGTGAGTCCCAGGCCAGGGTCTAAAGAGCAAAAGAGTGCCTGTGCTCAGACTTTCCCTGCTAGGGATAGTTTATCTGGAACAAGGCCTACTCTCTTGTATCCAGCAAGGATCTAGAAATCCTGCATGAATCTGCTAGGCACATTGGCAGCATAAATTTGCATAAACTGCCCCACCTATTGCCTTCCTACTTCCTGTGCTGTAGTTGTTTGTGTAGAGAGAGAGGTCGCAGGCAAGGAAATGTTGTGAGTCGGATACAGGACCCTAAATAGCTGGTGAGAGGTATGTGGTGTTCTAAAAGCATGAAAACTGTATACCTGTGAAATAAAGTGCTTTCGTATGTGTTCTTCTGTGTTTATTGTCCTGTGCATAAAGTTGCACCTTGTGTTTGAAGGTTTAAATTATTTCAGGCTTGCATGGAGGTAGACGTTTCTGAGTAACTTTTATTCATTTCTTAAAAGCCTATACTGTCAGGATGGCCGAGAGGTCTAAGGCGCTGTGTTTAGGCCACAGTCTCCTTTGGAGGCGTGGGTTCGAATCCCACTTCTGACATGCCTTTTGGAGATTTAATCTCCTTTATCAGGTTAACATCTGATGGAAGTTGCATCTGTTGGTCTTCACTTGGCACGTTATTCCGTTCTCCTCTTGTCAAGAGAGATGGGGTTTCTCATATATATAGGTTCTATAACGTCTTGCTGACAAAGCGCAATCCTTACCAAATGAGCATAGGACCCATGTAAGAGGTCATCTGGAAGAGTCATGCTCTTGTATGCCCTGGCCAGACGGGCCCTGCAAATTTGGAAGAATGCCATGCATCTGGTAGGCAACTGGACTCCAGCACACTTACAGCAATTTCCTTAGGGCTTTGATCAGGGGCTGCTTAAATTTGCATACTCCACCCTATGTTGTGACTTTGAGATCCCTTGTTGAAATTGCTTTAGCCCGCCAAGAGGTGGCTATTGTCTCAATTTCAAAGCAGCTTTGAGCCGTTCAAGTGGCTGGTGAATAGCACTTTCTCTTTGTTCACCTCAAAGTTCTAAAGAGTTCTCCATAGGTCCTGCTCTGTACAGATTGTTCAAAGATCTGTTGGAAGTGCATATGCTAGGATAAATAAATTGAGGTCATTCCTTTTCAGTACCTCACCTGCATGGCTGTCTGGCCTCTGGAAGATGCTGGGAAAGCAAGTCAGGATGGCCGAGTGGTCTAAGGCGCTGCGTTCAGGTCGCAGTCTCCTCTGGAGGCGTGGGTTCAAATCCCACTTCTGACAGTCCTGTGTTTACTCTAATTATTTTCTTGAGAAATATGATCATTTCCCTCGCAGTGGCTTATAGGATTGTCTTCTTGGAAGAGTGCAGTGAGTTTTTTTCTTGCTCTAGCCACTATTGGCCTAAGCTCTGTGCATTTTTTGGTTCCTAATATCTTTCTCACCCTTTAGATGAAAAAGCAGCATGGGGTGAGGCTGGCCGAGTGGTCTAAGGCGCTGCGTTAAGGCCGCAGTCTCTCCTGGAGGCGTTGGTTCAAATCCCACTTCTGACAAAACTTGAATTCCATTTTCTTTCTCAGTTCCTTTAGAATCTCAGCCAAAAATTGGCAATGTAAATAATATCTGAATAAGTACCAAACTTCAGTTTCAACTGCAAATGCATTTGCCCTATTCTATCTTTAACGTTAATGTAATATTCTTCTAGCACTCGTGGTGTTTTATATTTCTTTTGTGGGGTACTTTAAAAATCTTTTTTATGAAAGAAATGGGTTACATTAAGTCTTGTGATGTTTTAGGTTTCCAATAAGGAGGTTTTAAATTTTATGTCACATCATTTTCAGATGCTTCATTCAAGAGATGTTTCCACTATAGAATGCAGAGCAAGGGCAAAAATACAAGTGATAGAGCGAGTGAGTGAGAAGGAGTGTTGTGGAAGGACAGATTGAAACAAAGACAGAGTGAGTGAACGGCAGGGAGGCATAGAAGAGTAGTCTAGTAGTGAAGGAGACCTGCTTTTCCCTGCTCTTGACCTCCCACCCATCCCCAAACAACCACAAACATACCTTCTGTGCAAAGTTGGTATGCAGAATTTCACGCCTCAGCAAGTGAGGGTGAGTCCCAGGCCAGGGGCTAAAGAGCAAAAGAGTGCCTGTGCTCAGACTTTCCCTGCTAGGGATAGTTTATCTGGAACAAGGCCTACTCTCTTGTATCCAGCAAGGATCTAGAAATCCTGCATGAATCTGCAAGGCACATTGGCAGCATAAATTTGCATAAACTGCCCCACCTATTGCCTTCCTACTTCCTGTGCTGTAGTTGATTGTGTAGAGAGAGAGGTCGCAGGCAAGGAAATGTTGTGAGTCGGATACAGGACCCTAAATAGCTGGTGAGAGGTATGTGGTGTTCTAAAAGCATGAAAACTGTATACCTGTGAAATAAAGTGCTTTCGTATGTGTTCTTCTGTGTTTATTGTCCTGTGCATAAAGTTGCACCTTGTGTTTGAAGGTTTAAATTATTTCAGGCTTGCATGGAGGTAGACGTTTCTGAGTAACTTTTATTCATTTCTTAAAAGCCTATACTGTCAGGATGGCCGAGAGGTCTAAGGCGCTGTGTTTAGGCCACAGTCTCCTTTGGAGGCGTGGGTTCGAATCCCACTTCTGACATGCCTTTTGGAGATTTAATCTCCTTTATCAGGTTAACATCTGATGGAAGTTGCATCTGTTGGTCTTCACTTGGCACGTTATTCCGTTCTCCTCTTGTCAAGAGAGATGGGGTTTCTCATATATTTAGGTTCTATAACGTCTTGCTGACAAAGCGCAATCCTTACCAAATGAGCATAGGACCCATGTAAGAGGTCATCTGGAAGAGTCATGCTCTTGTATGCCCTGGCCAGACGGGCCCTGCAAATTTGGAAGAATGCCATGCATCTGGTAGACAACTGGACTCCAGCACACTTACAGCAATTTCCTTAGGGCTTTGATCAGGGGCTGCTTAAATTTGCATACTCCACCCTATGTTGTGACTTTGAGATCCCTTGTTGAAATTGCTTTAGCCAGCCAAGAGGTGGCTATTGTCTCAATTTCAAAGCAGCTTTGAGCCGTTCAAGTGGCTGGTGAATAGCACTTTCTCTTTGTTCGCCTCAAAGTTCTAAAGAGTTCTCCATAGGTCCTGCTCTGTACAGATTGTTCAAAGATCTGTTGGAAGTGCATATAATAGGATAAATAAATTGAGGGCATTCCTTTTCAGTACCTCACCTGCATGGCTGTCTGGCCTCTGGAAGATGCTGGGAAAGCAAGTCAGGATGGCCGAGTGGTCTAAGGCGCTGCGTTCAGGTCGCAGTCTCCTCTGGAGGTGTGGGTTCAAATCCCACTTCTGACAGTCCTGTGTATACTCTAAATTTTTTCTTGAGAAATATGATCATTTCCCTCGCAGTGGCTTATAGGATTGTCTTCTTGGAAGAGTGCAGTGAGTTTTTTTCTTGCTCTAGCCACTATTGGCCTAAGCTCTGTGCATTTTTTGGTTCCTAATATCTTTCTCACCCTTTAGATGAAAAAGAACCATGGGGTCAGGATGGCCGAGTGGTCTAAGGCGCTGCGTTAAGGCCGCAGTCTCTCCTGGAGGCGTGGGTTCAAATCCCACTTCTGACAAAACTTGAATTCCATTTTCTCTCTCAGTTCCTTTAGAATCTCAGCTAAAAATTGGCAATGTAAATAATATCTGAATAAGTACCAAACTTCAGTTTCAACTGCAAATGCATTTGCCCTATTCTATCTTTAACGTTAATGTAATATTCTTCTAGCACTCGTGGTGTTTTATATTTGTTTTGTGGGGTACTTTAAAAATCTTTTTTATGAAAGAAATGGGTTACATTAAGTCTTGTGATGTTTTAGGTTTACAATAAGGAGGTTTTAAATTTTATGTCACGTCATTTTCAGATGCTTCATTCAAGAGATGTTTCCACTATAGAATGCAGAGCAAGGGCAAAAATACAAGTGATAGAGCAAGTGAGTGAGAAGGAGTGTTGTGGAAGGAGAGAATGAAACAAAGACAGAGTGAGTGAATAGCAGGGAGGCATAGAAGAGGAGTCTAGTAGTGCAGGAGACCTGCTTTTCCCTGCTCTTGACCTCCCACCCATCCCCAAACAACCACAAACATACCTTCTGTGCAAAGTTGGTATGCAGATTTTCACGCCTCAGCAAGTGAGGGTGAGTCCCAGGCCAGGGGCTAAAGAGCAAAAGAGTGCCTGTGCTCAGACTTTCCCTGCTAGGGATAGTTTATCTGGAACAAGGCCTACTCTCTTGTATCCAGCAAGGATCTAGAAATCCTGCATGAATCTGCAAGGCACATTGGCAGCATAAATTTGCATAAACTGCCCCACCTATTGCCTTCCTACTTCCTGTGCTGTAGTTGTTTGTGTAGAGAGAGAGGTCGCAGGCAAGGAAATGTTGTGAGTCGGATACAGGACCCTAAATAGCTGGTGAGAGGTATGTGGTGTTCTAAAAGCATGAAAACTGTATACCTGTGAAATAAAGTGCTTTCGTATGTGTTCTTCTGTGTTTATTGTCCTGTGCATAAAGTTGCACCTTGTGTTTGAAGGTTTAAATTATTTCAGGCTTGCATGGAGGTAGACGTTTCTGAGTAACTTTTATTCATTTCTTAAAAGCCTATACTGTCAGGATGGCCGAGAGGTCTAAGGCGCTGTGTTTAGACCACAGTCTCCTTTGGAGGCGTGGGTTCGAATCCCACTTCTGACATGCCTTTTGGAGATTTAATCTCCTTTATCAGGTTAACATCTGATGGAAGTTGCATCTGTTGGTCTTCACTTGGCACGTTATTGCGTTCTCCTCTTGTCAAGAGAGATGGGGTTTCTCATATATTTAGGTTCTATAACGTCTTGCTGACAAAGCGCAATCCTTACCAAATGAGCATAGGACCCATGTAAGAGGTCATCTGGAATAGTCATGCTCTTGTATGCACTGGCCAGACGGGCCCTGCAAATTTGGAAGAATGCCATGCATCTGGTAGACAACTGGACTCCAGCACACTTACAGCAATTTCCTTAGGGCTTTGATCAGGGGCTGCTTAAAATTGCATACTCCACCCTATGTTGTGACTTTGAGATCCCTTGTTGAAATTGCTTTAGCCAGCCAAGAGGTGGCTATTGTCTCAATTTCAAAGCAGCTTTGAGCCGTTCAAGTGGCTGGTGAATAGCACTTTCTCTTTGTTCGCCTCAAAGTTCTAAAGAGTTCTCCATAGGTCCTGCTCTGTACAGATTGTTCAAAGATCTGTTGGAAGTGCATATAATAGGATAAATAAATTGAGGGCATTCCTTTTCAGTACCTCACCTGCATGGCTGTCTGGCCTCTGGAAGATGCTGGGAAAGAAAGTCAGGATGGCCGAGTGGTCTAAGGCGCTGCGTTCAGGTCGCAGTCTCCTCTGGAGGCGTGGGTTCAAATCCCACTTCTGACAGTCCTGTGTTTACTCTAATTATTTTCTTGAGAAATATGATCATTTCCCTCGCAGTGGCTTATAGGATTGTCTTCTTGGAAGAGTGCAGTGAGTTTTTTTCTTGCTCTAGCCACTATTGGCCTCAGCTCTGTGCATTTTTTGGTTCCTAATATCTTTCTCACCCTTTAGATGAAAAAGCAGCATGGGTCAGGATGGCCGAGTGGTCTAAGGCGCTGCGTTAAGGCCGCAGTCTCTCCTGGAGGCGTGGGTTCGAATCCCACTTCTGACAAAACTTGAATTCCATTTTCTCTCTCAGTTCCTTTAGAATCTCAGCTAAAAATTGGCAATGTAAATAATATCTGAATAAGTACCAAACTTCAGTTTCAACTGCAAATGCATTTGCCCTATTCTATCTTTAACGTTAATGTAATATTCTTCTAGCACTCGTGGTGTTTTATATTTCTTTTGTGGGGTACTTTAAAAATCTTTTTTATGAAAGAAATGGGTTACATTAAGTCTTGTGATGTTTTAGGTTTCCAATAAGGAGGTTTTAAATTTTATGTCACGTCATTTTCAGATGCTTCATTCAAGAGATGTTTCCACTATAGAATGCAGAGCAAGGGCAAAAATACAAGTGATAGAGCGAGTGAGTGAGAAGGAGTGTTGTGGAAGGAGAGAATGAAACAAAGACAGAGTGAGTGAATGGCAGGGAGGCATAGAAGAGGAGTCTAGTAGTGAAGGAGACCTGCTTTTCCCTGCTCTTGACCTCCCACCCATCCCCAAACAACCACAAACATACCTTCTGTGCAAAGTTGGTATGCAGAATTTCACGCCTCAGCAAGTGAGGGTGAGTCCCAGGCCAGGGGCTAAAGAGCAAAAGAGTGCCTGTGCTCAGACTTTCCCTGCTAGGGATAGTTTATCTGGAACAAGGCCTACTCTCTTGTATCCAGCAAGGATCTAGAAATCCTGCATGAATCTGCAAGGCACATTGGCAGCATAAATTTGCATAAACTGCCCCACCTATTGCCTTCCTACTTCCTGTGCTGTAGTTGTTTGTGTAGAGAGAGAGGTCGCAGGCAAGGAAATGTTGTGAGTCGGATACAGGACCCTAAATAGCTGGTGAGAGGTATGTGGTGTTCTAAAAGCATGAAAACTGTATACCTGTGAAATAAAGTGCTTTCGTATGTGTTCTTCTGTGTTTATTGTCCTGTGCATAAAGTTGCACCTTGTGTTTGAAGGTTTAAATTATTTCAGGCTTGCATTGAGGTAGACGTTTCTGAGTAACTTTTATTCATTTCTTAAAAGCATATACTGTCAGGATGGCCGAGAGGTCTAAGGCGCTGTGTTTAGGCCACAGTCTCCTTTGGAGGCGTGGGTTCGAATCCCACTTCTGACATGCCTTTTGGAGATTTAATCTCCTTTATCAGGTTAACATCTGATGGAAGTTGCATCTGTTGGTCTTCACTTGGCACGTTATTCCGTTCTCCTCTTGTCAAGAGAGATGGGGTTTCTCATATATTTAGGTTCTATAACGTCTTGCTGACAAAGCGCAATCCTTACCAAATGAGCATAGGACCCATGTAAGAGGTCATCTGGAAGAGTCATGCTCTTGTATGCCCTGGCCAGACGGGCCCAGCAAATTTGGAAGAATGCCATTCATCTGGTAGACAACTGGACTCCAGCACACTTACAGCAATTTCCTCAGGGCTTTGATCAGGGGCTGCTTAAATTTGCATACTCCACCCTATGTTGTGACTTTGAGATCCCTTGTTGAAATTGCTTTAGCCAGCCAAGAGGTGGCTATTGTCTCAATTTCAAAGCAGCTTTGAGCCGTTCAAGTGGCTGGTGAATAGCACTTTCTCTTTGTTCGCCTCAAAGTTCTAAAGAGTTCTCCATAGGTCCTGCTCTGTACAGATTGTTCAAAGATCTGTTGGAAGTGCATATAGTAGGATAAATAAATTGAGGGCATTCCTTTTCAGTACCTCACCTGCATTGCTGTCTGGCCTCTGGAAGATGCTGGGAAAGCAAGTCAGGATGGCCGAGTGGTCTAAGGCGCTGCGTTCAGGTCGCGGTCTCCTCTGGAGGCGTGGGTTCAAATCCCACTTCTGACAGTCCTCTGTTTACTCTAATTTTTTTCTTGAGAAATATGATCATTTCCCTCGCAGTGGCTTATAGGATTGTCTTCTTGGAAGAGTGCAGTGAGTTTTTTTCTTGCTCTAGCCACTATTGGCCTAAGCTCTGTGCATTTTTTGGTTCCTAATATCTTTCTCACCCTTTAGATGAAAATGCAGCATGGGGTCAGGATGGCCGAGTGGTCTAAGGCGCTGCGTTAAGGCCGCAGTCTCTCCTGGAGGCGTGGGTTCGAAACCCACTTCTGACAAAACTTGAATTCCATTTTCTCTCTCAGTTCCTTTAGAATCTCAGCTAAAAATTGGCAATGTAAATAATATCTGAATAAGTACCAAACTTCAGTTTCAACTGCAAATGCATTTGCCCTATTCTATCTTTAACGTTAATGTAATATTCTTCTAGCACTCGTGGTGTTTTATATTTGTTTTGTGGGGTACTTTAAAAATCTTTTTTATGAAAGAAATGGGTTACATTAAGTCTTGTGATGTTTTAGGTTTCCAATAAGGAGGTTTTAAATTTTATGTCACGTCATTTTCAGATGCTTCATTCAAGAGATGTTTCCACTATAGAATGCAGAGCAAGGGCAAAAATACAAGTGATAGAGCGAGTGAGTGAGAAGGAGTGTTGTGGAAGGAGAGAATGAAACAAAGACAGAGTGAGTGAACGGCAGGGAGGCATAGAAGAGTAGTCTAGTAGTGAAGGAGACCTGCTTTTCCCTGCTCTTGACCTCCCACCCATCCCCAAACAACCACAAACATACCTTCTGTGCAAAGTTGGTATGCAGAATTTCACGCCTCAGCAAGTGAGGGTGAGTCCCAGGCCAGGGGCTAAAGAGCAAAAGAGTGCCTGTGCTCAGACTTTCCCTGCTAGGGATAGTTTATCTGGAACAAGGCCTACTCTCTTGTATCCAGCAAGGATCTAGAAATCCTGCATGAATCTGCAAGGCACATTGGCAGCATAAATTTGCATAAACTGCCCCACCTATTGCCTTCCTACTTCCTGTGCTGTAGTTGTTTGTGTAGAGAGAGAGGTCGCAGGCAAGGAAATGTTGTGAGTCGGATACAGGACCCTAAATAGCTGGTGAGAGGTATGTGGTGTTCTAAAAGCATGAAAACTGTATACCTGTGAAATAAAGTGCTTTCGTATGTGTTCTTCTGTGTTTATTGTCCTGTGCATAAAGTTGCACCTTGTGTTTGAAGGTTTAAATTATTTCAGGCTTGCATGGAGGTAGACGTTTCTGAGTAACTTTTATTCATTTCTTAAAAGCCTATACTGTCAGGATGGCCGAGAGGTCTAAGGTGCTGTGTTTAGGCCACAGTCTCCTTTGGAGGCGTGGGTTCGAATTCCACTTCTGACATTCCTTTTGGAGATTTAATCTCCTTTATCAGGTTAACATCTGATGGAAGTTGCATCTGTTGGTCTTCACCTGGCACGTTATTCCGTTCTCCTCTTGTCAAGAGAGATGGGGTTTCTCATATATTTAGGTTCTATAACGTCTTGCTGACAAAGCGCAATCCTTACCAAATGAGCATAGGACCCATGTAAGAGGTCATCTGGAAGAGTCATGCTCTTGTATGCCCTGGCCAGACGGGCCCTGCAAATTTGGAAGAATGCCATGCATCTGGTAGACAACTGGACTCCAGCACACTTACAGCAATTTCCTTAGGGCTTTGATCAGGGGCTGCTTAAATTTGCATACTCCACCCTATGTTGTGACTTTGAGATCCCTTGTTGTAATTGCTTTAGCCAGCCAAGAGGTGGCTATTGTCTCAATTTCAAAGCAGCTTTGAGCCGTTCAAGTGGCTGGTGAATAGCACTTTCTCTTTGTTCGCCTCAAAGTTCTAAAGAGTTCTCCATAGGTCCTGCTCTGTACAGATTGTTCAAAGATCTGTTTGAAGTGCATATAATAGGATAAATAAATTGAGGGCATTCCTTTTCAGTACCTCACCTGCATGGCTGTCTGGCCTCTGGAAGATGCTGGGAAAGCAAGTCAGGATGGCCGAGTGGTCTAAGGCGCTGCGTTCAGGTCGCAGTCTCCTCTGGAGGCGTGGGTTCAAATCCCACTTCTGACAGTCCTGTGTTTACTCTAATTATTTTCTTGAGAAATATGATCATTTCCCTCGCAGTGGCTTATAGGATTGTCTTCTTGGAAGAGTGCAGTGAGTTTTTTTCTTGCTCTAGCCACTATTGGCCTCAGCTCTGTGCATTTTTTGGTTCCTAATATCTTTCTCACCCTTTAGATGAAAAAGCAGCATGGGGTCAGGATGGCCGAGTGGTCTAAGGCGCTGCGTTAAGGCCGCAGTCTCTCCTGGAGGCGTGGGTTCGAATCCCACTTCTGACAAAACTTGAATTCCATTTTCTCTCTCAGTTCCTTTAGAATCTCAGCTAAAAATTGGCAATGTAAATAATATCTGAATAAGTACCAAACTTCAGTTTCAACTGCAAATGCATTTGCCCTATTCTATCTTTAACGTTAATGTAATATTCTTCTAGCACTCGTGGTGTTTTATATTTGTTTTGTGGGGTACTTTAAAAATCTTTTTTATGAAAGAAATGGGTTACATTAAGTCTTGTGATGTTTTAGGTTTCCAATAAGGAGGTTTTAAATTTTATGTCACGTCATTTTCAGATGCTTCATTCAAGAGATGTTTCCACTATAGAATGCAGAGCAAGGGCAAAAATACAAGTGATAGAGCGAGTGAGTGAGAAGGAGTGTTGTGGAAGGAGAGAATGAAACAAAGACAGAGTGAGTGAACGGCAGGGAGGCATAGAAGAGTAGTCTAGTAGTGAAGGAGACCTGCTTTTCCCTGCTCTTGACCTCCCACCCATCCCCAAACAACCACAAACATACCTTCTGTGCAAAGTTGGTATGCAGAATTTCATGCCTCAGCAAGTGAGGGTGAGTCCCAGGCCAGGGGCTAAAGAGCAAAAGAGTGCCTGTGCTCAGACTTTCCCTGCTAGGGATAGTTTATCTGGAACAAGGCCTACTCTCTTGTATCCAGCAAGGATCTAGAAATCCTGCATGAATCTGCAAGGCACATTGGCAGCATAAATTTGCATAAACTGCCCCACCTATTGCCTTCCTACTTCCTGTGCTGTAGTTGTTTGTGTAGAGAGAGAGGTCCCAGGCAAGGAAATGTTGTGAGTCGGATACAGGACCCTAAATAGCTGGTGAGAGGTATGTGGTGTTCTAAAAGCATGAAAACTGTATACCTGTGAAATAAAGTGCTTTCGTATGTGTTCTTCTGTGTTTATTGTCCTGTGCATAAAGTTGCACCTTGTGTTTGAAGGTTTAAATTATTTCAGGCTTGTATGGAGGTAGACGTTTCTGAGTAACTTTTATTCATTTCTTAAAAGCCTATACTGTCAGGATGGCCGAGAGGTCTAAGGCGCTGTGTTTAGGCCACAGTCTCCTTTGGAGGCGTGGGTTCGAATCCCACTTCTGACATGCCTTTTGGAGATTTAATCTCCTTTATCAGGTTAACATCTGATGGAAGTTGCATCTGTTGGTCTTCACTTCGCACGTTATTCCGTTCTCCTCTTGTCAAGAGAGATGGGGTTTCTCATATATTTAGGTTCTATAACGTCTTGCTGACAAAGCGCAATCCTTACCAAATGAGCATAGGACCCATGTAAGAGGTCATCTGGAATAGTCATGCTCTTGTATGCCCTGGCCAGACGGGCCCTGCAAATTTGGAAGAATGCCATGCATCTGGTAGACAACTGGACTCCAGCACACTTACAGCAATTTCCTTAGGGCTTTGATCAGGGGCTGCTAAAATTTAGATACTCCACCCTATGTTGTGACTTTGAGATCCCTTGTTGAACTTGCTTTAGCCAGCCAAGAGGTGGCTATTGTCTCAATTTCAAAGCAGCTTTGAGCCGTTCAAGTGGCTGGTGAATAGCACTTTCTCTTTGTTCGCCTCAAAGTTCTAAAGAGTTCTCCATATGTCCTGCTCTGTACAGATTGTTCAAAGATCTGTTGGAAGTGCATATAATAGGATAAATAAATTGAGGGCATTCCTTTTCAGTACCTCACCTGCATGGCTGTCTGGCCTCTGGAAGATGCTGGGAAAGCAAGTCAGGATGGCCGAGTGGTCTAAGGCGCTGCGTTCAGGTCGCAGTCTCCTCTGGAGGCGTGGGTTCAAATCCCACTTCTGACAGTCCTGTGTTTACTCTAATTTTTTTCTTGAGAAATATGATCATTTCCCTCGCAGTGGCTTATAGGATTGTCTTCTTGGAAGAGTGCAGTGAGTTTTTTTCTTGCTCTAGCCACTATTGCCCTCAGCTCTGTGCATTTTTTGGTTCCTAATATCTTTCTCACCCTTTAGATGAAAAAGCAGCATGGGGTCAGGATGGCCGAGTGGTCTAAGGCGCTGCGTTAAGGCCGCAGTCTCTCCTGGAGGCGTGGGTTCGAATCCCACTTCTGACAAAACTTGAATTCCATTTTCTCTCTCAGTTCCTTTAGAATCTCAGCTAAAAATTGGCAATGTAAATAATATCTGAATAAGTACCAAACTTCAGTTTCAACTGCAAATGCATTTGCCCTAGTCTATCTTTAACGTTAATGTAATATTCTTCTAGCACTCGTGGTGTTTTATATTTCTTTTGTGGGGTACTTTAAAAATCTTTTTTATGAAAGAAATGGGTTACATTAAGTCTTGTGATGTTTTAGGTTTCCAATAAGGAGGTTTTAAATTTTATGTCACGTCATTTTCAGATGCTTCATTCAAGAGCTGTTTCCACTATAGAATGCAGAGCAAGGGCAAAAATACAAGTGATAGAGTGAGTGAGTGAGAAGGAGTGTTGTGGAAGGAGAGAATGAAACAAAGACAGAGTGAGTGAATGGCAGGGTGGCATAGAAGAGGAGTCTAGTAGTGAAGGAGACCTGCTTTTCCCTGCTCTTGACCTCCCACCCATCCCCAAACAACCACAAACATACCTTCTGTGCAAAGTTGGTATGCAGATTTTCACGCCTCAGCAAGTGAGGGTGAGTCCCAGGCCAGGGGCTAAAGAGCAAAAGAGTGCCTGTGCTCAGACTTTCCCTGCTAGGGATAGTTTATCTGGAACAAGTCCTTCTCTCTTGTATCCAGCAAGGATCTAGAAATCCTGCATGAATCTGCAAGGCACATTGGCAGCATAAATTTGCATAAACTGCCCCACCTTTTGCCTTCCTACTTCCTGTGCTGTAGTTGTTTGTGTAGAGAGAGAGGTCGCAGGCAAGGAAATGTTGTGAGTCGGATACAGGACCCTAAATAGCTGGTGAGAGGTATGTGGTGTTCTAAAAGCATGAAAACTGTATACCTGTGAAATAAAGTGCTTTCGTACGTGTTCTTCTGTGTTTATTGTCCTGTGCATAAAGTTGCACCTTGTGTTTGAAGGTTTAAATTATTTCAGGCTTGCATGGAGGTAGACGTTTCTGAGTAACTTTTATTCATTTCTTAAAAGCCTATACTGTCAGGATGGCCGAGAGGTCTAAGGTGCTGTGTTTAGGCCACAGTCTCCTTTGGAGGCGTGGGTTCGAATCCCACTTCTGACATGCCTTTTGGAGATTTAATCTCCTTTATCAGGTTAACATCTGATGGAAGTTGCATCTGTTGGTCTTCACCTGGCACGTTATTCCGTTCTCCTCTTGTCAAGAGAGATGGGGTTTCTCATATATTTAGGTTCTATAACGTCTTGCTGACAAAGCGCAATCCTTACCAAATGAGCATAGGACCCATGTAAGAGGTCATCTGGAAGAGTCATGCTCTTGTATGCCCTGGCCAGACGGGCCCTGCAAATTTGGAAGAATGCCATGCATCTGGTAGACAACTGGACTCCAGCACACTTACAGCAATTTCCTTAGGGCTTTGATCAGGGGCTGCTTAAATTTGCATACTCCACCCTATGTTGTGACTTTGAGATCCCTTGTTGAAATTGCTTTAGCCAGCCAAGAGGTGGCTATTGTCTCAATTTCAAAGCAGCTTTGAGCCATTCAAGTGGCTGGTGAATAGCACTTTCTCTTTGTTCGCCTCAAAGTTCTAAAGAGTTCTCCATAGGTCCTGCTCTGTACAGATTGTTCAAAGATCTGTTGGAAGTGCATATAATAGGATAAATAAATTGAGGGCATTCCTTTTCAGTACCTTACCTGCATGGCTGTCTGGCCTCTGGAAGATGCTGGAAAAGCAAGTCAGGATGGCCGAGTGGTCTAAGGCGCTGCGTTCAGGTCGCAGTCTCCTCTGGAGGCGTGGGTTCAAATCCCACTTCTGACAGTCCTGTGTTTACTCTAATTTTTTTCTTGAGAAATATGATCATTTCCCTCGCAGTGGCTTATAGGATTGTCTTCTTGGAAGAGTGCAGTGAGTTTTTTTCTTGCCCTAGCCACTATTGGCCTAAGCTCTGTGCATTTTTTGATTCCTAATATCTTTCTCACCCTTTAGATGACAAAGCAGCATGGGGTCAGGATGGCCGAGTGGTCTAAGGTGCTGCGTTAAGGCTGCAGTCTCTCCTGGAGGCATGGGTTCGAATCCCACTTCTGACAAAACTTGAATTCCATTTTCTCTCTCAGTTCCTTTAGAATCTCAGCTAAAAATTGGCAATGTAAATAATATCTGAATAAGTACCAAACTTCAGTTTCAACTGCAAATGCATTTGCCCTATTCTATCTTTAACATTAATGTAATATTCTTCTAGCACTCGTGGTGTTTTATATTTGTTTTGTGGGGTACTTTAAAAATCTTTTTTATGAAAGAAATGGGTTACATTAAGTCTTGTGATGTTTTAGGTTTCCAATAAGGAGGTTTTAAATTTTATGTCACGTCATTTTCAGATGCTTCATTCAAGAGATGTTTCCACTATAGAATGCAGAGCAAGGGCAAAAATACAAGTGATAGAGCGAGTGAGTGAGAAGGAGTGTTGTGGAAGGAGAGAATGAAACAAAGACAGAGTGAGTGAACGGCAGGGAGGCATAGAAGAGGAGTCTAGTAGTGAAGGAGACCTGCTTTTCCCTGCTCTTGACCTCCCACCCATCCCCAAACAACCACAAACATACCTTCTGTGCAAAGTTGGTATGCAGAATTTCACGCCTCAGCAAGTGAGGGTGAGTCCCAGGCCAGGGGCTAAAGAGCAAAAGAGTGCCTGTGCTCAGACTTTCCCTGCTAGGGATAGTTTATCTGGAACAAGGCCTACTCTCTTGTATCCAGCAAGGATCTAGAAATCCTGCATGAATCTGCAAGGCACATTGGCAGCATAAATTTGCATAAACTGCCCCACCTATTGCCTTCCTACTTCCTGTGCTGTAGTTGTTTGTGTAGAGAGAGAGGTCGCAGGCAAGGAAATGTTGTGAGTCGGATACAGGACCCTAAATAGCTGGTGAGAGGTATGTGGTGTTCTAAAAGCATGAAAACTGTATACCTGTGAAATAAAGTGCTTTCGTATGTGTTCTTCTGTGTTTATTGTCCTGTGCATAAAGTTGCACCTTGTGTTTGAAGGTTTAAATTATTTCAGGCTTGCATTGAGGTAGACGTTTCTGAGTAACTTTTATTCATTTCTTAAAAGCATATACTGTCAGGATGGCCGAGAGGTCTAAGGCGCTGTGTTTAGGCCACAGTCTCCTTTGGAGGCGTGGGTTTGAATTCCACTTCTGACATTCCTTTTGGAGATTTAATCTCCTTTATCAGGTTAACATCTGATGGAAGTTGCATCTGTTGGTCTTCACCTGGCACGTTATTCCGTTCTCCTCTTGTCAAGAGAGATGGGGTTTCTCATATATTTAGGTTCTATAACGTCTTGCTGACAAAGCGCAATCCTTACCAAATGAGCATAGGACCCATGTAAGAGGTCATCTGGAAGAGTCATGCTCTTGTATGCCCTGGCCAGACGGGCCCTGAAAATTTGGAAGAATGCCATGCATCTGGTAGACAACTGGACTCCAGCACACTTACAGCAATTTCCTTAGGGCTTTGATCAGGGGCTGCTTAAATTTGCATACTCCACCCTATGTTGTGACTTTGAGATCCCTTGTTGAAATTGCTTTAGCCAGCCAAGAGGTGGCTATTGTCTCAATTTCAAAGCAGCTTTGAGCCGTTCAAGTGGCTGGTGAATAGCACTTTCTCTTTGTTCGCCTCAAAGTTCTAAAGAGTTCTCCATAGGTCCTGCTGTACAGATTGTTCAAAGATCTGTTGGAAGTGCATATAATAGGATAAATAAATTGAGGGCATTCCTTTTCAGTACCTCACCTGCATGGCTGTCTGGCCTCTGGAAGATGCTGGGAAAGCAAGTCAGGATGGCCGAGTGGTCTAAGGCGCTGCCTTCAGGTCGCAGTCTCCTCTGGAGGCGTGGGTTCAAATCCCACTTCTGACAGTCCTGTGTTTACTCTAATTTTTTTCTTG
Source organism: Triturus cristatus (assembly GCF_964204655.1). Classification (NCBI taxonomy): domain Eukaryota; kingdom Metazoa; phylum Chordata; class Amphibia; order Caudata; family Salamandridae; genus Triturus; species Triturus cristatus. Next base: position 101,152,858 of record NC_140589.1, on the reverse strand, counting down.
AGAAATATGATCATTTCCCTCGCAGTGGCTTATAGGATTGTCTTCTTGGAAGAGTGCAGTGAGTATTTTTCTTGCTCTAGCCACTATTGGCCTAAGCTCTGTGCATTTTTTGGTTCCTAATATCTTTCTCACCCTTTCGATGAAAAAGCAGCATGGGGTCAGGATGGCCGAGTGGTCTAAGGCGCTGCGTTAAGGCCGCAGTCTCTCCTGGAGGCGTGGGTTCAAATCCCACTTCTGACAAAACTTGAATTCCATTTTCTCTCTCAGTTCCTTTAGAATCTCAGCTAAAAATTGGCAATGTAAATAATATCTGAATAAGTACCAAATTTCAGTTTCAACTGCAAATGCATATGCCCTATTCTATCTTTAACGTTAATGTAATATTCTTCTAGCACTCGTGGTGTTTTATATTTGTTTTGTGGGGTACTTTAAAAATCTTTTTTATGAAAGAAATGGGTTACATTAAGTCTTGTGATGTTTTAGGTTTCCAATAAGGAGGTTTTAAATTTTATGTCACGTCATTTTCAGATGCTTCATTCAAGAGATGTTTCCACTATAGAATGCAGAGCAAGGGCAAAAATACAAGTGATAGAGTGAGTGAGTGAGAAGGAGTGTTGTGGAAGGAGAGAATGAAACAAAGGCAGAGTGAGTGAACGGCAGGGAGGCATAGAAGAGGAGTCTAGTAGTGAAGGAGACCTGCTTTTCCCTGCTCTTGACCTCCCACCCATCCCCAAACATACCTTCTGTGCAAAGTTGGTATGCAGAATTTCACGCCTCAGCAAGTGAGGGTGAGTCCCAGGCCAGGGGCTAAAGAGCAAAAGAGTGCCTGTGCTCAGACTTTCCCTGCTAGGGATAGTTTATCTAGAACAAGGCCTACTCTCTTGTATCCAGCAAGGATCTAGAAATCCTGCATGAATCTGCAAGGCACATTGGCAGCATAAATTTGCATAAACTGCCCCACCTATTGCCTTCCTACTTCCTGTGCTGTAGTTGTTTGTGTAGAGAGAGAGGTCGCAGGCAAGGAAATGTTGTGAGTCGGATACAGAACCCTAAATAGCTGGTGAGAGGTATGTGGTGTTCTAAAAGCATGAAAACTGTATACCTGTGAAATAAAGTGCTTTCGTATGTGTTCTTCTGTGTTTATTGTCCTGTGCATAAAGTTGCACCTTGTGTTTGAAGGTTTAAATTATTTCAGGCTTGCATGGAGGTAGACGTTTCTGAGTAACTTTTATTCATTTCTTAAAAGCCTATACTGTCAGGATGGCCGAGAGGTCTAAGGCGCTGTGTTTAGGCCACAGTCTCCTTTGGAGGCGTGGGTTCGAATCCCACTTCTGACATGCCTTTTGGAGATTTAATCTCCTTTATCAGGTTAACATCTGATGGAAGTTGCATCTGTTGGTCTTCACTTGGCACGTTATTCCGTTCTCCTCTTGTCAAGAGAGATGGGGTTTCTCATATATTTAGGTTCTATAACGTCTTGCTGACAAAGCGCAATCCTTACCAAATGAGCATAGGACCCATGTAAGAGGTCATCTGGAAGAGTCATGCTCTTGTATGCCCTGGCCAGACGGGCCCAGCAAATTTGGAAGAATGCCATTCATCTGGTAGACAACTGGACTCCAGCACACTTACAGCAATTTCCTCAGGGCTTTGATCAGGGGCTGCTTAAATTTGCATACTCCACCCTATGTTGTGACTTTGAGATCCCTTGTTGAAATTGCTTTAGCCAGCCAAGAGGTGGCTATTGTCTCAATTTCAAAGCAGCTTTGAGCCGTTCAAGTGGCTGGTGAATAGCACTTTCTCTTTGTTCGCCTCAAAGTTCTAAAGAGTTCTCCATAGGTCCTGCTCTGTACAGATTGTTCAAAGATCTGTTGGAAGTGCATATAATAGGATAAATAAATTGAGGGCATTCCTTTTCAGTACCTCACCAGCATGGCTGTCTGGCCTCTGGAAGATGCTTGGTAAGCAAGTCAGGATGGCCGAGTGGTCTAAGGCGCTGCGTTCAGGTCGCAGTCTCCTCTGGAGGCGTGGGTTCAAATCCCACTTCTGACAGTCCTGTGTTTACTCTAATTTTTTTCTTGAGAAATATGATCATTTCCCTCGCAGTGGCTTAAAGGATTGTCTTCTTGGAAGAGTGCAGTGAGTTTTTTTCTTGCTCTAGCCACTATTGGCCTAAGCTCTGTGCATTTTTTGGTTCCTAATATCTTTCTCACCCTTTCGATGAAAAAGCAGCATGGGGTCAGGATGGCCGAGTGGTCTAAGGCACTGCGTTAAGGCCGCAGTCTCTCCTGGAGGCGTGGGTTCGAATCCCACTTCTGACAAAACTTGAATTCCATTTTCTCTCTCAGTTCCTTTAGAATCTCAGCTAAAAATTGGCAATGTAAATAATATCTGAATAAGTACCAAACTTCAGTTTCAACTGCAAATGCATTTGCCCTATTCTATCTTTAACGTTAATGTAATATTCTTCTAGCACTCGTGGTGTTTTATATTTGTTTTGTGGGGTACTTTAAAAATCTTTTTTATGAAAGAAATGGGTTACATTAAGTCTTGTGATGTTTTAGGTTTCCAATAAGGAGGTTTTAAATTTTATGTCACGTCATTTTCAGATGCTTCATTCAAGAGATGTTTCCACTATAGAATGCAGAGCAAGGGCAAAAATACAAGTGATAGAGCGAGTGAGTGAGAAGGAGTGTTGTGGAAGGAGAGAATGAAACAATGACAGAGTGAGTGAATGGCAGGGAGGCATAGAAGAGGAGTCTAGTAGTGAAGGAGACCTGCTTTTCCCTGCTCTTGACCTCCCACCCATCCCCAAACAACCACAAACATACCTTCTGTGCAAAGTTGGTATGCAGAATTTCACGCCTCAGCAAGTGAGGGTGAGTCCCAGGCCAGGGGCTAAAGAGCAAAAGAGTGCCTGTGCTCAGACTTTCCCTGCTAGGGATAGTTTATCTGGAACAAGGCCTACTCTCTTGTATCCAGCAAGGATCTAGAAATCCTGCATGAATCTGCAAGGCACATTGGCAGCATAAATTTGCATAAACTGCCCCACCTATTGCCTTCCTACTTCCTGTGCTGTAGTTGTTTGTGTAGAGAGAGAGGTCGCAGGCAAGGAAATGTTGTGAGTCGGATACAGGACCCTAAATAGCTGGTGAGAGGTATGTGGTGTTCTAAAAGCATGAAAACTGTATACCTGTGAAATAAAGTGCTTTCGTATGTGTTCTTCTGTGTTTATTGTCCTGTGCATAAAGTTGCACCTTGTGTTTGAAGGTTTAAATTATTTCAGGCTTGCATTGAGGTAGACGTTTCTGAGTAACTTTTATTCATTTCTTAAAAGCATATACTGTCAGGATGGCCGAGAGGTCTAAGGCGCTGTGTTTAGGCCACAGTCTCCTTTGGAGGCGTGGGTTCGAATCCCACTTCTGACATGCCTTTTGGAGATTTAATCTCCTTTATCAGGTTAACATCTGATGGAAGTTGCATCTGTTGGTCTTCACTTGGCACGTTATTCCGTTCTCCTCTTGTCAAGAGAGATTGGGTTTCTCATATATTTAGGTTCTATAACGTCTTGCTGACAAAGCGCAATCCTTACCAAATGAGCATAGGACCCATGTAAGAGGTCATCTGGAAAAGTCATGCTCTTGTATGCCCTGGCCAGACGGGCCCAGCAAATTTGGAAGAATGCCATTCATCTGGTAGACAACTGGACTCCAGCACACTTACAGCAATTTCCTTAGGGCTTTGATCAGGGGCTGCTTAAATTGGCATACTCCACCCTATGTTGTGACTTTGAGATCCCTTGTTGAAATTGCTTTAGCCAGCCAAGAGGTGGCTATTGTCTCAATTTCAAAGCAGCTTTGAGCCGTTCAAGTGGCTGGTGAATAGCACTTTCTCTTTGTTCGCCTCAAAGTTCTAAAGAGTTCTCCATAGGTCCTGCTCTGTACAGATTGTTCAAAGATCTGTTGGAAGTGCATATAATAGGATAAATAAATTGAGGGCATTCCTTTTCAGTACCTCACCTGCATGGCTGTCTGGCCTCTGGAAGATGCTGTGAAAGCAAGTCAGGATGGCCGAGTGGTCTAAGGCGCTGCGTTCAGGTCGCAGTCTCTCCTGGAGGCGTGGGTTCAAATCCCACTTCTGACAGTCCTCTGTTTACTCTAATTTTTTTCTTGAGAAATATGATCATTTCCCTCGCAGTGGCTTATAGGATTGTCTTCTTGGAAGAGTGCAGTGAGTTTTTTTCTTGCTCTAGCCACTATTGGCCTAAGCTCTGTGCATTTTTTGGTTCCTAATATCTTTCTCACCCTTTAGATGAAAAAGAAGCATGGGGTCAGGATGGCCGAGTGGTCTAAGGCGTTGCGTTAAGGCCGCAGTCTCTCCTGGAGGCGTGGGTTCGAATCCCACTTCTGACAAAACTTGAATTCCATTTTCTCTTTCAGTTCCTTTAGAATCTCAGCTAAAAATTGGCAATGTAAATAATATCTGAATAAGTACCAAACTTCTGTTTCAACTGCAAATGCATTTGCCCTATTCTATCTTTAACGTTAATGTAATATTCTTCTAGCACTCGTGGTGTTTTATATTTGTTTTGTGGGGTACTTTAAAAATCTTTTTTATGAAAGAAATGGGTTACATTAAGTCTTGTGATGTTTTAGGTTTCCAATAAGGAGGTTTTAAATTTTATGTCACGTCATTTTCAGATGCTTCATTCAAGAGATGTTTCCACTATAGAATGCAGAGCAAGGGCAAAAATACAAGTGATAGAGCGAGTGAGTGAGAAGGAGTGTTGTGGAAGGAGAGAATGAAACAAAGACAGAGTGAGTGAACGGCAGGGAGGCATAGAAGAGTAGTCTAGTAGTGAAGGAGACCTGCTTTTCCCTGCTCTTGACCTCCCACCCATCCCCAAACAACCACAAACATACCTTCTGTGCAAAGTTGGTATGCAGAATTTCACGCCTCAGCAAGTGAGGGTGAGTCCCAGGCCAGGGTCTAAAGAGCAAAAGAGTGCCTGTGCTCAGACTTTCCCTGCTAGGGATAGTTTATCTGGAACAAGGCCTACTCTCTTGTATCCAGCAAGGATCTAGAAATCCTGCATGAATCTGCTAGGCACATTGGCAGCATAAATTTGCATAAACTGCCCCACCTATTGCCTTCCTACTTCCTGTGCTGTAGTTGTTTGTGTAGAGAGAGAGGTCGCAGGCAAGGAAATGTTGTGAGTCGGATACAGGACCCTAAATAGCTGGTGAGAGGTATGTGGTGTTCTAAAAGCATGAAAACTGTATACCTGTGAAATAAAGTGCTTTCGTATGTGTTCTTCTGTGTTTATTGTCCTGTGCATAAAGTTGCACCTTGTGTTTGAAGGTTTAAATTATTTCAGGCTTGCATGGAGGTAGACGTTTCTGAGTAACTTTTATTCATTTCTTAAAAGCCTATACTGTCAGGATGGCCGAGAGGTCTAAGGCGCTGTGTTTAGGCCACAGTCTCCTTTGGAGGCGTGGGTTCGAATCCCACTTCTGACATGCCTTTTGGAGATTTAATCTCCTTTATCAGGTTAACATCTGATGGAAGTTGCATCTGTTGGTCTTCACTTGGCACGTTATTCCGTTCTCCTCTTGTCAAGAGAGATGGGGTTTCTCATATATATAGGTTCTATAACGTCTTGCTGACAAAGCGCAATCCTTACCAAATGAGCATAGGACCCATGTAAGAGGTCATCTGGAAGAGTCATGCTCTTGTATGCCCTGGCCAGACGGGCCCTGCAAATTTGGAAGAATGCCATGCATCTGGTAGGCAACTGGACTCCAGCACACTTACAGCAATTTCCTTAGGGCTTTGATCAGGGGCTGCTTAAATTTGCATACTCCACCCTATGTTGTGACTTTGAGATCCCTTGTTGAAATTGCTTTAGCCCGCCAAGAGGTGGCTATTGTCTCAATTTCAAAGCAGCTTTGAGCCGTTCAAGTGGCTGGTGAATAGCACTTTCTCTTTGTTCACCTCAAAGTTCTAAAGAGTTCTCCATAGGTCCTGCTCTGTACAGATTGTTCAAAGATCTGTTGGAAGTGCATATGCTAGGATAAATAAATTGAGGTCATTCCTTTTCAGTACCTCACCTGCATGGCTGTCTGGCCTCTGGAAGATGCTGGGAAAGCAAGTCAGGATGGCCGAGTGGTCTAAGGCGCTGCGTTCAGGTCGCAGTCTCCTCTGGAGGCGTGGGTTCAAATCCCACTTCTGACAGTCCTGTGTTTACTCTAATTATTTTCTTGAGAAATATGATCATTTCCCTCGCAGTGGCTTATAGGATTGTCTTCTTGGAAGAGTGCAGTGAGTTTTTTTCTTGCTCTAGCCACTATTGGCCTAAGCTCTGTGCATTTTTTGGTTCCTAATATCTTTCTCACCCTTTAGATGAAAAAGCAGCATGGGGTGAGGCTGGCCGAGTGGTCTAAGGCGCTGCGTTAAGGCCGCAGTCTCTCCTGGAGGCGTTGGTTCAAATCCCACTTCTGACAAAACTTGAATTCCATTTTCTTTCTCAGTTCCTTTAGAATCTCAGCCAAAAATTGGCAATGTAAATAATATCTGAATAAGTACCAAACTTCAGTTTCAACTGCAAATGCATTTGCCCTATTCTATCTTTAACGTTAATGTAATATTCTTCTAGCACTCGTGGTGTTTTATATTTCTTTTGTGGGGTACTTTAAAAATCTTTTTTATGAAAGAAATGGGTTACATTAAGTCTTGTGATGTTTTAGGTTTCCAATAAGGAGGTTTTAAATTTTATGTCACATCATTTTCAGATGCTTCATTCAAGAGATGTTTCCACTATAGAATGCAGAGCAAGGGCAAAAATACAAGTGATAGAGCGAGTGAGTGAGAAGGAGTGTTGTGGAAGGACAGATTGAAACAAAGACAGAGTGAGTGAACGGCAGGGAGGCATAGAAGAGTAGTCTAGTAGTGAAGGAGACCTGCTTTTCCCTGCTCTTGACCTCCCACCCATCCCCAAACAACCACAAACATACCTTCTGTGCAAAGTTGGTATGCAGAATTTCACGCCTCAGCAAGTGAGGGTGAGTCCCAGGCCAGGGGCTAAAGAGCAAAAGAGTGCCTGTGCTCAGACTTTCCCTGCTAGGGATAGTTTATCTGGAACAAGGCCTACTCTCTTGTATCCAGCAAGGATCTAGAAATCCTGCATGAATCTGCAAGGCACATTGGCAGCATAAATTTGCATAAACTGCCCCACCTATTGCCTTCCTACTTCCTGTGCTGTAGTTGATTGTGTAGAGAGAGAGGTCGCAGGCAAGGAAATGTTGTGAGTCGGATACAGGACCCTAAATAGCTGGTGAGAGGTATGTGGTGTTCTAAAAGCATGAAAACTGTATACCTGTGAAATAAAGTGCTTTCGTATGTGTTCTTCTGTGTTTATTGTCCTGTGCATAAAGTTGCACCTTGTGTTTGAAGGTTTAAATTATTTCAGGCTTGCATGGAGGTAGACGTTTCTGAGTAACTTTTATTCATTTCTTAAAAGCCTATACTGTCAGGATGGCCGAGAGGTCTAAGGCGCTGTGTTTAGGCCACAGTCTCCTTTGGAGGCGTGGGTTCGAATCCCACTTCTGACATGCCTTTTGGAGATTTAATCTCCTTTATCAGGTTAACATCTGATGGAAGTTGCATCTGTTGGTCTTCACTTGGCACGTTATTCCGTTCTCCTCTTGTCAAGAGAGATGGGGTTTCTCATATATTTAGGTTCTATAACGTCTTGCTGACAAAGCGCAATCCTTACCAAATGAGCATAGGACCCATGTAAGAGGTCATCTGGAAGAGTCATGCTCTTGTATGCCCTGGCCAGACGGGCCCTGCAAATTTGGAAGAATGCCATGCATCTGGTAGACAACTGGACTCCAGCACACTTACAGCAATTTCCTTAGGGCTTTGATCAGGGGCTGCTTAAATTTGCATACTCCACCCTATGTTGTGACTTTGAGATCCCTTGTTGAAATTGCTTTAGCCAGCCAAGAGGTGGCTATTGTCTCAATTTCAAAGCAGCTTTGAGCCGTTCAAGTGGCTGGTGAATAGCACTTTCTCTTTGTTCGCCTCAAAGTTCTAAAGAGTTCTCCATAGGTCCTGCTCTGTACAGATTGTTCAAAGATCTGTTGGAAGTGCATATAATAGGATAAATAAATTGAGGGCATTCCTTTTCAGTACCTCACCTGCATGGCTGTCTGGCCTCTGGAAGATGCTGGGAAAGCAAGTCAGGATGGCCGAGTGGTCTAAGGCGCTGCGTTCAGGTCGCAGTCTCCTCTGGAGGTGTGGGTTCAAATCCCACTTCTGACAGTCCTGTGTATACTCTAAATTTTTTCTTGAGAAATATGATCATTTCCCTCGCAGTGGCTTATAGGATTGTCTTCTTGGAAGAGTGCAGTGAGTTTTTTTCTTGCTCTAGCCACTATTGGCCTAAGCTCTGTGCATTTTTTGGTTCCTAATATCTTTCTCACCCTTTAGATGAAAAAGAACCATGGGGTCAGGATGGCCGAGTGGTCTAAGGCGCTGCGTTAAGGCCGCAGTCTCTCCTGGAGGCGTGGGTTCAAATCCCACTTCTGACAAAACTTGAATTCCATTTTCTCTCTCAGTTCCTTTAGAATCTCAGCTAAAAATTGGCAATGTAAATAATATCTGAATAAGTACCAAACTTCAGTTTCAACTGCAAATGCATTTGCCCTATTCTATCTTTAACGTTAATGTAATATTCTTCTAGCACTCGTGGTGTTTTATATTTGTTTTGTGGGGTACTTTAAAAATCTTTTTTATGAAAGAAATGGGTTACATTAAGTCTTGTGATGTTTTAGGTTTACAATAAGGAGGTTTTAAATTTTATGTCACGTCATTTTCAGATGCTTCATTCAAGAGATGTTTCCACTATAGAATGCAGAGCAAGGGCAAAAATACAAGTGATAGAGCAAGTGAGTGAGAAGGAGTGTTGTGGAAGGACAGAATGAAACAAAGACAGAGTGAGTGAATGGCAGGGAGGCATAGAAGAGGAGTCTAGTAGTGCAGGAGACCTGCTTTTCCCTGCTCTTGACCTCCCACCCATCCCCAAACAACCACAAACATACCTTCTGTGCAAAGTTGGTATGCAGATTTTCACGCCTCAGCAAGTGAGGGTGAGTCCCAGGCCAGGGGCTAAAGAGCAAAAGAGTGCCTGTGCTCAGACTTTCCCTGCTAGGGATAGTTTATCTGGAACAAGGCCTACTCTCTTGTATCCAGCAAGGATCTAGAAATCCTGCATGAATCTGCAAGGCACATTGGCAGCATAAATTTGCATAAACTGCCCCACCTATTGCCTTCCTACTTCCTGTGCTGTAGTTGTTTGTGTAGAGAGAGAGGTCGCAGGCAAGGAAATGTTGTGAGTCGGATACAGGACCCTAAATAGCTGGTGAGAGGTATGTGGTGTTCTAAAAGCATGAAAACTGTATACCTGTGAAATAAAGTGCTTTCGTATGTGTTCTTCTGTGTTTATTGTCCTGTGCATAAAGTTGCACCTTGTGTTTGAAGGTTTAAATTATTTCAGGCTTGCATGGAGGTAGACGTTTCTGAGTAACTTTTATTCATTTCTTAAAAGCCTATACTGTCAGGATGGCCGAGAGGTCTAAGGCGCTGTGTTTAGACCACAGTCTCCTTTGGAGGCGTGGGTTCGAATCCCACTTCTGATATGCCTTTTGGAGATTTAATCTCCTTTATCAGGTTAACATCTGATGGAAGTTGCATCTGTTGGTCTTCACTTGGCACGTTATTGCGTTCTCCTCTTGTCAAGAGAGATGGGGTTTCTCATATATTTAGGTTCTATAACGTCTTGCTGACAAAGCGCAATCCTTACCAAATGAGCATAGGACCCATGTAAGAGGTCATCTGGAATAGTCATGCTCTTGTATGCACTGGCCAGACGGGCCCTGCAAATTTGGAAGAATGCCATGCATCTGGTAGACAACTGGACTCCAGCACACTTACAGCAATTTCCTTAGGGCTTTGATCAGGGGCTGCTTAAAATTGCATACTCCACCCTATGTTGTGACTTTGAGATCCCTTGTTGAAATTGCTTTAGCCAGCCAAGAGGTGGCTATTGTCTCAATTTCAAAGCAGCTTTGAGCCGTTCAAGTGGCTGGTGAATAGCACTTTCTCTTTGTTCGCCTCAAAGTTCTAAAGAGTTCTCCATAGGTCCTGCTCTGTACAGATTGTTCAAAGATCTGTTGGAAGTGCATATAATAGGATAAATAAATTGAGGGCATTCCTTTTCAGTACCTCACCTGCATGGCTGTCTGGCCTCTGGAAGATGCTGGGAAAGAAAGTCAGGATGGCCGAGTGGTCTAAGGCGCTGCGTTCAGGTCGCAGTCTCCTCTGGAGGCGTGGGTTCAAATCCCACTTCTGACAGTCCTGTGTTTACTCTAATTATTTTCTTGAGAAATATGATCATTTCCCTCGCAGTGGCTTATAGGATTGTCTTCTTGGAAGAGTGCAGTGAGTTTTTTTCTTGCTCTAGCCACTATTGGCCTCAGCTCTGTGCATTTTTTGGTTCCTAATATCTTTCTCACCCTTTAGATGAAAAAGCAGCATGGGTCAGGATGGCCGAGTGGTCTAAGGCGCTGCGTTAAGGCCGCAGTCTCTCCTGGAGGCGTGGGTTCGAATCCCACTTCTGACAAAACTTGAATTCCATTTTCTCTCTCAGTTCCTTTAGAATCTCAGCTAAAAATTGGCAATGTAAATAATATCTGAATAAGTACCAAACTTCAGTTTCAACTGCAAATGCATTTGCCCTATTCTATCTTTAACGTTAATGTAATATTCTTCTAGCACTCGTGGTGTTTTATATTTCTTTTGTGGGGTACTTTAAAAATCTTTTTTATGAAAGAAATGGGTTACATTAAGTCTTGTGATGTTTTAGGTTTCCAATAAGGAGGTTTTAAATTTTATGTCACGTCATTTTCAGATGCTTCATTCAAGAGATGTTTCCACTATAGAATGCAGAGCAAGGGCAAAAATACAAGTGATAGAGCGAGTGAGTGAGAAGGAGTGTTGTGGAAGGAGAGAATGAAACAAAGACAGAGTGAGTGAATGGCAGGGAGGCATAGAAGAGGAGTCTAGTAGTGAAGGAGACCTGCTTTTCCCTGCTCTTGACCTCCCACCCATCCCCAAACAACCACAAACATACCTTCTGTGCAAAGTTGGTATGCAGAATTTCACGCCTCAGCAAGTGAGGGTGAGTCCCAGGCCAGGGGCTAAAGAGCAAAAGAGTGCCTGTGCTCAGACTTTCCCTGCTAGGGATAGTTTATCTGGAACAAGGCCTCTCTTGTATCCAGCAAGGATCTAGAAATCCTGCATGAATCTGCAAGGCACATTGGCAGCATAAATTTGCATAAACTGCCCCACCTATTGCCTTCCTACTTCCTGTGCTGTAGTTGTTTGTGTAGAGAGAGAGGTCGCAGGCAAGGAAATGTTGTGAGTCGGATACAGGACCCTAAATAGCTGGTGAGAGGTATGTGGTGTTCTAAAAGCATGAAAACTGTATACCTGTGAAATAAAGTGCTTTCGTATGTGTTCTTCTGTGTTTATTGTCCTGTGCATAAAGTTGCACCTTGTGTTTGAAGGTTTAAATTATTTCAGGCTTGCATTGAGGTAGACGTTTCTGAGTAACTTTTATTCATTTCTTAAAAGCATATACTGTCAGGATGGCCGAGAGGTCTAAGGCGCTGTGTTTAGGCCACAGTCTCCTTTGGAGGCGTGGGTTCGAATCCCACTTCTGACATGCCTTTTGGAGATTTAATCTCCTTTATCAGGTTAACATCTGATGGAAGTTGCATCTGTTGGTCTTCACTTGGCACGTTATTCCGTTCTCCTCTTGTCAAGAGAGATGGGGTTTCTCATATATTTAGGTTCTATAACGTCTTGCTGACAAAGCGCAATCCTTACCAAATGAGCATAGGACCCATGTAAGAGGTCATCTGGAAGAGTCATGCTCTTGTATGCCCTGGCCAGACGGGCCCAGCAAATTTGGAAGAATGCCATTCATCTGGTAGACAACTGGACTCCAGCACACTTACAGCAATTTCCTCAGGGCTTTGATCAGGGGCTGCTTAAATTTGCATACTCCACCCTATGTTGTGACTTTGAGATCCCTTGTTGAAATTGCTTTAGCCAGCCAAGAGGTGGCTATTGTCTCAATTTCAAAGCAGCTTTGAGCCGTTCAAGTGGCTGGTGAATAGCACTTTCTCTTTGTTCGCCTCAAAGTTCTAAAGAGTTCTCCATAGGTCCTGCTCTGTACAGATTGTTCAAAGATCTGTTGGAAGTGCATATAGTAGGATAAATAAATTGAGGGCATTCCTTTTCAGTACCTCACCTGCATTGCTGTCTGGCCTCTGGAAGATGCTGGGAAAGCAAGTCAGGATGGCCGAGTGGTCTAAGGCGCTGCGTTCAGGTCGCGGTCTCCTCTGGAGGCGTGGGTTCAAATCCCACTTCTGACAGTCCTCTGTTTACTCTAATTTTTTTCTTGAGAAATATGATCATTTCCCTCGCAGTGGCTTATAGGATTGTCTTCTTGGAAGAGTGCAGTGAGTTTTTTTCTTGCTCTAGCCACTATTGGCCTAAGCTCTGTGCATTTTTTGGTTCCTAATATCTTTCTCACCCTTTAGATGAAAATGCAGCATGGGGTCAGGATGGCCGAGTGGTCTAAGGCGCTGCGTTAAGGCCGCAGTCTCTCCTGGAGGCGTGGGTTCGAAACCCACTTCTGACAAAACTTGAATTCCATTTTCTCTCTCAGTTCCTTTAGAATCTCAGCTAAAAATTGGCAATGTAAATAATATCTGAATAAGTACCAAACTTCAGTTTCAACTGCAAATGCATTTGCCCTATTCTATCTTTAACGTTAATGTAATATTCTTCTAGCACTCGTGGTGTTTTATATTTGTTTTGTGGGGTACTTTAAAAATCTTTTTTATGAAAGAAATGGGTTACATTAAGTCTTGTGATGTTTTAGGTTTCCAATAAGGAGGTTTTAAATTTTATGTCACGTCATTTTCAGATGCTTCATTCAAGAGATGTTTCCACTATAGAATGCAGAGCAAGGGCAAAAATACAAGTGATAGAGCGAGTGAGTGAGAAGGAGTGTTGTGGAAGGAGAGAATGAAACAAAGACAGAGTGAGTGAACGGCAGGGAGGCATAGAAGAGTAGTCTAGTAGTGAAGGAGACCTGCTTTTCCCTGCTCTTGACCTCCCACCCATCCCCAAACAACCACAAACATACCTTCTGTGCAAAGTTGGTATGCAGAATTTCACGCCTCAGCAAGTGAGGGTGAGTCCCAGGCCAGGGGCTAAAGAGCAAAAGAGTGCCTGTGCTCAGACTTTCCCTGCTAGGGATAGTTTATCTGGAACAAGGCCTACTCTCTTGTATCCAGCAAGGATCTAGAAATCCTGCATGAATCTGCAAGGCACATTGGCAGCATAAATTTGCATAAACTGCCCCACCTATTGCCTTCCTACTTCCTGTGCTGTAGTTGTTTGTGTAGAGAGAGAGGTCGCAGGCAAGGAAATGTTGTGAGTCGGATACAGGACCCTAAATAGCTGGTGAGAGGTATGTGGTGTTCTAAAAGCATGAAAACTGTATACCTGTGAAATAAAGTGCTTTCGTATGTGTTCTTCTGTGTTTATTGTCCTGTGCATAAAGTTGCACCTTGTGTTTGAAGGTTTAAATTATTTCAGGCTTGCATGGAGGTAGACGTTTCTGAGTAACTTTTATTCATTTCTTAAAAGCCTATACTGTCAGGATGGCCGAGAGGTCTAAGGTGCTGTGTTTAGGCCACAGTCTCCTTTGGAGGCGTGGGTTCGAATTCCACTTCTGACATTCCTTTTGGAGATTTAATCTCCTTTATCAGGTTAACATCTGATGGAAGTTGCATCTGTTGGTCTTCACCTGGCACGTTATTCCGTTCTCCTCTTGTCAAGAGAGATGGGGTTTCTCATATATTTAGGTTCTATAACGTCTTGCTGACAAAGCGCAATCCTTACCAAATGAGCATAGGACCCATGTAAGAGGTCATCTGGAAGAGTCATGCTCTTGTATGCCCTGGCCAGACGGGCCCTGCAAATTTGGAAGAATGCCATGCATCTGGTAGACAACTGGACTCCAGCACACTTACAGCAATTTCCTTAGGGCTTTGATCAGGGGCTGCTTAAATTTGCATACTCCACCCTATGTTGTGACTTTGAGATCCCTTGTTGTAATTGCTTTAGCCAGCCAAGAGGTGGCTATTGTCTCAATTTCAAAGCAGCTTTGAGCCGTTCAAGTGGCTGGTGAATAGCACTTTCTCTTTGTTCGCCTCAAAGTTCTAAAGAGTTCTCCATAGGTCCTGCTCTGTACAGATTGTTCAAAGGTCTGTTTGAAGTGCATATAATAGGATAAATAAATTGAGGGCATTCCTTTTCAGTACCTCACCTGCATGGCTGTCTGGCCTCTGGAAGATGCTGGGAAAGCAAGTCAGGATGGCCGAGTGGTCTAAGGCGCTGCGTTCAGGTCGCAGTCTCCTCTGGAGGCGTGGGTTCAAATCCCACTTCTGACAGTCCTGTGTTTACTCTAATTATTTTCTTGAGAAATATGATCATTTCCCTCGCAGTGGCTTATAGGATTGTCTTCTTGGAAGAGTGCAGTGAGTTTTTTTCTTGCTCTAGCCACTATTGGCCTCAGCTCTGTGCATTTTTTGGTTCCTAATATCTTTCTCACCCTTTAGATGAAAAAGCAGCATGGGGTCAGGATGGCCGAGTGGTCTAAGGCGCTGCGTTAAGGCCGCAGTCTCTCCTGGAGGCGTGGGTTCGAATCCCACTTCTGACAAAACTTGAATTCCATTTTCTCTCTCAGTTCCTTTAGAATCTCAGCTAAAAATTGGCAATGTAAATAATATCTGAATAAGTACCAAACTTCAGTTTCAACTGCAAATGCATTTGCCCTATTCTATCTTTAACGTTAATGTAATATTCTTCTAGCACTCGTGGTGTTTTATATTTGTTTTGTGGGGTACTTTAAAAATCTTTTTTATGAAAGAAATGGGTTACATTAAGTCTTGTGATGTTTTAGGTTTCCAATAAGGAGGTTTTAAATTTTATGTCACGTCATTTTCAGATGCTTCATTCAAGAGATGTTTCCACTATAGAATGCAGAGCAAGGGCAAAAATACAAGTGATAGAGCGAGTGAGTGAGAAGGAGTGTTGTGGAAGGAGAGAATGAAACAAAGACAGAGTGAGTGAACGGCAGGGAGGCATAGAAGAGTAGTCTAGTAGTGAAGGAGACCTGCTTTTCCCTGCTCTTGACCTCCCACCCATCCCCAAACAACCACAAACATACCTTCTGTGCAAAGTTGGTATGCAGAATTTCATGCCTCAGCAAGTGAGGGTGAGTCCCAGGCCAGGGGCTAAAGAGCAAAAGAGTGCCTGTGCTCAGACTTTCCCTGCTAGGGATAGTTTATCTGGAACAAGGCCTACTCTCTTGTATCCAGCAAGGATCTAGAAATCCTGCATGAATCTGCAAGGCACATTGGCAGCATAAATTTGCATAAACTGCCCCACCTATTGCCTTCCTACTTCCTGTGCTGTAGTTGTTTGTGTAGAGAGAGAGGTCCCAGGCAAGGAAATGTTGTGAGTCGGATACAGGACCCTAAATAGCTGGTGAGAGGTATGTGGTGTTCTAAAAGCATGAAAACTGTATACCTGTGAAATAAAGTGCTTTCGTATGTGTTCTTCTGTGTTTATTGTCCTGTGCATAAAGTTGCACCTTGTGTTTGAAGGTTTAAATTCTTTCAGGCTTGTATGGAGGTAGACGTTTCTGAGTAACTTTTATTCATTTCTTAAAAGCCTATACTGTCAGGATGGCCGAGAGGTCTAAGGCGCTGTGTTTAGGCCACAGTCTCCTTTGGAGGCGTGGGTTCGAATCCCACTTCTGACATGCCTTTTGGAGATTTAATCTCCTTTATCAGGTTAACATCTGATGGAAGTTGCATCTGTTGGTCTTCACTTCGCACGTTATTCCGTTCTCCTCTTGTCAAGAGAGATGGGGTTTCTCATATATTTAGGTTCTATAACGTCTTGCTGACAAAGCGCAATCCTTACCAAATGAGCATAGGACCCATGTAAGAGGTCATCTGGAATAGTCATGCTCTTGTATGCCCTGGCCAGACGGGCCCTGCAAATTTGGAAGAATGCCATGCATCTGGTAGACAACTGGACTCCAGCACACTTACAGCAATTTCCTTAGGGCTTTGATCAGGGGCTGCTAAAATTTAGATACTCCACCCTATGTTGTGACTTTGAGATCCCTTGTTGAACTTGCTTTAGCCAGCCAAGAGGTGGCTATTGTCTCAATTTCAAAGCAGCTTTGAGCCGTTCAAGTGGCTGGTGAATAGCACTTTCTCTTTGTTCGCCTCAAAGTTCTAAAGAGTTCTCCATATGTCCTGCTCTGTACAGATTGTTCAAAGATCTGTTGGAAGTGCATATAATAGGATAAATAAATTGAGGGCATTCCTTTTCAGTACCTCACCTGCATGGCTGTCTGGCCTCTGGAAGATGCTGGGAAAGCAAGTCAGGATGGCCGAGTGGTCTAAGGCGCTGCGTTCAGGTCGCAGTCTCCTCTGGAGGCGTGGGTTCAAATCCCACTTCTGACAGTCCTGTGTTTACTCTAATTTTTTTCTTGAGAAATATGATCATTTCCCTCGCAGTGGCTTATAGGATTGTCTTCTTGGAAGAGTGCAGTGAGTTTTTTTCTTGCTCTAGCCACTATTGCCCTCAGCTCTGTGCATTTTTTGGTTCCTAATATCTTTCTCACCCTTTAGATGAAAAAGCAGCATGGGGTCAGGATGGCCGAGTGGTCTAAGGCGCTGCGTTAAGGCCGCAGTCTCTCCTGGAGGCGTGGGTTCGAATCCCACTTCTGACAAAACTTGAATTCCATTTTCTCTCTCAGTTCCTTTAGAATCTCAGCTAAAAATTGGCAATGTAAATAATATCTGAATAAGTACCAAACTTCAGTTTCAACTGCAAATGCATTTGCCCTAGTCTATCTTTAACGTTAATGTAATATTCTTCTAGCACTCGTGGTGTTTTATATTTCTTTTGTGGGGTACTTTAAAAATCTTTTTTATGAAAGAAATGGGTTACATTAAGTCTTGTGATGTTTTAGGTTTCCAATAAGGAGGTTTTAAATTTTATGTCACGTCATTTTCAGATGCTTCATTCAAGAGCTGTTTCCACTATAGAATGCAGAGCAAGGGCAAAAATACAAGTGATAGAGTGAGTGAGTGAGAAGGAGTGTTGTGGAAGGAGAGAATGAAACAAAGACAGAGTGAGTGAATGGCAGGGTGGCATAGAAGAGGAGTCTAGTAGTGAAGGAGACCTGCTTTTCCCTGCTCTTGACCTCCCACCCATCCCCAAACAACCACAAACATACCTTCTGTGCAAAGTTGGTATGCAGATTTTCACGCCTCAGCAAGTGAGGGTGAGTCCCAGGCCAGGGGCTAAAGAGCAAAAGAGTGCCTGTGCTCAGACTTTCCCTGCTAGGGATAGTTTATCTGGAACAAGTCCTTCTCTCTTGTATCCAGCAAGGATCTAGAAATCCTGCATGAATCTGCAAGGCACATTGGCAGCATAAATTTGCATAAACTGCCCCACCTTTTGCCTTCCTACTTCCTGTGCTGTAGTTGTTTGTGTAGAGAGAGAGGTCGCAGGCAAGGAAATGTTGTGAGTCGGATACAGGACCCTAAATAGCTGGTGAGAGGTATGTGGTGTTCTAAAAGCATGAAAACTGTATACCTGTGAAATAAAGTGCTTTCGTACGTGTTCTTCTGTGTTTATTGTCCTGTGCATAAAGTTGCACCTTGTGTTTGAAGGTTTAAATTATTTCAGGCTTGCATGGAGGTAGACGTTTCTGAGTAACTTTTATTCATTTCTTAAAAGCCTATACTGTCAGGATGGCCGAGAGGTCTAAGGTGCTGTGTTTAGGCCACAGTCTCCTTTGGAGGCGTGGGTTCGAATCCCACTTCTGACATGCCTTTTGGAGATTTAATCTCCTTTATCAGGTTAACATCTGATGGAAGTTGCATCTGTTGGTCTTCACCTGGCACGTTATTCCGTTCTCCTCTTGTCAAGAGAGATGGGGTTTCTCATATATTTAGGTTCTATAACGTCTTGCTGACAAAGCGCAATCCTTACCAAATGAGCATAGGACCCATGTAAGAGGTCATCTGGAAGAGTCATGCTCTTGTATGCCCTGGCCAGACGGGCCCTGCAAATTTGGAAGAATGCCATGCATCTGGTAGACAACTGGACTCCAGCACACTTACAGCAATTTCCTTAGGGCTTTGATCAGGGGCTGCTTAAATTTGCATACTCCACCCTATGTTGTGACTTTGAGATCCCTTGTTGAAATTGCTTTAGCCAGCCAAGAGGTGGCTATTGTCTCAATTTCAAAGCAGCTTTGAGCCATTCAAGTGGCTGGTGAATAGCACTTTCTCTTTGTTCGCCTCAAAGTTCTAAAGAGTTCTCCATAGGTCCTGCTCTGTACAGATTGTTCAAAGATCTGTTGGAAGTGCATATAATAGGATAAATAAATTGAGGGCATTCCTTTTCAGTACCTTACCTGCATGGCTGTCTGGCCTCTGGAAGATGCTGGGAAAGCAAGTCAGGATGGCCGAGTGGTCTAAGGCGCTGCGTTCAGGTCGCAGTCTCCTCTGGAGGCGTGGGTTCAAATCCCACTTCTGACAGTCCTGTGTTTACTCTAATTTTTTTCTTGAGAAATATGATCATTTCCCTCGCAGTGGCTTATAGGATTGTCTTCTTGGAAGAGTGCAGTGAGTTTTTTTCTTGCCCTAGCCACTATTGGCCTAAGCTCTGTGCATTTTTTGATTCCTAATATCTTTCTCACCCTTTAGATGACAAAGCAGCATGGGGTCAGGATGGCCGAGTGGTCTAAGGTGCTGCGTTAAGGCTGCAGTCTCTCCTGGAGGCATGGGTTCGAATCCCACTTCTGACAAAACTTGAATTCCATTTTCTCTCTCAGTTCCTTTAGAATCTCAGCTAAAAATTGGCAATGTAAATAATATCTGAATAAGTACCAAACTTCAGTTTCAACTGCAAATGCATTTGCCCTATTCTATCTTTAACATTAATGTAATATTCTTCTAGCACTCGTGGTGTTTTATATTTGTTTTGTGGGGTACTTTAAAAATCTTTTTTATGAAAGAAATGGGTTACATTAAGTCTTGTGATGTTTTAGGTTTCCAATAAGGAGGTTTTAAATTTTATGTCACGTCATTTTCAGATGCTTCATTCAAGAGATGTTTCCACTATAGAATGCAGAGCAAGGGCAAAAATACAAGTGATAGAGCGAGTGAGTGAGAACGAGTGTTGTGGAAGGAGAGAATGAAACAAAGACAGAGTGAGTGAACGGCAGGGAGGCATAGAAGAGGAGTCTAGTAGTGAAGGAGACCTGCTTTTCCCTGCTCTTGACCTCCCACCCATCCCCAAACAACCACAAACATACCTTCTGTGCAAAGTTGGTATGCAGAATTTCACGCCTCAGCAAGTGAGGGTGAGTCCCAGGCCAGGGGCTAAAGAGCAAAAGAGTGCCTGTGCTCAGACTTTCCCTGCTAGGGATAGTTTATCTGGAACAAGGCCTACTCTCTTGTATCCAGCAAGGATCTAGAAATCCTGCATGAATCTGCAAGGCACATTGGCAGCATAAATTTGCATAAACTGCCCCACCTATTGCCTTCCTACTTCCTGTGCTGTAGTTGTTTGTGTAGAGAGAGAGGTCGCAGGCAAGGAAATGTTGTGAGTCGGATACAGGACCCTAAATAGCTGGTGAGAGGTATGTGGTGTTCTAAAAGCATGAAAACTGTATACCTGTGAAATAAAGTGCTTTCGTATGTGTTCTTCTGTGTTTATTGTCCTGTGCATAAAGTTGCACCTTGTGTTTGAAGGTTTAAATTATTTCAGGCTTGCATTGAGGTAGACGTTTCTGAGTAACTTTTATTCATTTCTTAAAAGCATATACTGTCAGGATGGCCGAGAGGTCTAAGGCGCTGTGTTTAGGCCACAGTCTCCTTTGGAGGCGTGGGTTTGAATTCCACTTCTGACATTCCTTTTGGAGATTTAATCTCCTTTATCAGGTTAACATCTGATGGAAGTTGCATCTGTTGGTCTTCACCTGGCACGTTATTCCGTTCTCCTCTTGTCAAGAGAGATGGGGTTTCTCATATATTTAGGTTCTATAACGTCTTGCTGACAAAGCGCAATCCTTACCAAATGAGCATAGGACCCATGTAAGAGGTCATCTGGAAGAGTCATGCTCTTGTATGCCCTGGCCAGACGGGCCCTGAAAATTTGGAAGAATGCCATGCATCTGGTAGACAACTGGACTCCAGCACACTTACAGCAATTTCCTTAGGGCTTTGATCAGGGGCTGCTTAAATTTGCATACTCCACCCTATGTTGTGACTTTGAGATCCCTTGTTGAAATTGCTTTAGCCAGCCAAGAGGTGGCTATTGTCTCAATTTCAAAGCAGCTTTGAGCCGTTCAAGTGGCTGGTGAATAGCACTTTCTCTTTGTTCGCCTCAAAGTTCTAAAGAGTTCTCCATAGGTCCTGCTGTACAGATTGTTCAAAGATCTGTTGGAAGTGCATATAATAGGATAAATAAATTGAGGGCATTCCTTTTCAGTACCTCACCTGCATGGCTGTCTGGCCTCTGGAAGATGCTGGGAAAGCAAGTCAGGATGGCCGAGTGGTCTAAGGCGCTGCCTTCAGGTCGCAGTCTCCTCTGGAGGCGTGGGTTCAAATCCCACTTCTGACAGTCCTGTGTTTACTCTAATTTTTTTCTTGAGAAATATGATCATTTCCCTCGCAGTGGCTTATAGGATTGTCTTCTTGGAAGAGTGCAGTGAGTATTTTTCTTGCTCTAGCCACTATTGGCCTAAGCTCTGTGCATTTTTTGGTTCCTAATATCTTTCTCACCCTTTCGATGAAAAAGCAGCATGGGGTCAGGATGGCCGAGTGGTCTAAGGCGCTGCGTTAAGGCCGCAGTCTCTCCTGGAGGCGTGGGTTCAAATCCCACTTCTGACAAAACTTGAATTCCATTTTCTCTCTCAGTTCCTTTAGAATCTCAGCTAAAAATTGGCAATGTAAATAATATCTGAATAAGTACCAAATTTCAGTTTCAACTGCAAATGCATATGCCCTATTCTATCTTTAACGTTAATGTAATATTCTTCTAGCACTCGTGGTGTTTTATATTTGTTTTGTGGGGTACTTTAAAAATCTTTTTTATGAAAGAAATGGGTTACATTAAGTCTTGTGATGTTTTAGGTTTCCAATAAGGAGGTTTTAAATTTTATGTCACGTCATTTTCAGATGCTTCATTCAAGAGATGTTTCCACTATAGAATGCAGAGCAAGGGCAAAAATACAAGTGATAGAGTGAGTGAGTGAGAAGGAGTGTTGTGGAAGGAGAGAATGAAACAAAGGCAGAGTGAGTGAACGGCAGGGAGGCATAGAAGAGAAGTCTAGTAGTGAAGGAGACCTGCTTTTCCCTGCTCTTGACCTCCCACCCATCCCCAAACAACCACAAACATACCTTCTGTGCAAAGTTGGTATGCAGAATTTCACGCCTCAGCAAGTGAGGGTGAGTCCCAGGCCAGGGGCTAAAGAGCAAAAGAGTGCCTGTGCTCAGACTTTCCCTGCTAGGGATAGTTTATCTGGAACAAGGCCTACTCTCTTGTATCCAGCAAGGATCTAGAAATCCTGCATGAATCTGCAAGGCACATTGGCAGCATAAATTTGCATAAACTGCCCCACCTATTGCCTTCCTACTTCCTGTGCTGTAGTTGTTTGTGTAGAGAGAGAGGTCGCAGGCAAGGAAATGTTGTGAGTCGGATACAGAACCCTAAATAGCTGGTGAGAGGTATGTGGTGTTCTAAAAGCATGAAAACTGTATACCTGTGAAATAAAGTGCTTTCGTATGTGTTCTTCTGTGTTTATTGTCCTGTGCATAAAGTTGCACCTTGTGTTTGAAGGTTTAAATTATTTCAGGCTTGCATTGAGGTAGACGTTTCTGAGTAACTTTTATTCATTTCTTAAAAGCATATACTGTCAGGATGGCCGAGAGGTCTAAGGCGCTGTGTTTAGGCCACAGTCTCCTTTGGAGGCGTGGGTTCGAATCCCACTTCTGACATGCCTTTTGGAGATTTAATCTCCTTTATCAGGTTAACATCTGATGGAAGTTGCATCTGTTGGTCTTCACTTGGCACGTTATTCCGTTCTCCTCTTGTCAAGAGAGATGGGGTTTCTCATATATTTAGGTTCTATAACGTCTTGCTGACAAAGCGCAATCCTTACCAAATGAGCATAGGACCCATGTAAGAGGTCATCTGGAAGAGTCATGCTCTTGTATGCCCTGGCCAGACGGGCCCAGCAAATTTGGAAGAATGCCATTCATCTGGTAGACAACTGGACTCCAGCACACTTACAGCAATTTCCTCAGGGCTTTGATCAGGGGCTGCTTAAATTTGCATACTCCACCCTATGTTGTGACTTTGAGATCCCTTGTTGAAATTGCTTTAGCCAGCCAAGAGGTGGCTATTGTCTCAATTTCAAAGCAGCTTTGAGCCGTTCAAGTGGCTGGTGAATAGCACTTTCTCTTTGTTCGCCTCAAAGTTCTAAAGAGTTCTCCATAGGTCCTGCTCTGTACAGATTGTTCAAAGATCTGTTGGAAGTGCATATAATAGGATAAATAAATTGAGGGCATTCCTTTTCAGTACCTCACCTGCATGGCTGTCTGGCCTCTGGAAGATGCTTGGTAAGCAAGTCAGGATGGCCGAGTGGTCTAAGGCGCTGCGTTCAGGTCGCAGTCTCCTCTGGAGGCGTGGGTTCAAATCCCACTTCTGACAGTCCTGTGTTTACTCTAATTTTTTTCTTGAGAAATATGATCATTTCCCTCGCAGTGGCTTAAAGGATTGTCTTCTTGGAAGAGTTCAGTGAGTTTTTTTCTTGCTCTAGCCACTATTGGCCTAAGCTCTGTGCATTTTTTGGTTCCTAATATCTTTCTCACCCTTTCGATGAAAAAGCAGCATGGGGTCAGGATGGCCGAGTGGTCTAAGGCACTGCGTTAAGGCCGCAGTCTCTCCTGGAGGCGTGGGTTCGAATCCCACTTCTGACAAAACTTGAATTCCATTTTCTCTCTCAGTTCCTTTAGAATCTCAGCTAAAAATTGGCAATGTAAATAATATCTGAATAAGTACCAAATTTCATTTTCAACTGCAAATGCATTTGCCCTATTCTATCTTTAACGTTAATGTAATATTCTTCTAGCACTCCTGGTGTTTTATATTTGTTTTGTGGGGTACTTTAAAAATCTTTTTTATGAAAGAAATGGGTTACATTAAGTCTTGTGATGTTGTAGGTTTCCAATAAGGAGGTTTTAAATTTTATGTCACGTCATTTTCAGATGCTTCATTCAAGAGATGTTTCCACTATAGAATGAAGAGCAAGGGCAAAAATACAAGTGATAGAGCGAGTGAGTGAGAAGGAGTGTTGTGGAAGGAGAGAATGAAACAAAGACAGAGTGAGTGAATGGCAGGGAGGCATAGAAGAGGAGTCTAGTAGTGAAGGAGACCTGCTTTTCCCTGCTCTTGACCTCCCACCCATCCCCCAAACAACCACAAACATACCTTCTGTGCAAAGTTGGTATGCAGAATTTCACGCCTCAGCAAGTGAGGGTGAGTCCCAGGCCAGGGGCTAAAGAGCAAAAGAGTGCCTGTGCTCAGACTTTCCCTGCTAGGGATAGTTTATCTGGAACAAGGCCTACTCTCTTGTATCCAGCAAGGATCTAGAAATCCTGCATGAATCTGCAAGGCACATTGGCAGCATAAATTTGCATAAACTGCCCCTCCTATTGCCTTCCTACTTCCTGTGCTGTAGTTGTTTGTGTAGAGAGAGAGGTCGCAGGCAAGGAAATGTTGTGAGTCGGATACAGGACCCTAAATAGCTGGTGAGAGGTATGTGGTGTTCTAAAAGCATGAAAACTGTATACCTGTGAAATAAAGTGCTTTCGTATGTGTTCTTCTGTGTTTATTGTCCTGTGCATAAAGTTGCACCTTGTGTTTGAATGTTTAAATTATTTCAGGCTTGCATGGAGGGAGACGTTTCTGAGTAACTTTTATTCATTTCTTAAAAGCCTATACTGTCAGGATGGCCGAGAGGTCTAAGGCGCTGTGTTTAGGCCACAGTCTCCTTTGGAGGCGTGGGTTCGAATCCCACTTCTGACATGCCTTTTGGAGATTTAATCTCCTTTATCAGGTTAACATCTGATGGAAGTTGCATCTGTTGGTCTTCACTTGGCACGTTATTCCGTTCTCCTCTTGTCAAGAGAGATGGGGTTTCTCATATATTTAGGTTCTATAACGTCTTGCTGACAAAGCGCAATCCTTACCAAATGAGCATAGGACCCATGTAAGAGGTCATCTGGAAGAGTCATGCTCTTGTATGCCCTGGCCAGACGGGCCCAGCAAATTTGGAAGAATGCCATTCATTTGGTAGACAACTGGACTCCAGCACACTTACAGCAATTTCCTCAGGGCTTTGATCAGGGGCTGCTTAAATTTGCATACTCCACCCTATGTTGTGACTTTGAGATCCCTTGTTGAAATTGCTTTAGCCAGCCAAGAGGTGGCTATTGTCTCAATTTCAAAGCAGCTTTGAGCCGTTCAAGTGGCTGGTGAATAGCACTTTCTCTTTGTTCGCCTCAAAGTTCTAAAGAGTTCTCCATAGGTCCTGCTCTGTACAGATTGTTCAAAGATCTGTTGGAAGTGCATATAATAGGATAAATAAATTGAGGGCATTCCTTTTCAGTATCTCACCTGCATGGCTGTCTGGCCTCTGGAAGATGCTGGGAAAGCAAGTCAGGATGGCCGAGTGGTCTAAGGTGCTGTGTTCAGGTCGCAGTCTCCTCTGGAGGCGTGGGTTCAAATCCCACTTCTGACAGTCCTGTGTTTACTCTAATTTTTTTCTTGAGAAATATGATCATTTCCCTCGCAGTGGCTTATAGGATTGTCTTCTTGGAAGAGTGCAGTGAGTTTTTTTCTTGCTCTAGCCACTATTGGCCTAAGCTCTGTGCATTTTTTGGTTCCTAATATCTTTCTCACCCTTTAGATGAAAAAGCAGCATGGGGTCAGGATGGCCGAGTGGTCTAAGGCGCTGCGTTAAGGCCGCAGTCTCTCCTGGAGGTGTGGGTTCTAATCCCACTTCTGACAAAACTTGAATTCCATTTTCTCTCTCAGTTCCTTTAGAATCTCAGCTAAAAATTGGCAATGTAAACAATATCTGAATAAGTACCAAACTTCAGTTTCAACTGCAAATGAATTTGCCCTATTCTATCTTTAACGTTAATGTAATATTCTTCTAGCACTCGTGGTGTTTTATATTTGTTTTGTGGGGTACTTTAAAAATCTTTTTTATGAAAGAAATGGGTTACATTAAGTCTTGTGATGTTTTAGGTTTCCAATAAGGAGGTTTTAAATTTTATGTCACGTCATTTTCAGATGCTTCATTCAAGAGATGTTTCCACTATAGAATGCAGAGCAAGGGCAAAAATACAAGTGATAGAGCGAGTGAGTGAGAAGGAGTGTTGTGGAAGGAGAGAATGAAACAAAGACAGAGTGAGTGAACGGCAGGGAGGCATAGAAGAGTAGTCTAGTAGTGAAGGAGACCTGCTTTTACCTGCTCTTGACCTCCCACCCATCCCCAAACAACCACAAACATACCTTCTGTGCAAAGTTAGTATGCAGAATTTCACGCCTCAGCAAGTGAGGGTGAGTCCCAGGCCAGGGGCTAAAGAGCAAAAGAGTGCCTGTGCTCAGACTTTCCCTGCTAGGGATAGTTTATCTGGAACACGGCCTACTCTCTTGTATCCAGCAAGGATCTAGAAATCCTGCATGAATCTGCAAGGCACATTGGCAGCATAAATTTGCATAAACTGCCCCACCTATTGCCTTCCTACTTCCTGTGCTGTAGTTGTTTGTGTAGAGAGAGAGGTCGCAGGCAAGGAAATGTTGTGAGTCGGATACAGGACCCTAAATAGCTGGTGAGAGGTATGTGGTGTTCTAAAAGCATGAAAACTGTATACCTGTGAAATAAAGTGCTTTCGTATGTGTTCTTCTGTGTTTATTGTCCTGTGCATAAAGTTGCACCTTGTGTTTGAAGGTTTAAATTATTTCAGGCTTGCATGGAGGTAGACGTTTCTGAGTAACTTTTATTCATTTCTTAAAAGCCTATACTGTCAGGATGGCCGAGAGGTCTAAGGCGCTGTGTTTAGGCCACAGTCTCCTTTGGAGGCGTGGGTTTGAATCCCACTTCTGACATGCCTTTTGGAGATTTAATCTCCTTTATCAGGTTAACATCTGATGGAAGTTGCATCTGTTGGTCTTCACTTGGCACGTTATTCCGTTCTCCTCTTGTCAAGAGAGATGGGGTTTCTCATATATTTAGGTTCTATAACGTCTTGCTGACAAAGCGCAATCCTTACCAAATGAGCATAGGACCCATGTAAGAGGTCATCTGGAAGAGTCATGCTCTTGTATGCCCTGGCCAGACGGGCCCTGAAAATTTGGAAGAATGCCATGCATCTGGTAGACAACTGGACTCCAGCACACTTACAGCAATTTCCTTAGGGCTTTGATCAGGGGCTGCTTAAATTTGCATACTCCACCCTATGTTGTGACTTTGAGATCCCTTGTTGAAATTGCTTTAGCCAGCCAAGAGGTGGCTATTGTCTCAATTTCAAAGCAGCTTTGAGCCGTTCAAGTGGCTGGTGAATAGCACTTTCTCTTTGTTCGCCTCAAAGTTCTAAAGAGTTCTCCATAGGTCCTGCTCTGTACAGATTGTTCAAAGATCTGTTGGAAGTGCATATAATAGGATAAATAAATTGAGGGCATTCCTTTTCAGTACCTCACCTGCATGGCTGTCTGGCCTCTGGAAGATGCTGGGAAAGCAAGTCAGGATGGCCGAGTGGTCTAAGGCGCTGCGTTCAGGTCGCAGTCTCCTCTGGAGGCGTGGGTTCAAATCCCACTTCTGACAGTCCTGTGTTTACTCTAATTTTTTTCTTGAGAAATATGATCATTTCCCTCGCAGTGGCTTATAGGATTGTCTTCTTGGAAGAGTGCAGTGAGTATTTTTCTTGCTCTAGCCACTATTGGCCTAAGCTCTGTGCATTTTTTGGTTCCTAATATCTTTCTCACCCTTTCGATGAGAAAGCAGCATGGGGTCAGGATGGCCGAGTGGTCTAAGGCGCTGCGTTAAGGCCGCAGTCTCTCCTGGAGGCGTGGGTTCAAATCCCACTTCTGACAAAACTTGAATTCCATTTTCTCTCTCAGTTCCTTTAGAATCTCAGCTAAAAATTGGCAATGTAAATAATATCTGAATAAGTACCAAATTTCAGTTTCAACTGCAAATGCATATGCCCTATTCTATCTTTAACGTTAATGTAATATTCTTCTAGCACTCGTGGTGTTTTATATTTGTTTTGTGGGGTACTTTAAAAATCTTTTTTATGAAAGAAATTGGTTACATTAAGTCTTGTGATGTTTTAGGTTTCCAATAAGGAGGTTTTAAATTTTATGTCACGTCATTTTCAGATGTTTCATTCAAGAGATGTTTCCACTATAGAATGCAGAGCAAGGGCAAAAATACAAGTGATAGAGTGAGTGAGTGAGAAGGAGTGTTGTGGAAGGAGAGAATGAAACAAAGGCAGAGTGAGTGAACGGCAGGGAGGCATAGAAGAGAAGTCTAGTAGTGAAGGAGACCTGCTTTTCCCTGCTCTTGACCTCCCACCCATCCCCAAACAACCACAAACATACCTTCTGTGCAAAGTTGGTATGCAGAATTTCACGCCTCAGCAAGTGAGGGTGAGTCCCAGGCCAGGGGCTAAAGAGCAAAAGAGTGCCTGTGCTCAGACTTTCCCTGCTAGGGATAGTTTATCTGGAACAAGGCCTACTCTCTTGTATCCAGCAAGGATCTAGAAATCCTGCATGAATCTGCAAGGCACATTGGCAGCATAAATTTGCATAAACTGCCCCACCTATTGCCTTCCTACTTCCTGTGCTGTAGTTGTTTGTGTAGAGAGAGAGGTCGCAGGCAAGGAAATGTTGTGAGTCGGATACAGAACCCTAAATAGCTGGTGAGAGGTATGTGGTGTTCTAAAAGCATGAAAACTGTATACCTGTGAAATAAAGTGCTTTCGTATGTGTTCTTCTGTGTTTATTGTCCTGTGCATAAAGTTGCACCTTGTGTTTGAAGGTTTAAATTATTTCAGGCTTGCATTGAGGTAGACGTTTCTGAGTAACTTTTATTCATTTCTTAAAAGCATATACTGTCAGGATGGCCGAGAGGTCTAAGGCGCTGTGTTTAGGCCACAGTCTCCTTTGGAGGCGTGGGTTCGAATCCCACTTCTGACATGCCTTTTGGAGATTTAATCTCCTTTATCAGGTTAACATCTGATGGAAGTTGCATCTGTTGGTCTTCACTTGGCACGTTATTCCGTTCTCCTCTTGTCAAGAGAGATGGGGTTTCTCATATATTTAGGTTCTATAACGTCTTGCTGACAAAGCGCAATCCTTACCAAATGAGCATAGGACCCATGTAAGAGGTCATCTGGAAGAGTCATGCTCTTGTATGCCCTGGCCAGACGGGCCCAGCAAATTTGGAAGAATGCCATTCATCTGGTAGACAACTGGACTCCAGCACACTTACAGCAATTTCCTCAGGGCTTTGATCAGGGGCTGCTTAAATTTGCATACTCCACCCTATGTTGTGACTTTGAGATCCCTTGTTGAAATTGCTTTAGCCAGCCAAGAGGTGGCTATTGTCTCAATTTCAAAGCAGCTTTGAGCCGTTCAAGTGGCTGGTGAATAGCACTTTCTCTTTGTTCGCCTCAAAGTTCTAAAGAGTTCTCCATAGGTCCTGCTCTGTACAGATTGTTCAAAGATCTGTTGGAAGTGCATATAATAGGATAAATAAATTGAGGGCATTCCTTTTCAGTACCTCACCTGCATGGCTGTCTGGCCTCTGGAAGATGCTTGGTAAGCAAGTCAGGATGGCCGAGTGGTCTAAGGCGCTGCGTTCAGGTCGCAGTCTCCTCTGGAGGCGTGGGTTCAAATCCCACTTCTGACAGTCCTGTGTTTACTCTAATTTTTTTCTTGAGAAATATGATCATTTCCCTCGCAGTGGCTTAAAGGATTGTCTTCTTGGAAGAGTTCAGTGAGTTTTTTTCTTGCTCTAGCCACTATTGGCCTAAGCTCTGTGCATTTTTTGGTTCCTAATATCTTTCTCACCCTTTCGATGAAAAAGCAGCATGGGGTCAGGATGGCCGAGTGGTCTAAGGCACTGCGTTAAGGCCGCAGTCTCTCCTGGAGGCGTGGGTTCGAATCCCACTTCTGACAAAACTTGAATTCCATTTTCTCTCTCAGTTCCTTTAGAATCTCAGCTAAAAATTGGCAATGTAAATAATATCTGAATAAGTACCAAATTTCATTTTCAACTGCAAATGCATTTGCCCTATTCTATCTTTAACGTTAATGTAATATTCTTCTAGCACTCCTGGTGTTTTATATTTGTTTTGTGGGGTACTTTAAAAATCTTTTTTATGAAAGAAATGGGTTACATTAAGTCTTGTGATGTTGTAGGTTTCCAATAAGGAGGTTTTAAATTTTATGTCACGTCATTTTCAGATGCTTCATTCAAGAGATGTTTCCACTATAGAATGAAGAGCAAGGGCAAAAATACAAGTGATAGAGCGAGTGAGTGAGAAGGAGTGTTGTGGAAGGAGAGAATGAAACAAAGACAGAGTGAGTGAATGGCAGGGAGGCATAGAAGAGGAGTCTAGTAGTGAAGGAGACCTGCTTTTCCCTGCTCTTGACCTCCCACCCATCCCCCAAACAACCACAAACATACCTTCTGTGCAAAGTTGGTATGCAGAATTTCACGCCTCAGCAAGTGAGGGTGAGTCCCAGGCCAGGGGCTAAAGAGCAAAAGAGTGCCTGTGCTCAGACTTTCCCTGCTAGGGATAGTTTATCTGGAACAAGGCCTACTCTCTTGTATCCAGCAAGGATCTAGAAATCCTGCATGAATCTGCAAGGCACATTGGCAGCATAAATTTGCATAAACTGCCCCTCCTATTGCCTTCCTACTTCCTGTGCTGTAGTTGTTTGTGTAGAGAGAGAGGTCGCAGGCAAGGAAATGTTGTGAGTCGGATACAGGACCCTAAATAGCTGGTGAGAGGTATGTGGTGTTCTAAAAGCATGAAAACTGTATACCTGTGAAATAAAGTGCTTTCGTATGTGTTCTTCTGTGTTTATTGTCCTGTGCATAAAGTTGCACCTTGTGTTTGAATGTTTAAATTATTTCAGGCTTGCATGGAGGGAGACGTTTCTGAGTAACTTTTATTCATTTCTTAAAAGCCTATACTGTCAGGATGGCCGAGAGGTCTAAGGCGCTGTGTTTAGGCCACAGTCTCCTTTGGAGGCGTGGGTTCGAATCCCACTTCTGACATGCCTTTTGGAGATTTAATCTCCTTTATCAGGTTAACATCTGATGGAAGTTGCATCTGTTGGTCTTCACTTGGCACGTTATTCCGTTCTCCTCTTGTCAAGAGAGATGGGGTTTCTCATATATTTAGGTTCTATAACGTCTTGCTGACAAAGCGCAATCCTTACCAAATGAGCATAGGACCCATGTAAGAGGTCATCTGGAAGAGTCATGCTCTTGTATGCCCTGGCCAGACGGGCCCAGCAAATTTGGAAGAATGCCATTCATTTGGTAGACAACTGGACTCCAGCACACTTACAGCAATTTCCTCAGGGCTTTGATCAGGGGCTGCTTAAATTTGCATACTCCACCCTATGTTGTGACTTTGAGATCCCTTGTTGAAATTGCTTTAGCCAGCCAAGAGGTGGCTATTGTCTCAATTTCAAAGCAGCTTTGAGCCGTTCAAGTGGCTGGTGAATAGCACTTTCTCTTTGTTCGCCTCAAAGTTCTAAAGAGTTCTCCATAGGTCCTGCTCTGTACAGATTGTTCAAAGATCTGTTGGAAGTGCATATAATAGGATAAATAAATTGAGGGCATTCCTTTTCAGTACCTCACCTGCATGGCTGTCTGGCCTCTGGAAGATGCTGGGAAAGCAAGTCAGGATGGCCGAGTGGTCTAAGGTGCTGTGTTCAGGTCGCAGTCTCCTCTGGAGGCGTGGGTTCAAATCCCACTTCTGACAGTCCTGTGTTTACTCTAATTTTTTTCTTGAGAAATATGATCATTTCCCTCGCAGTGGCTTATAGGATTGTCTTCTTGGAAGAGTGCAGTGAGTTTTTTTCTTGCTCTAGCCACTATTGGCCTAAGCTCTGTGCATTTTTTGGTTCCTAATATCTTTCTCACCCTTTAGATGAAAAAGCAGCATGGGGTCAGGATGGCCGAGTGGTCTAAGGCGCTGCGTTAAGGCCGCAGTCTCTCCTGGAGGTGTGGGTTCTAATCCCACTTCTGACAAAACTTGAATTCCATTTTCTCTCTCAGTTCCTTTAGAATCTCAGCTAAAAATTGGCAATGTAAACAATATCTGAATAAGTACCAAACTTCAGTTTCAACTGCAAATGAATTTGCCCTATTCTATCTTTAACGTTAATGTAATATTCTTCTAGCACTCGTGGTGTTTTATATTTGTTTTGTGGGGTACTTTAAAAATCTTTTTTATGAAAGAAATGGGTTACATTAAGTCTTGTGATGTTTTAGGTTTCCAATAAGGAGGTTTTAAATTTTATGTCACGTCATTTTCAGATGCTTCATTCAAGAGATGTTTCCACTATAGAATGCAGAGCAAGGGCAAAAATACAAGTGATAGAGCGAGTGAGTGAGAAGGAGTGTTGTGGAAGGAGAGAATGAAACAAAGACAGAGTGAGTGAACGGCAGGGAGGCATAGAAGAGTAGTCTAGTAGTGAAGGAGACCTGCTTTTACCTGCTCTTGACCTCCCACCCATCCCCAAACAACCACAAACATACCTTCTGTGCAAAGTTAGTATGCAGAATTTCACGCCTCAGCAAGTGAGGGTGAGTCCCAGGCCAGGGGCTAAAGAGCAAAAGAGTGCCTGTGCTCAGACTTTCCCTGCTAGGGATAGTTTATCTGGAACACGGCCTACTCTCTTGTATCCAGCAAGGATCTAGAAATCCTGCATGAATCTGCAAGGCACATTGGCAGCATAAATTTGCATAAACTGCCCCACCTATTGCCTTCCTACTTCCTGTGCTGTAGTTGTTTGTGTAGAGAGAGAGGTCGCAGGCAAGGAAATGTTGTGAGTCGGATACAGGACCCTAAATAGCTGGTGAGAGGTATGTGGTGTTCTAAAAGCATGAAAACTGTATACCTGTGAAATAAAGTGCTTTCGTATGTGTTCTTCTGTGTTTATTGTCCTGTGCATAAAGTTGCACCTTGTGTTTGAAGGTTTAAATTATTTCAGGCTTGCATGGAGGTAGACGTTTCTGAGTAACTTTTATTCATTTCTTAAAAGCCTATACTGTCAGGATGGCCGAGAGGTCTAAGGCGCTGTGTTTAGGCCACAGTCTCCTTTGGAGGCGTGGGTTTGAATCCCACTTCTGACATGCCTTTTGGAGATTTAATCTCCTTTATCAGGTTAACATCTGATGGAAGTTGCATCTGTTGGTCTTCACTTGGCACGTTATTCCGTTCTCCTCTTGTCAAGAGAGATGGGGTTTCTCATATATTTAGGTTCTATAACGTCTTGCTGACAAAGCGCAATCCTTACCAAATGAGCATAGGACCCATGTAAGAGGTCATCTGGAAGAGTCATGCTCTTGTATGCCCTGGCCAGACGGGCCCTGAAAATTTGGAAGAATGCCATGCATCTGGTAGACAACTGGACTCCAGCACACTTACAGCAATTTCCTTAGGGCTTTGATCAGGGGCTGCTTAAATTTGCATACTCCACCCTATGTTGTGACTTTGAGATCCCTTGTTGAAATTGCTTTAGCCAGCCAAGAGGTGGCTATTGTCTCAATTTCAAAGCAGCTTTGAGCCGTTCAAGTGGCTGGTGAATAGCACTTTCTCTTTGTTCGCCTCAAAGTTCTAAAGAGTTCTCCATAGGTCCTGCTCTGTACAGATTGTTCAAAGATCTGTTGGAAGTGCATATAATAGGATAAATAAATTGAGGGCATTCCTTTTCAGTACCTCACCTGCATGGCTGTCTGGCCTCTGGAAGATGCTGGGAAAGCAAGTCAGGATGGCCGAGTGGTCTAAGGCGCTGCGTTCAGGTCGCAGTCTCCTCTGGAGGCGTGGGTTCAAATCCCACTTCTGACAGTCCTGTGTTTACTCTAATTTTTTTCTTGAGAAATATGATCATTTCCCTCGCAGTGGCTTATAGGATTGTCTTCTTGGAAGAGTGCAGTGAGTATTTTTCTTGCTCTAGCCACTATTGGCCTAAGCTCTGTGCATTTTTTGGTTCCTAATATCTTTCTCACCCTTTCGATGAGAAAGCAGCATGGGGTCAGGATGGCCGAGTGGTCTAAGGCGCTGCGTTAAGGCCGCAGTCTCTCCTGGAGGCGTGGGTTCAAATCCCACTTCTGACAAAACTTGAATTCCATTTTCTCTCTCAGTTCCTTTAGAATCTCAGCTAAAAATTGGCAATGTAAATAATATCTGAATAAGTACCAAATTTCAGTTTCAACTGCAAATGCATATGCCCTATTCTATCTTTAACGTTAATGTAATATTCTTCTAGCACTCGTGGTGTTTTATATTTGTTTTGTGGGGTACTTTAAAAATCTTTTTTATGAAAGAAATTGGTTACATTAAGTCTTGTGATGTTTTAGGTTTCCAATAAGGAGGTTTTAAATTTTATGTCACGTCATTTTCAGATGTTTCATTCAAGAGATGTTTCCACTATAGAATGCAGAGCAAGGGCAAAAATACAAGTGATAGAGTGAGTGAGTGAGAAGGAGTGTTGTGGAAGGAGAGAATGAAACAAAGGCAGAGTGAGTGAACGGCAGGGAGGCATAGAAGAGAAGTCTAGTAGTGAAGGAGACCTGCTTTTCCCTGCTCTTGACCTCCCACCCATCCCCAAACAACCACAAACATACCTTCTGTGCAAAGTTGGTATGCAGAATTTCACGCCTCAGCAAGTGAGGGTGAGTCCCAGGCCAGGGGCTAAAGAGCAAAAGAGTGCCTGTGCTCAGACTTTCCCTGCTAGGGATAGTTTATCTGGAACAAGGCCTACTCTCTTGTATCCAGCAAGGATCTAGAAATCCTGCATGAATCTGCAAGGCACATTGGCAGCATAAATTTGCATAAACTGCCCCACCTATTGCCTTCCTACTTCCTGTGCTGTAGTTGTTTGTGTAGAGAGAGAGGTCGCAGGCAAGGAAATGTTGTGAGTCGGATACAGAACCCTAAATAGCTGGTGAGAGGTATGTGGTGTTCTAAAAGCATGAAAACTGTATACCTGTGAAATAAAGTGCTTTCGTATGTGTTCTTCTGTGTTTATTGTCCTGTGCATAAAGTTGCACCTTGTGTTTGAAGGTTTAAATTATTTCAGGCTTGCATTGAGGTAGACGTTTCTGAGTAACTTTTATTCATTTCTTAAAAGCATATACTGTCAGGATGGCCGAGAGGTCTAAGGCGCTGTGTTTAGGCCACAGTCTCCTTTGGAGGCGTGGGTTCGAATCCCACTTCTGACATGCCTTTTGGAGATTTAATCTCCTTTATCAGGTTAACATCTGATGGAAGTTGCATCTGTTGGT
Organism: Triturus cristatus; assembly: GCF_964204655.1. NCBI lineage: Eukaryota > Metazoa > Chordata > Amphibia > Caudata > Salamandridae > Triturus > Triturus cristatus. The sequence goes on along the minus strand of NC_140589.1, from coordinate 101,118,006 downwards.
CTTCACTTGGCACGTTATTCCGTTCTCCTCTTGTCAAGAGAGATGGGGTTTCTCATATATTTAGGTTCTATAACGTCTTGCTGACAAAGCGCAATCCTTACCAAATGAGCATAGGACCCATGTAAGAGGTCATCTGGAAGAGTCATGCTCTTGTATGCCCTGGCCAGACGGGCCCAGCAAATTTGGAAGAATGCCATTCATCTGGTAGACAACTGGACTCCAGCACACTTACAGCAATTTCCTCAGGGCTTTGATCAGGGGCTGCTTAAATTTGCATACTCCACCCTATGTTGTGACTTTGAGATCCCTTGTTGAAATTGCTTTAGCCAGCCAAGAGGTGGCTATTGTCTCAATTTCAAAGCAGCTTTGAGCCGTTCAAGTGGCTGGTGAATAGCACTTTCTCTTTGTTCGCCTCAAAGTTCTAAAGAGTTCTCCATAGGTCCTGCTCTGTACAGATTGTTCAAAGATCTGTTGGAAGTGCATATAATAGGATAAATAAATTGAGGGCATTCCTTTTCAGTACCTCACCTGCATGGCTGTCTGGCCTCTGGAAGATGCTTGGTAAGCAAGTCAGGATGGCCGAGTGGTCTAAGGCGCTGCGTTCAGGTCGCAGTCTCCTCTGGAGGCGTGGGTTCAAATCCCACTTCTGACAGTCCTGTGTTTACTCTAATTTTTTTCTTGAGAAATATGATCATTTCCCTCGCAGTGGCTTAAAGGATTGTCTTCTTGGAAGAGTTCAGTGAGTTTTTTTCTTGCTCTAGCCACTATTGGCCTAAGCTCTGTGCATTTTTTGGTTCCTAATATCTTTCTCACCCTTTCGATGAAAAAGCAGCATGGGGTCAGGATGGCCGAGTGGTCTAAGGCACTGCGTTAAGGCCGCAGTCTCTCCTGGAGGCGTGGGTTCGAATCCCACTTCTGACAAAACTTGAATTCCATTTTCTCTCTCAGTTCCTTTTGAATCTCAGCTAAAAATTGGCAATGTAAATAATATCTGAATAAGTACCAAATTTAATTTTCAACTGCAAATGCATTTGCCCTATTCTATCTTTAACGTTAATGTAATATTCTTCTAGCACTCGTGGTGTTTTATATTTGTTTTGTGGGGTACTTTAAAAATCTTTTTTATGAAAGAAATGGGTTACATTAAGTCTTGTGATGTTTTAGGTTTCCAATAAGGAGGTTTTAAATTTTATGTCACGTCATTTTCAGATGCTTCATTCAAGAGATGTTTCCACTATAGAATGCAGAGCAAGGGCAAAAATACAAGTGATAGAGCGAGTGAGTGAGAAGGAGTGTTGTGGAAGGAGAGAATGAAACAAAGACAGAGTGAGTGAATGGCAGGGAGGCATAGAAGAGGAGTCTAGTAGTGCAGGAGACCTGCTTTTCCCTGCTCTTGACCTCCCACCCATTCCCAAACAACCACAAACATACCTTCTGTGCAAAGTTGGTATGCAGAATTTCACGCCTCAGCAAGTGAGGGTGAGTCCCAGGCCAGGGGCTAAAGAGCAAAAGAGTGCCTGTGCTCAGACTTTCCCTGCTAGGGATAGTTTATCTGGAACAAGGCCTACTCTCTTGTATCCAGCAAGGATCTAGAAATCCTGCATGAATCTGCAAGGCACATTGGCAGCATAAATTTGCATAAACTGCCCCACCTATTGCCTTCCTACTTCCTGTGCTGTAGTTGTTTGTGTAGAGAGAGAGGTCGCAGGCAAGGAAATGTTGTGAGTCGGATACAGGACCCTAAATAGCTGGTGAGAGGTATGTGGTGTTCTAAAAGCATGAAAACTGTATACCTGTGAAATAAAGTGCTTTCGTATGTGTTCTTCTGTGTTTATTGTCCTGTGCATAAAGTTGCACCTTGTGTTTGAAGGTTTAAATTATTTCAGGCTTGCATGGAGGTAGACGTTTCTGAGTAACTTTTATTCATTTCTTAAAAGCCTATACTGTCAGGATGGCCGAGAGGTCTAAGGCGCTGTGTTTAGGCCACAGTCTGCTTTGGAGGCGTGGGTTCGAATCCCACTTCTGATATGCCTTTTGGAGATTTAATCTCCTTTATCAGGTTAACATCTGATGGAAGTTGCATCTGTTGGTCTTCACTTGGCACGTTATTCCGTTCTCCTCTTGTCAAGAGAGATGGGGTTTCTCATATATTTAGGTTCTATAACGTCTTGCTGACAAAGCGCAATCCTTACCAAATGAGCATAGGACCCATGTAAGAGGTCATCTGGAAGAGTCATGCTCTTGTATGCCCTGGCCAGACGGGCCCTGCAAATTTGGAAGAATGCCATGCATCTGGTAGACAACTGGACTCCAGCACACTTACAGCAATTTCCTTAGGGCTTTGATCAGGGGCTGCTTAAATTTGCATACTCCACCCTATGTTGTGACTTTGAGATCCCTTGTTGAAATTGCTTTAGCCAGCCAAGAGGTGGCTATTGTCTCAATTTCAAAGCAGCTTTGAGCCGTTCAAGTGGCTGGTGAATAGCACTTTCTCTTTGTTCGCCTCAAAGTTCTAAAGAGTTCTCCATAGGTCCTGCTCTGTACAGATTGTTCAAAGATCTGTTGGAAGTGCATATGCTAGGATAAATAAATTGAGGGCATTCCTTTTCAGTACCTCACCTGCATGGCTGTCTGGCCTCTGGAAGATGCTGGGAAAGCAAGTCAGGATGGCCGAGTGGTCTAAGGCGCTGCTTTCAGGTCGCAGTCTCCTCTGGAGGCGTGGGTTCAAATCCCACTTCTGACAGTCCTGTGTTTACTCTAATTATTTTCTTGAGAAATATGATCATTTCCCTCGCAGTGGCTTATAGGATTGTCTTCTTGGAAGAGTGCAGTGAGTTTTTTTCTTGCTCTAGCCACTATTGGCCTAAGCTCTGTGCATTTTTTGGTTCCTAATATCTTTCTCACCCTTTAGATGAAAAAGCAGCATGGGGTCAGGATGGCCGAGTGGTCTAAGGCGCTGCGTTAAGGCCGCAGTCTCTCCTGGAGGCGTGGGTTCGAATCCCACTTCTGACAAAACTTGAATTCCATTTTCTCTCTCAGTTCCTTTAGAATCTCAGCTAAAAATTGGCAATGTAAATAATATCTGAATAAGTACCAAATTTCAGTTTCAACTGCAAATGCATTTGCCCTATTCTATCTTTAACGTTAATGTAATATTCTTCTAGCACTCGTGGTGTTTTATATTTGTTTTGTGGGGTACTTTAAAAATCTTTTTTATGAAAGAAATGGGTTACATTAAGTCTTGTGATGTTTTAGGTTTCCAATAAGGAGGTTTTAAATTTTATGTCACGTCATTTTCAGATGCTTCATTCAAGAGATGTTTCCACTATAGAATGCAGAGCAAGGGCAAAAATACAAGTGATAGAGCGAGTGAGTGAGAAGGAGTGTTGTGGAAGGAGAGAATGAAACAAAGACAGAGTGAGTGAATGGCAGGGAGGCATAGAAGAGGAGTCTAGTAGTGAAGGAGACCTGCTTTTCCCTGCTCTTGAGCTCCCACCCATCCCCAAACAACCACAAACATACCTTCTGTGCAAAGTTGGTATGCAGAATTTCACGCCTCAGCAAGTGAGGGTGAGTCCCAGGCCAGGGGCTAAAGAGCAAAAGAGTGCCTGTGCTCAGACTTTCCCTGCTAGGGATAGTTTATCTGGAACAAGGCCTACTCTCTTGTATCCAGCAAGGATCTAGAAATCCTGCATGAATCTGCAAGGCACATTGGCAGCATAAATTTGCATAAACTGCCCCACCTATTGCCTTCCTACTTCCTCTGCTGTAGTTGTTTGTGTAGAGAGAGAGGTCGCAGGCAAGGAAATGTTGTGAGTCGGATACAGGACCCTAAATAGCTGGTGAGAGGTATGTCGTGTTCTAAAAGCATGAAAACTGTATACCTGTGAAATAAAGTGCTTTCGTATGTGTTCTTCTGTGTTTATTGTCCTGTGCATAAAGTTGCACCTTGTGTTTGAAGGTTTAAATTATTTCAGGCTTGCATGGAGGTAGACGTTTCTGAGTAACTTTTATTCATTTCTTAAAAGCCTATACTATCAGGATGGCCGAGAGGTCTAAGGCGCTGTGTTTAGGCCACAGTCTCCTTTGGAGGCGTGTGTTCGAATCCCACTTCTGACATGCCTTTTGGAGATTTAATCTCCTTTATCAGGTTAACATCTGATGGAAGTTGCATCTGTTGGTCTTCACTTGGCACGGTATTCCGTTCTCCTCTTGTCAAGAGAGATGGGGTTTCTCATATATTTAGGTTCTATAACGTCTTGCTGACAAAGCGCAATCCTTACCAAATGAGCATAGGACCCATGTAAGAGGTCATCTGGAAGAGTCATGCTCTTGTATGCCCTGGCCAGACGGGCCCTGCAAATTTGGAAGAATGCCATGCATCTGGTAGACAACTGGACTCCAGCACACTTACAGCAATTTCCTCAGGGCTTTGATCAGGGGCTGCTTAAATTTGCATACTCCACCCTATGTTGTGACTTTGAGATCCCTTGTTGAAATTGCTTTAGCCAGCCAAGAGGTGGCTATTGTCTCAATTTCAAAGCAGCTTTGAGCCGTTCAAGTGGCTGGTGAATAGCACTTTCTCTTTGTTCGCCTCAAAGTTCTAAAGAGTTCTCCATAGGTCCTGCTCTGTACAGATTGTTCAAAGATCTGTTGGAAGTGCATATAATAGGATAAATAAATTGAGGGCATTCCTTTTCAGTACCTCACCTGCATGGCTGTCTGGCCTCTGGAAGATGCTGGGAAAGCAAGTCAGGATGGCCGAGTGGTCTAAGGCGCTGCGTTCAGGTCGCAGTCTCCTCTGGAGGCGTGGTTTCAAATCCCACTTCTGACAGTCCTGTGTTTACTCTAATTATTTTCTTGAGAAATATGATCATTTCCCTCGCAGTGGCTTATAGGATTGTCTTCTTGGAAGAGTGCAGTGAGTTTTTTTCTTGCTCTAGCCACTATTGGCCTAAGCTCTGTGCATTTTTTGGTTCCTAATATCTTTCTCACCCTTTAGATGAAAAAGCAGCATGGGGTCAGGATGGCCGAGTGGTCTAAGGCGCTGCGTTAAGGCCGCAGTCTCTCCTGGAGGCGTGGGTTCGAATCCCACTTCTGACAAAACTTGAATTCCATTTTCTCTCTCAGTTCCTTTAGAATCTCAGCTAAAAATTGGCAATGTAAATAATATCTGAATAAGTACCAAACTTCAGTTTCAACTGCAAATGCATTTGCCCTATTCTATCTTTAACGTTAATGTAATATTCTTCTAGCACTCGTGGTGTTTTATATTTCTTTTGTGGGGTACTTTAAAAATCTTTTTTATGAAAGAAATGGGTTACATTAAGTCTTGTGATGTTTTAGGTTTCCAATAAGGAGGTTTTAAATTTTATGTCACATCATTTTCAGATGCTTCATTCAAGAGATGTTTCCACTATAGAATGCAGAGCAAGGGCAAAAATACAAGTGATAGAGCGAGTGAGTGAGAAGGAGTGTTGTGGAAGGAGAGAATGAAACAAAGACAGAGGGAGTGAACGGCAGGGAGGCATAGAAGAGTAGTCTAGTAGTGAAGGAGATCTGCTTTTCCCTGCTCTTGACCTCCCACCCATCCCCAAACAACCACAAACATACCTTCTGTGCAAAGTTGGTATGCAGAATTTCACGCCTCAGCAAGTGAGGGTGAGTCCCAGGCCAGGGGCTAAAGAGCAAAAGAGTGCCTGTGCTCAGACTTTCCCTGCTAGGGATAGTTTATCTGGAACAAGGCCTACTCTCTTGTATCCAGCAAGGATCTAGAAATCCTGCATGAATCTGCAAGGCACATTGGCAGCATAAATTTGCATAAACTGCCCCACCTATTGCCTTCCTACTTCCTGTGCTGTAGTTGTTTGTGTAGAGAGAGAGGTCGCAGGCAAGGAAATGTTGTGAGTCGGATACAGGACCCTAAATAGCTGGTGAGAGGTATGTGGTGTTCTAAAAGCATGAAAACTGTATACCTGTGAAATAAAGTGCTTTCGTATGTGTTCTTCTGTGTTTATTGTCCTGTGCATAAAGTTGCACCTTGTGTTTGAAGGTTTAAATTATTTCAGGCTTGCATTGAGGTAGACGTTTCTGAGTAACTTTTATTAATTTCTTAAAAGCATATACTGTCAGGATGGCCGAGAGGTCTAAGGCGCTGTGTTTAGGCCACAGTCTCCTTTGGAGGCGTGGGTTCGAATCCCACTTCTGACATGCCTTTTGGAGATTTAATCTCCTTTATCAGGTTAACATCTGATGGAAGTTGCATCTGTTGGTCTTCACTTGGCACGTTATTCCGTTCTCCTCTTGTCAAGAGAGATGGGGTTTCTCATATATTTAGGTTCTATAACGTCTTGCTGACAAAGCGCAATCCTTACCAAATGAGCATAGGACCCATGTAAGAGGTCATCTGGAAGAGTCATGCTCTTGTATGCCCTGGCCAGACGGGCCCAGCAAATTTGGAAGAATGCCATTCATCTGGTAGACAACTGGACTCCAGCACACTTACAGCAATTTCCTCAGGGCTTTGATCAGGGGCTGCTTAAATTTGCATACTCCACCCTATGTTGTGACTTTGAGATCCCTTGTTGAAATTGCTTTAGCCAGCCAAGAGGTGGCTATTGTCTCAATTTCAAAGCAGCTTTGAGCCGTTCAAGTGGCTGGTGAATAGCACTTTCTCTTTGTTCGCCTCAAAGTTCTAAAGAGTTCTCCATAGGTCCTGCTCTGTACAGAGTGTTCAAAGATCTGTTGGAAGTGCATATAATAGGATAAATAAATTGAGGGCATTCCTTTTCAGTACCTCACCTGCATGGCTGTCTGGCCTCTGGAAGATGCTGGGAAAGCAAGTCAGGATGGCCGAGTGGTCTAAGGCGCTGTGTTCAGGTCGCAGTCTCCTCTGGAGGCGTGGGTTCAAATCCCACTTCTGACAGTCCTGTGTTTACTCTAATTTTTTTCTTGAGAAATATGATCATTTCCCTCGCAGTGGCTTATAGGATTGTCTTCTTGGAAGAGTGCAGTGAGTTTTTTTCTTGCTCTAGCCACTATTGGCCTAAGCTCTGTGCATTTTTTGGTTCCTAATATCTTTCTCACCCTTTAGATGAAAAAGCAGCATGGGGTCAGGATGGCCGAGTGGTCTACGGCGCTGCGTTAAGGCCGCAGTCTCTCCTGGAGGTGTGGGTTCTAATCCCACTTCTGACAAAACTTGAATTCCATTTTCTCTCTCAGTTCCTTTAGAATCTCAGCTAAAAATTGGCAATGTAAATAATATCTGAATAAGTACCAAACTTCAGTTTCAACTGCAAATGCATTTGCCCTATTCTATCTTTAACGTTAATGTAATATTCTTCTAGCACTCGTGGTGTTTTATATTTCTTTTGTGGGGTACTTTAAAAATCTTTTTTATGAAAGAAATGGGTTACATTAAGTCTTGTGATGTTTTAGGTTTCCAATAAGGAGGTTTTAAATTTTATGTCACGTCATTTTCAGATGCTTCATTCAAGAGATGTTTCCACTATAGAATGCAGAGCAAGGGCAAAAATACAAGTGATAGAGCGAGTGAGTGAGAAGGAGTGTTGTGGAAGGAGAGAATGAAACAAAGACAGAGTGAGTGAACGGCAGGGAGGCATAGAAGAGTAGTCTAGTAGTGAAGGAGACCTGCTTTTCCCTGCTCTTGACCTCCCACCCATCCCCAAACAACCACAAACATACCTTCTGTGCAAAGTTGGTATGCAGAATTTCACGCCTCAGCAAGTGAGGGTGAGTCCCAGGCCAGGGGCTAAAGAGCAAAAGAGTGCCTGTGCTCAGACTTTCCCTGCTAGGGATAGTTTATCTGGAACAAGGCCTACTCTCTTGTATCCAGCAAGGATCTAGAAATCCTGCATGAATCTGCAAGGCACATTGGCAGCATAAATTTGCATAAACTGCCCCACCTATTGCCTTCCTACTTCCTGTGCTGTAGTTGTTTGTGTAGAGAGAGAGGTCGCAGGCAAGGAAATGTTGTGAGTCGGATACAGGACCCTAAATAGCTGGTGAGAGGTATGTGGTGTTCTAAAAGCATGAAAACTGTATACCTGTGAAATAAAGTGCTTTCGTATGTGTTCTTCTGTGTTTATTGTCCTGTGCATAAAGTTGCACCTTGTGTTTGAAGGTTTAAATTATTTCAGGCTTGCATGGAGGTAGACGTTTCTGAGTAACTTTTATTCATTTCTTAAAAGCCTATACTGTCAGGATGGCCGAGAGGTCTAAGGCGCTGTGTTTAGGCCACAGTCTCCTTTGGAGGCGTGGGTTCGAATCCCACTTCTGACATGCCTTTTGGAGATTTAATCTCCTTTATCAGGTTAACATCTGATGGAAGTTGCATCTGTTGGTCTTCACTTGGCACGTTATTCCGTTCTCCTCTTGTCAAGAGAGATGGGGTTTCTCATATATTTAGGTTCTATAACGTCTTGCTGACAAAGCGCAATCCTTACCAAATGAGCATAGGACCCATGTAAGAGGTCATCTGGAAGAGTCATGCTCTTGTATGCCCTGGCCAGACGGGCCCTGCAAATTTGGAAGAATGCCATGCATCTGGTAGACAACTGGACTCCAGCACACTTACAGCAATTTCCTCAGGGCTTTGATCAGGGGCTGCTTAAATTTGCATACTCCACCCTATGTTGTGACTTTGAGATCCCTTGTTGAAATTGCTTTAGCCAGCCAAGAGGTGGCTATTGTCTCAATTTCAAAGCAGCTTTGAGCCGTTCAAGTGGCTGGTGAATAGCACTTTCTCTTTGTTCGCCTCAAAGTTCTAAAGAGTTCTCCATAGGTCCTGCTCTGTACAGATTGTTCAAAGATCTGTTGGAAGTGCATATAATAGGATAAATAAATTGAGGGCATTCCTTTTCAGTACCTCACCTGCATGGCTGTCTGGGCTCTGGAAGATGCTGGGAAAGCAAGTCAGGATGGCCGAGTGGTCTAAGGCGCTGCGTTCAGGTCGCAGTCTCCTCTGGAGGCGTGGTTTCAAATCCCACTTCTGACAGTCCTGTGTTTACTCTAATTATTTTCTTGAGAAATATGATCATTTCCCTCGCAGTGGCTTATAGGATTGTCTTCTTGGAAGAGTGCAGTGAGTTTTTTTCTTGCTCTAGCCACTATTGGCCTAAGCTCTGTGCATTTTTTGGTTCCTAATATCTTTCTCACCCTTTAGATGAAAAAGCAGCATGGGGTCAGGATGGCCGAGTGGTCTAAGGCGCTGCGTTAAGGCCGCAGTCTCTCCTGGAGGCGTGGGTTCGAATCCCACTTCTGACAAAACTTGAATTCCATTTTCTCTCTCAGTTCCTTTAGAATCTCAGCTAAAAATTGGCAATGTAAATAATATCTGAATAAGTACCAAACTTCAGTTTCAACTGCAAATGCATTTGCCCTATTCTATCTTTAACGTTAATGTAATATTCTTCTAGCACTCGTGGTGTTTTATATTTGTTTTGTGGGGTACTTTAAAAATCTTTTTTATGAAAGAAATGGGTTACATTAAGTCTTGTGATGTTTTAGGTTTCCAATAAGGAGGTTTTAAATTTTATGTCACGTCATTTTCAGATGCTTCATTCAAGAGATGTTTCCACTATAGAATGCAGAGCAAGGGCAAAAATACAAGTGATAGAGCGAGTGAGTGAGAAGGAGTGTTGTGGAAGGAGAGAATGAAACAAAGACAGAGTGAGTGAATGGCAGGGAGGCATAGAAGAGGAGTCTAGTAGTGAAGGAGACCTGCTTTTCCCTGCTCTTGACCTCCCACCCATCCCCAAACAACCACAAACATACCTTCTGTGCAAAGTTGGTATGCAGAATTTCACGCCTCAGCAAGTGAGGGTGAGTCCCAGGCCAGGGGCTAAAGAGCAAAAGAGTGCCTGTGCTCAGACTTTCCCTGCTAGAGATAGTTTATCTGGAACAAGGCCTACTCTCTTGTATCCAGCAAGGATCTAGAAATCCTGCATGAATCTGCAAGGCACATTGGCAGCATAAATTTGCATAAACTGCCCCACCTATTGCCTTCCTACTTCCTGTGCTGTAGTTGTTTGTGTAGAGAGAGAGGTCGCAGGCAAGGAAATGTTGTGAGTCGGATACAGGACCCTAAATAGCTGGTGAGAGGTATGTGGTGTTCTAAAAGCATGAAAACTGTATACCTGTGAAATAAAGTGTTTTCGTATGTGTTCTTCTGTGTTTATTGTCCTGTGCATAAAGTTGCACCTTGTGTTTGAAGGTTTAAATTATTTCAGGCTTGCATTGAGGTAGACGTTTCTGAGTAACTTTTATTCATTTCTTAAAAGCATATACTGTCAGGATGGCCGAGAGGTCTAAGGCGCTGTGTTTAGGCCACAGTCTCCTTTGGAGGCGTGGGTTCAAATCCCACTTCTGACATGCCTTTTGGAGATTTAATCTCCTTTATCAGGTTAACATCTGATGGAAGTTGCATCTGTTGGTCTTCACTTGGCACGTTATTCCGTTCTCCTCTTGTCAAGAGAGATGGGGTTTCTCATATATTTAGGTTCTATAACGTCTTGCTGACAAAGCGCAATCCTTACCAAATGAGCATAGGACCCATGTAAGAGGTCATCTGGAAGAGTCATGCTCTTGTATGCCCTGGCCAGACGGGCCCAGCAAATTTGGAAGAATGCCATTCATCTGGTAGACAACTGGACTCCAGCACACTTACAGCAATTTCCTCAGGGCTTTGATCAGGGGCTGCTTAAATTTGCATACTCCACCCTATGTTGTGACTTTGAGATCCCTTGTTGAAATTGCTTTAGCCAGCCAAGAGGTGGCTATTGTCTCAATTTCAAAGCAGCTTTGAGCCGTTCAATTGGCTGGTGAATAGCACTTACTCTTTGTTCGCCTCAAAGTTCTAAAGAGTTCTCCATAGGTCCTGCTCTGTACAGATTGTTCAAAGATCTGTTGGAAGTGCATATAATAGGATAAATAAATTGAGGGCATTCCTTTTCAGTACCTCACCTGCATGGCTGTCTGGCCTCTGGAAGATGCTGTGAAAGCAAGTCAGGATGGCCGAGTGGTCTAAGGCGCTGCGTTCAGGTCGCAGTCTCCTCTGGAGGCGTGGGTTCAAATCCCACTTCTGACAGTCCTGTGTTTACTCTAATTTTTTTCTTGAGAAATATGATCATTTCCCTCGCAGTGGCTTATAGGATTGTCTTCTTGGAAGAGTGCAGTGAGTTTTTTTCTTGCTCTAGCCACTATTGGCCTAAGCTCTGTGCATTTTTTGGTTCCTAATATCTTTCTCACCCTTTAGATGAAAATGCAGCATGGGGTCAGGATGGCCGAGTGGTCTAAGGCGCTGCGTTAAGGCCGCAGTCTCTCCTGGAGGCGTGGGTTCGAATCCCACTTCTGACAAAACTTGAATTCCATTTTCTCTCTCAGTTCCTTTAGAATCTCAGCTAAAAATTGGCAATGTAAATAATATCTGAATAAGTACCAAACTTCAGTTTCAACTGCAAATGCATTTGCCCTATTCTATCTTTAACGTTAATGTAATATTCTTCTAGCACTCGTGGTGTTTTATATTTGTTTTGTGGGGTACTTTAAAAATCTTTTTTATGAAAGAAATGGGTTACATTAAGTCTTGTGATGTTTTAGGTTTCCAATAAGGAGGTTTTAAATTTTATGTCACGTCATTTTCAGATGCTTCATTCAAGAGATGTTTCCACTATAGAATGCAGAGCAAGGGCAAAAATACAAGTGATAGAGCGAGTGAGTGAGAAGGAGTGTTGTGGAAGGAGAGAATGAAACAAAGACAGAGTGAGTGAACGGCAGGGAGGCATAGAAGAGTAGTCTAGTAGTGAAGGAGACCTGCTTTTCCCTGCTCTTGACCTCCCACCCATCCCCAAACAACCACAAACATACCTTCTGTGCAAAGTTGGTATGCAGAATTTCATGCCTCAGCAAGTGAGGGTGAGTCCCAGGCCAGGGGCTAAAGAGCAAAAGAGTGCCTGTGCTCAGACTTTCCCTGCTAGGGATAGTTTATCTGGAACAAGGCCTACTCTCTTGTATCCAGCAAGGATCTAGAAATCCTGCATGAATCTGCAAGGCACATTGGCAGCATAAATTTGCATAAACTGCCCCACCTATTGCCTTCCTACTTCCTGTGCTGTAGTTGTTTGTGTAGAGAGAGAGGTCGCAGGCAAGGAAATGTTGTGAGTCGGATACAGGACCCCAAATAGCTGGTGAGAGGTATGTGGTGTTCTAAAAGCATGAAAACTGTATACCTGTGAAATAAAGTGCTTTCGTATGTGTTCTTCTGTGTTTATTGTCCTGTGCATAAAGTTGCACCTTGTGTTTGATGGTTTAAATTATTTCAGGCTTGCATGGAGGTAGACGTTTCTGAGTAACTTTTATTCATTTATTAAAAGCCTATACTGTCAGGATGGCCGAGAGGTCTAAGGCGCTGTGTTTAGGCCACAGTCTCCTTTGGAGGCGTGGTTTCGAATCACACTTCTGACATTCCTTTTGGAGATTTAATCTCCTTTATCTGGTTAACATCTGATGGAAGTTGCATCTGTTGGTCTTCACTTGGCACTTTATTCCGTTCTCCTCTTGTCAAGAGAGATGGGGTTTCTCATATATTTAGGTTCTATAACGTCTTGCTGACAAAACGCAATCCTTACCAAATGAGCATAGGACCCATGTAAGAGGTCATCTGGAAGAGTCATGCTCTTGTATGCCCTGGCCAGACGGGCCCTGCAAATTTGGAAGAATGCCATTCATCTGGTAGACAACTGGACTCCAGCACACTTACAGCAATCTCCTCAGGGCTTTGATCAGGGGCTGCTTAAATTTGCATACTCCACCCTATGTTGTGACTTTGAGATCCCTTGTTGAAATTGCTTTAGCCAGCCAAGAGGTGGCTATTGTCTCAATTTCAAAGCAGCTTTGAGCCGTTCAAGTGGCTGGTGAATAGCACTTTCTCTTTGTTTGCCTCAAAGTTCTAAAGAGTTCTCCATAGGTCCTGCTCTGTACAGATTGTTCAAAGATCTGTTGGAAGTGCATATAATAGGATAAATAAATTGAGGGCATTCCTTTTCAGTACCTCACCTGCATGGCTGTCTGGCCTCTGGAAGATGCTGGGAAAGCAAGTCAGGATGGCCGAGTGGTCTAAGGCGCTGCGTTCAGGTCGCAGTCTCCTCTGGAGGCGTGGGTTCAAATCCCACTTCTGACAGTCCTGTGTTTACTCTAATTTTTTTCTTGAGAAATATGATCATTTCCCTCGCAGTGGCTTATAGGATTGTCTTCTTGGAAGAGTGCAGTGAGTTTTTTTCTTGCTCTAGCCACTATTGGCCTAAGCTCTGTGCATTTTTTGGTTCCTAATATCTTTCTCACCCTTTAGATGAAAAAGCACCATGGGGTCATGATGGCCGAGTGGTCTAAGGCGCTGCGTTAAGGCCGCAGTCTCTCCTGGAGGCGTGGGTTCGAATCCCACTTCTGACAAAACTTCAATTCCATTTTCTCTCTCAGTTCCTTTAGAATCTCAGCTAAAAATTGGCAATGTAAATAATATCTGAATAAGTACCAAACTTCAGTTTCAACTGCAAATGCATTTGCTCTATTCTATCTTTAACGTTAATGTAATATTCTTCTAGCACTCGTGGTGTTTTATATTTCTTTTGTGGGGTACTTTAAAAATCTTTTTTATGAAAGAAATGGGTTACATTAAGTCTTATTATGTTTTAGGTTTACAATAAGGAGGTTTTAAACTTTATGTCACGTCATTTTCAGATGCTTCATTCAAGAGATGTTTCCACTATAGAATGCAGAGCACGGGCAAAAATACAAGTGATAGAGCGAGTGAGTGAGAAGGAGTGTTGTGGAAGGAGTGAATGAAACAAAGACAGAGTGAGTGAATGGCAGGGAGGCATAGAAGAGGAGTCTAGTAGTGAAGGAGACCTGCTTTTCCCTGCTCTTGACCTCCCACCCATCCCCAAACAACCACAAACATACCTTCTGTGCAAAGTTGGTATGCAGAATTTCACGCCTCAGCAAGTGAGGGTGAGTCCCAGGCCAGGGGCTAAAGAGCAAAAGAGTGCCTGTGCTCAGACTTTCCCTGCTAGGGATAGTTTATCTGGAACAAGGCCTACTCTCTTGTATCCAGCAAGGATCTAGAAATCCTGCATGAATCTGCAAGGCACATTGGCAGCATAAATTTGCATAAACTGCCCCACCTATTGCCTTCCTACTTCCTGTGCTGTAGTTGTTTGTGTAGAGAGAGAGCTCGCAGGCAAGGAAATGTTGTGAGTCGGATACAGGACCCTAAATAGCTGGTGAGAGGTATGTGGTGTTCTAAAAGCATGAAAACTGTATACCTGTGAAATAAAGTGCTTTCGTATGTGTTCTTCTGTGTTTATTGTCCTGTGCATAAAGTTGCACCTTGTGTTTGAAGGTTTAAATTATTTCAGGCTTGCATTGAGGTAGACGTTTCTGAGTAACTTTTATTCATTTCTTAAAAGCATATACTGTCAGGATGGCCGAGAGGTCTAAGGCGCTGTGTTTAGGCCACAGTCTCCTTTGGAGGCGTGGGTTCGAATCCCACTTCTGACATGCCTTTTGGAGATTTAATCTCCTTTATCAGGTTAACATCTGATGGAAGTTGCATCTGTTGGTCTTCACTTGGCACGTTATTCCGTTCTCCTCTTGTCAAGAGAGATGGGGTTTCTCATATATTTAGGTTCTATAACGTCTTGCTGACAAAGCGCAATCCTTACCAAATGAGCATAGGACCCATGTAAGAGGTCATCTGGAAGAGTCATGCTCTTGTATGCCCTGGCCAGACGGGCCCAGCAAATTTGGAAGAATGCCATTCATCTGGTAGACAACTGGACTCCAGCACACTTACAGCAATTTCCTCAGGGCTTTGATCAGGGGCTGCTTAAATTTGCATACTCCACCCTATGTTGTGACTTTGAGATCCCTTGTTGAAATTGCTTTAGCCAGCCAAGAGGTGGCTATTGTGTCAATTTCAAAGCAGCTTTGAGCCGTTCAAGTGGCTGGTGAATAGCACTTTCTCTTTGTTCGCCTCAAAGTTCTAAAGAGTTCTCCATAGGTCCTGCTCTGTACAGATTGTTCAAAGATCTGTTGGAAGTGCATATAATAGGATAAATAAATTGAGGGCATTCCTTTTCAGTACCTCACCTGCATTGCTGTCTGGCCTCTGAAAGATGCTGGGAAAACAAGTCAGGATGGCCGAGTGGTCTAAGGCGCTGCGTTCAGGTCGCGGTCTCCTCTGGAGGCGTGGGTTCAAATCCCACTTCTGACAGTCCTCTGTTTACTCTAATTTTTTTCTTGAGAAATATGATCATTTCCCTCGCAGTGGCTTATAGGATTGTCTTCTTGGAAGAGTGCAGTGAGTTTTTTTCTTGCTCTAGCCACTATTGGCCTAAGCTCTGTGCATTTTTTGGTTCCTAATATCTTTCTCACCCTTTAGATGAAAATGCAGCATGGGGTCAGGATGGCAGAGTGGTCTAAGGCGCTGCGTTAAGGCCGCAGTCTCTCCTGGAGGCGTGGGTTCGAATCCCACTTCTGACAAAACTTGAATTCCATTTTCTCTCTCAGTTCCTTTAGAATCTCAGCTAAAAATTGGCAATGTAAATAATATCTGAATAAGTACCAAACTTCAGTTTCAACTGCAAATGCATTTGCCCTATTCTATCTTTAACGTTAATGTAATATTCTTCTAGCACTCGTGGTGTTTTATATTTGTTTTGTGGGGTACTTTAAAAATCTTTTTTATGAAAGAAATGGGTTACATTAAGTCTTGTGATGTTTTAGGTTTCCAATAAGGAGGTTTTAAATTTTATGTCACGTCATTTTCAGATGCTTCATTCAAGAGATGTTTCCACTATAGAATGTAGAGCAAGGGCAAAAATACAAGTGATAGAGCGAGTGAGTGAGAAGGAGTGTTGTGGAAGGAGAGAATGAAACAAAGACAGAGTGAGTGAACGGCAGGGAGGCATAGAAGAGTAGTCTAGTAGTGAAGGAGACCTGCTTTTCCCTGCTCTTGACCTCCCACCCATCCCCAAACAACCACAAACATACCTTCTGTGCAAAGTTGGTATGCAGAATTTCATGCCTCAGCAAGTGAGGGTGAGTCCCAGGCCAGGGGCTAAAGAGCAAAAGAGTGCCTGTGCTCAGACTTTCCCTGCTAGGGATAGTTTATCTGGAACAAGGCCTACTCTCTTGTATCCAGCAAGGATCTAGAAATCCTGCATGAATCTGCAAGGCACATTGGCAGCATAAATTTGCATAAACTGCCCCACCTATTGCCTTCCTACTTCCTGTGCTGTAGTTGTTTGTGTAGAGAGATAGGTCGCAGGCAAGGAAATGTTGTGAGTCGGATACAGGACCCTAAATAGCTGGTGAGAGGTATGTGGTGTTCTAAAAGCATGAAAACTGTATACCTGTGAAATAAAGTGCTTTCGTATGTGTTCTTCTGTGTTTATTGTCCTGTGCATAAAGTTGCACCTTGTGTTTGAAGGTTTAAATTATTTCAGGCTTGCATGGAGGTAGACGTTTCTGAGTAACTTTTATTCATTTCTTAAAAGCCTATACTGTCAGGGTGGCCGAGAGGTCTAAGGCGCTGTGTTTAGGCCACGGTCTCCTTTGGAGGCGTGGGTTCGAATCCCACTTCTGACATGCCTTTTGGAGATTTAATCTCCTTTATCAGGTTAACATCTGATGGAAGTTGCATCTGTTGGTCTTCACTTCGCACGTTATTCCGTTCTCCTCTTGTCAAGAGAGATGGGGTTTCTCATATATTTAGGTTCTATAACGTCTTGCTGACAAAGCGCAATCCTTACCAAATGAGCATAGGACCCATGTAAGAGGTCATCTGGAAGAGTCATGCTCTTGTATGCACTGGCCAGACGGGCCCTGCAAATTTGGAAGAATGCCATGCATCTGGTAGACAACTGGACTCCAGCACACTTACAGCAATTTCCTTAGGGCTTTGATCAGGGGCTGCTTAAATTTGCATACTCCACCCTATGTTGTGACTTTGAGATCCCTTGTTGAAATTGCTTTAGCCAGCCAAGAGGTGGCTATTGTCTCAATTTCAAAGCAGCTTTGAGCCGTTCAAGTGGCTGGTGAATAGCACTTTCTCTTTGTTCGCCTCAAAGTTCTAAAGAGTTCTCCATAGGTCCTGCTCTGTACAGATTGTTCAAAGATCTGTTGGAAGTGCATATAATAGGATAAATAAATTGAGGGCATTCCTTTTCAGTACCTCACCTGCATGGCTGTCTGGCCTCTGGAAGATGCTGGGAAAGAAAGTCAGGATGGCCGAGTGGTCTAAGGCGCTGCGTTCAGGTCGCAGTCTCCTCTGGAGGCGTGGGTTCAAATCCCACTTCTGACAGTCCTGTGTTTACTCTAATTATTTTCTTGAGAAATATGATCATTTCCCTCGCAGTGGCTTATAGGATTGTCTTCTTGGAAGAGTGCAGTGAGTTTTTTTCTTGCTCTAGCCACTATTGGCCTCAGCTCTGTGCATTTTTTGGTTCCTAATATCTTTCTCACCCTTTAGATGAAAAAGCAGCATGGGGTCAGGATGGCCGAGTGGTCTAAGGCGCTGCGTTAAGGCCGCAGTCTCTCGTGGAGGCGTGGGTTCGAATCCCACTTCTGACAAAACTTGAATTCCATTTTCTCTCTCAGTTCCTTTAGAATCTCAGCTAAAAATTGGCAATGTAAATAATATCTGAATAAGTACCAAACTTCAGTTTCAACTGCAAATGCATTTGCCCTATTCTATCTTTAACGTTAATGTAATATTCTTCTAGCACTCGTGGTGTTTTATATTTGTTTTGTGGGGTACTTTAAAAATCTTTTTTATGAAAGAAATGGGTTACATTAAGTCTTGTGATGTTTTAGGTTTCCAATAAGGAGGTTTTAAATTTTATGTCACGTCATTTTCAGATGCTTCATTCAAGAGATGTTTCCACTATAGAATGCAGAGCAAGGGCAAAAATACAAGTGATAGAGCGTGTTGTGGAAGGAGAGAATGAAACAAAGACAGAGTGAGTGAATGGCAGGGAGGCATAGAAGAGGAGTCTAGTAGTGAAGGAGACCTGCTTTTCCCTGCTCTTGACCTCCCACCCATCCCCAAACAACCACAAACATACCTTCTGTGCAAAGTTGGTATGCAGAATTTCACGCCTCAGCAAGTGAGGGTGAGTCCCAGGCCAGGGGCTAAAGAGCAAAAGAGTGCCTGTGCTCAGACTTTCCCTGCTAGGGATAGTTTATCTGGAACAAGGCCTACTCTCTTGTATCCAGCAAGGATCTAGAAATCCTGCATGAATCTGCAAGGCACATTGGCAGCATAAATTTGCATAAACTGCCCCACCTATTGCCTTCCTACTTCCTGTGCTGTAGTTGTTTGTGTAGAGAGAGAGGTCGCAGGCAAGGAAATGTTGTGAGTCGGATACAGGACCCTAAATAGCTGGTGAGAGGTATGTGGTGTTCTAAAAGCATGAAAACTGTATACCTGTGAAATAAAGTGCTTTCGTATGTGTTCTTCTGTGTTTATTGTCCTGTGCATAAAGTTGCACCTTGTGTTTGAAGGTTTAAATTATTTTAGGCTTGCATTGAGGTAGACGTTTCTGAGTAACTTTTATTCATTTCTTAAAAGCATATACTGTCAGGATGGCCGAGAGGTCTAAGGCGCTGTGTTTAGGCCACAGTCTCCTTTGGAGGCGTGGGTTCGAATCCCACTTCTGACATGCCTTTTGGAGATTTAATCTCCTTTATCAGGTTAACATCTGATGGAAGTTGCATCTGTTGGTCTTCACTTGGCACGTTATTCCGTTCTCCTCTTGTCAAGAGAGATGGGGTTTCTCATATATTTAGGTTCTATAACGTCTTGCTGACAAAGCGCAATCCTTACCAAATGAGCATAGGACCCATGTAAGAGGTCATCTGGAAGAGTCATGCTCTTGTATGCCCTGGCCAGACGGGCCCAGCAAATTTGGAAGAATGCCATTCATCTGGTAGACAACTGGACTCCAGCACACTTACAGCAATTTCCTCAGGGCTTTGATCAGGGGCTGCTTAAATTTGCATACTCCACCCTATGTTGTGACTTTGAGATCCCTTGTTGAAATTGCTTTAGCCAGCCAAGAGGTGGCTATTGTCTCAATTTCAAAGCAGCTTTGAGCCGTTCAAGTGGCTGGTGAATAGCACTTTCTCTTTGTTTGCCTCAAAGTTCTAAAGAGTTCTCCATAGGTCCTGCTCTGTACAGATTGTTCAAAGATCTGTTGGAAGTGCATATAATAGGATAAATAAATTGAGGGCATTCCTTTTCAGTACCTCACCTGCATGGCTGTCTGGCCTCTGGAAGATGCTGGGAAAGCAAGTCAGGATGGCCGAGTGGTCTAAGGCGCTGCGTTCAGGTCGCAGTCTCCTCTGGAGGCGTGGGTTCAAATCCCACTTCTGACAGTCCTGTGTTTACTCTAATTTTTTTCTTGAGAAATATGATCATTTCCCTCGCAGTGGCTTATAGGATTGTCTTCTTGGAAGAGTGCAGTGAGTTTTTTTCTTGCTCTAGCCACTATTGGCCTAAGCTCTGTGCATTTTTTGGTTCCTAATATCTTTCTCACCCTTTAGATGAAAAAGCACCATGGGGTCAGGATGGCCGAGTGGTCTAAGGCGCTGCGTTAAGGCCGCAGTCTCTCCTGGAGGCGTAGGTTCGAATCCCACTTCTGACAAAACTTGAATTCCATTTCTCTCTCAGTTCCTTTAGAATCTCAGCTAAAAATTGGCAATGTAAATAATATCTGAATAAGTACCAAACTTCAGTTTCAACTGCAAATGCATTTGCCCTATTCTATCTTTAACGTTAATGTAATATTCTTCTAGCACTCGTGGTGTTTTATATTTCTTTTGTGGGGTACTTTAAAAATCTTTTTTATGAAAGAAATGGGTTACATTAAGTCTTGTGATGTTTTAGGTTTACAATAAGGAGGTTTTAAACTTTATGTCACGTCATTTTCAGATGCTTCATTCAAGAGATGTTTCCACTATAGAATGCAGAGCAAGGGCAAAAATACAAGTGATAGAGCGAGTGAGTGAGAAGGAGTGTTGTGGAAGGAGAGAATGAAACAAAGACAGAGTGAGTGAACGGCAGGGAGGCATAGAAGAGGAGTCTAGTAGTGCAGGAGACCTGCTTTTCCCTGCTCTTGACCTCCCACCCATCCCCAAACAACCACAAACATACCTTCTGTGCAAAGTTGGTATGCAGATTTTCACGCCTCAGCAAGTGAGGGTGAGTCCCAGGCCAGGGGCTAAAGAGCAAAAGAGTGCCTGTGCTCAGACTTTCCCTGCTAGGGATAGTTTATCTGGAACAAGGCCTACTCTCTTGTATCCAGCAAGGATCTAGAAATCCTGCATGAATCTGCAAGGCACATTGGCAGCATAAATTTGCATAAACTGCCCCACCTATTGCCTTCCTACTTCCTGTGCTGTAGTTGTTTGTGTAGAGAGAGAGGTCGCAGGCAAGGAAATGTTGTGAGTCGGATACAGGACCCTAAATAGCTGGTGAGAGGTATGTGGTGTTCTAAAAGCATGAAAACTGTATACCTGTGAAATAAAGTGTTTTCGTATGTGTTCTTCTGTGTTTATTGTCCTGTGCATAAAGTTGCACCTTGTGTTTGAAGGTTTAAATTATTTCAGGCTTGCATGGAGGTAGACGTTTCTGAGTAACTTTTATTCATTTCTTAAAAGCCTATACTGTCAGGATGGCCGAGAGGTCTAAGGTGCTGTGTTTAGGCCACAGTCTCCTTTGGAGGCGTGGGTTCGAATCCCACTTTTGACATTCCTTTTGGAGATTTAATCTCCTTTATCAGGTTAACATCTGATGGAAGTTGCATCTGTTGGTCTTCACCTGGCACGTTATTCCGTTCTCCTCTTGTCAAGAGAGATGGGGTTTCTCATATATTTAGGTTCTATAACGTCTTGCTGACAAAGCGCAATCCTTACCAAATGAGCATAGGACCCATGTAAGAGGTCATCTGGAAGAGTCATGCTCTTGTATGCCCTGGCCAGACGGGCCCTGCAAATTTGGAAGAATGCCATGCATCTGGTAGACAACTGGACTCCAGCACACTTACAGCAATTTCCTTAGGGCTTTGATCAGGGGCTGCTTAAATTTGCATACTCCACCCTATGTTGTGACTTTGAGATCCCTTGTTGAAATTGCTTTAGCCAGCCAAGAGGTGGCTATTGTCTCAATTTCAAAGCAGCTTTGAGCCGTTCAAGTGGCTGGTGAATAGCACTTTCTCTTTGTTCGCCTCAAAGTTCTAAAGAGTTCTCCATAGGTCCTGCTCTGTACAGATTGTTCAAAGATCTGTTGGAAGTGCATATAATAGGATAAATAAATTAAGGGCATTCCTTTTCAGTACCTCACCTGCATGGCTGTCTGGCCTCTGGAAGATGCTGGGAAGGCAAGTCAGGATGGCCGAGTGGTCTAAGGCGCTGCGTTCAGGTCGCAGTCTCCTCTGGAGGCGTGGGTTCAAATCCCACTTCTGACAGTCCTGTGTTTACTCTAATTTTTTTCTTGAGAAATATGATCATTTCCCTCGCAGTGGCTTATAGGATTGTCTTCTTGGAAGAGTGCAGTGAGTTTTTTTCTTGCTCTAGCCACTATTGGCCTAAGCTCTGTGCATTTTTTGGTTCCTAATATCTTTCTCACCCTTTAGATGAAAAAGCACCATGGGGTCAGGATGGCCGAGTGGTCTAAGGCGCTGCGTTAAGGCCGCAGTCTCTCCTGGAGGCGTGGGTTCGAATCCCACTTCTGACAAAACTTGAATTCCATTTTCTCTCTCAGTTCCTTTAGAATCTCAGCTAAAAATTGGCAATGTAAATAATATCTGAATAAGTACCAAACTTCAGTTTCAACTGCAAATGCATTTGCCCTATTCTATCTTTAACGTTAATGTAATATTCTTCTAGCACTCGTGGTGTTTTATATTTCTTTTGTGGGGTACTTTAAAAATCTTTTTTATGAAAGAAATGGGTTACATTAAGTCTTGTGATGTTTTAGGTTTACAATAAGGAGGTTTTAAACTTTATGTCACGTCATTTTCAGATGCTTCATTCAAGAGATGTTTCCACTATAGAATGCAGAGCAAGGGCAAAAATACAAGTGATAGAGCGAGTGAGTGAGAAGGAGTGTTGTGGAAGGAGAGAATGAAACAAAGACAGAGTGAGTGAATGGCAGGGAGGCATAGAAGAGAAGTCTAGTAGTGCAGGAGACCTGCTTTTCCCTGCTCTTGATCTCCCACCCATCCCCAAACAACCACAAACATACCTTCTGTGCAAAGTTGGTATGCAGATTTTCACGCCTCAGCAAGTGAGGGTGAGTCCCAGGCCAGGGGCTAAAGAGCAAAAGAGTGACTGTGCTCAGACTTTCCCTGCTAGGGATAGTTTATCTGGAACAAGGCCTACTCTCTTGTATCCAGCAAGGATCTAGAAATCCTGCATGAATCTGCAAGGCACATTGGCAGCATAAATTTGCATAAACTGCCCCACCTATTGCCTTCCTACTTCCTGTGCTGTAGTTGTTTGTGTAGAGAGAGAGGTCGCAGGCAAGGAAATGTTGTGAGTCGGATACAGGACCCTAAATAGCTGGTGAGAGGTATGTGGTGTTCTAAAAGCATGAAAACTGTATACCTGTGAAATAAAGTGCTTTCGTATGTGTTCTTCTGTGTTTATTGTCCTGTGCATAAAGTTGCACCTTGTGTTTGAAGGTTTAAATTATTTCAGGCTTGCATGGAGGTAGACGTTTCTGAGTAACTTTTATTCATTTCTTAAAAGCCTATACTGTCAGGATGGCCGAGAGGTCTAAGGCGCTGTGTTTAGACCACAGTCTCCTTTGGAGGCGTGGGTTCGAATGCCACTTCTGACATGCCTTTTGGAGATTTAATCTCCTTTATCAGGTTAACATCTGATGGAAGTTGCATCTGTTGGTCTTCACTTCGCACGTTATTCCGTTCTCCTCTTGTCAAGAGAGATGGGGTTTCTCATATATTTAGGTTCTATAACGTCTTGCTGACAAAGCGCAATCCTTACCAAATGAGCATAGGACCCATGTAAGAGGTCATCTGGAAGAGTCATGCTCTTGTATGCACTGGCCAGACGGGCCCTGCAAATTTGGAAGAATGCCATGCATCTGGTAGACAACTGGACTCCAGCACACTTACAGCAATTTCCTTAGGGCTTTGATCAGGGGCTGCTTAAATTTGCATACTCCACCCTATGTTGTGACTTTGAGATCCCTTGTTGAAATTGCTTTAGCCAGCCAAGAGGTGGCTATTGTCTCAATTTCAAAGCAGCTTTGAGCCGTTCAAGTGGCTGGTGAATAGCACTTTCTCTTTGTTCGCCTCAAAGTTCTAAAGAGTTCTCCATAGGTCCTGCTCTGTACAGATTGTTCAAAGATCTGTTGGAAGTGCATATAATAGGATAAATAAATTGAGGGCATTCCTTTTCAGTACCTCACCTGCATGGCTGTCTGGCCTCTGGAAGATGCTGGGAAAGAAAGTCAGGATGGCCGAGTGGTCTAAGGCGCTGCGTTCAGGTCGCAGTCTCCTCTGGAGGCGTGGGTTCAAATCCCACTTCTGACAGTCCTGTGTTTACTCTAATTATTTTCTTGAGAAATATGATCATTTCCCTCGCAGTGGCTTATAGGATTGTCTTCTTGGAAGAGTGCAGTGAGTTTTTTTCTTCCTCTAGCCACTATTGGCCTCAGCTCTGTGCATTTTTTGGTTCCTAATATCTTTCTCACCCTTTAGATGAAAAAGCAGCATGGGGTCAGGATGGCCGAGTGGTCTAAGGCGCTGCGTTAAGGCCGCAGTCTCTCCTGGAGGCGTGGGTTCGAATCCCACTTCTGACAAAACTTGAATTCCATTTTCTCTCTCAGTTCCTTTAGAATCTCAGCTAAAAATTGGCAATGTTAATAATATCTGAATAAGTACCAAACTTCAGTTTCAACTGCAAATGCATTTGCCCTATTCTATCTTTAACGTTAATGTAATATTCTTCTAGCACTCGTGGTGTTTTATATTTGTTTTGTGGGGTACTTTAAAAATCTTTTTTATGAAAGAAATGGGTTACATTAAGTCTTGTGATGTTTTAGGTTTCCAATAAGGAGGTTTTAAATTTTATGTCACGTCATTTTCAGATGCTTCATTCAAGAGATGTTTCCACTATAGAATGCAGAGCAAGGGCAAAAATACAAGTGATAGAGCGAGTGAGTGAGAAGGAGTGTTGTGGAAGGAGAGAATGAAACAAAGACAGAGTGAGTGAATGGCAGGGAGGCATAGAAGAGGAGTCTAGTAGTGAAGGAGACCTGCTTTTCCCTGCTCTTGACCTCCCACCCATCCCCAAACAACCACAAACATACCTTCTGTGCAAAGTTGGTATGCAGAATTTCACGCCTCAGCAAGTGAGGGTGAGTCCCAGGCCAGGGGCTAAAGAGCAAAAGAGTGCCTGTGCTCAGACTTTCCCTGCTAGGGATAGTTTATCTGGAACAAGGCCTACTCTCTTGTATCCAGCAAGGATCTAGAAATCCTGCATGAATCTGCAAGGCACATTGGCAGCATAAATTTGCATAAACTGCCCCACCTATTGCCTTCCTACTTCCTGTGCTGTAGTTGTTTGTGTAGAGAGAGAGGTCGCAGGCAAGGAAATGTTGTGAGTCGGATACAGGACCCTAAATAGCTGGTGAGAGGTATGTGGTGTTCTAAAAGCATGAAAACTGTATACCTGTGAAATAAAGTGCTTTCGTATGTGTTCTTCTGTGTTTATTGTCCTGTGCATAAAGTTGCACCTTGTGTTTGAAGGTTTAAATTATTTCAGGCTTGCATGGAGGTAGACGTTTCTGAGTAACTTTTATTCATTTATTAAAAGCCTATACTGTCAGGATGGCCGAGAGGTCTAAGGCGCTGTGTTTAGGTCACAGTCTCCTTTGGAGGCGTGGGTTCGATTCCCACTTCTGACATGCCTTTTGGAGATTTAATCTCCTTTATCAGGTTAACATCTGATGGAAGTTGCATCTGTTGGTCTTCACTTGGCACGTTATTCCGTTCTCCTCTTGTCAAGAGAGATGGGGTTTCTCATATATTTAGGTTCTATAACGTCTTGCTGACAAAGCGCAATCCTTACCAAATGAGCATAGGACCCATGTAAGAGGTCATCTGGAAGAGTCATGCTCTTGTATGCCCTGGCCAGACGGGCCCTGCAAATTTGGAAGAATGCCATTCATCTGGTAGACAACTGGACTCCAGCACACTTACAGCAATCTCCTCAGGGCTTTGATCAGGGGCTGCTTAAATTTGCATACTCCACCCTATGTTGTGACTTTGAGATCCCTTGTTGAAATTGCTTTAGCCAGCCAAGAGGTGGCTATTGTCTCAATTTCAAAGCAGCTTTGAGCCGTTCAAGTGGCTGGTGAATAGCACTTTCTCTTTGTTTGCCTCAAAGTTCTAAAGAGTTCTCCATAGGTCCTGCTCTGTACAGATTGTTCAAAGATCTGTTGGAAGTGCATATAATAGGATAAATAAATTGAGGGCATTCCTTTTCAGTACCTCACCTGCATGGCTGTCTGGCCTCTGGAAGATGCTGGGAAAGCAAGTCAGGATGGCCGAGTGGTCTAAGGCGCTGCGTTCAGGTCGCAGTCTCCTCTGGAGGCGTGGTTTCAAATCCCACTTCTGACAGTCCTCTGTTTACTCTAATTTTTTTCTTGAGAAATATGATCATTTCCCTCGCAGTGGCTTATAGGATTGTCTTCTTGGAAGAGTGCAGTGAGTTTTTTTCTTGCTCTAGCCACTATTGGCCTAAGCTCTGTGCATTTTTTGGTTCCTAATATCTTTCTCACCCTTTAGATGAAAAAGCACCATGGGGTCAGGATGGCCGAGTGGTCTAAGGCGCTGCGTTAAGGCCGCAGTCTCTCCTGGAGGCGTGGGTTCGAATCCACCTTCTGACAAAACTTGAATTCCATTTTCTCTCTCAGTTCCTTTAGAATCTCAGCTAAAAATTGGCAATGTAAATAATATCTGAATAAGTACCAAACTTCAGTTTCAACTGCAAATGCATTTGCCCTATTCTATCTTTAACGTTAATGTAATATTCTTTTAGCACTCGTGGTGTTTTATATTTCTTTTGTGGGGTACTTTAAAAATCTTATTTATGAAAGAAATGGGTTACATTAAGTCTTGTGATGTTTTAGGTTTCCAATAAGGAGGTTTTAAATTTTATATCACGTCATTTTCAGATGCTTCATTCAAGAGATGTTTCCACTATAGAATGCAGAGCAAGGGCAAAAATACAAGTGATAGAGCGAGTGAGTGAGAAGGAGTGTTGTGGAAGGACAGAATGAAACAAAGACAGAGTGAGTGAACGGCAGGGAGGCATAGAAGAGTAGTCTAGTAGTGAAGGAGACCTGCTTTTCCCTGCTCTTGACCTCCCACCCATCCCCAAACAACCACAAACATACCTTCTGTGCAAAGTTGGTATGCAGAATTTCACGCCTCAGCAAGTGAGGGTGAGTCCCAGGCCAGGGGCTAAAGAGCAAAAGAGTGCCTGTGCTCAGACTTTCCCTGCTAGGGATAGTTTATCTGGAACAAGGCCTACTCTCTTGTATCCAGCAAGGATCTAGAAATCCTGCATGAATCTGCAAGGCACATTGGCAGCATAAATTTGCATAAACTGCCCCACCTATTGCCTTCCTACTTCCTGTGCTGTAGTTGTTTGTGTAGAGAGAGAGGTCGCAGGCAAGGAAATGTTGTGAGTCGGATACAGGACCCTAAATAGCTGGTGAGAGGTATGTGGTGTTCTAAAAGCATGAAAACTGTATACCTGTGAAATAAAGTGCTTTCGTATGTGTTCTTCTGTGTTTATTGTCCTGTGCATAAAGTTGCACCTTGTGTTTGAAGGTTTAAATTATTTCAGGCTTGCATGGAGGTAGACGTTTCTGAGTAACTTTTATTCATTTCTTAAAAGCCTATACTGTCAGGATGGCCGAGAGGTCTAAGGCGCTGTGTTTAGGCCACAGTCTCCTTTGGAGGCGTGGGTTCGAATCCCACTTCTGACATGCCTTTTGGAGATTTAATCTCCTTTATCAGGTTAACATCTGATGGAAGTTGCATCTGTTGGTCTTCACTTGGCACGTTATTCCGTTCTCCTCTTGTCAAGAGAGATGGGGTTTCTCATATATTTAGGTTCTATAACGTCTTGCTGACAAAGCGCAATCCTTACCAAATGAGCATAGGACCCATGTAAGAGGTCATCTGGAAGAGTCATGCTCTTGTATGCCCTGGCCAGACGGGCCCTGCAAATTTGGAAGAATGCCATGCATCTGGTAGACAACTGGACTCCAGCACACTTACAGCAATTTCCTTAGGGCTTTGATCAGGGGCTGCTTAAATTTGCATACTCCACCCTATGTTGTGACTTTGAGATCCCTTGTTGAAATTGCTTTAGCCAGCCAAGAGGTGGCTATTGTCTCAATTTCAAAGCAGCTTTGAGCCGTTCAAGTGGCTGGTGAATAGCACTTTCTCTTTGTTCGCCTCAAAGTTCTAAAGAGTTCTCCATAGGTCCTGCTCTGTACAGATTGTTCAAAGATCTGTTGGAAGTGCATATAATAGGATAAATAAATTGAGGGCATTCCTTTTCAGTACCTCACCTGCATGGCTGTCTGGCCTCTGGAAGATGCTGGGAAAGCAAGTCAGGATGGCCGAGTGGTCTAAGGCGCTGCGTTCAGGTCGCAGTCTCCTCTGGAGGTGTGGGTTCAAATCCCACTTCTGACAGTCCTGTGTTTACTCTAATTTTTTTCTTGAGAAATATGATCATTTCCCTCGCAGTGGCTTATAGGATTGTCTTCTTGGAAGAGTGCAGTGAGTTTTTTTCTTGCTCTAGCCACTATTGGCCTAAGCTCTGTGCATTTTTTGGTTCCTAATATCTTTTTCACCCTTTAGATGAAAAAGCAGCATGGGGTCAGGATGGCCGAGTGGTCTAAGGCGCTGCGTTAAGGCCACAGTCTCTCCTGGAGGCGTGGGTTCAAATCCCACTTCTGACAAAACTTGAATTCCATTTTCTCTCTCAGTTCCTTTAGAATCTCAGCTAAAAATTGGCAATGTAAATAATATCTGAATAAGTACCAAACTTCAGTTTCAACTGCAAATGCATTTGCCCTATTCTATCTTTAACGTTAATGTAATATTCTTCTAGCACTCGTGGTGTTTTATATTTGTTTTGTGGGGTACTTTAAAAATCTTTTTTATGAAAGAAATGGGTTACATTAAGTCTTGTGATGTTTTAGGTTTACAATAAGGAGGTTTTAAGTTTTATGTCACGTCATTTTCAGATGCTTCATTCAAGAGATGTTTCCACTATAGAATGCAGAGCAAGGGCAAAAATACAAGTGATAGAGCGAGTGAGTGAGAAGGAGTGTTGTGGAAGGAGAGAATGAAACAAAGACAGAGTGAGTGAATGGCAGGGAGGCATAGAAGAGAAGTCTAGTAGTGAAGGAGACCTGCTTTTCCCTGCTCTTGACCTCCCACCCATCCCCAAACAACCACAAACATACCTTCTGTGCAAAGTTGGTATGCAGAATTTCACGCCTCAGCAAGTGAGGGTGAGTCCCAGGCCAGGGGCTAAAGAGCAAAAGAGTGCCTGTGCTCAGACTTTCCCTGCTAGGGATAGTTTATCTGGAACAAACCCTACTCTCTTGTATCCAGCAAGGATCTAGAAATCCTGCATGAATCTGCAAGGCACATTGGCAGCATAAATTTGCATAAACTGCCCCACCTATTGCCTTCCTACTTTCTGTGCTGTAGTTGTTTGTGTAGAGAGAGAGGTCGCAGGCAAGGAAATGTTGTGAGTCGGATACAGGACCCTAAATAGCTGGTGAGAGGTATGTGGTGTTCTAAAAGCATGAAAACTGTATACCTGTGAAATAAAGTGCTTTCGTATGTGTTCTTCTGTGTTTATTGTCCTGTGCATAAAGTTGCACCTTGTGTTTGAAGGTTTAAATTATTTCAGGCTTGCATTGAGGTAGACGTTTCTGAGTAACTTTTATTCATTTCTTAAAAGCATATACTGTCAGGATGGCCGAGAGGTCTAAGGCGCTGTGTTTAGGCCACAGTCTCCTTTGGAGGCGTGGGTTCGAATCCCACTTCTGACATGCCTTTTGGAGATTTAATCTCCTTTATCAGGTTAACATCTGATGGAAGTTGCATCTGTTGGTCTTCACTTGGCACGTTATTCCGTTCTCCTCTTGTCAAGAGAGATGGGGTTTCTCATAAATTTAGGTTCTATAACGTCTTGCTGACAAAGCGCAATCCTTACCAAATGAGCATAGGACCCATGTAAGAGGTCATCTGGAAGAGTCATGCTCTTGTATGCCCTGGCCAGACGGGCCCAGCAAATTTGGAAGAATGCCATTCATCTGGTAGACAACTGGACTCCAGCACACTTACAGCAATTTCCTCAGGGCTTTGATCAGGGGCTGCTTAAATTTGCATACTCCACCCTATGTTGTGACTTTGAGATCCCTTGTTGAAATTGCTTTAGCCAGCCAAGAGGTGGCTATTGTCTCAATTTCAAAGCAGCTTTGAGCCGTTCAAGTGGCTGGTGAATAGCACTTTCTCTTTGTTCGCCTCAAAGTTCTAAAGAGTTCTTCATAGGTCCTGCTCTGTACAGATTGTTCAAAGATCTGTTGGAAGTGCATATAATAGGATAAATAAATTGAGGGCATTCCTTTTCAGTACCTCACCTGCATGGCTGTCTGGCCTCTGGAAGATGCTGGGAAAGCAAGTCAGGATGGCCGAGTGGTCTAAGGCGCTGCGTTTAGGTCGCAGTTTCCTCTGGAGGCGTGGGTTCAAATCCCACTTCTGACAGTCCTCTGTTTACTCTAATTTTTTTCTTGAGAAATATGATCATTTCCCTCGCAGTGGCTTATAGGATTGTCTTCTTGGAAGAGTGCAGTGAGTTTTTTTCTTGCTCTAGCCACTATTGGCCTAAGCTCTGTGCATTTTTTGGTTCCTAATATCTTTCTCACCCTTTAGATGAAAATGCAGTATGGGGTCAGGATGGCCGAGTGGTCTAAGGCGCTGCGTTAAGGCCGCAGTCTCTCCTGGAGGCGTGGGTTCGAATCCCACTTCTGACAAAACTTGAATTCCATTTTCTCTCTCAGTTCCTTTAGAATCTCAGCTAAAAATTGGCAATGTAAATAATATCTGAATAAGTACCAAACTTCAGTTTCAACTGCAAATGCATTTGCCCTATTCTATCTTTAACGTTAATGTAATATTCTTCTAGCACTCGTGGTGTTTTATATTTGTTTTGTGGGGTACTTTAAAAATCTTTTTTATGAAAGAAATGGGTTACATTAAGTCTTGTGATGTTTTAGGTTTCCAATAAGGAGGTTTTAAATTTTATGTCACGTCATTTTCAGATGCTTCATTCAAGAGATGTTTCCACTATAGAATGCAGAGCAAGGGCAAAAATACAAGTGATAGAGCGAATGAGTGAGAAGGAGTGTTGTGGAAGGAGAGAATGAAACAAAGACAGAGTGAGTGAACGGCAGGGAGGCATAGAAGAGGAGTCTAGTAGTGAAGGAGACCTGCTTTTCCCTGCTCTTGACCTCCCACCCATCCCCAAACAACCACAAACATACCTTCTGTGCAAAGTTGGTATGCAGAATTTCATGCCTCAGCAAGTGAGGGTGAGTCCCAGGCCAGGGGCTAAAGAGCAAAAGAGTGCCTGTGCTCAGACTTTCCCTGCTAGGGATAGTTTATCTGGAACAAGGCCTACTCTCTTGTATCCAGCAAGGATCTAGAAATCCTGCATGAATCTGCAAGGCACATTGGCAGCATAAATTTGCATAAACTGCCCCACCTATTGCCTTCCTACTTCCTGTGCTGTAGTTGTTTGTGTAGAGAGAGAGGTCGCAGGCAAGGAAATGTTGTGAGTCGGATACAGGACCCTAAATAGCTGGTGAGAGGTATGTGGTGTTCTAAAAGCATGAAAACTGTATACCTGTGAAATAAAGTGCTTTCGTATGTGTTCTTCTGTGTTTATTGTCCTGTGCATAAAGTTGCACCTTGTGTTTGAAGGTTTAAATTATTTCAGGCTTGCATGGTGTGGAAATGTGGATTTTCCTGATCAGTTATGTCCCCTATCTTGGACCCCAACGGTTCTATATGCATGTTACAAGTACATGTATGTTCCCTCCAGTTCCAGTTTCTAAGACGCAAACATATGTGTGTCTACCGTTGACATGTTCTCTGTCAGATCCGCCATCACAGGGTTGGATATTCGATTCCTAAGTATGAAAAGCCACCGACTTTATATGGCTAAGTTACTCCATTTTTACAGTTCAGGCAAGTAGGCCCGATTCTGTCCTCAAAGCCTTTCCCTGCTCTCTGTCTTTGACAGCTTCAGCTTGAGCTCGCATCTGTATCCATGAACTTTGTCCTACTCCCTGTGCAGCTAACGGTGACTGCCTCGGCCAGTTTTCGCCTGTCTGCCAAGAAGTTGTATTTCACCTTCGAATTATCTATTTTACTCTTCAGCCGATGCATTCCTGTCCAGTGATTTAGGTAAACATTTCCTTTAGCTCACAAGCAAAGGACTCAGCCTTTCCGTCCTCCTGCAAGTGATTCATAGCCCTGTTGCCATGGAAAGTTTTCTATCCCTCGCATCTCATATAGACACTTAGACGCTTGTACACGCACACAGTCAGTATAGAATAGATTCTGTCCGAGAGTTCTTCCTTGTGGATAACATAGTTCTTTAAACATAGGATGTTAGATATGATTTGGGATTAGGTTGACTTGACCCCAGACTTCTCGTCTCCACATGTAGAGCTAAATGTCAAGTCCCCTTCACCCCCTAGTTGCACGTCAATTACACGTCATGCTGCCGCGCGCGCATCTATGCCAAGTATTATCTTATAGATCCACCTATGTCTGATAATTCTAACCAATCATGTTTCTTTTATTCCTTATTACGCCTAGTTTCGATTATGTCACTGTTTTGTCACTTTTCTTATCAAATGTTACGCCTTCTACATTCGTTTCATTGTAATGCACTTATTATAAAAATACATGTCTGTTAATGAATTATTGTACTTCACTTCCTGAACCCTCGTGGTGACGGAACCTGAAGGCCGCGACTCGAGTCGGCCATTTTGAATGGAATAAAGCCCATTAGAAAACCTCTTATACCACGGATTCTGCCTCTTGTTATTTTGAGCTATTTACTTTATTTTAAGATTCCGTATGAAATTCAGTCCTGTATTTTTATTTACCACATAATGGCGCCCGAACAGGGACACTTTCTCATCTCACGCGCCGGCGGTGCGTTGCAGGCCCGGTCTCCTGCCACAGCTGGACGGACCATAAAACGCGTACCAGCAGGATTTCCTGTAAGCTCCCTCCGGTCAAGCGGGGGCGACTGAGGCTGCGATCAACCCAGACGAGGCGGTGAGAAGTGCGAAGTATCCCGACCAGAGCCTAGCTGAGAGAGCAAGATCCGAGGTATACAGAGGCCCACCAGGTTTTCCGAAATCCCGACGTCCAGAGGGTCCGATGTCCGCAGTTATCGAGTCCTGTCCATTCTCTGAGGCCTTCCGTTTCAAGGAGCTACTCGGTGAGTACCATCGCCGGGGAGGCGTGTTGACGCGCACATAGGTTGTGCCGGTCAAGACGGATTTGGGTACACAAATCCGGTCTGCACTGTTTAGCAGTGTATATGTACTGTTTAGCAGTATATCAAGTATTCCGAAGTATTCAGTTATTGTCAAGAATTCAGCGTGGTGATTAGTTAGGCAGACTGTCATCATTGTCGACCATTGTTATAATGTTTAATGTTTAAAGTTTAAAGTATTCAGAAATGTCTTGCATATTGTGGTATGAATGACTGTTCATTGTTCACTGTTCATTATTGTGTTTCTCGTATTAAGCAAGTTCAAGAGTAAGTATCAGATCAGTTGTAAATATGCCGCTCTTCTCGAAGTTAAGACAGATTACTACCAGAAAAGGGGTGCTTGAAGAAGCAGTTCCTATTCCTCCTAGGGATACTCCAGGGCATTTCATGTACCATAAACATGGCTTAGATGCCATATTGTTTCTTGATCTATGGGTAGATTATACCAAAGGATTACCGGAAAGTCAAAGGTGGCCCATAGCGGGAACCTGGGATGCAGAGTGCATCATGAAAGTGGAGGAAGAGTTATGGAAAAGAAAGGTCAGACAGTCACAGAAAGACGCTGTTGAGTTATGGCGTAAAGAATCTCATAGACGAACAGAAAAAGCACGTAGACAAGAAGAGAGGAGTAAAGAAAGTTCAAATAAAGTTCAAGAAAATCTATTAATTGAGGAAGGTATCCGAGTGAAATCAGAACAAGTGAATAGACAAAGAAATGCTCTTATGAATGGTATGTATCCCCTTCTAGCCGAAGGACTACCTAAGGCTGCTCCAGAGATACCAAAAGACTTGCCACCCCCATTATTTCCAATTAAGGTACATCCAAAGGGGCATCCCAGAACCGCAGAAGATGTTTTTCTTTCCTCATATCTAGACGATGCAGCTCCCGAGTATGCTAACGCCACACCACATAGACCGTCTGGCGGAGGGGTCCAACGTCAGGATCAGGTATCTGTCCCCGTGCAACAGCAAGTCCCGATACAAGCTTCGGCAAGCACATCTGTTTCCGCATCTGTCTCCGCAGTCGACTCTACAGAGGTATCGACACCCATAGTTGCTGTGTCACGTTCAACGAACCCATTCACACCCGACGCCCCAGATAGGGCCACGGGAGGTGCTAGCAGTACTTTTACACCACCTAGAATAAATAAACTTGTCTTTCAAGAGTCAGCGCATTCACGTACACCTAAATTCGTAAGTGAACGTACGCTTAAAGAACTCCTTGTAAATTGTAGATATGACCCAGTGGTTGGTAAAGAGGACGAAATGGTCCTGGCATCATTACGTATCAGGCGAGCCGCAGAATATTTAGCAAGGTTACCAGGGATGACTACGCATCTAGATAACATATATCATTTTGTTCAAACAGGACGAGATCCAGGATGTATTAACAGAGCTATGGAATTCCAGAAAGTAGAGATACAGGGGGAACTGTTACGTTTCCTCATAAACTGTGTAATCAGAAATCAAGATCGTCCGGGGGTAGACCCGAATGCAATGCTTATTCTTACAAGATGGAGTCAGAATATATCAGAAGGGAGACACGATAAGCAAAATTGTATAATAGCCATGTGCCGAAAAATACGTAAAGAAATAGAGCGTATTCATGAAGAGAGATTGGGAACAGACGAGTTTGAGCAAGATGAAGTGTCCGAATCAGGGAATTCCGCAAGACAGTCAGAGACCATAGCTTATGTAGGCAGAGGAAGATCTTGTGAAAATACTAGATGTTTTTCTGATCCCATACACTCCGTATGTCCAAATAATAGCAGAACGTATCCGACGCCTGTAATAAATCTGAAGTCTCCTGAACATTCGTTTCAAGCCGCAGATAAGATACTACGAGAACGAAGAGGTTACCACCTCCTCGATTCTATGGATGAGCAAGAATTAGCCAGATCAGCCGTTCACTGGATTGACAGTCCTGAAAAATACGGTGATGAGACCGTAGCACACACGTTTCTCAACCTCAGTACAGATGAACAACGCTTAGCTGGAATCTATATGATTCAGCAACTTCTCATATTATATAAGAGCCAACATGCTGACCCTGGTCCTTTACCTGATATATTAACGGAACTACTCACAAACAGATGGAGAGGTTCTAGTAATAAGCTAATTAAAGAGATATTAGTGTCACGTAAGCAGTACGTCCTTTTTGTAAGTCCGGATTCTCTCTCGCTGCCCCACAGAGAAAGAACGCCGTACTATATGGATAGACAAAATCCTTTACGAGAAGTGCACCCAATAAAAGGCGAAGACAATGAGTTTCACCGTGTATTTGTTTACACACCCATATCAAAAATGGAATTATTAGAAATGAAGAAAGTAGTACCTAGTCATGACAAAGACCCAGCGGGTTTCCACCGAGAAATTAAAGACATGTTACTGATGGGAGAGTACACCTTTCCTGATATTATGACGATATTAAAGGTGCTTTTGCCTGCTGGCATATATGAAAAACTGAAAGAAAAAGAGTGGGAAGTGGGAGACCAAAAGATAGACTGGACAGCATTAGCAGAGGAAGAAAGGAGCCGAGCTGCAGGTTCAGGGCTCGGGGATAAAGTTAAACTGTTACCAGGTTTACTAGTACAGGTACTGCCACGTTTATTAACTACAAAAAAGGAAGATTGGGGTGCAATCACAGCCTGCAAACAAAAGCAAGATGAAGACACAAGCGATTATTATGCTCGATTTGAAAAATGTTTTGGTATAAATAGTGGTATAAAAGCAAGTAGTGACTCATATCCACATTTATTTGTGACAAAATTGGTGGAAAATGCATTGCCTCCAGTGAAGAATAGAATATTGAAATTCGAGAGTACCTGGCAAAGTAACACTCCGTCGCAAATGCTACAAATGTTACAGTATCATCACAATAGAATTAGGGATGAACAAGAACACGAGCATAGACGCATGAAGGATACAAAAATGAAAATGCTAGTTTCTCAGACAGTACCAGCAGATGGTCACAAAAAGGGTGTGACACATTCTGGTGATTCTGCAGTTCCTGTAAAAGGAACCTGCAATTACTGTAAACAACTAGGCCATTATGTACATGATTGTCAAGTCCTGAAACGTAATATAGCTACAGGTATTGCAAAAGAGAGACCACGATTAGTTAGACAAGATCAGAATGAACAAGGAGCTATGCAGCATGGACAGTCCATGCCAGTTCAGCAACAGTCTATGCCAGCCTCACAGCAACCCATACAGTTTGTGCCAGCTGCACCACCGTTGCCTGCTACTGCCACACAAACCACAACACGACAAATGTATCAGACTGCACAGTATGAATACCCTGAGTATCAGCGCTACGCATGAACCAGCCTAGAGAGGGAAGTCGACTTACCGCTTATCGAGATTCCTGTAGATCAAGAAGGACCTTATGTACATAGTGAATTATTAGGTCAAGATAGAAAATTCTTACTCGATACAGGGGCAAGTCGAACAACCATAAAACGTAGTGAAGTTCCAGGGGCACCCCTCTCAGGCTCTCAAAATGTTTCCCTTGGTTTTTCAGGAAAACCTATTGTTAATGAAGTATCACAGCCTCTACCACTTACGTTAGGACCTTTGACACGAACTACAGATTTATTGCTTACTAAATCATGCCCAGAAAATCTGTTAGGAATTAAGACTCTGAAAGCACTAGGAGCCATAATATGTTGTTCTCCGGAAGGAGTAAGGTTGTTTTTACGTGATTTTAAAGGTCACTATGTGTCTAGAGACATGGATCCCCGACTACAGACTTTACCAGTACATCTATGGGCACAAGGCCCTACGGATGTTGGCTGCATGAACATTACACCCTATCGAGTTACATTGAAAGCAGGAGTGGTACTACCACGAATGCGACAATACAAGTTACCGCATGATGCTGTAGTGGCTTTGTTGAAAATCATTGATGAGCTAATTGCCCAGGGAGTAGTTGTAGAAACAGACTCCAATGTATGTAATTCACCGATAATTCCGATTCTTAAACGAACTGATCCTACTGCTCCGCCAGTATACCGATTGGTTATTGATTTGCGTGAACTAAACAAGTGTATTGTACCACAATTCCCTGTGGTCCCTGATATATCATCATTGTTGACAGCAATTGATTCCGAAGCAACATTCTTTACTGTAATCGATCTCAAGAATGCCTTTTTCAGCGTCCCAATAGATCCGGAAAGCCAATACTTGTTCGGATTCAGTTTAAATGGGCGCAGTTTTAAATTCTCACGCGCTCCCCAAGGATTTACAGAAAGCCCCAGCATCTACAGCCAAGCACTGAAAAGAGAACTTGACAGTATCCACATGCCAGTCAATACTGCACTGCTTCAATATGTCGATGATCTGCTGATCACCGCAAGAAGCGAGTCAGAATGTGAAAAAGCTTCTCTGACAGTTTTACATTTCCTAGCCGACAAGGGGCACAAGGTGTCCCCTTCTAAGCTGCAATTCTGTGTTCAGCGAGTTATTTATCTTGGTCACTCGCTGTCCAAGGAGGGAAGGCAGCTTACACCAGATCGCATTCAGTTAATTGCTAACATGTCAATACCCCAGACACAAAAGGAGGTGCGAGCTTTCATAGGCCTCACTTCATATTGTAGGCAGTGGATCCCTCAGTACGCATTTCTAGCAAAACCACTTATTCAGTTAACCACACAGGAGGCAGCCACATCGACTGTTCTCCCTTGGACTCAGGAACATACACAAGCTTTTGAAAGCCTAAAGGAAGCTTTATGTCAAGCACCTGTTTTAGCAACGCCATGTTATAGCAAACATTTTACACTCTTTGTTACAGAACGCGAAGGTACTGCCTTGTCAGTACTCACTCAGGATCAAGCAGGATCATGCAAGCCATGTGCTTATTTTTCCAGTACATTAGATCCCGTAGCTCAGGCTTTGCCTGCATGCCTGAAATCAGTGGCAGCGACAGCTTTAGCAATCAGACAAAGCGATGCCATAGTATTAGGACACCCATTGACAGTTCAAGTACCACATGCAGTAGAGGTTCTTGTGAACCGAACACAAACACAACACTTGACCATAGCAAGACTTACCGGTTATGAACTGACATTGTTTCAACCACACATAGAGATCCGACGGTGTAATACATTGAATCCTGCTACACTATTACCTGTAATTGGAACAGACCCACTAGCTCATGATTGTGTTGAAATCATTGAAATAAAGACGAAACCTAGACAAGACTTGACAGACGTTCCATTGTTAGATCCAGACCTGACGTTGTATGTAGACGGATCATGCATGAGAGCAAGTACAGGAGATTTAGTGGCCGCGTATGCAGTCACAACAGACACTGAAGTTATTGAAACAAATTGTATAGATACTTTGTCAGCCCAAGCAGCAGAACTCATTGCTCTAACGCAAGCCTGTATTCAAGCCACAAATAAGAAAGTTAATGTATACACTGACTCACGTTATGCATTCGGAGTTGTACACGACTTCGGCGTGCTGTGGCGAGAGAGAGGTTATTTAACGTCCCATGGTGCCCACATTCAGCACGGACCCCTCATTCATGCTTTGTTAGACGCAATACATCTACCCACTGCTATATCGATTATGAAATGTAAAGCACACACGAAGGTTACTGATACCATTTCTCAAGGCAATGATTTAGCTGACAGAACAGCTAAACAGACTGCTCAGAATCGCACATTAGACATGACAAAGCCAATAGTTCAGACACCAACACAGTGTATGACAATTAAGGATCCCGCACTTGATGTAATTGACATACAGACACATGCCACAGCAGAAGAAATAAAGAAGTGGACTGAACTAGGAGGGATCCAGACAGATCAAGGGTGGATGACAAAGGAGAAATCTGTATGGTTTCTCCCTGATTCCATGGTTCAAGCCATTATAGCTACAGTTCACAGTCCAGCACATTTAGGAGAGAAGGCTATGCTAGACAGCATTCAGCACATTTGGTTCAACAAACATTTACGAGCAGCAGCTAAACAAAAAGTTCGTACCTGTATGATATGTTGTCAGTTTAATCCAGGAAAGAGTGTTCCCGTAGAGCAGGGTGGATTTCAGCCTCCTGACCATCCTTTTGAAGTCCTCCAGATGGATTATATTCAGATGGAACGTTGTCGAGGATTCAAATATGTCCTCGTAGTTGTCTGCGCTCTCTCCCGTTGGACAGAGGCGTATCCCGTATCAGATTACACTGCCCCGACTACTGCCAAGCAGCTAGTTCGAGAATTCTTCCCACGGTACGGTTTACCACGTGTTGTATATTCAGATAACGGTCAGCCTTTCTCATCCGAATTAATGAAACATGTCTCACTCTTGTTGGGATATCAGTGGAAATTCCACTGTGTCCGACACCCCGAGGCAGCAGGTCTCGTAGAAAGACATAACCAGACACTGAAAATCAGACTGTCCAAAATATGTAGAGAGAAAGGTGTCGACTGGATAGTAGCATTACCAGTTGCACTCTTTTATATGAGAATGGTAGCACACTCTAGAACAGGGCTATCCCCGTATGAGGTGATCTTTGGTAGACCACCGAATATGTGGGGGACGCCTATACCACGCAAAATAACTGACATTGACTGTAACATGCTGACAGATTACTTGGCTTCCTTGATGTCTGCACTACAATCTTCTCGTTCACAGGTAGCTGCAGCCTTTCCCGACAACACTGAGGCGAAACCCCATGACATTGTTCCGGGTAATCTTGTCTTTGTGAGAAATTTCGACAGGAAAAGTCAATTGGAGCCCAGGTGGAAAGCACCGAAGTTGGTCCTGTTGACCACAAGAACAGCCGTGAAGATCGAGGGACGTAAAGGGTGGATTCATTCAAGTCACGTCAAAAAATTTCATGGACTACCTTCAGATATAGACACTGTGCCCTGCACTCCCTCACAGACTGATTCAAAACTTCCTTTTGTTGAAAAGAATGACTCTCAGTGCTATAAATTAAAGCTTAGGCCCAAACAGTCGAGCAATTTGATTGTTTAAGTCCTCTCCAAGGTGAAGCGGTTGAATTGTCTCCGACATGTATCCCTTGGACCTGAGTAGAGAAAATACCCGAGAAATGTTGAAACGACAGGCGTATTGTAAATCACTGCGTAGCCACTGTATTGTGACTTTATTAATTTTGTTTTTCTTGAGTTTTTTAATAGTTACTGCAAGTATATTGTTGCATATGTATTATCCTGATTCTAAACGTGTTTTCAATATAACTGATGAACACTCTTTTAGTGACCTACCGCCACATGAGTTGTCCTATAGACTTGCGCTGCGTAATAACACATTCATTAGTATGTTACATCATTCCCATCAGACTAGTAATGCCACCAATTGTTGGGTGTGTGGCCGACTCCCTCCCTATCAGAATAACAAAGGAGTTCTGCCTTTCTTTCCACATCCGTTCACACACAATGGCTCCTGTGGAGCATGGTTTAGTTTATTAAATTCCATAGACCCAGACACAGCAGTTTATCAACAACATTGGATATGGGGAAATCTGAATCTAGTTTTATTCAAAGTCTGTCACCCTAATAAGGAGGGTCACCCCAGTAGAACAGGAACTGATTTAGAAAATGAAGTGTATAAATTAGGTAATTTTACGCCTAATCTTATGATTTTGAATGTCAAATCCGAAGTTGAACTAATTCTGCCCACTATGTCAGTATTTCCAGTTAAGGGTGAATTATGTGTAAGAAAAGTTGGTTCCATACACATGGGCCATAGCCAATGCGTTACTACAGTAGAATATAGTGATCAAGGTAAATCTTCATTTAGAGCTTCTCGCCATTCTTACTTTATATGTGGTCAGACGGCATATATGCGTCTGCCTCTAGATTGGGATGGTACCTGTTACATAGCATTCCTTTTGCCACCTGTTTTCCTAGCTCCCCCTGATTATTATCGAAATGTTCATTTAGTACACAATAGAGAGCAAAGAGATCTCCCAGTTGTCGATTATACTGAAACAGCATGGGACAAGTATGTAGATTTCAATAAAGGTATCTTTCCCTATATAGGTACAATATCAAATAGTAAGCTGATACGCAGACTCACCAAGACTCTTGAAGCTGTAGTAAACGAGACTATAGCCGCCCTAGGCAATCTGACAGAGGAACAATCAGTGATGAGAATTGTTGTTCTCCAGAATCGTCTTGTCCTTGACGTCATCCTGGCCGATAGGGGCGGAGCTTGCAGGGTCATCGGATCCAGCTGCTGCATATTCATACCAGAAAATTCGCCATCTGTATATAAAGCTATAACACGCCTTCATAAGATTGTAAGCCAGATACACGAGAATCCAGGCACTTGGACGTGGTCCGGGTGGTTTTGGAGTGTGATATCAGCCTGGGGATGGAGAGTTCTATCCTTCCTAGGTATTGGCCTTCTTATGCTCTTCAGTTGTTGTTTATGCCTACAATGTGGACCAGCGATTTGTGGTCTGTGTGCCACATCGTGTATTCCACATCAAGGTTTTCGTTCAAAATACCGGAAGAAGAAGGAAGAAGAAATGATGCTCCATGAGCAAATCAATGGAATGATGAAGATTGATGTCTCGTGAAGGGCAAGAAGGGGACAAGGAGGGAATGTGGAAATGTGGATTTTCCTGATCAGTTATGTCCCCTATCTTGGACCCCAACGGTTCTATATGCATGTTACAAGTACATGTATGTTCCCTCCAGTTCCAGTTTCTAAGACGCAAACATATGTGTGTCTACCGTTGACATGTTCTCTGTCAGATCCGCCATCACAGGGTTGGATATTCGATTCCTAAGTATGAAAAGCCACCGACTTTATATGGCTAAGTTACTCCATTTTTACAGTTCAGGCAAGTAGGCCCGATTCTGTCCTCAAAGCCTTTCCCTGCTCTCTGTCTTTGACAGCTTCAGCTTGAGCTCGCATCTGTATCCATGAACTTTGTCCTACTCCCTGTGCAGCTAACGGTGACTGCCTCGGCCAGTTTTCGCCTGTCTGCCAAGAAGTTGTATTTCACCTTCG
Source organism: Triturus cristatus (assembly GCF_964204655.1). NCBI lineage: Eukaryota > Metazoa > Chordata > Amphibia > Caudata > Salamandridae > Triturus > Triturus cristatus. The sequence goes on along the minus strand of NC_140589.1, from coordinate 101,076,294 downwards.
AATTATCTATTTTACTCTTCAGCCGATGCATTCCTGTCCAGTGATTTAGGTAAACATTTCCTTTAGCTCACAAGCAAAGGACTCAGCCTTTCCGTCCTCCTGCAAGTGATTCATAGCCCTGTTGCCATGGAAAGTTTTCTATCCCTCGCATCTCATATAGACACTTAGACGCTTGTACACGCACACAGTCAGTATAGAATAGATTCTGTCCGAGAGTTCTTCCTTGTGGATAACATAGTTCTTTAAACATAGGATGTTAGATATGATTTGGGATTAGGTTGACTTGACCCCAGACTTCTCGTCTCCACATGTAGAGCTAAATGTCAAGTCCCCTTCACCCCCTAGTTGCACGTCAATTACACGTCATGCTGCCGCGCGCGCATCTATGCCAAGTATTATCTTATAGATCCACCTATGTCTGATAATTCTAACCAATCATGTTTCTTTTATTCCTTATTACGCCTAGTTTCGATTATGTCACTGTTTTGTCACTTTTCTTATCAAATGTTACGCCTTCTACATTCGTTTCATTGTAATGCACTTATTATAAAAATACATGTCTGTTAATGAATTATTGTACTTCACTTCCTGAACCCTCGTGGTGACGGAACCTGAAGGCCGCGACTCGAGTCGGCCATTTTGAATGGAATAAAGCCCATTAGAAAACCTCTTATACCACGGATTCTGCCTCTTGTTATTTTGAGCTATTTACTTTATTTTAAGATTCCGTATGAAATTCAGTCCGGTATTTTTATTTACCACAATGGAGGTAGACGTTTCTGAGTAACTTTTATTCATTTATTAAAAGCCTATACTGTCAGGATGGCCGAGAGGTCTAAGGCGCTGTGTTTAGGCCACAGTCTCCTTTGGAGGCGTGGGTTCGAATCCCACTTCTGACATGCCTTTTGGAGATTTAATCTCCTTTATCAGGTTAACATCTGATGGAAGTTGCATCTGTTGGTCTTCACTTGGCACTTTATTCCGTTCTCCTCTTGTCAAGAGAGATGGGGTTTCTCATATATTTAGGTTCTATAACGTCTTGCTGACAAAACGCAATCCTTACCAAATGAGCATAGGACCCATGTAAGAGGTCATCTGGAAGAGTCATGCTCTTGTATGCCCTGGCCAGACGGGCCCTGCAAATTTGGAAGAATGCCATTCATCTGGTAGACAACTGGACTCCAGCACACTTACAGCAATCTCCTCAGGGCTTTGATCAGGGGCTGCTTAAATTTGCATACTCCACCCTATGTTGTGACTTTGAGATCCCTTGTTGAAATTGCTTTAGCCAGCCAAGAGGTGGCTATTGTCTCAATTTCAAAGCAGCTTTGAGCCGTTCAAGTGGCTGGTGAATAGCACTTTCTCTTTGTTTGCCTCAAAGTTCTAAAGAGTTCTCCATAGGTCCTGCTCTGTACAGATTGTTCAAAGATCTGTTGGAAGTGCATATAATAGGATAAATAAATTGAGGGCATTCCTTTTCAGTACCTCACCTGCATGGCTGTCTGGCCTCTGGAAGATGCTGGGAAAGCAAGTCAGGATGGCCGAGTGGTCTAAGGCGCTGCGTTCAGGTCGCAGGCTCCTCTGGAGGCGTGGGTTCAAATCCCACTTCTGACAGTCCTGTGTTTACTCTAATTTTTTTCTTGAGAAATATGATCATTTCCCTCGCAGTGGCTTATAGGATTGTCTTCTTGGAAGAGTGCAGTGAGTTTTTTTCTTGCTCTAGCCACTATTGACCTAAGCTCTGTGCATTTTTTGGTTCCTAATATCTTTCTCACCCTTTAGATGAAAAAGCAGCATGGGGTCAGGATGGCCGAGTGGTCTAAGGCGCTGCGTTAAGGCCGCAGTCTCTCCTGGAGGCGTGGGTTCGAATCCCACTTCTGACAAAACTTGAATTCCATTTTCTCTCTCAGTTCCTTTAGAATCTCAGCTAAAAATTGGCAATGTAAATAATATCTGAATAAGTACCAAACTTCAGTTTCAACTGCAAATGCATTTGCCCTATTCTATCTTTAACGTTAATGTAATATTCTTCTAGCACTCGTGGTGTTTTATATTTCTTTTGTGGGGTACTTTAAAAATCTTTTTTATGAAAGAAATGGGTTACATTAAGTCTTGTGATGTTTTAGGTTTCCAATAAGGAGGTTTTAAATTTTATGTCACGTCATTTTTAGATGCTTCATTCAAGAGATGTTTCCACTATAGAATGCAGAGCAAGGGCAAAAATACAAGTGATAGAGCGAGTGAGTGAGAAGGAGTGTTGTGGAAGGAGAGAATGAAACAAAGACAGAGTGAGTGAACGGCAGGGAGGCATAGAAGAGGAGTCTAGTAGTGAAGGAGACCTGCTTTTCCCTGCTCTTGACCTCCCACCCATCCCCAAACAACCACAAACATACTTCTGTGCAAAGTTGGTATGCAGAATTTCACGCCTCAGCAAGTGAGGGTGAGTCCCAGGCCAGGGGCTAAAGAGCAAAAGAGTGCCTGTGCTCAGACTTTCCCTGCTAGGGATAGTTTATCTGGAACAAACCCTACTCTCTTGTATCCAGCAAGGATCTAGAAATCCTGCATGAATCTGCAAGGCACATTGGCAGCATAAATTTGCATAAACTGCCCCACCTATTGCCTTCCTACTTTCTGTGCTGTAGTTGTTTGTGTAGAGAGAGAGGTCGCAGGCAAGGAAATGTTGTGAGTCGGATACAGGACCCTAAATAGCTGGTGAGAGGTATGTGGTGTTCTAAAAGCATGAAAACTGTATACCTGTGAAATAAAGTGCTTTCGTATGTGTTCTTCTGTGTTTATTGTCCTGTGCATAAAGTTGCACCTTGTGTTTGAAGGTTTAAATTATTTCAGGCTTGCATTGAGGTAGACGTTTCTGAGTAACTTTTATTCATTTCTTAAAAGCATATACTGTCAGGATGGCCGAGAGGTCTAAGGCGCTGTGTTTAGGCCACAGTCTCCTTTGGAGGCGTGGGTTCGAATCCCACTTCTGACATGCCTTTTGGAGATTTAATCTCCTTTATCAGGTTAACATCTGATGGAAGTTGCATCTGTTGGTCTTCACTTGGCACGTTATTCCGTTCTCCTCTTGTCAAGAGAGATTGGGTTTCTCATATATTTAGGTTCTATAACGTCTTGCTGACAAAGCGCAATCCTTACCAAATGAGCATAGGACCCATGTAAGAGGTCATCTGGAAGAGTCATGCTCTTGTATGCCCTGGCCAGACGGGCCCAGCAAATTTGGAAGAATGCCATTCATCTGGTAGACAACTGGACTCCAGCACACTTACAGCAATTTCCTCAGGGCTTTGATCAGGGGCTGCTTAAATTTGCATACTCCACCCTATGTTGTGACTTTGAGATCCCTTGTTGAAATTGCTTTAGCCAGCCAAGAGGTGGCTATTGTCTCAATTTCAAAGCAGCTTTGAGCCGTTCAAGTGGCTGGTGAATAGCACTTTCTCTTTGTTCGCCTCAAAGTTCTAAAGAGTTCTTCATAGGTCCTGCTCTGTACAGATTGTTCAAAGATCTGTTGGAAGTGCATATAATAGGATAAATAAATTGAGGGCATTCCTTTTCAGTACCTCACCTGCATGGCTGTCTGGCCTCTGGAAGATGCTGGGAAAGCAAGTCAGGATGGCCGAGTGGTCTAAGGCGCTGCGTTTAGGTCGCAGTCTCCTCTGGAGGCGTGGGTTCAAATCCCACTTCTGACAGTCCTCTGTTTACTCTAATTTTTTTCTTGAGAAATATGATCATTTCCCTCGCAGTGGCTTATAGGATTGTCTTCTTGGAAGAGTGCAGTGAGTTTTTTTCTTGCTCTAGCCACTATTGGCCTAAGCTCTGTGCATTTTTTGGTTCCTAATATCTTTCTCACCCTTTAGATGAAAAAGCAGCATGGGGTCAGGATGGCCGAGTTGTCTAAGGCGCTGCGTTAAGGCCGCAGTCTCTCCTGGAGGCGTCGGTTCAAATCCCACTTCTGACAAAACTTGAATTCCATTTTCTCTCTCAGTTCCTTTAGAATCTCAGCTAAAAATTGGCAATGTAAATAATATCTGAATAAGTACCAAACTTCAGTTTCAACTGCAAATGCATTTGCCCTATTCTATCTTTACCGTTAATGTAATATTCTTCTAGCACTCGTGGTGTTTTATATTTGTTTTGTGGGGTACTTTAAAAATCTTTTTTATGAAAGAAATGGGTTACATTAAGTCTTGTGATGTTTTAGGTTTACAATAAGGAGGTTTTAAATTTTATGTCACGTCATTTTCAGATGCTTCATTCAAGAGATGTTTCCACTATAGAATGCAGAGCAAGGGCAAAAATACAAGTGATAGAGCGAGTGAGTGAGAAGGAGTGTTGTGGAAGGAGAGAATGAAACAAAGACAGAGTGAGTGAATGGCAGGGAGGCATAGAAGAGGAGTCTAGTAGTGCAGGAGACCTGCTTTTCCCTGCTCTTGACCTCCCACCCATCCCCAAACAACCACAAACATACCTTCTGTGCAAAGTTGGTATGCAGATTTTCACGCCTCAGCAAGTGAGGGTGAGTCCCAGGCCAGGGGCTAAAGAGCAAAAGAGTGCCTGTGCTCAGACTTTCCCTGCTAGGGATAGTTTATCTGGAACAAGGCCTACTCTCTTGTATCCAGCAAGGATCTAGAAATCCTGCATGAATCTGCAAGGCACATTGGCAGCATAAATTTGCATAAACTGCCCCACCTATTGCCTTCCTACTTCCTGTGCTGTAGTTGTTTGTGTAGAGAGAGAGGTCGCAGGCAAGGAAATGTTGTGAGTCGGATACAGGACCCTAAATAGCTGGTGAGAGGTATGTGGTGTTCTAAAAGCATGAAAACTGTATACCTGTGAAATAAAGTGCTTTCGTATGTGTTCTTCTGTGTTTATTGTCCTGTGCATAAAGTTGCACCTTGTGTTTGAAGGTTTAAATTATTTCAGGCTTGCATGGAGGTAGACGTTTCTGAGTAACTTTTATTCATTTCTTAAAAGCCTATACTGTCAGGATGGCCGAGAGGTCTAAGGCGCTGTGTTTAGGCCACAGTCTCCTTTGGAGGCGTGGGTTCGAATCCCACTTCTGACATGCCTTTTGGAGATTTAATCTCCTTTATCAGGTTAACATCTGATGGAAGTTGCATCTGTTGGTCTTCACTTGGCACGTTATTCCGTTCTCCTCTTGTCAAGAGAGATGGGGTTTCTCATATATTTAGGTTCTATAACGTCTTGCTGACAAAGCGCAATCCTTACCAAATGAGCATAGGACCCATGTAAGAGGTCATCTGGAATAGTCATGCTCTTGTATGCACTGGCCAGACGGGCCCTGCAAATTTGGAAGAATGCCATGCATCTGGTAGACAACTGGACTCCAGCACACTTACAGCAATTTCCTTAGGGCTTTGATCAGGGGCTGCTTAAATTTGCATACTCCACCCTATGTTGTGACTTTGAGATCCCTTGTTGAAATTGCTTTAGCCAGCCAAGAGGTGGCTATTGTCTCAATTTCAAAGCAGCTTTGAGCCGTTCAAGTGGCTGGTGAATAGCACTTTCTCTTTGTTCGCCTCAAAGTTCTAAAGAGTTCTCCATAGGTCCTGCTCTGTACAGATTGTTCAAAGATCTGTTGGAAGTGCATATAATAGGATAAATAAATTGAGGGCATTCCTTTTCAGTACCTCACCTGCATGGCTGTCTGGCCTCTGGAAGATGCTGGGAAAGCAAGTCAGGATGGCCGAGTGGTCTAAGGCGCTGCGTTCAGGTCGCAGTCTCCTCTGGAGGCGTGGGTTCAAATCCCACTTCTGACAGTCCTGTGTTTACTCTAATTTTTTTCTTGAGAAATATGATCATTTCCCTCGCAGTGGCTTATAGGATTGTCTTCTTGGAAGAGTGCAGTGAGTTTTTTTCTTGCTCTAGCCACTATTGGCCTAAGCTCTGTGCATTTTTTGGTTCCTAATATCTTTCTCACCCTTTAGATGAAAAAGCAGTATGGGGTCAGGATGGCCGAGTGGTCTAAGGCGCTGCGTTAAGGCCGCAGTCTCTCCTGGAGGCGTGGGTTCGAATCCCACTTCTGACAAAACTTGAATTCCATTTTCTCTCTCAGTTCCTTTAGAATCTCAGCTAAAAATTGGCAATGTAAATAATATCTGAATAAGTACCAAACTTCAGTTTCAACTGCAAATGCATTTGCCCTATTCTATCTTTAACGTTAATGTAATATTCTTCTAGCACTCGTGGTGTTTTATATTTGTTTTGTGGGGTACTTTAAAAATCTTTTTTATGAAAGAAATGGGTTACATTAAGTCTTGTGATGTTTTAGGTTTCCAATAAGGAGGTTTTAAATTTTATGTCACGTCATTTTCAGATGCTTCATTCAAGAGATGTTTCCACTATAGAATGCAGAGCAAGGGCAAAAATACAAGTGATAGAGCGAGTGAGTGAGAAGGAGTGTTGTGGAAGGAGAGAATGAAACAAAGACAGAGTGAGTGAACGGCAGGGAGGCATAGAAGAGGAGTCTAGTAGTGAAGGAGACCTGCTTTTCCCTGCTCTTGACCTCCCACCCATCCCCAAACAACCACAAACATACCTTCTGTGCAAAGTTGGTATGCAGAATTTCACGCCTCAGCAAGTGAGGGTGAGTCCCAGGCCAGGGGCTAAAGAGCAAAAGAGTGCCTGTGCTCAGACTTTCCCTGCTAGGGATAGTTTATCTGGAACAAGGCCTACTCTCTTGTATCCAGCAAGGATCTAGAAATCCTGCATGAATCTGCAAGGCACATTGGCAGCATAAATTTGCATAAACTGCCCCACCTATTGCCTTCCTACTTTCTGTGCTGTAGTTGTTTGTGTAGAGAGAGAGGTCGCAGGCAAGGAAATGTTGTGAGTCGGATACAGGACCCTAAATAGCTGGTGAGAGGTATGTGGTGTTCTAAAAGCATGAAAACTGTATACCTGTGAAATAAAGTGCTTTCGTATGTGTTCTTCTGTGTTTATTGTCCTGTGCATAAAGTTGCACCTTGTGTTTGAAGGTTTAAATTATTTCAGGCTTGCATTGAGGTAGACGTTTCTGAGTAACTTTTATTCATTTCTTAAAAGCATATACTGTCAGGATGGCCGAGAGGTCTAAGGCGCTGTGTTTAGGCCACAGTCTCCTTTGGAGGCGTGGGTTCGAATCCCACTTCTGACATGCCTTTTGGAGATTTAATCTCCTTTATCAGGTTAACATCTGATGGAAGTTGCATCTGTTGGTCTTCACTTGGCACGTTATTCCGTTCTCCTCTTGTCAAGAGAGATGGGGTTTCTCATATATTTAGGTTCTATAACGTCTTGCTGACAAAGCGCAATCCTTACCAAATGAGCATAGGACCCATGTAAGAGGTCATCTGGAAGAGTCATGCTCTTGTATGCCCTGGCCAGACGGGCCCAGCAAATTTGGAAGAATGCCATTCATCTGGTAGACAACTGGACTCCAGCACACTTACAGCAATTTCCTCAGGGCTTTGATCAGGGGCTGCTTAAATTTGCATACTCCACCCTATGTTGTGACTTTGAGATCCCTTGTTGAAATTGCTTTAGCCAGCCAAGAGGTGGCTATTGTCTCAATTTCAAAGCAGCTTTGAGCCGTTCAAGTGGCTGGTGAATAGCACTTTCTCTTTGTTCGCCTCAAAGTTCTAAAGAGTTCTTCATAGGTCCTGCTCTGTACAGATTGTTCAAAGATCTGTTGGAAGTGCATATAATAGGATAAATAAATTGAGGGCATTCCTTTTCAGTACCTCACCTGCATGGCTGTCTGGCCTCTGGAAGATGCTGGGAAAGCAAGTCAGGATGGCGGAGTGGTCTAAGGCGCTGCGTTTAGGTCGCAGTTTCCTCTGGAGGCGTGGGTTCAAATCCCACTTCTGACAGTCCTCTGTTTACTCTAATTTTTTTCTTGAGAAATATGATCATTTCCCTCGCAGTGGCTTATAGGATTGTCTTCTTGGAAGAGTGCAGTGAGTTTTTTTCTTGCTCTAGCCACTATTGGCCTAAGCTCTGTGCATTTTTTGGTTCCTAATATCTTTCTCACCCTTTAGATGAAAATGCAGCATGGGGTCAGGATGGCCGAGTGGTCTAAGGCGCTGCGTTAAGGCCGCAGTCTCTCCTGGAGGCGTGGGTTCGAATCCCACTTCTGACAAAACTTGAATTCCATTTTCTCTCTCAGTTCCTTTAGAATCTCAGCTAAAAATTGGCAATGTAAATAATATCTGAATAAGTACCAAACTTCAGTTTCAACTGCAAATGCATTTGCCCTATTCTATCTTTAACGTTAATGTAATATTCTTCTAGCACTCGTGGTGTTTTATATTTGTTTTGTGGGGTACTTTAAAAATCTTTTTTATGAAAGAAATGGGTTACATTAAGTCTTGTGATGTTTTAGGTTTCCAATAAGGAGGTTTTAAATTTTATGTCACGTCATTTTCAGATGCTTCATTCAAGAGATGTTTCCACTATAGAATGCAGAGCAAGGGCAAAAATACAAGTGATAGAGCGAATGAGTGAGAAGGAGTGTTGTGGAAGGAGAGAATGAAACAAAGACAGAGTGAGTGAACGGCAGGGAGGCATAGAAGAGGAGTCTAGTAGTGAAGGAGACCTGCTTTTCCCTGCTCTTGACCTCCCACCCATCCCCAAACAACCACAAACATACCTTCTGTGCAAAGTTGGTATGCAGAATTTCACGCCTCAGCAAGTGAGGGTGAGTCCCAGGCCAGGGGCTAAAGAGCAAAAGAGTGCCTGTGCTCAGACTTTCCCTGCTAGGGATAGTTTATCTGGAACAAGGCCTACTCTCTTGTATCCAGCAAGGATCTAGAAATCCTGCATGAATCTGCAAGGCACATTGGCAGCATAAATTTGCATAAACTGCCCCACCTATTGCCTTCCTACTTCCTGTGCTGTAGTTGTTTGTGTAGAGAGAGAGGTCGCAGGCAAGGAAATGTTGTGAGTCGGATACAGGACCCTAAATAGCTGGTGAGAGGTATGTGGTGTTCTAAAAGCATGAAAACTGTATACCTGTGAAATAAAGTGCTTTCGTATGTGTTCTTCTGTGTTTATTGTCCTGTGCATAAAGTTGCACCTTGTGTTTGAAGGTTTAAATTATTTCAGGCTTGCATGGAGGTAGACGTTTCTGAGTAACTTTTATTCATTTATTAAAAGCCTATACTGTCAGGATGGCCGAGAGGTCTAAGGCGCTGTGTTTAGGCCACAGTCTCCTTTGGAGGCGTGGGTTCGAATCCCACTTCTGACATGCCTTTTGGAGATTTAATCTCCTTTATCAGGTTAACATCTGATGGAAGTTGCATCTGTTGGTCTTCACTTGGCACTTTATTCCGTTCTCCTCTTGTCAAGAGAGATGGGGTTTCTCATATATTTAGGTTCTATAACGTCTTGCTGACAAAACGCAATCCTTACCAAATGAGCATAGGACCCATGTAAGAGGTCATCTGGAAGAGTCATGCTCTTGTATGCCCTGGCCAGACGGGCCCTGCAAATTTGGAAGAATGCCATTCATCTGGTAGACAACTGGACTCCAGCACACTTACAGCAATCTCCTCAGGGCTTTGATCAGGGGCTGCTTAAATTTGCATACTCCACCCTATGTTGTGACTTTGAGATCCCTTGTTGAAATTGCTTTAGCCAGCCAAGAGGTGGCTATTGTCTCAATTTCAAAGCAGCTTTGAGCCGTTTAAGTGGCTGGTGAATAGCACTTTCTCTTTGTTTGCCTCAAAGTTCTAAAGAGTTCTCCATAGGTCCTGCTCTGTACAGATTGTTCAAAGATCTGTTGGAAGTGCATATAATAGGATAAATAAATTGAGGGCATTCCTTTTCAGTACCTCACCTGCATGGCTGTCTGGCCTCTGGAAGATGCTGGGAAAGCAAGTCAGGATGGCCGAGTGGTCTAAGGCGCTGCGTTCAGGTCGCAGTCTCCTCTGGAGGCGTGGGTTCAAATCCCACTTCTGACAGTCCTGTGTTTACTCTAATTTTTTTCTTGAGAAATATGATCATTTCCCTCGCAGTGGCTTATAGGATTGTCTTCTTGGAAGAGTGCAGTGAGTTTTTTTCTTGCTCTAGCCACTATTGGCCTAAGCTCTGTGCATTTTTTGGTTCCTAATATCTTTCTCACCCTTTAGATGAAAAAGCAGCATGGGGTCAGGATGGCCGAGTGGTCTAAGGCGCTGCGTTAAGGCCGCAGTCTCTCCTGGAGGCGTGGGTTCGAATCCCACTTCTGACAAAACCTGAATTCCATTTTCTCTCTCAGTTCCTTTAGAATCTCAGCTAAAAATTGGCAATGTAAATAATATCTGAATAAGTACCAAACTTCAGTTTCAACTGCAAATGCATTTGCCCTATTCTATCTTTAACGTTAATGTAATATTCTTCTAGCACTCGTGGTGTTTTATATTTCTTTTGTGGGGTACTTTAAAAATCTTTTTTATGAAAGAAATGGGTTACATTAAGTCTTGTGATGTTTTAGGTTTCCAATAAGGAGGTTTTAAATTTTATGTCACGTCATTTTCAGATGCTTCATTCAAGAGATGTTTCCACTATAGAATGCAGAGCAAGGGCAAAAATACAAGTGATAGAGCGAGTGAGTGAGAAGGAGTGTTGTGGAAGGAGAGAATGAAACAAAGACAGAGTGAGTGAACGGCAGGGAGGCATAGAAGAGGAGTCTAGTAGTGAAGGAGACCTGCTTTTCCCTGCTCTTGACCTCCCACCCATCCCCAAACAACCACAAACATACCTTCTGTGCAAAGTTGGTATGCAGAATTTCACGCCTCAGCAAGTGAGGGTGAGTCCCAGGCCAGGGGCTAAAGAGCAAAAGAGTGCCTGTGCTCAGACTTTCCCTGCTAGGGATAGTTTATCTGGAACAAGGCCTACTCTCTTGTATCCAGCAAGGATCTAGAAATCCTGCATGAATCTGCAAGGCACATTGGCAGCATAAATTTGCATAAACTGCCCCACCTATTGCCTTCCTACTTTCTGTGCTGTAGTTGTTTGTGTAGAGAGAGAGGTCGCAGGCAAGGAAATGTTGTGAGTCGGATACAGGACCCTAAATAGCTGGTGAGAGGTATGTGGTGTTCTAAAAGCATGAAAACTGTATACCTGTGAAATAAAGTGCTTTCGTATGTGTTCTTCTGTGTTTATTGTCCTGTGCATAAAGTTGCACCTTGTGTTTGAAGGTTTAAATTATTTCAGGCTTGCATTGAGGTAGACGTTTCTGAGTAACTTTTATTCATTTCTTAAAAGCATATACTGTCAGGATGGCCGAGAGGTCTAAGGCGCTGTGTTTAGGCCACAGTCTCCTTTGGAGGCGTGGGTTCGAATCCCACTTCTGACATGCCTTTTGGAGATTTAATCTCCTTTATCAGGTTAACATCTGATGGAAGTTGCATCTGTTGGTCTTCACTTGGCACGTTATTCCGTTCTCCTCTTGTCAAGAGAGATGGGGTTTCTCATATATTTAGGTTCTATAACGTCTTGCTGACAAAGCGCAATCCTTACCAAATGAGCATAGGACCCATGTAAGAGGTCATCTGGAAGAGTCATGCTCTTGTATGCCCTGGCCAGACGGGCCCAGCAAATTTGGAAGAATGCCATTCATCTGGTAGACAACTGGACTCCAGCACACTTACAGCAATTTCCTCAGGGCTTTGATCAGGGGCTGCTTAAATTTTCATACTCCACCCTATGTTGTGACTTTGAGATCCCTTGTTGAAATTGCTTTAGCCAGCCAAGAGGTGGCTATTGTCTCAATTTCAAAGCAGCTTTGAGCCGTTCAAGTGGCTGGTGAATAGCACTTTCTCTTTGTTCGCCTCAAAGTTCTAAAGAGTTCTTCATAGGTCCTGCTCTGTACAGATTGTTCAAAGATCTGTTGGAAGTGCATATAATAGGATAAATAAATTGAGGGCATTCCTTTTCAGTACCTCACCTGCATGGCTGTCTGGCCTCTGGAAGATGCTGGGAAAGCAAGTCAGGATGGCCGAGTGGTCTAAGGCGCTGCGTTTAGGTCGCAGTCTCCTCTGGAGGCGTGGGTTCAAATCCCACTTCTGACAGTCCTCTGTTTACTCTAATTTTTTTCTTGAGAAATATGATCATTTCCCTCGCAGTGGCTTATAGGATTGTCTTCTTGGAAGAGTGCAGTGAGTTTTTTTCTTGCTCTAGCCACTATTGGCCTAAGCTCTGTGCATTTTTTGGTTCCTAATATCTTTCTCACCCTTTAGATGAAAATGCAGCATGGGGTCAGGATGGCCGAGTGGTCTAAGGCGCTGCGTTAAGGCCGCAGTCTCTCCTGGAGGCGTGGGTTCGAATCCCACTTCTGACAAAACTTGAATTCCATTTTCTCTCTCAGTTCCTTTAGAATCTCAGCTAAAAATTGGCAATGTAAATAATATCTGAATAAGTACCAAACTTCAGTTTCAACTGCAAATGCATTTGCCCTATTCTATCTTTAACGTTAATGTAATATTCTTCTAGCACTCGTGGTGTTTTATATTTGTTTTGTGGGGTACTTTAAAAATCTTTTTTATGAAAGAAATGGGTTACATTAAGTCTTGTGATGTTTTAGGTTTCCAATAAGGAGGTTTTAAATTTTATGTCACGTCATTTTCAGATGCTTCATTCAAGAGATGTTTCCACTATAGAATGCAGAGCAAGGGCAAAAATACAAGTGATAGAGCGAATGAGTGAGAAGGAGTGTTGTGGAAGGAGAGAATGAAACAAAGACAGAGTGAGTGAACGGCAGGGAGGCATAGAAGAGGAGTCTAGTAGTGAAGGAGACCTGCTTTTCCCTGCTCTTGACCTCCCACCCATCCCCAAACAACCACAAACATACCTTCTGTGCAAAGTTGGTATGCAGAATTTCATGCCTCAGCAAGTGAGGGTGAGTCCCAGGCCAGGGGCTAAAGAGCAAAAGAGTGCCTGTGCTCAGACTTTCCCTGCTAGGGATAGTTTATCTGGAACAAGGCCTACTCTCTTGTATCCAGCAAGGATCTAGAAATCCTGCATGAATCTGCAAGGCACATTGGCAGCATAAATTTGCATAAACTGCCCCACCTATTGCCTTCCTACTTCCTGTGCTGTAGTTGTTTGTGTAGAGAGAGAGGTCGCAGGCAAGGAAATGTTGTGAGTCGGATACAGGACCCTAAATAGCTGGTGAGAGGTATGTGGTGTTCTAAAAGCATGAAAACTGTATACCTGTGAAATAAAGTGCTTTCGTATGTGTTCTTCTGTGTTTCTTGTCCTGTGCATAAAGTTGCACCTTGTGTTTGAAGGTTTAAATTATTTCAGGCTTGCATGGAGGTAGACGTTTCTGAGTAACTTTTATTCATTTATTAAAAGCCTATACTGTCAGGATGGCTGAGAGGTCTAAGGCGCTGTGTTTAGGCCACAGTCTCCTTTGGAGGCGTGGGTTCGAATCCCACTTCTGACATGCCTTTTGGAGATTTAATCTCCTTTATCAGGTTAACATCTGATGGAAGTTGCATCTGTTGGTCTTCACTTGGCACTTTATTCCGTTCTCCTCTTGTCAAGAGAGATGGGGTTTCTCATATATTTAGGTTCTATAACGTCTTGCTGACAAAACGCAATCCTTACCAAATGAGCATAGGACCCATGTAAGAGGTCATCTGGAAGAGTCATGCTCTTGTATGCCCTGGCCAGACGGGCCCTGCAAATTTGGAAGAATGCCATTCATCTGGTAGACAACTGGACTCCAGCACACTTACAGCAATCTCCTCAGGGCTTTGATCAGGGGCTGCTTAAATTTGCATACTCCACCCTATGTTGTGACTTTGAGATCCCTTGTTGAAATTGCTTTAGCCAGCCAAGAGGTGGCTATTGTCTCAATTTCAAAGCAGCTTTGAGCCGTTCAAGTGGCTGGTGAATAGCACTTTCTCTTTGTTTGCCTCAAAGTTCTAAAGAGTTCTCCATAGGTCCTGCTCTGTACAGATTGTTCAAAGATCTGTTGGAAGTGCATATAATAGGATAAATAAATTGAGGGCATTCCTTTTCAGTACCTCACCTGCATGGCTGTCTGGCCTCTGGAAGATGCTGGGAAAGCAAGTCAGGATGGCCGAGTGGTCTAAGGCGCTGCGTTCAGGTCGCAGTCTCCTCTGGAGGCGTGGGTTCAAATCCCACTTCTGACAGTCCTGTGTTTACTCTAATTTTTTTCTTGAGAAATATGATCATTTCCCTCGCAGTGGCTTATAGGATTGTCTTCTTGGAAGAGTGCAGTGAGTTTTTTTCTTGCTCTAGCCACTATTGGCCTAAGCTCTGTGCATTTTTTGGTTCCTAATATCTTTCTCACCCTTTAGATGAAAAAGCACCATGGGGTCAGGATGGCCGAGTGGTCTAAGGCGCTGCGTTAAGGCCGCAGTCTCTCCTGGAGGCGTGGGTTCGAATCCCACTTCTGACAAAACTTGAATTCCATTTTCTCTCTCAGTTCCTTTAGAATCTCAGCTAAAAATTGGCAATGTAAATAATATCTGAATAAGTACCAAACTTCAGTTTCAACTGCAAATGCATTTGCCCTATTCTATCTTTAACGTTAATGTAATATTCTTCTAGCACTCGTGGTGTTTTATATTTCTTTTGTGGGGTACTTTAAAAATCTTTTTTATGAAAGAAATGGGTTACATTAAGTCTTGTGATGTTTTAGGTTTACAATAAGGAGGTTTTAAACTTTATGTCACGTCATTTTCAGATGCTTCATTCAAGAGATGTTTCCACTATAGAATGCAGAGCAAGGGCAAAAATACAAGTGATAGAGCGAGTGAGTGAGAAGGAGTGTTGTGGAAGGAGAGAATGAAACAAAGACAGAGTGAGTGAACGGCAGGGAGGCATAGAAGAGGAGTCTAGTAGTGCAGGAGATCTGCTTTTCCCTGCTCTTGACCTCCCACCCATCCCCAAACAACCACAAACATACCTTCTGTGCAAAGTTGGTATGCAGAATTTCACGCCTTAGCAAGTGAGGGTGAGTCCCAGGCCAGGGGCTAAAGAGCAAAAGAGTGCCTGTGCTCAGACTTTCCCTACTAGGGATAGTTTATCTGGAACAAGTCCTTCTCTCTTGTATCCAGCAAGGATCTAGAAATCCTGCATGAATCTGCAAGGCACATTGGCAGCATAAATTTGCATAAACTGCCCCACCTATTGCCTTCCTACTTCCTGTGCTGTAGTTGTTTGTGTAGAGAGAGAGGTCGCAGGCAAGGAAATGTTGTGAGTCGGATACAGGACCCTAAATAGCTGGTGAGAGGTATGTGGTGTTCTAAAAGCATGAAAACTGTATACCTGTGAAATAAAGTGCTTTCGTATGTGTTCTTCTGTGTTTATTGTCCTGTGCATAAAGTTGCACCTTGTGTTTGAAGGTTTAAATTATTTCAGGCTTGCATGGAGGTAGACGTTTCTGAGTAACTTTTATTCATTTCTTAAAAGCCTATACTGTCAGGATGGCCGAGAGGTCTAAGGTGCTGTGTTTAGGCCACAGTCTCCTTTGGAGGCGTGGGTTCGAATCCCACTTTTGACATGCCTTTTGGAGATTTAATCTCCTTTATCAGGTTAACATCTGATGGAAGTTGCATCTGTTGGTCTTCACCTGGCACGTTATTCCGTTCTCCTCTTGTCAAGAGAGATGGGGTTTCTCATATATTTAGGTTCTATAACGTCTTGCTGACAAAGCGCAATCCTTACCAAATGAGCATAGGACCCATGTAAGAGGTCATCTGGAAGAGTCATGCTCTTGTATGCCCTGGCCAGACGGGCCCTGCAAATTTGGAAGAATGCCATGCATCTGGTAGACAACTGGACTCCAGCACACTTACAGCAATTTCCTTAGGGCTTTGATCAGGGGCTGCTTAAATTTGCATACTCCACCCTATGTTGTGACTTTGAGATCCCTTGTTGAAATTGCTTTAGCCAGCCAAGAGGTGGCTATTGTCTCAATTTCAAAGCAGCTTTGAGCCGTTCAAGTGGCTGGTGAATAGCACTTTCTCTTTGTTCGCCTCAAAGTTCTAAAGAGTTCTCCATAGGTCCTGCTCTGTACAGATTGTTCAAAGATCTGTTGGAAGTGCATATAATAGGATAAATAAATTGAGGGCATTCCTTTTCAGTACCTCACCTGCATGGCTGTCTGGCCTCTGGAAGATGCTGGGAAAGCAAGTCAGGATGGCCGAGTGGTCTAAGGCACTGCGTTCAGGTCGCAGTCTCCTCTGGAGGCGTGGGTTCAAATCCCACTTCTGACAGTGCTGTGTTTACTCTAATTTTTTTCTTGAGAAATATGATCATTTCCCTCGCAGTGGCTTATAGGATTGTCTTCTTGAAAGAGTGCAGTGAGTTTTTTTCTTGCTCTAGCCACTATTGGCCTAAGCTCTGTGCATTTTTTGGTTTCTAATATCTTTCTCACCCTTTAGATGAAAAAGCAGCATGGGGTCAGGATGGCCGAGTGGTCTACGGCGCTGCGTTAAGGCCGCAGTCTCTCCTGGAGGCGTGGGTTCAAATCCCACTTCTGACAAAACTTGAATTCCATTTTCTCTCTCAGTTCCTTTAGAATCTCAGCTAAAAATTGGCAATGTAAATAATATCTGAATAAGTACCAAACTTCAGTTTCAACTGCAAATGCATTTGCCCTATTCTATCTTTAACGTTAATGTAATATTCTTCTAGCACTCGTGGTGTTTTATATTTGTTTTGTGGGGTACTTTAAAAATCTTTTTTATGAAAGAAATGGGTTACATTAAGTCTTGTGATGTTTTAGGTTTCCAATAAGGAGGTTTTAAATTTTATGTCACGTCATTTTCAGATGCTTCATTCAAGAGATGTTTTCACTATAGAATGCAGAGCAAGGGCAAAAATACAAGTGATAGAGCGAGTGAGTGAGAAGGAGTGTTGTGGAAGGAGAGAATGAAACAAAGACAGAGTGAGTGAACGGCAGGGAGGCATAGAAGAGGAGTCTAGTAGTGAAGGAGACCTGCTTTTCCCTGCTCTTGACCTCCCACCCATCCCCAAACAACCACAAACATACCTTCTGTGCAAAGTTGGTATGCAGAATTTCACGCCTCAGCAAGTGAGGGTGAGTCCCAGGCCAGGGGCTAAAGAGCAAAAGAGTGCCTGTGCTCAGACTTTCCCTACTAGGGATAGTTTATCTGGAACAAGGCCTACTCTCTTGTATCCAGCAAGGATCTAGAAATCCTGCATGAATCTGCAAGGCACATTGGCAGCATAAATTTGCATAAACTGCCCCACCTATTGCCTTCCTACTTCCTGTGCTGTAGTTGTTTGTGTAGAGAGAGAGGTCGCAGGCAAGGAAATGTTGTGAGTCGGATACAGGACCCTAAATAGCTGGTGAGAGGTATGTGGTGTTCTAAAAGCATGAAAACTGTATACCTGTGAAATAAAGTGCTTTCGTATGTGTTCTTCTGTGTTTATTGTCCTGTGCATAAAGTTGCACCTTGTGTTTGAAGGTTTAAATTATTTCAGGCTTGCATGGAGGTAGACGTTTCTGAGTAACTTTTATTCATTTCTTAAAAGCCTATACTGTCAGGATGACCGAGAGGTCTAAGGTGCTGTGTTTAGGCCACAGTCTCCTTTGGAGGCGTGGGTTCGAATCCCACTTCTGACTTGCCTTTTGGAGATTTAATCTCCTTTATCAGGTTAACATCTGATGGAAGTTGCATCTGTTGGTCTTCACTTGGCACGTTATTCCGTTCTCCTCTTGTCAAGAGAGATGGGGTTTCTCATATATTTAGGTTCTATAACGTCTTGCTGACAAAGCGCAATCCTTACCAAATGAGCATAGGACCCATGGAAGAGGTCATCTGGAAGAGTCATGCTCTTGTATGCCCTGGCCAGACGGGCCCTGCAAATTTGGAAGAATGCCATTCATCTGGTAGACAACTGGACTCCAGCACACTTACAGCAATTTCCTCAGGGCTTTGATCAGGGGCTGCTTAAATTTGCATACTCCACCCTATGTTGTGACTTTGAGATCCCTTGTTAAAATTGCTTTAGCCAGCCAAGAGGTGGCTATTGTCTCAATTTCAAAGCAGCTTTGAGCCGTTCAAGTGGCTGGTGAACAGCACTTTCTCTTTGTTCGCCTCAAAGTTCTAAAGAGTTCTCCATAGGTCCTGCTCTGTACAGATTGTTCAAAGATCTGTTGGAAGTGCATATAATAGGATAAATAAATTGAGGGCATTGCTTTTCAGTACCTCACCTGCATGGCTGTCTGGCCTCTGGAAGATGCTGGGAAAGCAAGTCAGGATGGCCGAGTGGTCTAAGGCGCTGCGTTCAGGTCGCAGTCTCCTCTGGAGGTGTGGGTTCAAATCCCACTTCTGACAGTCCTGTGTTTACTCTACTTTTTTTCTTGAGAAATATGATCATTTCCCTCGCAGTGGCTTATAGGATTGTCTTCTTGGAAGAGTGCAGTGAGTTTTTTTCTTGCTCTAGCCACTATTGGCATAAGCTCTGTGCATTTTTTGGTTCCTAATATATTTCTCACCCTTTAGATGAAAAAGCAGCATGGGGTCAGGATGGCCGAGTGGTCTAAGGCGCTGCGTTAAGGCCGCAGTCTCTCCTGGAGGCCTTGGTTCGAATCCCACTTCTGACAAAACTTGAATTCCATTTTCTCTCTCAGTTCCTTTAGAATCTCAGCTAAAAATTGGCAATGTAAATAATATCTGAATAAGTACCAAACTTCAGTTTCAACTGCAAATGCATTTGCCCTATTCTATCTTTAACGTTAATGTAATATTCTTCTAGCACTCGTGGTGTTTTATTTTTGTTTTGTGGGGTACTTTAAAAATCTTTTTTATGAAAGAAATGGGTTA
Organism: Triturus cristatus; assembly: GCF_964204655.1. NCBI lineage: Eukaryota > Metazoa > Chordata > Amphibia > Caudata > Salamandridae > Triturus > Triturus cristatus. The sequence goes on along the minus strand of NC_140589.1, from coordinate 101,057,464 downwards.
CATTAAGTCTTGTGATGTTTTAGGTTTCCAATAAGGAGGTTTTAAATGTTATGTCACGTCATTTTCAGATGCTTGATTCAAGAGCTGTTTCCACTATAGAATGCAGAGCAAGGGCAAAAATACAAGTGATAGAGCGAGTGAGTGAGAAGGAGTGTTGTGGAAGGAGAGAATGAAACAAAGACAGAGTGAGTGAATGGCAGGGAGGCATAGAAGAGGAGTCTAGTAGTGAAGGAGACCTGCTTTTTCCTGCTCTTGACCTCCCACCCATCCCCAAACGACCACAAACATACCTTCTGTGCAAAGTTGGTATGCAGCATTTCACGCCTCAGCAAGTGAGGGTGAGTCCCAGGCCAGGGGCTAAAGAGCAAAAGAGTGCCTGTGCTCAGACTTTCCCTGCTAGGGATAGTTTATCTGGAACAAGGCCTACTCTCTTGTATCCAGCAAGGATCTAGAAATCCTGCATGAATCTGCAAGGCACATTGGCAGCATAAATTTGCATAAACTGCCCCACCTATTGCCTTCCTACTTCCTGTGCTGTAGTTGTTTGTGTAGAGAGAGAGGTCGCAGGCAAGGAAATGTTGTGAGTCGGATACAGGACCCTAAATAGCTGGTGAGAGGTATGTGGTGTTCTAAAAGCATGAAAACTGTATACCTGTGAAATAAAATGCTTTCGTATGTGTTCTTCTGTGTTTATTGTCCTGTGCATAAAGTTGCACCTTGTGTTTGAAGGTTTAAATTATTTCAGGCTTGCATGGAGGTAGACGTTTCTGAGTAACTTTTATTCATTTCTTAAAATCCTATACTGTCAGGATGGCCGAGAGGTCTAAGGCGCTGTGTTTAGGCCACAGTCTCCTTTGGAGGCGTGGGTTCGAATCCCACTTCTGACATGCCTTTTGGAGATTTAATCTCCTTTATCAGGTTAACATCTGATGGAAGTTGCATCTGTTGGTCTTCACTTGGCACGTTATTCCATTCTCCTCTTGTCAAGAGAGATGGGGTTTCTCATATATTTAGGTTCTATAACGTCTTGCTGACAAAGCGCAATCCTTACCAAATGAGCATAGGACCCATGTAAGAGGTCATCTGGAAGAGTCATGCTCTTGTATGCCCTGGCCAGACGGGCCCTGCAAATTTGGAAGAATGCCATTCATCTGGTAGACAACTGGACTCCAGCACACTTACAGCAATTTCCTCAGGGCTTTGATCAGGGGCTGCTTAAATTTGCATACTCCACCCTATGCTGTGACTTTGAGATCCCTTGTTGAAATTGCTTTAGCCAGCCAAGAGGTGGCTATTGTCTCAATTTCAAAGCAGCTTTGAGCCGTTCAAGTGGCTGGTGAATAGCACTTTCTCTTTGTTCGCCTCAAAGTTCTAAAGAGTTCTCCATAGGTCCTGCTCTGTACAGATTGTTCAAAGATCTGTTGGAAGTGCATATAATAGGATAAATAAATTGAGGGCATTCCTTTTCAGTACCTCACCTGCATGGCTGTCTGGCCTCTGGAAGATGCTGGGAAAGCAAGTCAGGATGGCCGAGTGGTCTAAGGCGCTGCGTTCAGGTCGCAGTCTCCTCTGGAGGTGTGGGTTCAAATCCCACTTCTGAAAGTCCTGTGTTTACTATACTTTTTTCTTGAGAAATATGATCATTTCCCTCGCAGTGGCTTATAGGATTGTCTTCTTGGAAGAGTGCAGTGAGTTTTTTTCTTGCTCTAGCCACTATTGGCCTAAGCTCTGTGCATTTTTTGGTTCCTAATATATTTCTCACCCTTTAGATGAGAAAGCAGACTGGGGTCAGGATGGCCGAGTGGTCGAAGGCGCTGCGTTAAGGCTGCAGTCACTCCTGGAGGTGTGGGTTCGAATCCCACTTCTGACAAAACTTGAATTCCATTTTCTCTCTCAGTTCCTTTAGAATCTCAGCTAAAAATTGGCAATGTAAATAATATCTGAATAAGTACCAAACTTCAGTTTCAACTGCAAATGCATTTGCCCTATTATATCTTTAACGTTAATGTAATATTCTACTAGCACTCGTGGTGTTTTATATTTGTTTTGTGGGGTACTTTAAAAATCTTTTTTATGAAAGAAATGGGTTACATTAAGTCTTGTGATGTTTTAGGTTTCCAATAAGGAGGTTTTAAATTTTATGTCACGTCATTTTCAGATGCTTCTTTCAAGAGCTGTTTCCACTATAGAATGCAGAGCAAGGGCAAAAATACAAGTGATAGAGCGAGTGAGTGAGAAGGAGTGTTGTGGAAGGAGAGAATGAAACAAAGACAGAGTGAGTGAATGGCAGGGAGGCATAGAAGAGGAGTCTAGTAGTGAAGGAGACCTGCTTTTCCCTGCTCTTGACCTCCCACCCATCCCCAAACGACCACAAACATACCTTCTGTGCAAAGTTGGTATGCAGAATTTCACGCCTCAGCAAGTGAGGGTGAGTCCCAGGCCAGGGGCTAAAGAGCAAAAGAGTGCCTGTGCTCAGACTTTCCCTGCTAGGGATAGTTTATCTGGAACAAGGCCTACTCTCTTGTATCCAGCAAGGATCTAGAAATCCTGCATGAATCTGCAAGGCACATTGGCAGCATAAATTTGCATAAACTGCCCCACCTATTGCCTTCCTACTTCCTGTGCTGTAGTTGTTTGTGTAGAGAGAGAGGTCGCAGGCAAGGAAATGTTGTGAGTCGGATACAGGACCCTAAATAGCTGGTGAGAGGTATGTGGTGTTCTAAAAGCATGAAAACTGTATACCTGTGAAATAAAGTGCTTTCGTATGTGTTCTTCTGTGTTTATTGTCCTGTGCATAAAGTTGCACCTTGTGTTTGAAGGTTTAAATTATTTCAGGCTTGCATGGAGGTAGACGTTTCTGAGTAACTTTTATTCATTTCTTAAAAGCCTATACTGTCAGGATGGCCGAGAGGTCTAAGGCGCTGTGTTTAGACCACAGTCTCCTTTGGAGGCGTGGGTTCGAATCCCACTTCTGACATGCCTTTTGGAGATTTAATCTCCTTTATCAGGTTAACATCTGATGGAAGTTGCATCTGTTGGTCTTCACTTGGCACGTTATTCCGTTCTCCTCTTGTCAAGAGAGATGGGGTTTCTCATATATTTAGGTTCTATAACGTCTTGCTGACAAAGCGCAATCCTTACCAAATGAGCATAGGACCCATGTAAGAGGTCATCTGGAAGAGTCATGCTCTTGTATGCCCTGGCCAGACGGGCCCTGCAAATTTGGAAGAATGCCATTCATCTGGTAGACAACTGGACTCCAGCACACTTACAGCAATTTCCTCAGGGCTTTGATCAGGGGCTGCTTAAATTTGCATACTCCACCCTATGTTGTGACTTTGAGATCCCTTGTTGAAATTGCTTTAGCCAGCCAAGAGGTGGCTATTGTCTCAATTTCAATCAGCTTTGAGCCGTTCAAGTGGCTGGTGAATAGCACTTTCTCTTTGTTCGCCTCAAAGTTCTAAAGAGTTCTCCATAGGTCCTGCTCTGTACAGATTGTTCAAAGATCTGTTGGAAGTGCATATAATAGGATAAATAACTTGAGGGCATTCCTTTTCAGTACCTCACCTGCATGGCTGTCTGGCCTCTGGAAGATGCTGGGAAAGCAAGTCAGGATGGCCGAGTGGTCTAAGGCGCTGCGTTCAGGTCGCAGTCTCCTCTGGAGGTGTGGGTTCAAATCCCACTTCTGACAGTCCTGTGTTTACTCTAATTTTTTTCTTGAGAAATATGATCATTTCCCTCGCAGTGGCTTATAGGATTGTCTTCTTGGAAGAGTGCAGTGAGTTTTTTTCTTGCTCTAGCCACTATTGGCCTAAGCTCTGTGCATTTTTTGGTTCCTAATATATTTCTCACCCTTTAGATGAAAAAGCAGCATGGGATCAGGATGGCCGAGTGGTCTAAGGCGCTGTGTTAAGGCCGCAGTCTCTACTGGAGGCGTGGTTTCGAATCCCACTTCTGACAAAACTTGAATTCCATTTTCTCTCTCAGTTCCTTTAGAATCTCAGCTAAAAATTGGCAATGTAAATAATATCTGAATAAGTACCAAACTTCAGTTTCAACTGCAAATGCATTTGCCCTATTCTATCTTTAACGTTAATGTAATATTCTTCTAGCACTCGTGGTGTTTTATATTTGTTTTGTGGGGTACTTTAAAAATCTTTTTTATGAAAGAAATGGGTTACATTAAGTCTTGTGATGTTTTAGGATTCCAATAAGGAGGTTTTAAATTTTATGTCACGTCATTTTCAGATGCTTCATTCAAGAGATGTTTCCACTATAGAATGCAGAGCAAGGGCAAAAATACAAGTGATAGAGCGAGTGAGCGAGAAGGAGTGTTGTGGAAGGAGAGAATGAAACAAAGACAGAGTGAGTGAACGGCAGGGAGGCATAGAAGAGGAGTCTAGTAGTGAAGGAGACCTGCTTTTCCCTGCTCTTGACCTCCCACCCACCCCCAAACAACCACAAACATACCTTCTGTGCAAAGTTGGTATGCAGAATTTCACGCCTCAGCAACTGAGGGTGAGTCCCAGGCCAGGGGCTAAAGAGCAAAAGAGTGCCTGTGCTCAGACTTTCCCTGCTAGGGATAGTTTATCTGGAACAAGGCCTACTCTCTTGTATCCAGCAAGGATCTAGAAATCCTGCATGAATCTGCAAGGCACATTGGCAGCATAAATTTGCATAAACTGCCCCACCTATTGCCTTCCTACTTCCTGTGCTGTAGTTGTTTGTGTAGAGAGAGAGGTCGCAGGCAAGGAAATGTTGTGAGTCGGATACAGGACCCTAAATAGCTGGTGAGAGGTATGTGGTGTTCTAAAAGCATGAAAACTGTATACCTGTGAAATAAAGTGCTTTCGTATGTGTTCTTCTGTGTTTATTGTCCTGTGCATAAAGTTGCACCTTGTGTTTGAAGGTTTCAATTATTTCAGGCTTGCATGGAGGTAGACGTTTCTGAGTAACTTTTATTCATTTCTTAAAAGCCTATACTGTCAGGATGGCCGAGAGGTCTAAGGCGCTTTGTTTAGGCCACAGTCTCCTTTGGAGGCGTGGGTTCGAATCCCACTTCTGACATGCCTTTTGGAGATTTAATCTCCTTTATCAGGTTAACATCTGATGGAAGTTGCATCTGTTGGTCTTCACCTGGCACGTTATTCCGTTCTCCTCTTGTCAAGAGAGATGGGGTTTCTCATATATTTAGGTTCTATAACGTCTTGCTGACAAAGCGCAATCCTTACCAAATGAGCATAGGACCCATGTAAGAGGTCATCTGGAAGAGTCATGCTCTTGTATGCCCTGGCCAGACGGGCTCTGCAAATTTGGAAGAATGCCATGCATCTGGTAGACAACTGGACTCCAGCACACTTACAGCAATTTCCTTAGGGCTTTGATCAGGGGCTGCTTAAATTTGCATACTCCACCCTATGTTGTAACTTTGAGATCCTTTGTTGAAATTGGTTTAGCCAGCCAAGAGGTGGCTATTGTCTCAATTTCAAAGCAGCTTTGAGCCGTTCAAGTGGCTGGTGAATAGCACTTTCTCTTTGTTTGCCTCAAAGTTCTAAAGAGTTCTCCATAGGTCCTGCTCTGTACAGATTGTTCAAAGATCTGTTGGAAGTGCATATAATAGGATACATAAATTGAGGGCATTCCTTTTCAGTACCTCACCTGCATGGCTGTTTGGCCTCTGGTAGATGCTGGGAAAGAAAGTCAGGATGGCCGAGTGGTCTAAGGTGCTGCGTTCAGGTTGCAGTCTCCTCTGGAGGCGTGGGTTCAAATCCCACTTCTGACAGTCCTGTGTTTACTCTACTTTTTTCTTGAGAAATATGATCATTTCCCTCGCAGTGGCTTATAGGATTGTCTTCTTGGAAGAGTGCAGTGAGTTTTTTTTCTTGCTCTAGCCACTATTGGCCTAAGCTCTGTGCATTTTTTGGTTCATAATATCTTTCTCACCCTTTAGATGAAAAAGCAGCATGGGGTCAGGATGGCCGAGTGGTCTAAGGCGCTGCGTTAAGGCCGCAGTCTCTCCTGGAGGCGTGGGTTCGAATCCCACTTCTGACAAAACTTGAATTCCATTTTCTCTCTCAGTTCCTTTAGAATCTCAGCTAAAAATTGGCAATGTAAATAATATCTGAATAAGTACCAAACTTCAGTTTCAACTGCAAATGCAGTTGCCCTATTCTATCTTTAACGTTAATGTAATATTCTTCTAGCACTCGTGGTGTTTTATATTTCTTTAGTGGGGTACTTTAAAAATCTTTTTTATGAAAGAAATGGGTTACATTAAGTCTTGTGATGTTTTAGGTTTCCAATAAGGAGGTTTTAAATTTTATGTCACGTCATTTTCAGATGCTTCATTCAAGAGATGTTTCCACTATAGAATGCAGAGCAAGGGCAAAAATACAAGTGATAGAGCGAGTGAGTGAGAAGGAGTGTTGTGGAAGGAGAGAATGAAACAAAGACAGAGTGAGTGAATGGCAGGGAGGCATAGAAGAGGAGTCTAGTAGTGAAGGAGACCTGCTTTTCCCTGCTCTTGACCTCCCACCCATGCCCAAACAACCACAAACATACCTTCTGTGCAAAGTTGGTATGCAGAATTTCACGCCTCAGCAAGTGAGGGTGAGTCCCAGGCCAGGGGCTAAAGAGCAAAAGAGTGCCTGTGCTCAGACTTTCCCTGCTAGGGATAGTTTATCTGGAACAAGGCCTACTCTCTTGTATCCAGCAAGGATCTAGAAATCCTGCATGAATCTGCAAGGCACATTGGCAGCATAAATTTGCATAAACTGCCCCACCTATTGCCTTCCTACTTCCTGTGCTGTAGTTGTTTGTGTAGAGAGAGAGGTCGCAGGCAAGGAAATGTTGTGAGTCGGGTACAGGACCCTAAATAGCTGGTGAGAGGTGTTAAACGGTAGCGGCAGTTTCAGTCGATAACCTTTCAAGTATTGCCCGGCGGTAATCGCCTCTTATACCATTCGATGTTAAACCAATAAAGAGGCAGGCGCCGGAGACTGGAAGGCAGGAAACAAAGTTTTATTACGTCGGAGCAGAACACATCAGATCAGACAGCAAGGTATCGTCACGAGGTGCTCTAACTGCATCTCTGAGGCCTGGCCTCTTATACACAGGTTTATAACTTTATTGCAGGTTTATCATACATGGCACATTCTTGAGATCACTTTGATGAATGAAAGAACGTCTTCAGAATCCTTGGCTCAGATCCGATCCCACGCATAGCTACAGTAGAAGTTCCCACCCCACCCGCAGTAGGAGATGGCTATCACATAGCAGGATATTCCGCCAATTCCCGGGGGGTGTGTGTGACCGGTCGGGTCTCAGGGGGTGGGGGGCCTTGATCTACTGTAATCCCTTTGATGTGGGGCGTTTTCCTTACAGTAGGGACAATAAACTGCATCCACAGGGCTAGGTGATGGCCTGGGATCGGTTCGGACAATGGGGCGCAGAGGAAGGGGGCTATCAAAGACATGCATGACCATGTATGGGATGTCGGTCAGGCGTGGGATGCGGTTCCATGGCAGGGTCGCGCAGAAGGAGAGGGTTTATGGCCCGTGTATGAGAGAGCGGGGGTGGCCGGTGCGCGGGGGATGCTTGCAGCGCCAGGGGAACGCGCTGGCGATCGACAATGAGCGGGGAGAGAGAGTGGGGTGCCTAAAATGGCGGCCGTGCGTTCGCTGTGCGTGGCGCTGGGGAGAGGCAAGATGGCGCAGATAATGTTCAGTTATAAGCTAAATTTCCACAGTCCTCCCTTTTAACATATCTCGCCAGCTTGCCTGGCCGACATTCACCTTCGTTAACCCTTTAGCTATAATATCGTGAATGTTTTTCATGCATTCCTTAAAAGTACAGAGTTTTTAGGACAGACAGGAGCAATCTGACACATTTGTACATAGTTACATACAGTTGATAAAGCAGGCGAGGAGGTAGTACATACAAAATTGCATCAGCTGTGCCGCATGTCAGGCCCAGGGATAGGAGGAGGGGAGCTTGTTTGAGCACAAACATGATACTGTAAAGTAAAAAAAATGTCTCTGGCAAAACAAGGGATATTTCATACATTACTTAAGGCCCAGACTTCGTGTGGATCAAAAATAGTCAGTATAGTCGTGTGTATGGCTGGTGTTGTATGAATGTCATTATACAAAGTTAGATTTTCTTAACTTCTCAGTGTATAGTCGGAAGTGACTGACGCAGCATCATGAAAACTCGATAGGAAGATAGTTAATATAAAAAGGTGGTTGGGAGAGGAATTCAACTTAACATGAGTTACAGTCATGGGAGGGAGTTCTTCTTTCCAGTGTCCTATTATAGAGAGCCATCACTGGTAAGCTCTTTTTGTTCTTCTTCTTGTGTTGGCACTGTTGAGCACCGGCGGTGGAGCTAAGGTCCAGCTCAAATCCAATTTCTCACGTGGCGGGGTGTGACCATTCGCTGTTCTCTGATCACAGTCCTGTTCCCTAACACAGTTCATCATAGGTGCTTTGAGACGTGGTATCCGCTTTTTGTTCTTCTGTAGTTAAGTCAAATTCAAAATCCATATAAAAGAGAGAGAGAGAGAGAAGGGGTGTGGCGTGCTTCGGGATGCCGGGGGAAGAGGGGGTGGAGTGGGGTCGGATCAAAAAGCGGACCAAGGGGGGCAGAATCTTCCAGCACTGGGCCCATCAATCGGGCCCGACGGGTTGGGACTTCAGGCACGCTGGTCAGCGAGCAGGGGGCCTCGAGATAGCCCTTCGTTCTATCGCTTATCATGCTGATAATGGTGCCTCGTCTCACGCCCTTTTTGCTTCGTTGCTTCCCCCTTGGTCGATGCCATAGATGTTCCATGGTCCGCAGCCAGGCTGTGCGTCACGTCCGACCCCTCTCTTCCGATGGCCGCAGGTTATCTTTGAATGAGTACAAGAAACAAAATCTTAGAGAGTTGGCAGGGAAGACATTTACACACTTCATCCTCTCTCCCAACCACCGAGTAATTGGGGAAATGCTTTTATCGGTTGTTGTATGATTCGTGTTTATTAACTGTTATGTCAGTGTGTGTTACTAGTTTATTAATCATTGCTGTGGTGCAGGTTTCTGTGGGTGTTTCTGTCCATCGTCTGGCTTGCTAGGTGTCGATTCCTGTGCCTTATAATCGTTGCAGGAAGCCTGACATCTGTCAACCTTCTGGTCTATATTAAAAAAATTCGAACCGGCTTCTCCGGTAGAGGCTCGTTCATCTCAACACAAGCTCTGTTAATACACATTTTCCTCCGAGGACTGCTAGGTTTATGAAAGAAAAGTACGAGGTGCTGCTGTCATGGGTTCACAGGTATCTATTTCGGGGAGGGACATAAGCTAAACATTTTTCTTGCTGGAGACAATAGGTAACCCTCATCAGCTTAGGCAATGTACCTTTAGAGAACAAAGTCATCAGTTGTTTTGCTCGAAATACTCTGGGACGGCTAGTACAGAGCTGGGGTGATTCTGGGAGGACGGGTGTTTGGACATTCTAGTTCGGGACAATTGGGCGGGGGCAGTTCTGGGCGGTGGAGATGGTGTCGTTGAGGCTCTAAGAACGCAAACCACTGACATATAGTCCCCGTGATGAGGGCCAAATTGGGAGACATCAGTCGTCTTACCTGTCCTTTCTTTCTCAGCCAATTAAGTTCAACATTTGCAGAAAGGAGAGGTAGTAACGTGGTAAAGTACGGTCGTTTTTGTTTCTGTCAATTTGTTCGAACACCGCCGTGTTTGAGGCCAATTATACACAGACTGAGGAGGTATGTGTCGTGTAATTTATTCAAAAAGAAAGAGGGCAAGGAAGCCTTCAGTGAGGGAGGGAGAGAGAGAGGGAGAGAGAGAGAGAGAGAGAGAGAGAGAGAGAGAGAGAGAGAGAGAGGGGGAGGGAGAGAGAGAGAGAGAGAGAGAGAGAGAGAGAGAGACGTGCGCATCAAGTTGGCTATTTGGCATACGTACGACACAAAACGAGAGAGAGAGAGAGACATGTGTATGATAATAGGCTACTTGGTGCACACACAACATGGCGTAGCATGGGTCAGTTCGATGTAAGAAAACACAAGCGGGGGAAAGACATGAATTCGGTGATCACGTACACACAAATACCGGATAGGGTGTGACAGTACATGCATCAAGCGCAGAAACTTAAGACGGAGACTCAGGGCTACGTTGAGTATGGGGACCTCTCCTTTCCTGTCCTCTTTCCTATGTATGCTGCGTGTTTTCAGTATTTTTGTAGTTTATCTTGGGGAGGGGTGTTGGACCTTTTTCTCCCCTCCCTTTGATCGATGGACGAGCACTTCAATCATACGATGACGCTCTCTTCATGCGACCCAAGCATGAAATGCATACACATTCATACCGCATAATCGTAGCACACACGCACAATCATACCATACAGCTTTTCATGTTCCCAATGGTGGTCTGCACTTTGCGCATTATCCCACAACGTTTGTCTATGTTTTTCCCTATATTGAACATGGTGCGGTCCATGTCCACTCCATTCTTCAGTCGGAACTTCGTTGTGACCTATAGAGAGGGAAAAGAGGGGAGGGGATGTGCAGTATTCAAAGTACCTTAGCGCGCGTAGACACGAAAAAGTTCTACTTACCGCGTACCAGGCTAGTCGCAGGAGTGGGTAGTACCACAGACCTATTATTCTTTTCTTCCGAGACAAAGATGCTCTATTTCATTCATCTCCTAAATTTGGGTTCCCTGGTCGTACATGTATTTCTCAATCGGTCGTATGTTATGGTGCAAGATACCATACCTTGCATTCGGCATACACCTTAAGCTATAGTCGACCATTTTCTAACAACTCTTGGAAAAAGACAGGTGTGACGGGTACAAATTCCGTTAGTCAAAAAGATTCAGGCAAATGGGGTCTGCATTATCTGTTTTCTATTGATTGGGAGTAACAATCATTTATTCAAAAGAAAAACCTTTACCAACCTAGATGATTTGTCATGACACTGATTCCGTAATTCCTTTAAAAAGCCCTTTATTTAAAACAACGTCAGTATACAAAATACGGGCCTACAACCGTTCAGGCCGGCCACGGTGTGAGAGGCGTCTCGGCGCCATTTTGGGGCGAGGTCGGGTGGGTCTAGTGCACAGTCTAAGTCTTTCCACTAACTAGCTGCTGGACCAGAATCTTTTTCGGTAGTTCGAGAACTTTTGTTAGCGTCAGCTTACGTCAGCATGACGTCACCACGATCTCGCAGCGATGCCGTGATCCATCCTCAGGGCGGGACAGCAGGCAGGTCTCGCTGTCGCCGCCTTGAATCAGTCTCTTTCATGGCATCCGGCGGAGGCAAGGTGGTTGTCGCCCGGGGCAAAGAACAATGGCGGCGGCTTGCCCTCACCGGAAGTCCGCGGGAGTCGAGTGCCAATGACTCCCGCAGACTCTGCAAAGCTGAGGGGGCGTTTTGTCAAGGGTGGGGCCCACGCCCAAGCAGACAAGCTTCCGAGTCCAGAACCGTCTCACGGTGGGCTAGGCCTGGATCCGAAGAACCGACCGTCAGAGTCCAAAGGCAGCAGCAGCAGCAGCTCTTCGTTACAGCCACCGGGGTGGGTCCCCCGATCATTCTGCTGCTGGGACCCACCTCTCGAGTCAAACGTTAATGGCAATATTGGTGCAGAAAGGAACCCGCGCCTGGGCGGCTGTCCGGCAGGCAAGACGTAAATGGCTGTCTTGCTGCAGCTGGTCGGTGAGTGCAGGGGCGCCCACTCATCTGGGCGGCGAGTGAAATGGCTGGGTGCAACTCGGCTGGCCGGCGAGTGAAATGGCTGGGTGCAACTCGGCTGGTCGGTGAAAGAGACGGTTGGGGTGCAACTCGGCTGGTCGGTGAAAGAGACGGTTGGGGTGCCCTCATCTGCTGGCGAGCCTCCACCTGGGGAGGTGGGGGAGGTCCGTCCGCGTCGCTTCCCCCCGCCAGGGCACCCTCCGTTATTGAAGGAAGAAGAGAATGGGAAGATCTGCACGACGTGGCAGACCCACCTCGGCGTTGCCAGGGTCTTGGCGCCGCGTGTGGCTTCCGGACTATTCGCACAGTTGTCCGCCACTGATGTCAATGGATTTTTGCATGGCTTTTATAGCCCAAGGCCGACTAAGAGGACCGCCCAAAACAGGCCAATGTTGCAATTTCGAGGGAGGAGAGGCGAGGACGGTGTCACGTGGACGTAAATGCTTTTGGGATGCAGGTCGCAGCAGACTGTCATGTAAATAGTTGTTTAAAACGTGTTTTAACCTGTTCACCTCGTCGGAATGTTGTTATATCTATAAGTTATTAAAATGTTTAATCATACTACTTTGTTGGAGTGTTGTACATATTTGCAATCTAGTTACAGTGTAATCGGAAAATGGCATAGTCCAATTGTGCGTGATCCTAGTCAAGTTCGGTGACGTCGATGGTGGGTATCAACAGGCTTCCGGTTGTGTGGGATTTCGGTCGTTTTTACTGGGCGGGGTGGGTGGTAGGGCAGACATGTTTAGGCAGCGAGAGCGATGGAGCCGGGCTACCTCGTGGCCGTCTTGACCGTGAGCTTGGCTCCTTCCCTTAGTTCCATATATCCCACAAAGGGCTATTTCCTAGCGTTTTTTTAGTTTTGTAGGGTCAAAAAAAAGGATCCTACCAGTGGCCACTGACTCTCGGGGTCCCCCTTTGTATATTTTATGCCATAGCTTGCCATAAACTACGGCGATTAGTTCGTATTTAGTGAACATGTCCTTATTAGGGGTGCCTTCCAGAGGAGCCGGATGGTTCACCTCTAATAAGCGGTCCGGGCAGAACCAACTACCAATCAGTGGGGAGAAGATAGGCATGACGGGTTTCAACGGGGACAAAAGTCAGCACTACCTATCTTTTCACTGCTTGCAAAGACTAGACTGAATATCTCTATTCCTCGTTATTTGTAAGCAGAGAATACCTCCAAAAGAACCAATATCGAACAGCTAGTGTTCGGACAATCAATCAATCAATGGGGAGATAAAGATAGGCACGACGGGTTTCAACGGGGACAAAAGTCTGCGTTACCTACCCGTCACTATTTGCAAAGACTAGACAGAATATTTCTATTCTACGTTATTTGCAAACAGAAAATATCTCAAAGAGCACTATTCTTCAAAACAATCAATGTTCGGACAATCAATCAGTGGGGAGATAAAGATAGGCACGACGGGTTACAACGGGGACAAAAGTCTGCGTTACCTACCCTTCACTATCTGCAGAGGGAGAGAGAGAGAGAGTATTTCTACTCCTCCCCGTTTGTAGACAGCGAATATCTCAAAGAGAACAATCAATAAGCAATACTAGTATTTCAATCAATCAATCAATCGTTTCGCAATTTGTCGTGTTTCACGACCTTACCCGGACCGCGTGGACAGTTTCTCGTCTTCCGCCTCCAGCGCCCGATCGTCCTCTACTCTCCGTATTTGCCGCGGCACTCCTGATGGTTCCCAGTCAGGACCGTAGATCACTCGAGAGAGGTCTGCTCGGAACCAGTGAAGTTCGGATGATCGGCTGCCAGACGAGGGTCTATCGGGCAGGAGCTCTCCTGATCGTTGCAGTCGTTCACTCTGTCGTCGGGACCTCTCCCACTGGATCCACGTGTCGCTGATGGGCCCCACGCTTGGGACGCCAATTGTTAAACGGTAGCGGCAGTTTCAGTCGATAACCTTTCAAGTATTGCCCGGCGGTAATCGCCTCTTATACCATTCGATGTTAAACCAATAAAGAGGCAGGCGCCGGAGACTGGAAGGCAGGAAACAAAGTTTTATTCCGTCGGAGCAGAACACATCAGATCAGACAGCAAGGTATCGTCACGAGGTGCTCTAACCACATCTCTGAGGCCTAGCCTCTTATACACAGGTTTATGACTTTATTGCAGGTTTATTATACATGGCACATTCTTGAGATCACTTTGATGAATGAAAGAATGTCTTCAGAATCCTTGGCTCAGATCCGATCCCACGCACAGCTACAGTAGAAGTTCCCACCCCACCCGCAGTAGGAGATGGCTATCACACAGCAGGATATTCCGTCAATTTCCGGGGGGTGTGTGTGACCGGTCGGGTCTCAGGGGGTGGGGGGCCTTGATCTACTGTAATCCCTTTGATGTGGGGCGTTTTCCTTACAGTAGGGACAATAAACTGCATCCGCAGGGCTAGGTGATGGCCTGGGATCGGTTCGGACAATGGGGCGCAGAGGAAGGGGGCTATCAAAGAGATGCATGACCATGTATGGGTTCCATGGCAGGGTCGCGCAGAAGGAGAGGGTTTATGGCCCGTGTATGAGAGAGCGGAGGTGGCCGGCGCGCGGGGGATGCTTGCTGCGCCAGGGGAACGCGCTGGCGATCGACAATGAGCGGGGAGAGAGAGTGGGGTGCCTAAAATGGCGGCCGTGCTTTCGCTGTGCGTGGCGCTGGGGAGAGGCAAGATGGCGCAGATAATGTTCAGTTATAAGCTAAATTTCCACAGAGGTATGTGGTGTTCTAAAAGCATGAAAACTGTATACCTGTGAAATAAAGTGCTTTCGTATGTGTTCTTCTGTGTTTATTGTCCTGTGCATAAAGTTGCACCTTGTGTTTGAAGGTTTAAATTATTTCAGGCTTGCATGGAGGTAGACGTTTCTGAGTAACTTTTATTCATTTCTTTAAAGCCTATACTGTCAGGATGGCCGAGAGGTCTAAGGTGCTGTGTTTAGGCCACAGTCTCCTTTGGAGGCGTGGGTTTGAATCCCACTTCTGACATGCCTTTTGGAGATTTAATCTCCTTTATCAGGTTAACATCTGATGGAAGTTGCATCTGTTGGTCTTCACCTGGCACGTTATTCCGTTCTCCTCTTGTCAAGAGAGATGGGGTTTCTCATATATTTAGGTTCTATAACGTCTTGCTGACAAAGCGCAATCCTTACCAAATGAGCATAGGACCCATGTAAGAGGTCATCTGGAAGAGTCATGCTCTTGTATGCCCTGGCCAGACGGGCCCTGCAAATTTGGAAGAATGCCATGCATCTGGTAGACAACTGGACTCCAGCACACTTACAGCAATTTCCTTAGGGCTTTAATCAGGAGCTGCTTAAATTTGCATACTCCACCCTATGTTGTGACTTTGAGATCCTTTGTTGAAATTGCTTTAGCCAGCCAAGAGGTGGCTATTGTCTCAATTTCAAAGCAGCTTTGAGCCGTTCAAGTGGCTGGTGAATAGCACTTTCTCTTTGTTCGCCTCAAAGTTCTAAAGAGTTCTCCATAGGTCCTGCTCTGTACAGATTGTTCAAAGATCTGTTGGAAGTGCATATAATAGGATAAATAAATTGAGGGCATTCCTTTTCAGTACCTCACCTGCATGGCTGTTTGGCCTCTGGTAGACACTGGGAAAGCAAGTCTGGATGGCCGAGTGGTCTGAGGCGCTGCGTTCAGGTCGCAGTCTCCTCTGGAGGCGTGGGTTCAAATCCCACTTCTGACAGTCCTGTGTTTACTCTACTTTTTTTCTTGAGAAATATGATCATTTCCCTCGCAGTGGCTTATAGGATTGTCTTCTTGGAAGAGTGCAGTGAGTTTTGTTCTTGCTCTAGCCACTATTGGCCTAAGCTCTGTGCATTTTTTGGTTCCTAATATCTTTCTCACCCTTTAGATGAAAAAGCAGCATGGGGTCAGGATGGCCGAGTGGTCTAAGGCGCTGTGTTAAGGCCGCAGTCTCTCCTGGAGGCGTGGGTTCGAATCCCACTTCTGACAAAACTTGAATTCCATTTTCTCTCTCAGTTCCTTTAGAATCTCAGCTAAAAATTGGCAATGTAAATAATATCTGAATAAGTACCAAACTTCAGTTTCAACTGCAAATGCATTTGCCCTATTCTATCTTTAACGTTAATGTAATATTCTTCTAGCACTCGTGGTGTTTTATATTTGTTTTGTGGGGTACTTTAAAAATCTTTTTTATGAAAGAAATGGGTTACATTAAGTCTTGTGATGTTTTAGGTTTCCAATAAGGAGGTTTTAAATTTTATGTCACGTCATTTTCAGATGCTTCATTCAAGAGATGTTTCCACTATAGAATGCAGAGCAAGGGCAAAAATACAAGTGATAGAGCGAGTGAGTGAGAAGGAGTGTTGTGGAAGGAGAGAATGAAACAAAGACAGAGTGAGTGAATGGCAGGGAGGCATAGAAGAGGAGTCTAGTAGTGAAGGAGACCTGCTTTTCCCTGCTCTTGACCTCCCACCCATTCCCAAACAACCACGAACATACCTTCTTTGCAAAGTAGGTATGCAGAATTTCACGCCTCAGCAAGTGAGGGTGAGTCCCAGGCCAGGGGCTAAAGAGCAAAAGAGTGCCTGTGCTCAGACTTTCCCTGCTAGGGATAGTTTATCTGGAACAAGGCCTACTCTCTTGTATCCAGCAAGGATCTAGAAATCCTGCATGAATCTGCAAGGCACATTGGCAGCATAAATTTGCATAAACTGCCCCACCTATTGCCTTCCTACTTCCTGTGCTGTAGTTGTTTGTGTAGAGAGAGAGGTCGCAGGCAAGGAAATGTTGTGAGTCGGATACAGGACCCTAAATAGCTGGTGAGAGGTATGTGGTGTTCTAAAAGCATGAAAACAGTATACCTGTGAAATAAAGTGCTTTCGTATGTGTTCTTCTGTGTTTATTGTCGTGTGCATAAAGTTGCACCTTGTGTTTGAAGGTTTAAATTATTTCAGGCTTGCATTGAGGTAGACGTTTCTGAGTAACTTTTATTCATTTCTTAAAAGCCTATACTGTCAGGATGGCCGAGAGGTCTAAGGCGCTGTGTTTAGGCCACAGTCTCCTTTGGAGGCGTGGGTTCGAATCCCACTTCTGACATGCCTTTTGGAGATTTAATCTCCTTTATCAGGTTAACATCTGATGGAAGTTGCATCTGTTGGTCTTCACCTGGCACGTTATTCCGTTCTCCTCTTATCAAGAGAGATGGGGTTTCTCGTATATTTAGGTTCTATAACGTCTTGCTGACAAAGCGCAATCCTTACCAAATGAGCATAGGACCCATGTAAGAGGTCATCTGGAAGAGTCATGCTCTTGTATGCCCTGGCCAGACGGGCCCTGCAAATTTGGAAGAATGCCATTCATCTGGTAGACAACTGGACTCCAGCACACTTACAGCAATTTCCTCAGGGCTTTGATCAGGGGCTGCTTAAATTTGCATACTCCACCCTATGTTGTGACTTTGAGATCCTTTGTTGAAATTGCTTTAGCCAGCCAAGAGGTGGCTATTGTCTCAATTTCAAAGCAGCTTTGAGCCGTTCAAGTGGCTGGTGAATAGCACTTTCTCTTTGTTCGCCTCAAAGTTCTAAAGAGTTCTCCATAGGTCCTGCTCTGTACAGATTGTTCAAAGATCTGTTGGAAGTGCATATAATAGGATAAATAAATTGAGGGCATTCCTTTTCAGTACCTCACCTGCATGGCTGTCTGGCCTCTGGAAGATGTTGGGAAAGCAAGTCAGGATGGCCGAGTGGTCTAAGGCGCTGCGTTCAGGTCGCAGTCTCCTCTGGAGGCGTGGGTTCAAATCCCACTTCTGACAGTCCTGTGTTTACTCTACTTTTTTTCTTGAGAAATATGATCATTTCCCTCGCAGTGGCTTATAGGATTGTCTTCTTGGAAGAGTGCAGTGAGTTTTGTTCTTGCTCTAGCCACTATTGGCCTAAGCTCTGTGCATTTTTTGGTTCCTAATATCTTTCTCACCCTTTAGATGAAAAAGCAGCATGGGGTCAGGATGGCCGAGTGGTCTAAGGCGCTGCGTTAAGGCCACAGTCTCTCCTGGAGGCGTGGGTTCAAATCCCACTTCTGACAAAACTTGAATTCCATTTTCTCTCTCAGTTCCTTTAGAATCTCAGCTAAAAATTGGCAATGTAAATAATATCTGAATAAGTACCAAACTTCAGTTTCAACTGCAAATGCATTTGCCCTATTCTATCTTTAACGTTAATGTAATATTCTTCTAGCACTCGTGGTGTTTTATATTTGTTTTGTGGGGTACTTTAAAAATCTTTTTATGAAAGAAATGGGTTACATTAAGTCTTGTGATGTTTTAGGTTTCCAATCAGGAGGTTTTAAATTTTATGTCACGTCATTTTCAGATGCTTCATTCAAGAGATGTTTCCACTATAGAATGCAGAGCAAGGGCAAAAATACAAGTGATAGAGCGAGTGAGTGAGAAGGAGTGTTGTGGAAGGAGAGAATGAAACAAAGACAGAGTGAGTGAATGGCAGGGAGGCATAGAAGAGGAGTCTAGTAGTGAAGGAGACCTGCTTTTCCCTGCTCTTGACCTCCCACCCATCCCCAAACAACCACAAACATACCTGCTGTGCAAAGTTGGTATGCAGAATTTCACGCCTCAGCAAGTGAGGGTGAGTCCCAGGCCAGGGGCTAAAGAGCAAAAGAGTGCCTGTGCTCAGACTTTCCCTGCTAGGGATAGTTTATCTGGAACAAGGCCTACTCTCTTGTATCCAGCAAGGATCTAGAAATCCTGCATGAATCTGCAAGGCACATTGGCAGCATAAATTTGCATAAACTGCCCCACCTATTGCCTTCCTACTTCCTGTGCTGTAGTTGTTTGTGTAGAGAGAGAGGTCGCAGGCAAGGAAATGTTGTGAGTCGGATACAGGACCCTAAATAGCTGGTGAGAGGTATGTGGTGTTCTAAAAGCATGAAAACAGTATACCTGTGAAATAAAGTGCTTTCGTATGTGTTCTTCTGTGTTTATTGTCGTGTGCATAAAGTTGCACCTTGTGTTTGAAGGTTTAAATTATTTCAGGCTTGCATTGAGGTAGACGTTTCTGAGTAACTTTTATTCATTTCTTAAAAGCCTATACTGTCAGGATGGCCGAGAGGTCTAAGGCGCTGTGTTTAGGCCACAGTCTCCTTTGGAGGCGTGGGTTCGAATCCCACTTCTGACATGCCTTTTGGAGATTTAATCTCCTTTATCAGGTTAACATCTGATGGAAGTTGCATCTGTTGGTCTTCACTTGGCACGTTATTCCGTTCTCCTCTTGTCAAGAGAGATGGGGTTTCTCATATATTTAGGTTCTATAACGTCTTGCTGACAAAGCGCAATCCTTACCAAATGAGCATAGGACCCATGTAAGAGGTCATCTGGAAGAGTCATGCTCTTGTATGCCCTGGCCAGACGGGCCCAGCAAATTTGGAAGAATGCCATTCATCTGGTAGACAACTGGACTCCAGCACACTTACAGCAATTTCCTCAGGGCTTTGATCAGGGGCTGCTTAAATTTGCATACTCCACCCTATGTTGTGACTTTGAGATCCCTTGTTGAAATTGCTTTAGCCAGCCAAGAGGTGGCTATTGTCTCAATTTCAAAGCAGCTTTGAGCCGTTCAAGTGGCTGGTGAATAGCACTTTCTCTTTGTTCGCCTCAAAGTTCTAAAGAGTTCTCCATAGGTCCTGCTCTGTACAGATTGTTCAAAGATCTGTTGGAAGTGCATATAATAGGATAAATAAATTGAGGGCATTCCTTTTCAGTACCCCACCTGCATGGCTGTCTGGCCTCTGGAAGATGCTGGGAAAGCAAGTCAGGATGGCCGAGTGGTCTAAGGCGCTGCGTTCAGGTCGCAGTCTCCTCTGGAGGCGTGGGTTCAAATCCCACTTCTGACAGTCCTGTGTTTACTCTAATTTTTTTCTTGAGAAATATGATCATTTCCCTCGCAGTGGCTTATAGGATTGTCTTCTTGGAAGAGTGCAGTGAGTTTTTTTCTTGCTCTAGCCACTATTGGCCTAAGCTCTGTGCATTTTTTGGTTCCTAATATCTTTCTCACCCTTTAGATGAAAAAGCAGCATGGGGTCAGGATGGCCGAGTGGTCTAAGGTGCTGCGTTAAGGCCGCAGTCTCTCCTGGAGGCGTGGGTTCGAATCCCACTTCTGACAAAACTTGAATTCCATTTTCTCTCTCAGTTCCTTTAGAATCTCAGCTAAAAATTGGCAATGTAAATAATATCTGAATAAGTACCAAACTTCAGTTTCAACTGCAAATGCATTTGCCCTATTCTATCTTTAACGTTAATGTAATATTCTTCTAGCACTCGTGGTGTTTTATATTTCTTTTGTGGGGTACTTTAAAAATCTTTTTTATGAAAGAAATGGGTTACATTAAGTCTTGTGATGTTTTAGGTTTCCAATAAGGAGGTTTTAAATTTTATGTCACATCATTTTCAGATGCTTCATTAAAGAGATGTTTCCACTATAGAATGCAGAGCAAGGGCAAAAATACAAGTGATAGAGCGAGTGAGTGAGAAGGAGTGTTGTGGAAGGAGAGAATGAAACAAAGACAGAGTGAGTGAACGGCAGGGAGGCATAGAAGAGTAGTCTAGTAGTGAAGAAGACCTGCTTTTCCCTGCTCCTGACCTCCCACCCATCCCCAAACAACCACAAACATACCTTCTGTGCAAAGTTGGTATGCAGAATTTCACGCCTCAGCAAGTGAGGGTGAGTCCCAGGCCAGGGGCTAAAGAGCAAAAGAGTGCCTGTGCTCAGACTTTCCCTGCTAGGGATAGTTTATCTGGAACAAGGCCTACTCTCTTGTATCCATCAAGGATCTAGAAATCCTGCATGAATCTGCAAGGCACATTGGCAGCATAAATTTGCATAAACTGCCCCACCTATTGCCTTCCTACTTCCTGTGCTGTAGTTGTTTGTGTAGAGAGAGAGGTCGCAGGCAAGGAAATGTTGTGAGTCGGATACAGGACCCTAAATAGCTGGTGAGAGGTATGTGGTGTTCTAAAAGCATGAAAACTGTATACCTGTGAAATAAAGTGCTTTCGTATGTGTTCTTCTGTGTTTATTGTCCTGTGCATAAAGTTGCACCTTGTGTTTGAAGGTTTAAATTATTTCAGGCTTGCATGGAGGTAGACGTTTCTGAGTAACTTTTATTCATTTCTTAAAAGCCTATACTGTCAGGATGGCCGAGAGGTCTAAGGCGCTGTGTTTAGGCCACAGTCTCCTTTGGAGGCGTGGGTTCGAATCCCACTTCTGACATGCCTTTTGGAGATTTAATCTCCTTTATCAGGTTAACATCTGATGGAAGTTGCATCTGTTGGTCTTCACTTGGCACGTTATTCCGTTCTCCTCTTGTCAAGAGAGATGGGGTTTCTCATATATTTAGGTTCTATAACGTCTTGCTGACAAAGCGCAATCCTTACCAAATGAGCATAGGACCCATGTAAGAGGTCATCTGGAAGAGTCATGCTCTTGTATGCCCTGGCCAGACGGGCCCTGCAAATTTGGAAGAATGCCATTCATCTGGTAGACAACTGGACTCCAGCACACTTACAGCAATTTCCTCAGGGCTTTGATCAGGGGCTGCTTAAATTTGCATACTCCACCCTATGTTGTGACTTTGAGATCCCTTGTTGAAATTGCTTTAGCCAGCCAAGAGGTGGCTATTGTCTCAATTTCAAAGCAGCTTTGAGCCGTTCAATTGGCTGGTGAATAGCACTTTCTCTTTGTTCGCCTCAAAGTTCTAAAGAGTTCTCCATAGGTCCTGCTCTGTACAGATTGTTCAAAGATCTGTTGGAAGTGCATATAATAGGATAAATAAATTGAGGGCATTCCTTTTCAGTACCTCACCTGCATGGCTGTCTGGCCTCTGGAAGATGCTGGGAAAGCAAGTCAGGATTGCCGAGTGGTCTAAGGCGCTGCGTTCAGGTCGCAGTCTCCTCTGGAGGTGTGGGTTCAAATCCCACTTCTGACAGTTCTGTGTTTACTCTAATTTTTTTCTTGAGAAATATGATCATTTCCCTCGCAGTGGCTTATAGGATTGTCTTCTTGGAAGAGTGCAGTGAGTTTTTTTCTTGCTCTAGCCACTATTGGCCTAAGCTCTGTGCATTTTTTGGTTCCTAATATCTTTCTCACCCTTTAGATGAAAAAGCAGCATGGGGTCAGGATGGCCGAGTGGTCTAAGGCACTGCGTTAAGGCCGCAGTCTTTCCTGGAGGCGTTGGTTAGAATCCCACTTCTGACAAAACTTGAATTCCATTTTCTCTCTCAGTTCCTTTAGAATCTCAGCTAAAAATTGGCAATGTAAATAATATCTGAATAAATACCAAATTTCAGTTTCAACTGCAAATGCATTTGCCCTATTCTATCTTTAACGTTAATGTAATATTCTTCTAGCACTCGTGGTGTTTTATATTTCTTTTGTGGGGTACTTTAAAAATCTTTTTTATGAAAGAAAGGGGTTACATTAAGTCTTGTGATGTTTTAGGTTTCCAATAAGGAGGTTTTAAATTTTATGTCACATCATTTTCAGATGCTTCATTCAAGAGATGTTTCCACTATAGAATGCAGAGCAAGGGCAAAAATACAAGTGATAGAGCGAGTGAGTGAGAAGGAGTGTTGTGGAAGGAGAGAATGAAACAAAGACAGAGTGAGTGAATGGCAGGGAGGCATAGAAGAGGAGTCTAGTAGTGAAGGAGACCTGCTTTTCACTGCTCTTGACCTCCCACCCATCCCCAAACAACCACAAACATACCTTCTGTGCAAAGTTGGTATGCAGAATTTCACGCCTCAGCAAGTGAGGGTGAGTCCCAGGCCAGGGGCTAAAGAGCAAAAGAGTGCCTGTGCTCAGACTTTCCCTGCTAGGGATAGTTTATCTGGAACAAGGCCTACTCTCTTGTATCCAGCAAGGATCTAGAAATCCTGCATGAATCTGCAAGGCACATTGGCAGCATAAATTTGCATAAACTGCCCCACCTATTGCCTTCCTACTTCCTGTGCTGTAGTTGTTTGTGTAGAGAGAGAGGTCGCAGGCAAGGAAATGTTGTGAGTCGGATACAGGACCCTAAATAGCTGGTGAGAGGTATGTGGTGTTCTAAAAGCATGAAAACTGTATACCTGTGAAATAAAGTGCTTTCGTATGTGTTCTTCTGTGTTTATTGTCCTGTGCATAAAGTTGCACCTTGTGTTTGAATGTTTAAATTATTTCAGGCGTGCATGGAGGTAGACGTTTCTGAGTAACGTTTATTCATTTCTTAAAAGCCTATACTGTCAGGATGGCCGAGAGGTCTAAGGTGCTGTGTTTAGGCCACAGTCTCCTTTGGAGGCGTGGGTTCGAATTCCACTTCTGACATTCCTTTTGGAGATTTAATCTCCTTTATCAGGTTCGCATCTGATGGAAGTTGCATCTGTTGGTCTTCACTCTGGCACGTTATTCCGTTCTCCTCTTGTCAAGAGAGATGGGGTTTCTCATATATTTAGGTTCTATAACGTCTTGCTGACAAAGCGCAATCCTTACCAAATGAGCATAGGACCCATGTAAGAGGTCATCTGGAAGAGTCATGCTCTTGTATGCCCTGGCCAGACGGGCCCTGCAAATTTGGAAGAATGCCATGCATCTGGTAGACAACTGGACTCCAGCACACTTACAGCAATTTCCTTAGGGCTTTGATCAGGGGCTGCTTAAATTTGCATACTCCACCCTATGTTGTGACTTTGAGATCCCTTGTTGAAATTGCTTTAGCCAGCCAAGAGGTGGCTATTGTCTCTATTTCAAAGCAGCTTTGAGCCGTTCAAGTGGCTGGTGAATAGCACTTTCTCTTTGTTCGCCTCAAAGTTCTAAAGAGTTCTCCATAGGTCCTGCTCTGTACAGATTGTTCAAAGATCTGTTGGAAGTGCATATAATAGGATAAATAAATTGAGGGCATTCCTTTTCAGTACCTCACCTGCATGGCTGTCTGGCCTCTGGAAGATGCTGGGAAAGCAAGTCAGGATGGCCTAGTGGTCTAAGGCGCTGCGTTCAGGTCGCAGTCTCCTCTGGAGACGTGGGTTCAAATCCCACTTCTGACAGTCCTGTGTTTACTCTAATTATTTTCTTGAGAAATATGATCATTTCCCTCGCAGTGGCTTATAGGATTGTCTTCTTGGAAGAGTGCAGTGAGTTTTTTTCTTGCTCTAGCCACTATTGCCCTCAGCTCTGTGCATTTTTTGGTTCCTAATATCTTTCTCACCCTTTAGATGAAAAAGCAGCATGGGGTGAGGATGGCCGAGTGGTCTAAGGCGCTGCGTTAAGGCCGCAGTCTCTCCTGGAGGCGTGGGTTCGAATCCCACTTCTGACAAAACTTGAATTCCATTTTCTCTCTCAGTTCCTTTAGAATCTCAGCTAAAAATTGGCAATGTAAATAATATCTGAATAAGTACCAAACTTCAGTTTCAACTGCAAATGCATTTGCCCTATTCTATCTTTACCGTTAATGTAATATTCTTCTAGCACTCGTGGTGTTTTATATTTGTTTTGTGGGGTACTTTAAAAATCTTTTTTATGACAGAAATGGTTTACATTAAGTCTTGTGATGTTTTAGGTTTCCAATAAGGAGGTTTTAAATTTTATGTCACGTCATTTTCAGATGCTTCATTCAAGAGATGTTTCCACTATAGAATGCAGAGCAAGGGCAAAAATACAAGTGATAGAGCGAGTGAGTGAGAAGGAGTGTTGTGGAAGGAGAGAATGAAACAAAGACAGAGTGAGTGAATGGCAGGGAGGCATAGAAGAGGAGTCTAGTAGTGAAGGAGACCTGCTTTTCCCTGCTCTTGACCTCCCACCCATCCCCCAAACAACCACAAACATACCTTCTGTGCAAAGTTGGTATGCAGAATTTCACGCCTCAGCAAGTGAGGGTGAGTCCCAGGCCAGGGGCTAAAGAGCAAAAGAGTGCCGGTGCTCAGACTTTCCCTGCTAGGGATAGTTTATCTGGAACAAGGCCTACTCTCTTGTATCCAGCAAGGATCTAGAAATCCTGCATGAATCTGCAAGGCACATTGGCAGCATAAATTTGCATAAACTGCCCCACCTATTGCCTTCCTACTTCCTGTGCTGTAGTTGTTTGTGTAGAGAGAGAGGTCGCAGGCAAGGAAATGTTGTGAGTCGGATACAGGACCCTAAATAGCTGGTGAGAGGTATGTGGTGTTCTAAAAGCATGAAAACTGTATACCTGTGAAATAAAGTGCTTTCGTATGTGTTCTTCTGTGTTTATTGTCCTGTGCATAAAGTTGCACCTTGTGTTTGAAGGTTTAAATTATTTCAGGCTTGCATTGAGGTAGACGTTTCTGAGTAACTTTTATTCTTTTCTTAAAAGCATATACTGTCAGGATGGCCGAGAGGTCTAAGGCGCTGCGTTTAGGCCACAGTCTCCTTTGGAGGCGTGGGTTCGAATCCCACTTCTGACATGCCTTTTGGAGATTTAATCTCCTTTATCAGGTTAACATCTGATGGAAGTTGCATCTGTTGGTCTTCACTTGGCACGTTATTCCGTTCTCCTCTTGTCAAGAGAGATGGGGTTTCTCATATATTTAGGTTCTATAACGTCTTGCTGACAAAGCGCAATCCTTACCAAATGAGCATAGGACCCATGTAAGAGGTCATCTGGAAGAGTCATGCTCTTGTATGCCCTGGCCAGACGGGCCCTGCAAAATTGGAAGAATGCCATTCATCTGGTAGACAACTGGACTCCAGCACACTTACAGCAATTTCCTCAGGGCTTTGATCAGTGGCTGCTTAAATTTGCATACTCCACCCTTTGTTGTGACTTTGAGATCCCTTGTTGAAATTGCTTTAGCCAGCCAAGAGGTGGCTATTGTCTCAATTTCAAAGCAGCTTTGAGCCGTTAAAGTGGCTGGTGAATAGCACTTTCTCTTTGTTCGCCTCAAAGTTCTAAAGAGTTCTCCATAGGTCCTGCTCTGTACAGATTGTTCAAAGATCTGTTGGAAGTGCATATAATAGGATAAATAAATTGAGGGCATTCCTTTTCAGTACCTCACCTGCATGGCTGTCTGGCCTCTGGAATATGCTGGGAAAGCAAGTCAGGATGGCCGAGTGGTCTAAGGCGCTGCGTTCATGTCGCAGTCTCCTCTGGAGGCGTGGGTTCAAATCCCATTTCTGACAGTCCTGTGTTTACCCTAATTATTTTCTTGAGAAATATGATCATTTCCCTCGCAGTGCCTTATAGGATTGTCTTCTTGGAAGAGTGCAGTGAGTTTTTTTCTTGCTCTAGCCACTATTGCCCTCAGCTCTGTGCATTTTTTGGTTCCTAATATCTTTCTCACCCTTTAGATGAAAAAGCAGCATGGGGTCAGGATGGCCGAGTGGTCTAAGGCGCTGCGTTAAGGCCGCAGTCTCTCCTGGAGGCGTGGGTTCGAATCCCACTTCTGACAAAACTTGAATTCCATTTTCTCTCTCAGTTCCTTTAGAATCTCAGCTAAAAATTTGCAATGAAAATAATATCTGAATAAGTACCAAACTTCAGTTTCAACTGCAAATGCATTTGCCCTATTCTATCTTTAACGTTAATGTAATATTCTTCTAGCACTCGTGGTGTTTTATATTTCTTTTGTGGGGTACTTTAAAAATCTTTTTTATGAAAGAAATGGGTTACATTAAGTCTTGTGATGTTTTAGGTTTCCAATAAGGAGGTTTTAAATTTTATGTCACGTCATTTTCAGATGCTTCATTCAAGAGATGTTTCCACTATAGAATGCAGAGCAAGGGCAAAAATACAAGTGATAGAGCGAGTGAGTGAGAGAGAAGGAGTGTTGTGGAAGGAGAGAATGAAACAAAGACAGAGTGAGTGAACGGCAGGGAGGCATAGAAGAGTAGTCTAGTAGTGAAGGAGACCTGCTTTTCCCTGCTCTTGACCTCCCACCCATCCCCAAACAACAACAAACATACCTTCTGTGCAAAGTTGGTATGCAGAATTTCACGCCTCAGCAAGTGAGGGTGAGTCCCAGGCCAGGGGCTAAAGAGCAAAAGAGTGCCTGTGCTCAGACTTTCCCTGCTAGGGATAGTTTATCTGGAACAAGGCCTACTCTCTTGTATCCAGCAAGGATCTAGAAATCCTGCATGAATCTGCAAGGCACATTGGCAGCATAAATTTGCATAAACTGCCCCACCTATTGCCTTCCTACTTCCTGTGCTGTAGTTGTTTGTGTAGAGAGAGAGGTCGCAGGCAAGGAAATGTTGTTAGTCGGATACAGGACCCTAAATAGCTGGTGAGAGGTATGTGGTGTTCTAAAAGCATGAAAACTGTATACCTGTGAAATAAAGTGCTTTCGTATGTGTTCTTCTGTGTTTATTGTCCTGTGCATAAAGTTGCACCTTGTGTTTGAAAGTTTAAATTTTTTCAGGCATGCATAGAGGTAGACGTTTCTGAGTAACTTTTATTCATTTCTTAAAAGCATATACTGTCAGGATGGCCGAGAGGTCTAAGGCGCTGTGTTTAGGCCACAGTCTCCTTTGGAGGCGTGGGTTCGAATTCCACTTCTGACATGCCTTTTGGAGATTTAATCTCCTTTATCAGGTTAACATCTGATGGAAGTTGCATCTGTTGGTCTTCACTTGGCACGTTATTCCGTTCTCCTCTTGTCAAGAGAGATGGGGTTTCTCATATATTTAGGTTCTATAACGTCTTGCTGACAAAGCGCAATCCTTACCAAATGAGCATAGGACCCATGTAAGAGGTCATCTGGAAGAGTCATGCTCTTGTATGCCCTGGCCAGACGGGCCCAGCAAATTTGGAAGAATGCCATTCATCTGGTAGACAACTGGACTCCAGCACACTTACAGCAATTTCCTCAGGGCTTTGATCAGGGGCTGCTTAAATTTGCATACTCCACCCTATGTTTTGACTTTGAGATCCCTTGTTGAAATTGCTTTAGCCAGCCAAGAGGTGGCTATTGTCTCAATTTCAAAGCAGCTTTGAGCCGTTCAAGTGGCTGGTGAATAGCACTTTCTCTTTGTTCGCCTCAAAGTTCTAAAGAGTTCTCCATAGGTCCTGCTCTGTACAGATTGTTCAAAGATCTGTTGGAAGTGCATATAATAGGATAAATAAATTGAGGGCATTCCTTTTCAGTACCTCACCTGCATGGCTGTCTGGCCTCTGGAATATGCTGGGAAAGCAAGTCAGGATGGCCGAGTGGTCTAAGGCGCTGCCTTCAGGTCGCAGTCTCCTCTGGAGGCGGGGGTTCAAATCCGACTTCTGACAGTCCTGTGTTTACTCTAATTTTTTTCTTGAGAAATATGATCATTTCCCTCGCAGTGGCTTATAGGATTGTCTTCTTGGAAGAGTGCAGTGAGTTTTTTTCTTGCTCTAGCCACTATTGGCCTAAGCTCTGTGCATTTTTTGGTTCCCAATATCTTTCTCACCCTTTAGATGAAAAAGCAGCATGGGGTCAGGATGGCTGAGTGGTCTAAGGCGCTGCGTTAAGGCCGCAGTCTCTCCTGGAGGCGTGGGTTCGAATCCCACTTCTGACAAAACTTGAATTCCATTTTCTCTCTCAGTTCCTTTAGAATCTCAGCTAAAAATTGGCAATGTAAATAATATCTGAATAAGTACCAAACTTCAGTTTCAACTGCAAATGCATTTGCCCTATTCTATCTTTAACGTTAATGTAATATTCTTCTAGCACTCGTGGTGTTTTATATTTCTTTTGTGGGGTACTTTAAAAATCTTTTTTATGAAAGAAATGGGTTACATTAAGTCTTGTGATGTTTTAGGTTTCTAATAAGGAGGTTTTAAATTTTATGTCACGTCATTTTCAGATGCTTCATTCAAGAGATGTTTCCACTATAGAATGCAGAGCAAGGGCAAAAATACAAGTGATAGAGCGAGTGAGTGAGAAGGAGTGTTGTGGAAGGAGAGAATGAAACAAAGACAGAGTGAGTGAACGGCAGGGAGGCATAGAAGAGTAGTCTAGTAGTGAAGGAGACCTGCTTTTCCCTGCTCTTGACCTCCCGCCCATCCCCAAACAACCACAAACATACCTTCTGTGCAAAGTTGGTATGCAGAATTTCACGCCTCAGCAAGTGAGGGTGAGTCCCAGGCCAGGGGCTAAAGAGCAAAAGAGTGCCTGTGCTCAGACTTTCCCTGCTAGGGATAGTTTATCTGGAACAAGGCCTACTCTCTTGTATCCAGCAAGGATCTGCAAGGTACATTGGCAGCATACATTTGCATAAACTGCCCCACCTATTGATTCCTACTTCCTGTGCTGTAGTTGTTTGTGTAGAGAGAGAGGTCGCAGGCAAGGAAATGTTGTGAGTCGGATACAGGACCCTAAATAGCTGGTGAGAGGTATGTGGTGTTCTAAAAGCATGAAAACTGTATACCTGTGAAATAAAGTGCTTTCGTATGTGTTCTTCTGTGTTTATTGTCCTGTGCATAAAGTTGCACCTTGTGTTTGAAGGTTTAAATTATTTCAGGCTTGCATGGAGGTAGACGTTTCTGAGTAACTTTTATTCATTTCTTAAAAGCCTATACTGTCAGGATGGCCGAGAGGTTTATGGCGCTGTGTTTAGGCCACAGTCTCCTTTGGAGGCGTGGGTTCGAATCCCACTTCTGACATGCCTTTTGGAGATTTAATCTCCTTTATCAGGTTAACATCTGATGGAAGTTGCATCTGTTGGTCTTCACCTGGCACGTTATTCCGTTCTCCTCTTGTCAAGAGAGATGGGGTTTCTCATATATTTAGGTTCTATAACGTCTTGCTGACAAAGCGCAATCCTTACCAAATGAGCATAGGACCCATGTAAGAGGTCATCTGGAAGAGTCATGCTCTTGTATGCCCTGCCCACACGGGCCCAGCAAATTTGGAAGAATGCCTTGCATCTGGTAGACAACTGGACTCCAGCACACTTACAGCAATTTCCTCAGGGCTTTGATCAGGGGCTGCTTAAATTTGCATACTCCACCCTATGTTGTGACTTTGAGATCCCTTGTTGAAATTGCTTTAGCCAGCCAAGAGGTGGCTATTGTCTCAATTTCAAAGCAGCTTTGAGCCGTTCAAGTGGCTGGTGAATAGCACTTTCTCTTTGTTCGCCTCAAAGTTCTAAAGAGTTCTCCATAGGTCCTGCTCTGTACAGATTGTTCAAAGATCTGTTGGAAGTGCATATAATAGGATAAATAAATTGAGGGCATTCCTTTTCAGTACCTCACCTGCATGGCTGTCTGGCCTCTGGAAGATGCTGGGAAAGCAAGTCAGGATGGCCGAGTGGTCTAAGGCGCTGCCTTCAGGTTGCAGTCTCCTCTGGAGGCGGGGGTTCAAATCCCACTTCTGACAGTCCTGTGTTTACTCTAATTTTTTTCTTGAGAAATATGATCATTTCCCTCGCAGTGGCTTATAGGATTGTCTTCTTGGAAGAGTGCAGTGAGTTTTTTTCTTGCTCTAGCCACTATTGGCCTAAGCTCTGTGCATTTTTTGGTTCCTAATATCTTTCTCACCCTTTAGATGAAAAAGCAGCATGGGGTCAGGATGGCCGAGTGGTCTAAGGCGCTGCGTTAAGGCCGCAGTCTCTCCTGGAGGCGTGGGTTCGAATCCCACTTCTGACAAAACTTGAATTCCATTTTCTCTCTCAGTTCCTTTAGAATCTCAGCTAAAAATTGGCAATGTAAATAATATCTGAATAAGTACCAAACTTCAGTTTCAACTGCAAATGCATTTGCCCTATTCTATCTTTAACGTTAATGTAATATTCTTCTAGCACTCGTGGTGTTTTATATTTCTTTTGTGGGGTACTTTAAAAATCTTTTTTATGAAAGAAATGGGTTACATTAAGTCTTGTGAAGTTTTAGGTTTCCAATAAGGAGGTTTTAAATTTTATGTCACGTCATTTTCAGATGCTTCATTCAAGAGATGTTTCCACTATAGAATGCAGAGCAAGGGCAAAAATACAAGTGATAGAGCGAGTGAGTGAGAAGGAGTGTTGTGGAAGGAGAGAATGAAACAAAGACAGAGTGAGTGAATGGCAGGGAGGCATAGAAGAGGAGTCTAGTAGTGAAGAAGACCTGCTTTTCCCTGCTCTTGACCTCCTACCCATCCCCAAACAACCACAAACATACCTTCTGTGCAAAGTTGGTATGCAGAATGTCACGCCTCAGCAAGTGAGGGTGAGTCCCAGGCCAGGGGCTAAAGAGCAAAAGAGTGCCTGTGCTCAGACTTTCCCTGCTAGGGATAGTTTATCTGGAACAAGGTCTACTCTCTTGTATCCAGCAAGGATCTAGAAATCCTGCATGAATCTGCAAGGCACATTGGCAGCATAAATTTGCATAAACTGCCCCACCTATTGCCTTCCTACTTCCTGTGCTGTAGTTGTTTGTGTAGAGAGAGAGGTCGCAGGCAAGGAAATTTTGTGAGTCGGATACAGGACCCTAAATAGCTGGTGAGAGGTATGTGGTGTTCTAAAAGCATGAAAACTGTATACCTGTGAAATAAAGTGCTTTCGTATGTGTTCTTCTGTGTTTATTGTCCTGTGCATAAAGTTGCACCTTGTGTTTGAAGGTTTAAATTATTTCAGGCTTGCATGGAGGTAGACGTTTCTGAGTAACTTTTATTCATTTCTTAAAAGCCTAAACTGTCAGGATGGCCGAGAGGTCTAAGGTGCTGTGTTTAGGCCACAGTCTCCTTTGGAGGCGTGGGTTCGAATCCCACTTCTGACATGCCTTTTGGAGATTTAATCTCCTTTATCAGGTTAACATCTGATGGAAGTTGCATCTGTTGGTCTTCACCTGGCACGTTATTCCGTTCTCCTCTTGTCAAGAGAGATGGGGTTTCTCATATATTTAGGTTCTATAACGTCTTGCTGATAAAGCGCAATCCTTACCAAATGAGCATAGGACCCATGTAAGAGGTCATCTGGAAGAGTCATGCTCTTGTATGCCCTGGCCAGACGGGCCCTGCAAATTTGGAAGAATGCCATTCATCTGGTAGACAACTGGACTCCAGCACACTTACAGCAATTTCCTCAGGGCTTTGATCAGGGGCTGCTTAAATTTGCATACTCCACCCTATGTTGTGACTTTGAGATCCCTTGTTGAAATTGCTTTAGCCAGCCAAGAGGTGGCTATTGTCTCAATTTCAAAGCAGCTTTGAGCCGTTCAAGTGGCTGGTGAATAGCACTTTCTCTTTGTTCGCGTCAAAGTTCTAAAGAGTTCTCCATAGGTCCTGCTCTGTACAGATTGTTCAAAGATCTGTTGGAAGTGCATATAATAGGATAAATAAATTGAGGGCATTCCTTTTCACTACCTCACCTGCATGGCTGTCTGGCCTCTGGAAGATGTTGGGAAAGGAAGTCAGGATGGCCGGGTGGTCTAATGCGCTGCGTTCAGGTCGCAGTCTCCTCTGGAGGCGTGGGTTCAAATCCCACTTCTGATAGTCCTGTGTTTAATCTACTTTTTTTCTTGAGAAATATGATCATTTCCCTCGCAGTGCCTTATAGGATTGTCTTCTTGGAAGAGTGCAGTGAGTTTTTTTCTTGCTCTAGCCACTATTGGCCTAAGCTATGTGCATTTTTTGGTTCCTCATATCTTTCTCACCCTTTAGATGAAAAAGCAGCATGGGGTCAGGATGGCCGAGTGGTCTAAGGCGCTGAGTTAAGGCCGCAGTCTCTCCTGGAGGCGTGGGTTCGAATCCCACTTCTGACAAAACTTGAATTCCATTTTCTCTCTCAGTTCCTTTAGAATCTCAGCTAAAAATTGGCAATGTAAATAATATCTGAATAAGTACCAAACTTCAGTTTCAACTGCAAATGCATTTGCCCTATTCTATCTTTAACGTTAATGTTATATTCTTCTAGCACTCGTGGTGTTTTATATTTGTTTTGTGGGGTACTTTAAAAATCTTTTTTATGAAAGAAATGGGTTACATTAAGTCTTGTGATGTTTTAGGTTTCCAATAAGGAGGTTTTAAATTTTATGTCACGTCATTTTCAGATGCTTCATTCAAGAGATGTTTCCACTATAGAATGCAGAGCAAGGGCAAAAATACAAGTGATAGAGCGAGTGAGTGAGAAGGAGTGTTGTGGAAGGAGAGAATGAAACAAAGACAGAGTGAGTGAATGGCAGGGAGGCATAGAAGAGGAGTCTAGTAGTGAAGGAGACCTGCTTTTCCCTGCTCTTGACCTCCCACCCATCCCCAAACAACCACAAACATACCTTCTGTGCAAAGTTGGTATGCAGAATTTCACGCCTCAGCAAGTGAGGGTGAGTCCCAGGCCAGGGGCTAAAGAGCAAAAGAGTGCCTGTGCTCAGACTTTCCCTGCTAGGGATAGTTTATCTGGAACAAGGCCTACTCTCTTGTATCCAGCAAGGATCTAGAAATCCTGCATGAATCTGCAAGGCACATTGGCAGCATAAATTTGCATAAACTGCCCCACCTATTGCCTTCCTACTTCCTGTGCTGTAGTTGTTTGTGTAGAGAGAGAGGTCGCAGGCAAGGAAATGTTGTGAGTCGGATACAGGACCCTAAATAGCTGGTGAGAGGTATGTGGTGTTCTAAAAGCATGAAAACTGTATACCTGTGAAATAAAGTGCTTTCGTATGTGTTCTTCTGTGTTTATTGTCCTGTGCATAAAGTTGCACCTTGTGTTTGAAGGTTTAAATTATTTCAGGCTTGCATGGAGGTAGACGTTTCTGAGTAACTTTTATTCATTTCTTAAAACCCTATACTGTCAGGATGGCCGAGAGGTCTAAGGCGCTGTGTTTAGGCCACCGTCTCCTTTGGAGGCGTGGGTTCGAATCCCACTTCTGACATGCCTTTTGGAGATTTAATCTCCTTTATCAGGTTAACATCTGATGGAAGTTGCATCTGTTGGTCTTCACTTCGCACGTTATTCCGTTCTCCTCTTGTCAAGAGAGATGGGGTTTCTCATATATTTAGGTTCTATAACGTCTTGCTGACAAAGCGCAATCCTTACCTAATGAGCATAGGACCCATGTAAGAGGTCATCTGGAATAGTCATGCTCTTGTATGCCCTGGCCAGACGGGCCCTGCAAATTTGGAAGAATGCCATGCATCTGGTAGACAACTGGACTCCAGCACACTTACAGCAATTTCCTTAGGGCTTTGATCAGGGGCTGCTTAAATTTAGATACTCCACCCTATGTTGTGACTTTGAGATCCCTTGTTGAAATTGCTTTAGCCAGCCAAGAGGTGGCTATTGTCTCAATTTCAAAGCAGCTTTGAGCCGTTCAAGTGGCTGGTGAATAGCACTTTCTCTTTGTTCGCCTCAAAGTTCTAAAGAGTTCTCCATAGGTCCTGCTCTGTACAGATTGTTCAAAGATCTGTTGGAAGTGCATATAATAGGATAAATAAATTGAGGGCATTCCTTTTCAGTACCTCACCTGCATGGCTGTCTGGCCTCTGGAAGATGCTGGGAAAGCAAGTCAGGATGGCCGAGTGGTCTAAGGCGCTGCGTTCAGGTCGCAGTCTCCTCTGGAGGCGTGGGTTCGAATCCCACTTCTGACAAAACTTGAATTCCATTTTCTCTCTCAGTTCCTTTAGAATCTCAGCTAAAAATTGGCAATGTAAATAATATCTGAATAAGTACCAAACTTCAGTTTCAACTGCAAATGCATTTGCCCTATTCTATCTTTAACGTTAATGTAATATTCTTCTAGCACTCGTGGTGTTTTATATTTGTTTTGTGGGGTACTTTAAAAATCTTTTTTATGAAAGAAATGGGTTACATTAAGTCTTGTGATGTTTTAGGTTTCCAATAAGGAGGTTTTAAATTTTATGTCACGTCATTTTCAGATGCTTCATTCAAGAGATGTTTCCACTATAGAATGCAGAGCAAGGGCAAAAATACAAGTGATAGAGCGAGTGAGTGAGAAGGAGTGTTGTGGAAGGAGAGAATGAAACAAAGACAGAGTGAGTGAATGGCAGGCAGGCATAGAAGAGGAGTCTAGTAGTGAAGGAGACCTGCTTTTCCCTGCTCTTGACCTCCCACCCATCCCCAAACAACCACAAACATACCTTCTGTGCAAAGTTGGTATGCAGAATTTCACGCCTCAGCAAGTGAGGGTGAGTCCCAGGCCAGGGGCTAAAGAGCAAAAGAGTGCCTGTGCTCAGACTTTCCCTGCTAGGGATAGTTTATCTGGAACAAGGCCTACTCTCTTGTATCCAGCAAGGATCTAGAAATCCTGCATGAATCTGCAAGGCACATTGGCAGCATAAATTTGCATAAACTGCCCCACCTATTGCCTTCCTACTTCCTGTGCTGTAGTTGTTTGTGTAGTGAGAGAGGTCGCAGGCAAGGAAATGTTGTGAGTCGGATACAGGACCCTAAATAGCTGGTGAGAGGTATGTGGTGTTCTAAAAGCATGAAAACTGTATACCTGTGAAATAAAGTGCCTTCGTATGTGTTCTTCTGTGTTTATTGTCCTGTGCATAAAGTTGCACCTTGTGTTTGAAGGTTTAAATTATTTCAGGCTTGCATGGAGGTAGACGTTTCTGAGTAACTTTTATTCATTTCTTAAAAGCCTATACTGTCAGGATGGCCGAGAGTTCTAAGGCGCTGTGTTTAGGCCACAGTCTCCTTTGGAGGCGTGGGTTCGAATCCCATTTCTGACATGCCTTTTGGAGATTTAATCTCCTTTATCAGGTTAACATCTGATGGAAGTTGCATCTGTTGGTCTTCACTTGGCACGTTATTCCGTTCTCCTCTTGTCAAGAGAGATGGGGTTTCTCATATATTTAGGTTCTATAACGTCTTGCTGACAAAGCGCAATCCTTACCAAATGAGCATAGGACCCATGTAAGAGGTCATCTGGAATAGTCATGCTCTTGTATGCCCTGGCCAGACGGGCCCTGCAAATTTGGAAGAATGCCATGCATCTGGTAGACAACTGGACTCCAGCACACTTACAGCAATTTCCTTAGGGCTTTGATCAGGGGCTGCTTAAATTTAGATACTCCACCCTATGTTGTGACTTTGAGATCCCTTGTTGAAATTGCTTTAGCCAGCCAAGAGGTGGCTATTGTCTCAATTTCAAAGCAGCTTTGAGCCGTTCAAGTGGCTGGTGAATAGCACTTTCTCTTTGTTCGCCTCAAAGTTCTAAAGAGTTCTCCATAGGTCCTGCTCTGTACAGATTGTTCAAAGATCTGTTGGAAGTGCATATAATAGGATAAATAAATTGAGGGCATTCCTTTTCAGTACCTCACCTGCATGGCTGTCTGGCCTCTGGAAGATACTGGGAAAGCAAGTCAGGATGGCCGAGTGGTCTAAGGCGCTGCGTTCAGGTCGCAGTCTCCTCTGGAGGCGTTGGTTCAAATCCCACTTCTGACAGTCCTGTGTTTACTCTAATTATTTTCTTGAGAAATATGATCATTTCCCTCGCAGTGGCTTATAGGATTGTCTTCTTGGAAGAGTGCAGTGAGTTTTATTCTTGCTCTAGCCACTATTGGCCTAAGCTCTGTGCATTTTTTGGTTCCTAATATCTTTCTCACCCTTTAGATGAAAATGCAGCATGGGGTCAGGATGGCCGAGTGGTCTAAGGCGCTGCGTTAAGGCCGCAGTCTCTCCTGGAGGCGTGGGTTCGAATCCCACTTCTGACAAAACTTGAATTCCATTTTCTCTCTCAGTTCCTTTAGAATCTCAGCTAAAAATTGCCAATGTAAATAATATCTGAATAAGTACCAAACTTCAGTTTCAACTGCAAATGCATTTGCCCTATTCTATCTTTAACGTTAATGTAATATTCTTCTAGCACTCGTGGTGTTTTATATTTGTTTTGTGGGGTACTTTAAAAATCTTTTTTATGAAAGAAATGGGTTACATTAAGTCTTGTGATGTTTTAGGTTTCCAATAAGGAGGTTTTAAATTTTATGTCACGTCATTTTCAGATGCTTCATTCAAGAGATGTTTCCACTATAGAATGCAGAGCAAGGGCAAAAATACAAGTGATAGAGCGAATGAGTGAGAAGGAGTGTTGTGGAAGGAGAGAATGAAACAAAGACAGAGTGAGTGAACGGCAGGGAGGCATAGAAGAGTAGTCTAGTAGTGAAGGAGACCTGCTTTTCCCTGCTCTTGACCTCCCACCCATCCCCAAACAACCACAAACATACCTTCTGTGCAAAGTTGGTATGCAGAATTTCACGCCTCAGCAAGTGAGGGTGAGTCCCAGGCCAGGGGCTAAAGAGCAAAAGAGTGCCTGTGCTCAGACTTTCCCTGCTAGGGATAGTTTATCTGGAACAAGGCCTACTCTCTTGTATCCAGCAAGGATCTAGAAATCCTGCATGAATCTGCAAGGCACATTGGCAGCATAAATTTGCATAAACTGCCCCACCTATTGCCTTCCTACTTCCTGTGCTGTAGTTGTTTGTGTAGAGAGAGAGGTCGCAGGCAAGGAAATGTTGTGAGTCGGATACAGGACCCTAAATAGCTGGTGAGAGGTATGTGGTGTTCTAAAAGCATGAAAACTGTATACCTGTGAAATAAAGTGCCTTCGTATGTGTTCTTCTGTGTTTATTGTCCTGTGCATAAAGTTGCACCTTGTGTTTGAAGGTTTAAATTATTTCAGGCTTGCATGGAGGTAGACGTTTCTGAGTAACTTTTATTCATTTCTTAAAAGCCTATACTGTCAGGATGGCCGAGAGTTCTAAGGCGCTGTGTTTAGGCCACAGTCTCCTTTGGAGGCGTGGGTTCGAATCCCACTTCTGACATGCCTTTTGGAGATTTAATCTCCTTTATCAGGTTAACATCTGATGGAAGTTGCATCTGTTGGTCTTCACTTGGCACGTTATTCCGTTCTCCTCTTTTCAAGAGAGATGGGGTTTCTCATATATTTAGGTTCTATAACGTCTTGCTGACAAAGCGCAATCCTTACCAAATGAGCATAGGACCCATGTAAGAGGTCATCTGGAATAGTCATGCTCTTGTATGCCCTGGCCAGACGGGCCCTGCAAATTTGGAAGAATGCCATGCATCTGGTAGACAACTGGACTCCAGCACACTTACAGCAATTTCCTTAGGGCTTTGATCAGGGGCTGCTTAAATTTAGATACTCCACCCTATGTTGTGACTTTGAGATCCCTTGTTGAAATTGCTTTAGCCAGCCAAGAGGTGGCTATTGTCTCAATTTCAAAGCAGCTTTGAGCCGTTCAAGTGGCTGGTGAATAGCACTTTCTCTTTGTTCGCCTCAAAGTTCTAAAGAGTTCTCCATAGGTCCTGCTCTGTACAGATTGTTCAAAGATCTGTTGGAAGTGCATATAATAGGATAAATAAATTGAGGGCATTCCTTTTCAGTACCTCACCTGCATGGCTGTCTGGCCTCTGGAAGATACTGGGAAAGCAAGTCAGGATGGCCGAGTGGTCTAAGGCGCTGCGTTCAGGTCGCAGTCTCCTCTGGAGGCGTTGGTTCAAATCCCACTTCTGACAGTCCTGTGTTTACTCTAATTTTTTTCTTGAGAAATATGATCATTTCCCTCGCAGTGGCTTATAGGATTGTCTTCTTGGAAGAGTGCAGTGAGTTTTTTTCTTGCTCTAGCCACTATTGCCCTCAGCTCTGTGGATTTTTTGGTTCCTAATATCTTTCTCACCCTTTAGATGCAAAAGCAGCATGGGGTCAGGATGGCCGAGTGGTCTAAGGCGCTGCGTTAAGGCCGCAGTCTCTCCTGGAGGCGTGGGTTCGAATCCCA
The DNA here is from genome assembly GCF_964204655.1 of Triturus cristatus. Taxonomy (NCBI): domain Eukaryota; kingdom Metazoa; phylum Chordata; class Amphibia; order Caudata; family Salamandridae; genus Triturus; species Triturus cristatus. Next base: position 101,019,024 of record NC_140589.1, on the reverse strand, counting down.
CTTCTGACAAAACTTGAATTCCATTTTCTCTCTCAGTTCCTTTAGAATCTCAGCTAAAAATTGGCAATGTAAATAATATCTGAATAAGTACCAAACTTCAGTTTCAAATGCATTTGCCCTATTCTATCTTTAACGTTAATGTAATATTCTTCTAGCACTCGTGGTGTTTTATATTTGTTTTGTGGGGTACTTTAAAAATCTTTTTTATGAAAGAAATGGGTTACATTAAGTCTTGTGATGTTTTAGGTTTCCAATAAGGAGGTTTTAAATTTTATGTCACGTCATTTTCAGATGCTTCATTCAAGAGATGTTTCCACTATAGAATGCAGAGCAAGGGCAAAAATACAAGTGATAGAGCGAGTGAGTGAGAGAGAAGGAGTGTTGTGGAAGGAGAGAATGAAACAAAGACAGAGTGAGTGAACGGCAGGGAGGCATAGAAGAGTAGTCTAGTAGTGAAGGAGACCTGCTTTTCCCTGCTCTTGACCTCCCACCCATCCCCAAACAACCACAAACATACCTTCTGTGCAAAGTTGGTATGCAGAATTTCACGCCTCAGCAAGTGAGGGTGAGTCCCAGGCCAGGGGCTAAAGAGCAAAAGAGTGCCTATGCTCAGACTTTCCCTGCTAGGGATAGTTTATCTGGAACAAGGCCTACTCTCTTGTATCCAGCAAGGATCTAGAAATCCTGCATGAATCTGCAAGGCACATTGGCAGCATAAATTTGCATAAACTGCCCCACCTATTGCCTTCCTACTTCCTGTGCTGTAGTTGTTTGTGTAGAGAGAGAGGTCGCAGGCAAGGAAATGTTGTGAGTTGGATACAGGACCCTAAATAGCTGGTGAGAGGTATGTGGTGTTCTAAAAGCATGAAAACTGTATACCTGTGAAATAAAGTGCTTTCGTATGTGTTCTTCTGTGTTTATTGTCCTGTGCATAAAGTTGCACCTTGTGTTTGAAGGTTTAAATTATTTCAGGCTTGCATGGAGATAGACGTTTCTGAGTAACTTTTATTCATTTCTTAAAAGCCTATAGTGTCAGGATGGCCGAGAGGTCTAAGGCGCTCTGTTTAGGCCACAGTCTCCTTTGGAGGCGTGGGTTCGAATCCCACTTCTGACATGCCTTTTGGAGATTTAATCTCCTTTATCAGGTTAACATCTGATGGAAGTTGCATCTGTTGGTCTTCACTTGGCACGTTATTCCGTTCTCCTCTTGTCAAGAGAGGTGGGGTTTCTCATATATTTAGGTTCTATAACGTCTTGCTGACAAAGCGCAATCCTTACCAAATGAGCATAGGACCCATGTAAGAGGTCATCTGGAAGAGTCATGCTCTTGTATGCCCTGGCCAGACGGGCCCTGCAAATTTGGAAGAATGCCATTCATCTGGTAGACAACTGGACTCCAGCACACTTACAGCAATTTCTTTAGGGCTTTGATCAGGGGCTGCTTAAATTTGCATACTCCACCCTATATTGTGACTTTGAGATCCTTTGTTGAAATTGCTTTAGCCAGCCAAGAGGTGGCTATTGTCTCAATTTCAAAGCAGTTTTGAGCCGTTCAAGTGGCTGGTGAATAGCACTTTCTCTTTGTTCGCCTCAAAGTTCTAAAGAGTTCTCCATAGGTCCTGCTCTGTACAGATTGTTCAAAGATCTGTTGGAAGTGCATATAATAGGATAAATAAATTGAGGGCATTCCTTTTCAGTACCTCACCTGCATGGCTGTCTGGCCTCTGGAAGATGCTGGGAAAGCAAGTCAGGATGGCCGAGTGGTCTAAGGCGCTGCGTTCAGGTCGCAGTCTCCTCTGGAGGCGTGGGTTCAAATCCCACTTCTGACAGTCCTGTGTTTACTCTAATTATTTTCTTGAGAAATATGATCATTTCCCTCGCAGTGGCTTATAGGATTGTCTTCTTGGAAGAGTGCAGTGAGTTTTTTTCTTGCTCTAGCCACTATTGCCCTCAGCTCTGTGCATTTTTTGGTTCCTAATATCTTTCTCACCCTTTAGATGAAAAAGCAGCATGGGGTCACGATGGCCGAGTGGTCTAAGGCGCTGCGTTAAGGCCGCAGTCTCTCCTGGAGGCGTGGGTTCGAATCCCACTTCTGACAAAACTTGAATTCCATTTTCTCTCTCAGTTCCTTTAGAATCTCAGCTAAAAATTTGCAATGAAAATAATATCTGAATAAGTACCAAACTTCAGTTTCAACTGCAAATGCATTTGCCCTATTCTATCTTTAACGTTAATGTAATATTCTTCTAGCACTCGTGGTGTTTTATATTTGTTTTGTGGGGTACTTTAAAAATCTTTTTTATGAAAGAAATGGGTTACATTAAGTCTTGTGATGTTTTAGGTTTCCAATAAGGAGGTTTTAAATTTTATGTCACGTCATTTTCAGATGCTTCATTCAAGAGATGTTTCCACTATAGAATGCAGAGCAAGGGCAAAAATACAAGTGATAGAGCGAGTGAGTGAGAGAGAAGGAGTGTTGTGGAAGGAGAGAATGAAACAAAGACAGAGTGAGTGAACGGCAGGGAGGCATAGAAGAGTAGTCTAGTAGTGAAGGAGACCTGCTTTTCCCTGCTCTTGACCTCCCACCCATCCCCAAACAACCACAAACATACCTTCTGTGCAAAGTTGGTATGCAGAATTTCACGCCTCAGCAAGTGAGGGTGAGTCCCAGGCCAGGGGCTAAAGAGCAAAAGAGTGCCTGTGCTCAGACTTTCCCTGCTAGGGATAGTTTATCTGGAACAAGGCCTACTCTCTTGTATCCAGCAAGGATCTAGAAATCCTGCATGAATCTGCAAGGCACATTGGCAGCATAAATTTGCATAAACTGCCCCACCTATTGCCTTCCTACTTCCTGTGCTGTAGTTGTTTGTGTAGAGAGAGAGGTCGCAGGCAAGGAAATGTTGTGAGTCGGATACAGGACCCTAAATAGCTGGTGAGAGGTATGTGGTGTTCTAAAAGCATGAAAACTGTATACCTGTGAAATAAAGTGCTTTCGTATGTGTTCTTCTGTGTTTATTGTCCTGTGCATAAAGGTGCACCTTGTGTTTGAAGGTTTAAATTTTTTCAGGCATGCATTGAGGTAGACGTTTCTGAGTAACTTTTATTCATTTCTTAAAAGCATATACTGTCAGGATGGCCGAGAGGTCTAAGGCGCTGTGTTTAGGCCACAGTCTCCTTTGGAGGCGTGGGTTCGAATCCCACTTCTGACATGCCTTTTGGAGATTTAATCTCCTTTATCAGGTTAACATCTGATGGAAGTTGCATCTGTTGGTCTTCACTTGGCACGTTATTCCGTTCTCCTCTTGTCAAGAGAGATGGGGTTTCTCATATATTTAGGTTCTATAACGTCTTGCTGACAAAGCGCAATCCTTACCAAATGAGCATAGGACCCATGTAAGAGGTCATCTGGAAGAGTCATGCTCTTGTATGCCCTGGCCAGACGGGCCCAGCAAATTTGGAAGAATGCCATTCATCTGGTAGACAACTGGACTCCAGCACACTTACAGCAATTTCCTCAGGGCTTTGATCAGGGGCTGCTTAAATTTGCATACTCCACCCTATGTTGTGACTTTGAGATCCCTTGTTGAAATTGCTTTAGCCAGCCAAGAGGTGGCTATTGTCTCAGTTTCAAAGCAGCTTTGAGCCGTTCAAGTGGCTGGTGAATAGCACTTTCTCTTTGTTCGCCTCAAAGTTCTAAAGAGTTCTCCATAGGTCCTGCTCTGTACAGATTGTTCAAAGATCTGTTGGAAGTGCATATAATAGGATAAATAAATTGAGGGCATTCCTTTTCAGTACCTCACCTGCATGGCTGTCTGGCCTCTGGAATATGCTGGGAAAGCAAGTCAGGATGGCCGAGTGGTCTAAGGCGCTGCGTTCAGGTCGCAGTCTCCTCTGGAGGCGTGGGTTCAAATCCCACTTCTGACAGTCCTGTGTTTACTCTAATTTTTTTCTTGAGAAATATGATCATTTCCCTCGCAGTGGCTTATAGGATTGTCTTCTTGGAAGAGTGCAGTGAGTTTTTTTCTTGCTCTAGCCACTATTGGCCTAAGCTCTGTGCATTTTTTGGTTCCTAATATCTTTCTCACCCTTTAGATGAAAAAGCAGCATGGGGTCAGGATGGCTGAGTGGTCTAAGGCGCTGCGTTAAGGCCGCAGTCTCTCCTGGAGGCGTGGGTTCGAATCCCACTTCTGACAAAACTTGAATTCCATTTTCTCTCTCAGTTCCTTTAGAATCTCAGCTAAAAATTGGCAATGTAAATAATATCTGAATAAGTACCAAACTTCAGTTTCAACTGCAAATGCATTTGCCCTATTCTATCTTTAACGTTAATGTAATATTCTTCTAGCACTCGTGGTGTTTTATATTTCTTTTGTGGGGTACTTTAAAAATCTTTTTTATGAAAGAAATGGGTTACATTAAGTCTTGTGATGTTTTAGGTTTCCAATAAGGAGGTTTTAAATTTTATGTCACGTCATTTTCAGATGCTTCATTCAAGAGATGTTTCCACTATAGAATGCAGAGCAAGGGCAAAAATACAAGTGATAGAGCGAGTGAGTGAGAGAGAAGGAGTGTTGTGGAAGGAGAGAATGAAACAAAGACAGAGTGAGTGAACGGCAGGGAGGCATAGAAGAGTAGTCTAGTAGTGAAGGAGACCTGCTTTTCCCTGCTCTTGACCTCCCACCCATCCCCAAACAACCACAAACATACCTTCTGTGCAAAGTTGGCATGCAGAATTTCACGCCTCAGCAAGTGAGGGTGAGTCCCAGGCCAGGGGCTAAAGAGCAAAAGAGTGCCTGTGCTCAGACTTTCCCTGCTAGGGATAGTTTATCTGGAACAAGGCCTACTCTCTTGTATCCAGCAAGGATCTAGAAATCCTGCATGAATCTGCAAGGCACATTGGCAGCATAAATTTGCATAAACTGCCCCACCTATTGCCTTCCTACTTCCTGTGCTGTAGTTGTTTGTGTAGAGAGAGAGGTCGCAGGCAAGGAAATGTTGTTAGTCGGATACAGGACCCTAAATAGCTGGTGAGAGGTATGTGGTGTTCTAAAAGCATGAAAACTGTATACCTGTGAAATAAAGTGCTTTCGTATGTGTTCTTCTGTGTTTATTGTCCTGTGCATAAAGTTGCACCTTGTGTTTGAAGGTTTAAATTTTTTCAGGCATGCATTGAGGTAGACGTTTCTGAGTAACTTTTATTCATTTCTTAAAAGCATATACTGTCAGGATGGCCGAGAGGTCTAAGGCGCTGTGTTTAGGCCACAGTCTCCTTTGGAGGCGTGGGTTCGAATCCCACTTCTGACATGCCTTTTGGAGATTTAATCTCCTTTATCAGGTTAACATCTGATGGAAGTTGCATCTGTTGGTCTTCACTTGGCACGTTATTCCGTTCTCCTCTTGTCAAGAGAGATGGGGTTTCTCATATATTTAGGTTCTATAACGTCTTGCTGACAAAGCGCAATCCTTACCAAATGAGCATAGGACCCATGTAAGAGGTCATCTGGAAGAGTCATGCTCTTGTATGCCCTGGCCAGACGGGCCCAGCAAATTTGGAAGAATGCCATTCATCTGGTAGACAACTGGACTCCAGCACACTTACAGCAATTTCCTCAGGGCTTTGATCAGGGGCTGCTTAAATTTGCATACACCACCCTATGTTGTGACTTTGAGATCCCTTGTTGAAATTGCTTTAGCCAGCCAAGAGGTGGCTATTGTCTCAATTTCAAAGCAGCTTTGAGCCGTTCAAGTGGCTGGTGAATAGCACTTTCTCTTTGTTCGCCTCAAAGTTCTAAAGAGTTCTCCATAGGTCCTGCTCTGTACAGATTGTTCAAAGATCTGTTGGAAGTGCATATAATAGGATAAATAAATTGAGGGCATTCCTTTTCAGTACCTCACCTGCATGGCTGTCTGGCCTCTGGAATATGCTGGGAAAGCAAGTCAGGATGGCCGAGTGGTCTAAGGCGCTGCGTTCAGGTCGCAGTCTCCTCTGGAGGCGTGGGTTCAAATCCCACTTCTGACAGTCCTGTGTTTACTCTAATTTTTTTCTTGAGAAATATGATCATTTCCCTCGCAGTGGCTTATAGGATTGTCTTCTTGGAAGAGTGCAGTGAGTTTTTTTCTTGCTCTAGCCACTATTGGCCTAAGCTCTGTGCATTTTTTGGTTCCTAATATCTTTCTCACCCTTTAGATGAAAAAGCAGCATGGGGTCAGGATGGCTGAGTGGTCTAAGACGCTGCGTTAAGGCCGCAGTCTCTCCTGGAGGCGTGGGTTCGAATCCCACTTCTGACAAAACTTGAATTCCATTTTCTCTCTCAGTTCCTTTAGAATCTCAGCTAAAAATTGGCAATGTAAATAAGATGTGAATAAGTACCAAACTTCAGTTTCAACTGCAAATGCATTTGCCCTATTCTATCTTTAACGTTAATGTAATATTCTTCTAGCACTCGTGGTGTTTTATATTTCTTTTGTGGGGTACTTTAAAAATCTTTTTTATGAAAGAAATGGGTTACATTAAGTCTTGTGATGTTTTAGGTTTCCAATAAGGAGGTTTTAAATTTTATGTCACGTCATTTTCAGATGCTTCATTCAAGAGATGTTTCCACTATAGAATGCAGAGCAAGGGCAAAAATACAAGTGATAGAGCGAGTGAGTGAGAAGGAGTGTTGTGGAAGGAGAGAATGAAACAAAGACAGAGTGAGTGAACGGCAGGGAGGCATAGAAGAGTAGTCTAGTAGTGAAGGAGACCTGCTTTTCCCTGCTCTTGACCTCCCACCCATCCCCAAACAACCACAAACATACCTTCTGTGCAAAGTTGGTATGCACAATTTCACGCCTCAGCAAGTGAGGGTGAGTCCCAGGCCAGGGGCTAAAGAGCAAAAGAGTGCCTGTGCTCAGACTTTCCCTGCTAGGGATAGTTTATCTGGAACAAGGCCTACTCTCTTGTATCCAGCAAGGATCTGCAAGGTACATTGGCAGCATACATTTGCATAAACTGCCCCACCTATTGATTCCTATTTCCTGTGCTGTAGTTGTTTGTGTAGAGAGAGAGGTCGCAGGCAAGGAAATGTTGTGAGTCGGATACAGGACCCTAAATAGCTGGTGAGAGGTATGTGGTGTTCTAAAAGCATGAAAACTGTATACCTGTGAAATAAAGTGCTTTCGTATGTGTTCTTCTGTGTTTATTGTCCTGTGCATAAAGTTGCACCTTGTGTATGAAGGTTTAAATTATTTCAGGCTTGCATGGAGGTAGACGTTTCTGAGTAACTTTTATTCATTTCTTAAAAGCTTATACTGTCAGGATGGCCGAGAGGTTTATGGCGCTGTGTTTAGGCCACAGTCTCCTTTGGAGGCGTGGGTTCGAATCCCACTTCTGACATGCCTTTTGGAGATTTAATCTCCTTTATCAGGTTAACATCTGATGGAAGTTGCATCTGTTGGTCTTCACCTGGCACGTTATTCCGTTCTCCTCTTGTCAAGAGAGATGGGGTTTCTCATATATTTAGGTTCTATAACGTCTTGCTGACAAAGCGCAATCCTTACCAAATGAGCATAGGACCCATGTAAGAGGTCATCTGGAAGAGTCATGCTCTTGTATGCCCTGCCCAGACGGGCCCAGCAAATTTGGAAGAATGCCTTGCATCTGGTAGACAACTGGACTCCAGCACACTTACAGCAATTTCCTCAGGGCTTTGATCAGGGGCTGCTTAAATTTGCATACTCCACCCTATGTTGTGACTTTGAGATCCCTTGTTGAAATTGCTTTAGCCAGCCAAGAGGTGGCTATTGTCTCAATTTCAAAGCAGCTTTGAGCCGTTCAAGTGGCTGGTGAATAGCACTTTCTCTTTGTTCGCCTCAAAGTTCTAAAGAGTTCTCCATAGGTCCTGCTCTGTACAGATTGTTCAAAGATCTGTTGGAAGTGCATATAATAGGATAAATAAATTGAGGGCATTCCTTTTCAGTACCTCACCTGCATGGCTGTCTGGCCTCTGGAAGATGCTGGGAAAGCAAGTCAGGATGGCCGAGTGGTCTAAGGCGCTGCCTTCAGGTTGCAGTCTCCTATGGAGGCGGGGGTTCAAATCCCACTTCTGACAGTCCTGTGTTTACTCTAATTTTTTTCTTGAGAAATATGATCATTTCCCTCGCAGTGGCTTATAGGATTGTCTTCTTGGAAGAGTGCAGTGAGTTTTTTTCTTGCTCTAGCCACTATTGCCCTAAGCTCTGTGCATTTTTTGGTTCCTAATATCTTTCTCACCCTTTAGATGCAAAAGCAGCATGGGGTCAGGATGGCCGAGTGGTCTAAGGCGCTGCGTTAAGGCCGCAGTCTCTCCTGGAGGCATGGGTTCAAATCCCACTTCTGACAAAACTTGAATTCCATTTTCTCTCTCAGTTCCTTTAGAATCTCAGCTAAAAATTGGCAATGTAAATAATATCTGAATAAGTACCACACTTCAGTTTCAACTGCAAATGCATTTGCCCTATTCTATCTTTAACGTTAATGTAATATTCTTCTAGCACTCGTGGTGTTTTATATTTGTTTTGTGGGGTACTTTAAAAATCTTTTTTATGAAAGAAATGGGTTACATTAAGTCTTGTGATGTTTTAGGTTTCCAATAAGGAGGTTTTAAATTTTATGTCACGTCATTTTCAGATGCTTCATTCAAGAGATGTTTCCACTATAGAATGCAGAGCAAGGGCAAAAATACAAGTGATAGAGCGAGTGAGTGAGAAGGAGTGTTGTGGAAGGAGAGAATGAAACAAAGACAGAGTGAGTGAATGGCAGGGAGGCATAGAAGAGGAGTCTAGTAGTGAAGGAGACCTGCTTTTCCCTGCTCTTGACCTCCCACCCATCCCCAAACAACCACAAACATACCTTCTGTGCAAAGTTGGTATGCAGAATTTCACGCCTCAGCAAGTGAGGGTGAGTCCCAGGCCAGGGGCTAAAGAGCAAAAGAGTGCCTGTGCTCAGACTTTCCCTGCTAGGGATAGTTTATCTGGAACAAGGCCTACTCTCTTGTATCCAGCAAGGATCTAGAAATCCTGCATGAATCTGCAAGGCACATTGGCAGCATAAATTTGCATAAACTGCCCCACCTATTGCCTTCCTACTTCCTGTGCTGTAGTTGTTTGTGTAGAGAGAGAGGTCGCAGGCAAGGAAATGTTGTGAGTCGGATACAGGACCCTAAATAGCTGGTGAGAGGTATGTGGTGTTCTAAAAGCATGAAAACTGTATACCTGTGAAATAAAGTGCTTTCGTATGTGTTCTTCTGTGTTTATTGTCCTGTGCATAAAGTTGCACCTTGTGTTTGAAGGTTTAAATTATTTCAGGCTTGCATGGAGGTAGACGTTTCTGAGTAACTTTTATTCATTTCTTAAAAGCCTATACTGTCAGGATGGCCGAGAGGTCTAAGGTGCTGTGTTTAGGCCACAGTCTCCTTTGGAGGCGTGGGTTTGAATCCCACTTCTGACATTCCTTTTGGAGATTTAATCTCCTTTATCAGGTTAACATCTGATGGAAGTTGCATCTGTTGGTCTTCACTTGGCACGTTATTCCGTTCTCCTCTTGTCAAGAGAGATGGGGTTTCTCATATATTTAGGTTCTATAATGTCTTGCTGACAAAGCGCAATCCTTACCAAATGAGCATAGGACCCATGTAAGAGGTCATCTGGAAGAGTCATGCTCTTGTATGCCCTGGCCAGACGGGCCCTGCAAATTTGGAAGAATGCCATTCATCTGGTAGACAACTGGACTCCAGCACACTTACAGCAATTTCCTCAGGGCTTTGATCAGGGGCTGCTTAAATTTGCATACTCCACCCTATGTTGTGACTTTGAGATCCCTTGTTGAAATTGCTTTAGCCAGCCAAGAGGTGGCTATTGTCTCAATTTCAAAGCAGTTTTGAGCCGTTCAAGTGGCTGGTGAATAGCACTTTCTCTTTGTTCGCCTCAAAGTTCTAAAGAGTTCTCCATAGGTCCTGCTCTGTACAGATTGTTCAAAGATCTGTTGGAAGTGCATATAATAGGATAAATAAATTGAGGGCATTCCTTTTCAGTACCTCACCTGCATGGCTGTCTGGCCTCTGGAAGATGCTGGGAAAGCAAGTCAGGATGGCCGAGTGGTCTAAGGTGCTGCGTTCAGGTCGCAGTCTCCTCTGGAGGCGTGGGTTCAAATCCCACTTCTGACAGTCCTGTGTTTACTCTAATTATTTTCTTGAGAAATATGATCATTTCCCTCGCAGTGGCTTATAGGATTGTCTTCTTGGAAGAGTGCAGTGAGTTTTTTTCTTGCCCTAGCCACTATTGCCCTCAGCTCTGTGCATTTTTTGGTTCCTAATATCTTTCTCACCCTTTAGATGAAAAAGCAGCATGGGGTCAGGATGGCCGAGTGGTCTAAGGCGCTGCGTTAAGGCCGCAGTCTCTCCTGGAGGCGTGGGTTCGAATCCCACTTCTGACAAAACTTGAATTCCATTTTCTCTCTCAGTTCCTTTAGAATCTCAGCTAAAAATTTGCAATGAAAATAATATCTGAATAAGTACCAAACTTCAGTTTCAACTGCAAATGCATTTGCCCTATTCTATCTTTAACGTTAATGTAATATTCTTCTAGCACTCGTGGTGTTTTATATTTCTTTTGTGGGGTACTTTAAAAATCTTTTTTATGAAAGAAATGGGTTACATTAAGTCTTGTGATGTTTTAGGTTTCCAATAAGGAGGTTTTAAATTTTATGTCACGTCATTTTCAGATGCTTCATTCAAGAGATGTTTCCACTATAGAATGCAGAGCAAGGGCAAAAATACAAGTGATAGAGCGAGTGAGTGAGAGAGAAGGAGTGTTGTGGAAGGAGAGAATGAAACAAAGACAGAGTGAGTGAACGGCAGGGAGGCATAGAAGAGTAGTCTAGTAGTGAAGGAGACCTGCTTTTCCCTGCTCTTGACCTCCCACCCATCCCCAAACAACAACAAACATACCTTCTGTGCAAAGTTGGTATGCAGAATTTCACGCCTCAGCAAGTGAGGGTGAGTCCCAGGCCAGGGGCTAAAGAGCAAAAGAGTGCCTGTGCTCAGACTTTCCCTGCTAGGGATAGTTTATCTGGAACAAGGCCTACTCTCTTGTATCCAGCAAGGATCTAGAAATCCTGCATGAATCTGCAAGGCACATTGGCAGCATAAATTTGCATAAACTGCCCCACCTATTGCCTTCCTACTTCCTGTGCTGTAGTTGTTTGTGTAGAGAGAGAGGTCGCAGGCAAGGAAATGTTGTTAGTCGGATACAGGACCCTAAATAGCTGGTGAGAGGTATGTGGTGTTCTAAAAGCATGAAAACTGTATACCTGTGAAATAAAGTGCTTTCGTATGTGTTCTTCTGTGTTTATTGTCCTGTGCATAAAGTTGCACCTTGTGTTTGAAGGTTTAAATTTTTTCAGGCATGCATTGAGGTAGACGTTTCTGAGTAACTTTTATTCATTTCTTAAAAGCATATACTGTCAGGATGGCCGAGAGGTCTAAGGCGCTGTGTTTAGGCCACAGTCTCCTTTGGAGGCGTGGGTTCGAATTCCACTTCTGACATGCCTTTTGGAGATTTAATCTCCTTTATCAGGTTAACATCTGATGGAAGTTGCATCTGTTGGTCTTCACTTGGCACGTTATTCCGTTCTCCTCTTGTCAAGAGAGATGGGGTTTCTCATATATTTAGGTTCTATAACGTCTTGCTGACAAAGCGCAATCCTTACCAAATGAGCATAGGACCCATGTAAGAGGTCATCTGGAAGAGTCATGCTCTTGTATGCCCTGGCCAGACGGGCCCAGCAAATTTGGAAGAATGCCATTCATCTGGTAGACAACTGGACTCCAGCACACTTACAGCAATTTCCTCAGGGCTTTGATCAGGGGCTGCTTAAATTTGCATACTCCACCCTATGTTTTGACTTTGAGATCCCTTGTTGAAATTGCTTTAGCCAGCCAAGAGGTGGCTATTGTCTCAATTTCAGAGCAGCTTTGAGCCGTTCAAGTGGCTGGTGAATAGCACTTTCTCTTTGTTCGCCTCAAAGTTCTAAAGAGTTCTCCATAGGTCCTGCTCTGTACAGATTGTTCAAAGATCTGTTGGAAGTGCATATAATAGGATAAATAAATTGAGGGCATTCCTTTTCAGTACCTCACCTGCATGGCTGTCTGGCCTCTGGAATATGCTGGGAAAGCAAGTCAGGATGGCCGAGTGGTCTAAGGCGCTGCCTTCAGGTCGCAGTCTCCACTGGAGGCGGGGGTTCAAATCCCACTTCTGACAGTCCTGTGTTTACTCTAATTTTTTTCTTGAGAAATATGATCATTTCCCTCGCAGTGGCTTATAGGATTGTCTTCTTGGAAGAGTGCAGTGAGTTTTTTTCTTGCTCTAGCTACTATTGGCCTAAGCTCTGTGCATTTTTTGGTTCCCAATATCTTTCTCACCCTTTAGATGAAAAAGCAGCATGGGGTCAGGATGGCTGAGTGGTCTAAGGCGCTGCGTTAAGGCCGCAGTCTCTCCTGGAGGCGTGGGTTCGAATCCCACTTCTGACAAAACTGGAATTCCATTTTCTCTCTCAGTTCCTTTAGAATCTCAGCTAAAAATTGGCAATGTAAATAATATCTGAATAAGTACCAAACTTCAGTTTCAACTGCAAATGCATTTGCCCTATTCTATCTTTAACGTTAATGTAAGATTCTTCTAGCACTCGTGGTGTTTTATATTTCTTTTGTGGGGTACTTTAAAAATCTTTTTTATGAAAGAAATGGGTTACATTAAGTCTTGTGATGTTTTAGGTTTCTAATAAGGAGGTTTTAAATTTTATGTCACGTCATTTTCAGATGCTTCATTCAAGAGATGTTTCCACTATAGAATGCAGAGCAAGGGCAAAAATACAAGTGATAGAGCGAGTGAGTGAGAAGGAGTGTTGTGGAAGGAGAGAATGAAACAAAGACAGAGTGAGTGAACGGCAGGGAGGCATAGAAGAGTAGTCTAGTAGTGAAGGAGACCTGCTTTTCCCTGCTCTTGACCTCCCGCCCATCCCCAAACAACCACAAACATACCTTCTGTGCAAAGTTGGTATGCAGAATTTCACGCCTCAGCAAGTGAGGGTGAGTCCCAGGCCAGGGGCTAAAGAGCAAAAGAGTGCCTGTGCTCAGACTTTCCCTGCTAGGGATAGTTTATCTGGAACAAGGCCTACTCTCTTGTATCCAGCAAGGATCTGCAAGGTACATTGGCAGCATACATTTGCATAAACTGCCCCACCTATTGATTCCTACTTCCTGTGCTGTAGTTGTTTGTGTAGAGAGAGAGGTCGCAGGCAAGGAAATGTTGTGAGTTGGATACAGGACCCTAAATAGCTGGTGAGAGGTATGTGGTGTTCTAAAAGCATGAAAACTGTATACCTGTGAAATAAAGTGCTTTCGTATGTGTTCTTCTGTGTTTATTGTCCTGTGCATAAAGTTGCACCTTGTGTTTGAAGGTTTAAATTATTTCAGGCTTGCATGGAGGTAGACGTTTCTGAGTAACTTTTATTCATTTCTTAAAAGCCTATACTGTCAGGATGGCCGAGAGGTTTATGGCGCTGTGTTTAGGCCACAGTCTCCTTTGGAGGCGTGGGTTCGAATCCCACTTCTGACATGCCTTTTGGAGATTTAATCTCCTTTATCAGGTTAACATCTGATGGAAGTTGCATCTGTTGGTCTTCACCTGGCACGTTATTCCGTTCTCCTCTTGTCAAGAGAGATGGGGTTTCTCATATATTTAGGTTCTATAACGTCTTGCTGACAAAGCGCAATCCTTACCAAATGAGCATAGGACCCATGTAAGAGGTCATCTGGAAGAGTCATGCTCTTGTATGCCCTGCCCACACGGGCCCAGCAAATTTGGAAGAATGCCTTGCATCTGGTAGACAACTGGACTCCAGCACACTTACAGCAATTTCCTCAGGGCTTTGATCAGGGGCTGCTTAAATTTGCATACTCCACCCTATGTTGTGACTTTGAGATCCCTTGTTGAAATTGCTTTAGCCAGCCAAGAGGTGGCTATTGTCTCAATTTCAAAGCAGCTTTGAGCCGTTCAAGTGGCTGGTGAATAGCACTTTCTCTTTGTTCGCCTCAAAGTTCTAAAGAGTTCTCCATAGGTCCTGCTCTGTACAGATTGTTCAAAGATCTGTTGGAAGTGCATATAATAGGATAAATAAATTGAGGGCATTCCTTTTCAGTACCTCACCTGCATGGCTGTCTGGCCTCTGGAAGATGCTGGGAAAGCAAGTCAGGATGGCCGAGTGGTCTAAGGCGCTGCCTTCAGGTTGCAGTCTCCTCTGGAGGCGGGGGTTCAAATCCCACTTCTGACAGTCCTGTGTTTACTCTAATTTTTTTCTTGAGAAATATGATCATTTCCCTCGCAGTGGCTTATAGGATTGTCTTCTTGGAAGAGTGCAGTGAGTTTTTTTCTTGCTCTAGCCACTATTGGCCTAAGCTCTGTGCATTTTTTGGTTCCTAATATCTTTCTCACCCTTTAGATGAAAAAGCAGCATGGGGTCAGGATGGCCGAGTGGTCTAAGGCGCTGCGTTAAGGCCGCAGTCTCTCCTGGAGGCGTGGGTTCGAATCCCACTTCTGACAAAACTTGAATTCCATTTTCTCTCTCAGTTCCTTTAGAATCTCAGCTAAAAATTGGCAATGTAAATAATATCTGAATAAGTACCAAACTTCAGTTTCAACTGCAAATGCATTTGCCCTATTCTATCTTTAACGTTAATGTAATATTCTTCTAGCACTCGTGGTGTTTTATATTTCTTTTGTGGGGTACTTTAAAAATCTTTTTTATGAAAGAAATGGGTTACATTAAGTCTTGTGAAGTTTTAGGTTTCCAATAAGGAGGTTTTAAATTTTATGTCACGTCATTTTCAGATGCTTCATTCAAGAGATGTTTCCACTATAGAATGCAGAGCAAGGGCAAAAATACAAGTGATAGAGCGAGTGAGTGAGAAGGAGTGTTGTGGAAGGAGAGAATGAAACAAAGACAGAGTGAGTGAATGGCAGGGAGGCATAGAAGAGGAGTCTAGTAGTGAAGAAGACCTGCTTTTCCCTGCTCTTGACCTCCTACCCATCCCCAAACAACCACAAACATACCTTCTGTGCAAAGTTGGTATGCAGAATGTCACGCCTCAGCAAGTGAGGGTGAGTCCCAGGCCAGGGGCTAAAGAGCAAAAGAGTGCCTGTGCTCAGACTTTCCCTGCTAGGGATAGTTTATCTGGAACAAGGCCTACTCTCTTGTATCCAGCAAGGATCTAGAAATCCTGCATGAATCTGCAAGGCACATTGGCAGCATAAATTTGCATAAACTGGCCCACCTATTGCCTTCCTACTTCCTGTGCTGTAGTTGTTTGTGTAGAGAGAGAGGTCGCAGGCAAGGAAATTTTGTGAGTCGGATACAGGACCCTAAATAGCTGGTGAGAGGTATGTGGTGTTCTAAAAGCATGAAAACTGTATACCTGTGAAATAAAGTGCTTTCGTATGTGTTCTTCTGTGTTTATTGTCCTGTGCATAAAGTTGCACCTTGTGTTTGAAGGTTTAAATTATTTCAGGCTTGCATGGAGGTAGACGTTTCTGAGTAACTTTTATTCATTTCTTAAAAGCCTAAACTGTCAGGATGGCCGAGAGGTCTAAGGTGCTGTGTTTAGGCCACAGTCTCCTTTGGAGGCGTGGGTTCGAATCCCACTTCTGACATGCCTTTTGGAGATTTAATCTCCTTTATCAGGTTAACATCTGATGGAAGTTGCATCTGTTGGTCTTCACCTGGCACGTTATTCCGTTCTCCTCTTGTCAAGAGAGATGGGGTTTCTCATATATTTAGGTTCTATAACGTCTTGCTGATAAAGCGCAATCCTTACCAAATGAGCATAGGACCCATGTAAGAGGTCATCTGGAAGAGTCATGCTCTTGTATGCCCTGGCCAGACGGGCCCTGCAAATTTGGAAGAATGCCATTCATCTGGTAGACAACTGGACTCCAGCACACTTACAGCAATTTCCTCAGGGCTTTGATCAGGGGCTGCTTAAATTTGCATACTCCACCCTATGTTGTGACTTTGAGATCCCTTGTTGAAATTGCTTTAGCCAGCCAAGAGGTGGCTATTGTCTCAATTTCAAAGCAGCTTTGAGCCGTTCAAGTGGCTGGTGAATAGCACTTTCTCTTTGTTCGCGTCAAAGTTCTAAAGAGTTCTCCATAGGTCCTGCTCTGTACAGATTGTTCAAAGATCTGTTGGAAGTGCATATAATAGGATAAATAAATTGAGGGCATTCCTTTTCACTACCTCACCTGCATGGCTGTCTGGCCTCTGGAAGATGTTGGGAAAGGAAGTCAGGATGGCCGGGTGGTCTAAGGCGCTGCGTTCAGGTCGCAGTCTCCTCTGGAGGCGTGGGTTCAAATCCCACTTCTGATAGTCCTGTGTTTACTCTACTTTTTTTCTTGAGAAATATGATCATTTCCCTCGCAGTGCCTTATAGGATTGTCTTCTTGGAAGAGTGCAGTGAGTTTTTTTCTTGCTCTAGCCACTATTGGCCTAAGCTATGTGCATTTTTTGGTTCCTCATATCTTTCTCACCCTTTAGATGAAAAAGCAGCATGGGGTCAGGATGGCCGAGTGGTCTAAGGCGCTGAGTTAAGGCCGCAGTCTCTCCTGGAGGCGTGGGTTCGAATCCCACTTCTGACAAAACTTGAATTCCATTTTCTCTCTCAGTTCCTTTAGAATCTCAGCTAAAAATTGGCAATGTAAATAATATCTGAATAAGTACCAAACTTCAGTTTCAACTGCAAATGCATTTGCCCTATTCTATCTTTAACGTTAATGTTATATTCTTCTAGCACTCGTGGTGTTTTATATTTGTTTTGTGGGGTACTTTAAAAATCTTTTTTATGAAAGAAATGGGTTACATTAAGTCTTGTGATGTTTTAGGTTTCCAATAAGGAGGTTTTAAATTTTATGTCACGTCATTTTCAGATGCTTCATTCAAGAGATGTTTCCACTATAGAATGCAGAGCAAGGGCAAAAATACAAGTGATAGAGCGAGTGAGTGAGAAGGAGTGTTGTGGAAGGAGAGAATGAAACAAAGACAGAGTGAGTGAATGGCAGGGAGGCATAGAAGAGGAGTCTAGTAGTGAAGGAGACCTGCTTTTCCCTGCTCTTGACCTCCCACCCATCCCCAAACAACCACAAACATACCTTCTGTGCAAAGTTGGTATGCAGAATTTCACGCCTCAGCAAGTGAGGGTGAGTCCCAGGCCAGGGGCTAAAGAGCAAAAGAGTGCCTGTGCTCAGACTTTCCCTGCTAGGGATAGTTTATCTGGAACAAGGCCTACTCTCTTGTATCCAGCAAGGATCTAGAAATCCTGCATGAATCTGCAAGGCACATTGGCAGCATAAATTTGCATAAACTGCCCCACCTATTGCCTTCCTACTTCCTGTGCTGTAGTTGTTTGTGTAGAGAGAGAGGTCGCAGGCAAGGAAATGTTGTGAGTCGGATACAGGACCCTAAATAGCTGGTGAGAGGTATGTGGTGTTCTAAAAGCATGAAAACTGTATACCTGTGAAATAAAGTGCCTTCGTATGTGTTCTTCTGTGTTTATTGTCCTGTGCATAAAGTTGCACCTTGTGTTTGAAGGTTTAAATTATTTCAGGCTTGCATGGAGGTAGACGTTTCTGAGTAACTTTTATTCATTTCTTAAAACCCTATACTGTCAGGATGGCCGAGAGGTCTAAGGCGCTGTGTTTAGGCCACCGTCTCCTTTGGAGGCGTGGGTTCGAATCCCACTTCTGACATGCCTTTTGGAGATTTAATCTCCTTTATCAGGTTAACATCTGATGGAAGTTGCATCTGTTGGTCTTCACTTCGCACGTTATTCCGTTCTCCTCTTGTCAAGAGAGATGGGGTTTCTCATATATTTAGGTTCTATAACGTCTTGCTGACAAAGCGCAATCCTTACCAAATGAGCATAGGACCCATGTAAGAGGTCATCTGGAATAGTCATGCTCTTGTATGCCCTGGCCAGACGGGCCCTGCAAATTTGGAAGAATGCCATGCATCTGGTAGACAACTGGACTCCAGCACACTTACAGCAATTTCCTTAGGGCTTTGATCAGGGGCTGCTTAAATTTAGATACTCCACCCTATGTTGTGACTTTGAGATCCCTTGTTGAAATTGCTTTAGCCAGCCAAGAGGTGGCTATTGTCTCAATTTCAAAGCAGCTTTGAGCCGTTCAAGTGGCTGGTGAATAGCACTTTCTCTTTGTTCGCCTCAAAGTTCTAAAGAGTTCTCCATAGGTCCTGCTCTGTACAGATTGTTCAAAGATCTGTTGGAAGTGCATATAATAGGATAAATAAATTGAGGGCATTCCTTTTCAGTACCTCACCTGCATGGCTGTCTGGCCTCTGGAAGATGCTGGGAAAGCAAGTCAGGATGGCCGAGTGGTCTAAGGCGCTGCGTTCAGGTCGCAGTCTCCTCTGGAGGCGTGGGTTCAAATCCCACTTCTGACAGTCCTGTGTTTATTCTAATTTTTTTCTTGAGAAATATGATCATTTCCCTCGCAGTGGCTTATAGGATTGTCTTCTTGGAAGAGTGCAGTGAGTTTTTTTCTTGCTCTAGCCACTATTGGCCTAAGCTCTGTGCATTTTTTGGTTCCTAATATCTTTCTCACCCTTTAGATGAAAAAGCAGCATGGGGTCAGGATGGCCGAGTGGTCTAAGGCACTGCGTTAAGGCCGCAGTCTCTCCTGGAGGCGTGGGTTCGAATCCCACTTCTGACAAAACTTGGATTCCATTTTCTCTCTCAGTTCCTTTAGAATCTCAGCTAAAAATTGGCAATGTAAATAATATCTGAATAAGTACCAAACTTCAGTTTCAACTGCAAATGCATTTGCCCTATTCTATCTTTAACGTTAATGTAATATTCTTCTAGCACTCGTGGTGTTTTATATTTGTTTTGTGGGGTACTTTAAAAATCTTTTTTATGAAAGAAATGGGTTACATTAAGTCTTGTGATGTTTTAGGTTTCCAATAAGGAGGTTTTAAATTTTATGTCACGTCATTTTCAGATGCTTCATTCAAGAGATGTTTCCACTATAGAATGCAGAGCAAGGGCAAAAATACAAGTGATAGAGCGAGTGAGTGAGAAGGAGTGTTGTGGAAGGAGAGAATGAAACAAAGACAGAGTGAGTGAATGGCAGACAGGCATAGAAGAGGAGTCTAGTAGTGAAGGAGACCTGCTTTTCCCTGCTCTTGACCTCCCACCCATCCCCAAACAACCACAAACATACCTTCTGTGCAAAGTTGGTATGCAGAATTTCACGCCTCAGCAAGTGAGGGTGAGTCCCAGGCCAGGGGCTAAAGAGCAAAAGAGTGCCTGTGCTCAGACTTTCCCTGCTAGGGATAGTTTATCTGGAACAAGGCCTACTCTCTTGTATCCAGCAAGGATCTAGAAATCCTGCATGAATCTGCAAGGCACATTGGTAGCATAAATTTGCATAAACTGCCCCACCTATTGCCTTCCTACTTCCTGTGCTGTAGTTGTTTGTGTAGAGAGAGAGGTCGCAGGCAAGGAAATGTTGTGAGTCGGATACAGGACCCTAAATAGCTGGTGAGAGGTATGTGGTGTTCTAAAAGCATGAAAACTGTATACCTGTGAAATAAAGTGCCTTCGTATGTGTTCTTCTGTGTTTATTGTCCTGTGCATAAAGTTGCACCTTGTGTTTGAAGGTTTAAATTATTTCAGGCTTGCATGGAGGTAGACGTTTCTGAGTAACTTTTATTCATTTCTTAAAAGCCTATACTGTCAGGATGGCCGAGAGTTCTAAGGCGCTGTGTTTAGGCCACAGTCTCCTTTGGAGGCGTGGGTTCGAATCCCACTTCTGACATGCCTTTTGGAGATTTAATCTCCTTTATCAGGTTAACATCTGATGGAAGTTGCATCTGTTGGTCTTCACTTGGCACGTTATTCCGTTCTCCTCTTGTCAAGAGAGATGGGGTTTCTCATATATTTAGGTTCTATAACGTCTTGCTGACAAAGCGCAATCCTTACCAAATGAGCATAGGACCCATGTAAGAGGTCATCTGGAATAGTCATGCTCTTGTATGCCCTGGCCAGACGGGCCCTGCAAATTTGGAAGAATGCCATGCATCTGGTAGACAACTGGACTCCAGCACACTTACAGCAATTTCCTTAGGGCTTTGATCAGGGGCTGCTTAAATTTAGATACTCCACCCTATGTTGTGACTTTGAGATCCCTTGTTGAAATTGCTTTAGCCAGCCAAGAGGTGGCTATTGTCTCAATTTCAAAGCAGCTTTGAGCCGTTCAAGTGGCTGGTGAATAGCACTTTCTCTTTGTTCGCCTCAAAGTTCTAAAGAGTTCTCCATAGGTCCTGCTCTGTACAGATTGTTCAAAGATCTGTTGGAAGTGCATATAATAGGATAAATAAATTGAGGGCATTCCTTTTCAGTACCTCACCTGCATGGCTGTCTGGCCTCTGGAAGATACTGGGAAAGCAAGTCAGGATGGCCGAGTGGTCTAAGGCGCTGCGTTCAGGTCGCAGTCTCCTCTGGAGGCGTTGGTTCAAATCCCACTTCTGACAGTCCTGTGTTTACTCTAATTTTTTTCTTGAGAAATATGATCATTTCCCTCGCAGTGGCTTATAGGATTGTCTTCTTGGAAGAGTGCAGTGAGTTTTTTTCTTGCTCTAGCCACTATTGCCCTCAGCTCTGTGGATTTTTTGGTTCCTAATATCTTTCTCACCCTTTAGATGCAAAAGCAGCATGGGGTCAGGATGGCCGAGTGGTCTAAGGCGCTGCGTTAAGGCCGCAGTCTCTCCTGGAGGCGTGGGTTCGAATCCCACTTCTGACAAAACTTGAATTCCATTTTCTCTCTCAGTTCCTTTAGAATCTCAGCTAAAAATTGGCAATGTAAATAATATCTGAATAAGTACCAAACTTCAGTTTCAAATGCATTTGCCCTATTCTATCTTTAACGTTAATGTAATATTCTTCTAGCACTCGTGGTGTTTTATATTTGTTTTGTGGGGTACTTTAAAAATCTTTTTTATGAAAGAAATGGGTTACATTAAGTCTTGTGATGTTTTAGGTTTCCAATAAGGAGGTCTTAAATTTTATGTCACGTCATTTTCAGATGCTTCATTCAAGAGATGTTTCCACTATAGAATGCAGAGCAAGGGCAAAAATACAAGTGATAGAGCGAGTGAGTGAGAAGGAGTGTTGTGGAAGGAGAGAATGAAACAAAGACAGAGTGAGTGAACGGCAGGGAGGCATAGAAGAGTAGTCTAGTAGTGAAGGAGACCTGCTTTTCCCTGCTCTTGACCTCCCACCCATCCCCAAACAACCACAAACATACCTTCTGTGCAAAGTTGGTATGCAGAATTTCACGCCTCAGCAAGTGAGGGTAAGTCCCAGGCCAGGGGCTAAAGAGCAAAAGAGTGCCTATGCTCAGACTTTCCCTGCTAGGGATAGTTTATCTGGAACAAGGCCTACTCTCTTGTATCCAGCAAGGATCTAGAAATCCTGCATGAATCTGCAAGGCACATTGGCAGCATAAATTTGCATAAACTGCCCCACCTATTGCCTTCCTACTTCCTGTGCTGTAGTTGTTTGTGTAGAGAGAGAGGTCGCAGGCAAGGAAATGTTGTGAGTCGGATACAGGACCCTAAATAGCTGGTGAGAGGTATGTGGTGTTCTAAAAGCATGAAAACTGTATACCTGTGAAATAAAGTGCTTTCGTATGTGTTCTTCTGTGTTTATTGTCCTGTGCATAAAGGTGCACCTTGTGTTTGAAGGTTTAAATTTTTTCAGGCATGCATTGAGGTAGACGTTTCTGAGTAACTTTTATTCATTTCTTAAAAGCATATACTGTCAGGATGGCCGAGAGGTCTAAGGCGCTGTGTTTAGGCCACAGTCTCCTTTGGAGGCGTGGGTTCGAATCCCACTTCTGACATGCCTTTTGGAGATTTAATCTCCTTTATCAGGTTAACATCTGATGGAAGTTGCATCTGTTGGTCTTCACTTGGCACGTTATTCCGTTCTCCTCTTGTCAAGAGAGATGGGGTTTCTCATATATTTAGGTTCTATAACGTCTTGCTGACAAAGCGCAATCCTTACCAAATGAGCATAGGACCCATGTAAGAGGTCATCTGGAAGAGTCATGCTCTTGTATGCCCTGGCCAGACGGGCCCAGCAAATTTGGAAGAATGCCATTCATCTGGTAGACAACTGGACTCCAGCACACTTACAGCAATTTCCTCAGGGCTTTGATCAGGGGCTGCTTAAATTTGCATACTCCACCCTATGTTGTGACTTTGAGATCCCTTGTTGAAATTGCTTTAGCCAGCCAAGAGGTGGCTATTGTCTCAATTTCAAAGCAGCTTTGAGCCGTTCAAGTGGCTGGTGAATAGCACTTTCTCTTTGTTCGCCTCAAAGTTCTAAAGAGTTCTCCATAGGTCCTGCTCTGTACAGATTGTTCAAAGATCTGTTGGAAGTGCATATAATAGGATAAATAAATTGAGGGCATTCCTTTTCAGTACCTCACCTGCATGGCTGTCTGGCCTCTGGAATATGCTGGGAAAGCAAGTCAGGATGGCCGAGTGGTCTAAGGCGCTGCGTTCAGGTCGCAGTCTCCTCTGGAGGCGTGGGTTCAAATGCCACTTCTGACAGTCCTGTGTTTACTCTAATTTTTTTCTTGAGAAATATGATCATTTCCCTCGCAGTGGCTTATAGGATTGTCTTCTTGGAAGAGTGCAGTGAGTTTTTTTCTTGCTCTAGCCACTATTGGCCTAAGCTCTGTGCATTTTTTGGTTCCTAATATCTTTCTCACCCTTTAGATGAAAAAGCAGCATGGGGTCAGGATGGCTGAGTGGTCTAAGGCGCTGCGTTAAGGCCGCAGTCTCTCCTGGAGGCGTGGGTTCGAATCCCACTTCTGACAAAACTTGAATTCCATTTTCTCTCTCAGTTCCTTTAGAATCTCAGCTAAAAATTGGCAATGTAAATAATATCTGAATAAGTACCAAACTTCAGTTTCAACTGCAAATGCATTTGCCCTATTCTATCTTTAACGTTAATGTAATATTCTTCTAGCACTCGTGGTGTTTTATATTTCTTTTGTGGGGTACTTTAAAAATCTTTTTTATGAAAGAAATGGGTTACATTAAGTCTTGTGATGTTTTAGGTTTCCAATAAGGAGGTTTTAAATTTTATGTCACGTCATTTTCAGATGCTTCATTCAAGAGATGTTTCCACTATAGAATGCAGAGCAAGGGCAAAAATACAAGTGATAGAGCGAGTGAGTGAGAAGGAGTGTTGTGGAAGGAGAGAATGAAACAAAGACAGAGTGAGTGAATGGCAGGGAGGCATAGAAGAGTAGTCTAGTAGTGAAGGAGACCTGCTTTTCCCTGCTCTTGACCTCCCACCCATCCCCAAACAACCACAAACATACCTTCTGTGCAAAGTTGGTATGCAGAATTTCACGCCTCAGCAAGTGAGGGTGAGTCCCAGGCCAGGGGCTAAAGAGCAAAAGAGTGCCTGTGCTCAGACTTTCCCTGCTAGGGATAGTTTATCTGGAACAAGGCCTACTCTCTTGTATCCAGCAAGGATCTAGAAATCCTGCATGAATCTGCAAGGCACATTGGCAGCATAAATTTGCATAAACTGCCCCACCTATTGCCTTCCTACTTCCTGTGCTGTAGTTGTTTGTGTAGAGAGAGAGGTCGCAGGCAAGGAAATGTTGTGAGTCGGATACAGGACCCTAAATAGCTGGTGAGAGGTATGTGGTGTTCTAAAAGCATGAAAACTGTATACCTGTGAAATAAAGTGCTTTCGTATGTGTTCTTCTGTGTTTATTGTCCTGTGCATAAAGTTGCACCTTGTGTTTGAAGGTTTAAATTATTTCAGGCTTGCATGGAGGTAGACGTTTCTGAGTAACTTTTATTCATTTCTTAAAAGCCTATACTGTCAGGATGGCCGAGAGGTCTAAGGCGCTGTGTTTAGGCCACAGTCTCCTTTGGAGGCGTGGGTTCGAATCCCACTTCTGATATGCCTTTTGGAGATTTAATCTCCTTTATCAGGTTAACATCTGATGGAAGTTGCATCTGTTGGTCTTCACTTGGCACGTTATTCCGTTCTCCTCTTGTCAAGAGAGATGGGGTTTCTCATATATTTAGGTTCTATGACGTCTTGCTGACAAAGCGCAATCCTTACCAAATGAGCATAGGACCCATGTAAGAGGTCATCTGGAAGAGTCATGCTCTTGTATGCCCTGGCCAGACTGGCCCTGCAAATTTGGAAGAATGCCATGCATCTGGTAGACAACTGGACTCCAGCACACTTACAGCAATTTCCTTAGGGCTTTGATCAGGGGCTGCTTAAATTTGCATACTCCACCCTATGTTGTGACTTTGAGATCCCTTGTTGAAATTGCTTTAGCCAGCCAAGAGGTGGCTATTGTCTCAATTTCAAAGCAGCTTTGAGCCGTTCAAGTGGCTGGTGAATAGCACTTTCTCTTTGTTCGCCTCAAAGTTCTAAAGAGTTCTCCATAGGTCCTGCTCTGTACAGATTGTTCAAAGATCTGTTGGAAGTGCATATGCTAGGATAAATAAATTGAGGGCATTTCTTTTCAGTACCTCACCTGCATGGCTGTCTGGCCTCTGGAAGATACTGGGAAAGCAAGTCAGGATGGCAGAGTGGTCTAAGGCGCTGCGTTCAGGTCGCAGTCTCCTCTGGAGGCGTGGGTTCAAATCCCACTTCTGACAGTCCTGTGTTTACTCTAATTATTTTCTTGAGAAATATGATCATTTCCCTCGCAGTGGCTTATAGGATTGTCTTCTTGGAAGAGTGCAGTGAGTTTTTTTCTTGCTCTAGCCACTATTGGCTTAAGCTCTGTGCATTTTTTGGTTCCTAATATCTTTCTCACCCTTTAGATGAAAAAGCAGCATGGGGTCAGGATGGCCGAGTGGTCTAAGGAACTGCGTTAAGGCCGCAGTCTCTCCTGGAGGCGTGGGTTCAAATCCCACTTCTGACAAAACTTGAATTCTATTTTCTCTCTCAGTTCCTTTAGAATCTCAGCTAAAAATTGGCAATGTAAATAATATCTGAATAAGTACCAAACTTCAGTTTCAACTGCAAATGCATTTGCCCTATTCTATCTTTAACGTTAATGTAATATTCTTCTAGCACTCGTGGTGTTTTATATTTGTTTTGTGGGGTACTTTAAAAATCTTTTTTATGAAAGAAATGGGTTATATTAAGTCTTGTGATGTTTTAGGTTTCCAATAAGGAGGTTTTAAATTTTATGTCACGTCATTTTCAGATGCTTCATTCAAGAGATGTTTCCACTATAGAATGCAGAGCAAGGGCAAAAATACAAGTGATAGAGCGAGTGAGTGAGAAGGAGTGTTGTGGAAGGAGAGAATGAAACAAAGACAGAGTGAGTGAATGGCAGGGAGGCATAGAAGAGGAGTCTAGTAGTGAAGGAGACCTGCTTTTCCCTGCTCTTGACCTCCCACCCATCCCCAAACAACCACAAACATACCTTCTGTGCAAAGTTGGTATGCAGAATTTCATGCCTCAGCAAGTGAGGGTGAGTCCCAGGCCAGGGGCTAAAGAGCAAAAGAGTGCCTGTGCTCAGACTTTCCCTGCTAGGGATAGTTTATCTGGAACAAGGCCTACTCTCTTGTATCCAGCAAGGATCTGCAAGGTACATTGGCAGCATACATTTGCATAAACTGCCCCACCTATTGCCTTCCTACTTCCTGTGCTGTAGTTGTTTGTGTAGAGAGAGAGGTCACAGGCAAGGAAATGTTGTGAGTCGGATACAGGACCCTAAATAGCTGGTGAGAGGTATGTGGTGTTCTAAAAGCATGAAAACTGTATACCTGTGAAATAAAGTGCTTTCGTATGCGTTCTTCTGTGTTTATTGTCCTGTGCATAAAGTTGCACCTTGTGTTTGAAGGTTTAAATTATTTCAGGCTTGCATGGAGGTAGACGTTTCTGAGTAACTTTTATTCATTTCTTAAAAGCCTATACTGTCAGGATGGCCGAGAGGTTTATGGCGCTGTGTTTAGGCCACAGTCTCCTTTGGAGGTGTGGGTTCGAATCCCACTTCTGACATGCCTTTTGGAGATTTAATCTCCTTTATCAGGTTAACATCTGATGGAAGTTGCATCTGTTGGTCTTCACCTGGCACGTTATTCCGTTCTCCTCTTGTCAAGAGAGATGGGGTTTCTCATATATTTAGGTTCTATAACGTCTTGCTGACAAAGCGCAATCCTTACCAAATGAGCATAGGACCCATGTAAGAGGTCATCTGGAAGAGTCATGCTCTTGTATGCCCTGCCCAGACGGGCCCTGCAAATTTGGAAGAATGCCTTGCATCTGGTAGACAACTGGACTCCAGCACACTTACAGCAATTTCCTCAGGGCTTTGATCAGGGGCTGCTTAAATTTGCATACTCCACCCTATGTTGTGACTTTGAGATCCCTTGTTGAAATTGCTTTAGCCAGCCAAGAGGTGGCTATTGTCTCAATTTCAAAGCAGCTTTGAGCCGTTCAAGTGGCTGGTGAATAGCACTTTCTCTTTGTTCGCCTCAAAGTTCTAAAGAGTTCTCCATAGGTCCTGCTCTGTACAGATTGTTCAAAGATCTGTTGGAAGTGCATATAATAGGATAAATAAATTGAGGGCATTCCTTTTCAGTACCTCACCTGCATGGCTGTCTGGCCTCTGGAAGATGCTGGGAAAGCAAGTCAGGATGGCCGAGTGGTCTAAGGCGCTGCCTTCAGGTTGCAGTCTCCTCTGGAGGCAGGGGTTCAAATCCCACTTCTGACAGTCCTGTGTTTACTCTAATTTTTTTCTTGAGAAATATGATCATTTCCCTCGCAGTGGCTTATAGGATTGTCTTCTTGGAAGAGTGCAGTGAGTTTTTTTCTTGCTCTAGCCACTATTGGCCTAAGCTCTGTGCATTTTTTGGTTCCTAATATCTTTCTCACCCTTTAGATGAAAAAGCAGCATGGGGTCAGGATGGCCAAGTGGTCTAAGGCTCTGCGTTAAGGCCGCAGTCTCTCCTGGAGGCGTGGGTTCGAATCCCACTTCTGACAAAACTTGAATTCCATTTTCTCTCTCAGTTCCTTTAGAATCTCAGCTAAAAATTGGCAATGTAAATAATATCTGAATAAGTACCAAACTTCAGTTTCAACTGCAAATGCATTTGCCCTATTCTATCTTTAACGTTAATGTAATATTCTTCTAGCACTCGTGGTGTTTTATATTTCTTTTGTGGGGTACTTTAAAAATCTTTTTTATGAAAGAAATGGGTTACATTAAGTCTTGTGAAGTTTTAGGTTTCCAATAAGGAGGTTTTAAATTTTATGTCACGTCATTTTCAGATGCTTCATTCAAGAGATGTTTCCACTATAGAATGCAGAGCAAGGGCAAAAATACAAGTGATAGAGCGAGTGAGTGAGAAGGAGTGTTGTGGAAGGAGAGAATGAAACAAAGACAGAGTGAGTGAATGGCAGGGAGGCATAGAAGAGGAGTCTAGTAGTGAAGAAGACCTGCTTTTCCCTGCTCTTGACCTCCTACCCATCCCCAAACAACCACAAACATACCTTCTGTGCAAAGTTGGTATGCAGAATTTCACGCCTCAGCAAGTGAGGGTGAGTCCCAGGCCAGGGGCTAAAGAGCAAAAGAGTGCCTGTGCTCAGACTTTCCCTGCTAGGGATAGTTTATCTGGAACAAGGCCTACTCTCTTGTATCCAGCAAGGATCTAGAAATCCTGCATGAATCTGCAAGGCACATTGGCAGCATAAATTTGCATAAACTGCCCCACCTATTGCCTTCCTACTTCCTGTGCTGTAGTTGTTTGTGTAGAGAGAGAGGTCGCAGGCAAGGAAATGTTGTGAGTCGGATACAGGACCCTAAATAGCTGGTGAGAGGTATGTGGTGTTCTAAAAGCATGAAAACTGTATACCTGTGAAATAAAGTGCTTTCGTATGTGTTCTTCTGTGTTTATTGTCCTGTGCATAAAGTTGCACCTTGTGTTTGAAGGGTTAAATTATTTCAGGCTTGCATGGAGGTAGACGTTTCTGAGTAACTTTTATTCATTTCTTAAAAGCCTAAACTGTCAGGATGGCCGAGAGGTCTAAGGTGCTGTGTTTAGGCCACAGTCTCCTTTGGAGGCGTGGGTTCGAATCCCACTTCTGACATGCCTTTTGGAGATTTAATCTCCTTTATCAGGTTAACATCTGATGGAAGTTGCATCTGTTGGTCTTCACCTGGCACGTTATTCCGTTCTCCTCTTGTCAAGAGAGATGGGGTTTCTCATATATTTAGGTTCTATAACGTCTTGCTGACAAAGCGCAATCCTTACCAAATGAGCATAGGACCCATGTAAGAGGTCATCTGGAAGAGTCATGCTCTTGTATGCCCTGGCCAGACGGGCCCTGCAAATTTGGAAGAATGCCATTCATCTGGTAGACAACTGGACTCCAGCACACTTACAGCAATTTCCTCAGGGCTTTGATCAGGGGCTGCTTAAATTTGCATACTCCACCCTATGTTGTGACTTTGAGATCCCTTGTTGAAATTGCTTTAGCCAGCCAAGAGGTGGCTATTGTCTCAATTTCAAAGCAGCTTTGAGCCGTTCAAGTGGCTGGTGAATAGCACTTTCTCTTTGTTCGCTTCAAAGTTCTAAAGAGTTCTCCATAGGTCCTGCTCTGTACAGATTGTTCAAAGATCTGTTGGAAGTGCATATAATAGGATAAATAAATTGAGGGCATTCCTTTTCAGTACCTCACCTGCATGGCTGTCTGGCCTCTGGAAGATGCTGGGAAAGCAAGTCAGGATGGCCGAGTGGTCTAAGGCGCTGCGTTCAGGTCGCAGTCTCCTCTGGAGGCGTGGGTTCAAATCCCACTTCTGACAGTCCTGTGTTTACTCTAATTTTTTTCTTGAGAAATATGATCATTTCCCTCGCAGTGGCTTATAGGATTGTCTTCTTGGAAGAGTGCAGTGAGTTTTTTTCTTGCTCTAGCCACTATTGCCCTCAGCTCTGTGCATTTTTTGGTTCCTAATATCTTTCTCACCCTTTAGATGAAAAAGCAGCATGGGGTCAGGATGGCCGAGTGGTCTAAGGCGCTGCGTTAAGGCCGCAGTCTCTCCTGGAGGCGTGGGTTCGAATCCCACTTCTGACAAAACTTGAATTCCATTTTCTCTCTCAGTTCCTTTAGAATCTCAGCTAAAAATTGGCAATGTAAATAATATCTGAATAAGTACCAAACTTCAGTTTCAACTGCAAATGCATTTGCCCTATTCTATCTTTAACGTTAATGTAATATTCTTCTAGCACTCGTGGTGTTTTATATTTCTTTTGTGGGGTACTTTAAAAATCTTTTTTATGAAAGAAATGGGTTACATTAAGTCTTGTGATGTTTTAGGTTTCCAATAAGGAGGTTTTAAATTTTATGTCACGTCATTTTCAGATGCTTCATTCAAGAGCTGTTTCCACTATAGAATGCAGAGCAAGGGCAAAAATACAAGTGATAGAGCGAGTGAGTGAGAAGGAGTGTTGTGGAAGGAGAGAATGAAACAAAGACAGAGTGAGTGAATGGCAGGGAGGCATAGAAGAGTAGTCTAGTAGTGAAGGAGACCTGCTTTTCCCTGCTCTTGACCTCCCACCCATCCCCAAACAACCACAAACATACCTTCTGTGCAAAGTTGGTATGCAGAATTTCACGCCTCAGCAAGTGAGGGTGAGTCCCAGGCCAGGGGCTAAAGAGCAAAAGAGTGCCTGTGCTCAGACTTTCCCTGCTAGGGATAGTTTATCTGGAACAAGGCCTACTCTCTTGTATCCAGCAAGGATCTAGAAATCCTGCATGAATCTGCAAGGCACATTGGCAGCATAAATTTGCATAAACTGCCCCACCTATTGCCTTCCTACTTCCTGTGCTGTAGTTGTTTGTGTAGAGAGAGAGGTCGCAGGCAAGGAAATGTTGTGAGTCGGATACAGGACCCTAAATAGTTGGTGAGAGGTATGTGGTGTTCTAAAAGCATGAAAACTGTATACCTGTGAAATAAAGTGCTTTCGTATGTGTTCTTCTGTGTTTATTGTCCTGTGCATAAAGTTGCACCTTGTGTTTGAAGGTTTAAATTATTTCAGGCTTGCATGGAGGTAGACGTTTCTGAGTAACTTTTATTCATTTCTTAAAAGCCTATACTGTCAGGATGGCCGAGAGGTCTAAGGCGCTGTGTTTAGGCCACAGTCTCCTTTGGAGGCGTGGGTTCGAATCCCACTTCTGATATGCCTTTTGGAGATTTAATCTCCTTTATCAGGTTAACATCTGATGGAAGTTGCATCTGTTGGTCTTCACTTGGCACGTTATTCCGTTCTCCTCTTGTCAAGAGAGATGGGGTTTCTCATATATTTAGGTTCTATGACGTCTTGCTGACAAAGCGCAATCCTTACCAAATGAGCATAGGACCCATGTAAGAGGTCATCTGGAAGAGTCATGCTCTTGTATGCCCTGGCCAGACTGGCCCTGCAAATTTGGAAGAATGCCATGCATCTGGTAGACAACTGGACTCCAGCACACTTACAGCAATTTCCTTAGGGCTTTGATCAGGGGCTGCTTAAATTTGCATACTCCACCCTATGTTGTGACTTTGAGATCCCTTGTTGAAATTGCTTTAGCCAGCCAAGAGGTGGCTATTGTCTCAATTTCAAAGCAGCTTTGAGCCGTTCAAGTGGCTGGTGAATAGCACTTTCTCTTTGTTCGCCTCAAAGTTCTAAAGAGTTCTCCATAGGTCCTGCTCTGTACAGATTGTTCAAAGATCTGTTGGAAGTGCATATGCTAGGATAAATAAATTGAGGGCATTTCTTTTCAGTACCTCACCTGCATGGCTGTCTGGCCTCTGGAAGATGCTGGGAAAGCAAGTCAGGATGGCAGAGTGGTCTAAGGCGCTGCGTTCAGGTCGCAGTCTCCTCTGGAGGCGTGGGTTCAAATCCCACTTCTGACAGTCCTGTGTTTACTCTAATTATTTTCTTGAGAAATATGATCATTTCCCTCGCAGTGGCTTATAGGATTGTCTTCTTGGAAGAGTGCAGTGAGTTTTTTTCTTGCTCTAGCCACTATTGGCTTAAGCTCTGTGCATTTTTTGGTTCCTAATATCTTTCTCACCCTTTAGATGAAAAAGCAGCATGGGGTCAGGATGGCCGAGTGGTCTAAGGAACTGCGTTAAGGCCGCAGTCTCTCCTGGAGGCGTGGGTTCAAATCCCACTTCTGACAAAACTTGAATTCTATTTTCTCTCTCAGTTCCTTTAGAATCTCAGCTAAAAATTGGCAATGTAAATAATATCTGAATAAGTACCAAACTTCAGTTTCAACTGCAAATGCATTTGCCCTATTCTATCTTTAACGTTAATGTAATATTCTTCTAGCACTCGTGGTGTTTTATATTTGTTTTGTGGGGTACTTTAAAAATCTTTTTTATGAAAGAAATGGGTTATATTAAGTCTTGTGATGTTTTAGGTTTCCAATAAGGAGGTTTTAAATTTTATGTCACGTCATTTTCAGATGCTTCATTCAAGAGATGTTTCCACTATAGAATGCAGAGCATGGGCAAAAATACAAGTGATAGAGCGAGTGAGTGAGAAGGAGTGTTGTGGAAGGAGAGAATGAAACAAAGACAGAGTGAGTGAATGGCAGGGAGGCATAGAAGAGGAGTCTAGTAGTGAAGGAGACCTGCTTTTCCCTGCTCTTGACCTCCCACCCATCCCCAAACAACCACAAACATACCTTCTGTGCAAAGTTGGTATGCAGAATTTCATGCCTCAGCAAGTGAGGGTGAGTCCCAGGCCAGGGGCTAAAGAGCAAAAGAGTGCCTGTGCTCAGACTTTCCCTGCTAGGGATAGTTTATCTGGAACAAGGCCTACTCTCTTGTATCCAGCAAGGATCTGCAAGGTACATTGGCAGCATACATTTGCATAAACTGCCCCACCTATTGCCTTCCTACTTCCTGTGCTGTAGTTGTTTGTGTAGAGAGAGAGGTCACAGGCAAGGAAATGTTGTGAGTCGGATACAGGACCCTAAATAGCTGGTGAGAGGTATGTGGTGTTCTAAAAGCATGAAAACTGTATACCTGTGAAATAAAGTGCTTTCGTATGCGTTCTTCTGTGTTTATTGTCCTGTGCATAAAGTTGCACCTTGTGTTTGAAGGTTTAAATTATTTCAGGCTTGCATGGAGGTAGACGTTTCTGAGTAACTTTTATTCATTTCTTAAAAGCCTATACTGTCAGGATGGCCGAGAGGTTTATGGCGCTGTGTTTAGGCCACAGTCTCCTTTGGAGGTGTGGGTTCGAATCCCACTTCTGACATGCCTTTTGGAGATTTAATCTCCTTTATCAGGTTAACATCTGATGGAAGTTGCATCTGTTGGTCTTCACCTGGCACGTTATTCCGTTCTCCTCTTGTCAAGAGAGATGGGGTTTCTCATATATTTAGGTTCTATAACGTCTTGCTGACAAAGCGCAATCCTTACCAAATGAGCATAGGACCCATGTAAGAGGTCATCTGGAAGAGTCATGCTCTTGTATGCCCTGCCCAGACGGGCCCTGCAAATTTGGAAGAATGCCTTGCATCTGGTAGACAACTGGACTCCAGCACACTTACAGCAATTTCCTCAGGGCTTTGATCAGGGGCTGCTTAAATTTGCATACTCCACCCTATGTTGTGACTTTGAGATCCCTTGTTGAAATTGCTTTAGCCAGCCAAGAGGTGGCTATTGTCTCAATTTCAAAGCAGCTTTGAGCCGTTCAAGTGGCTGGTGAATAGCACTTTCTCTTTGTTCGCCTCAAAGTTCTAAAGAGTTCTCCATAGGTCCTGCTCTGTACAGATTGTTCAAAGATCTGTTGGAAGTGCATATAATAGGATAAATAAATTGAGGGCATTCCTTTTCAGTACCTCACCTGCATGGCTGTCTGGCCTCTGGAAGATGCTGGGAAAGCAAGTCAGGATGGCCGAGTGGTCTAAGGCGCTGCCTTCAGGTTGCAGTCTCCTCTGGAGGCAGGGGTTCAAATCCCACTTCTGACAGTCCTGTGTTTACTCTAATTTTTTTCTTGAGAAATATGATCATTTCCCTCGCAGTGGCTTATAGGATTGTCTTCTTGGAAGAGTGCAGTGAGTTTTTTTCTTGCTCTAGCCACTATTGGCCTAAGCTCTGTGGATTTTTTGGTTCCTAATATCTTTCTCACCCTTTAGATGAAAAAGCAGCATGGGGTCAGGATGGCCAAGTGGTCTAAGGCTCTGCGTTAAGGCCGCAGTCTCTCCTGGAGGCGTGGGTTCGAATCCCACTTCTGACAAAACTTGAATTCCATTTTCTCTCTCAGTTCCTTTAGAATCTCAGCTAAAAATTGGCAATGTAAATAATATCTGAATAAGTACCAAACTTCAGTTTCAACTGCAAATGCATTTGCCCTATTCTATCTTTAACGTTAATGTAATATTCTTCTAGCACTCGTGGTGTTTTATATTTCTTTTGTGGGGTACTTTAAAAATCTTTTTTATGAAAGAAATGGGTTACATTAAGTCTTGTGAAGTTTTAGGTTTCCAATAAGGAGGTTTTAAATTTTATGTCACGTCATTTTCAGATGCTTCATTCAAGAGATGTTTCCACTATAGAATGCAGAGCAAGGGCAAAAATACAAGTGATAGAGCGAGTGAGTGAGAAGGAGTGTTGTGGAAGGAGAGAATGAAACAAAGACAGAGTGAGTGAATGGCAGGGAGGCATAGAAGAGGAGTCTAGTAGTGAAGAATACCTGCTTTTCCCTGCTCTTGACCTCCTACCCATCCCCAAACAACCACAAACATACCTTCTGTGCAAAGTTGGTATGCAGAATTTCACGCCTCAGCAAGTGAGGGTGAGTCCCAGGCCAGGGGCTAAAGAGCAAAAGAGTGCCTGTGCTCAGACTTTCCCTGCTAGGGATAGTTTATCTGGAACAAGGCCTACTCTCTTGTATCCAGCAAGGATCTAGAAATCCTGCATGAATCTGCAAGGCACATTGGCAGCATAAATTTGCATAAACTGCCCCACCTATTGCCTCCTACTTCCTGTGCTGTAGTTGTTTGTGTAGAGAGAGAGGTCGCAGGCAAGGAAATGTTGTGAGTCGGATACAGGACCCTAAATAGCTGGTGAGAGGTATGTGGTGTTCTAAAAGCATGAAAACTGTATACCTGTGAAATAAAGTGCTTTCGTATGTGTTCTTCTGTGTTTATTGTCCTGTGCATAAAGTTGCACCTTGTGTTTGAAGGGTTAAATTATTTCAGGCTTGCATGGAGGTAGACGTTTCTGAGTAACTTTTATTCATTTATTAAAAGCCTATACTGTCAGGATGGCCGAGAGGTCTAAGGTGCTGTGTTTAGGCCACAGTCTCCTTTGGAGGCGTGGGTTCGAATCCCACTTCTGACATGCCTTTTGGAGATTTAATCTCCTTTATCAGGTTAACATCTGATGGAAGTTGCATCTGTTGGTCTTCACCTGGCACGTTATTCCGTTCTCCTCTTGTCAAGAGAGATGGGGTTTCTCATATATTTAGGTTCTATAACGTCTTGCTGACAAAGCGCAATCCTTACCAAATGAGCATAGGACCCATGTAAGAGGTCATCTGGAAGAGTCATGCTCTTGTATGCCCTGGCCAGACGGGCCCTGCAAATTTGGAAGAATGCCATTCATCTGGTAGACAACTGGACTCCAGCACACTTACAGCAATTTCCTCAGGGCTTTGATCAGGGGCTGCTTAAATTTGCATACTCCACCCTATGTTGTGACTTTGAGATCCCTTGTTGAAATTGCTTTAGCCAGCCAAGAGGTGGCTATTGTCTCAATTTCAAAGCAGCTTTGAGCCGTTCAAGTGGCTGGTGAATAGCACTTTCTCTTTGTTCGCTTCAAAGTTCTAAAGAGTTCTCCATAGGTCCTGCTCTGTACAGATTGTTCAAAGATCTGTTGGAAGTGCATATAATAGGATAAATAAATTGAGGGCATTCCTTTTCAGTACCTCACCTGCATGGCTGTCTGGCCTCTGGAAGATGCTGGGAAAGCAAGTCAGGATGGCCGAGTGGTCTAAGGCGCTGCGTTCAGGTCGCAGTCTCCTCTGGAGGCGTGGGTTCAAATCCCACTTCTGACAGTCCTGTGTTTACTCTAATTTTTTTCTTGAGAAATATGATCATTTCCCTCGCAGTGGCTTATAGGATTGTCTTCTTGGAAGAGTGCAGTGAGTTTTTTTCTTGCTCTAGCCACTATTGCCCTCAGCTCTGTGCATTTTTTGGTTCCTAATATCTTTCTCACCCTTTAGATGAAAAAGCAGCATGGGGTCAGGATGGCCGAGTGGTCTAAGGCGCTGCGTTAAGGCCGCAGTCTCTCCTGGAGGCGTGGGTTCGAATCCCACTTCTGACAAAACTTGAATTCCATTTTCTCTCTCAGTTCCTTTAGAATCTCAGCTAAAAATTGGCAATGTAAATAATATCTGAATAAGTACCAAACTTCAGTTTCAACTGCAAATGCATTTGCCCTATTCTATCTTTAACGTTAATGTAATATTCTTCTAGCACTCGTGGTGTTTTATATTTCTTTTGTGGGGTACTTTAAAAATCTTTTTTATGAAAGAAATGGGTTACATTAAGTCTTGTGATGTTTTAGGTTTCCAATAAGGAGGTTTTAAATTTTATGTCACGTCATTTTCAGATGCTTCATTCAAGAGCTGTTTCCACTATAGAATGCAGAGCAAGGGCAAAAATACAAGTGATAGAGCGAGTGAGTGAGAAGGAGTGTTGTGGAAGGAGAGAATGAAACAAAGACAGAGTGAGTGAATGGCAGGGAGGCATAGAAGAGGAGTCTAGTAGTGAAGGAGACCTGCTTTTCCCTGCTCTTGACCTCCCACCCATCCCCAAACAACAACAAACATACCTTCTGTGCAAAGTTGGTATGCAGATTTTCACGCCTCAGCAAGTGAGGGTGAGTCCCAGGCCAGGGGCTAAAGAGCAAAAGAGTGCCTGTGCTCAGACTTTCCCTGCTAGGGATAGTTTATCTGGAACAAGTCCTTCTCTCTTGTATCCAGCAAGGATCTAGAAATCCTGCATGAATCTGCAAGGCACATTGGCAGCATAAATTTGCATAAACTGCCCCACCTATTGCCTTCCTACTTCCTGTGCTGTAGTTGTTTGTGTAGAGAGAGAGGTCGCAGGCAAGGAAATGTTGTGAGTCGGATACAGGACCCTAAATAGCTGGTGAGAGGTATGTGGTGTTCTAAAAGCATGAAAACTGTATACCTGTGAAATAAAGTGCTTTCGTACGTGTTCTTCTGTGTTTATTGTCCTGTGCATAAAGTTGCACCTTGTGTTTGAAGGTTTAAATTATTTCAGGCTTGCATGGAGGTAGACGTTTCTGAGTAACTTTTATTCATTTCTTAAAAGCCTATACTGTCAGGATGGCCGAGAGGTCTAAGGTGCTGTGTTTAGGCCACAGTCTCCTTTGGAGGCGTGGGTTCGAATCCCACTTCTGACATGCCTTTTGGACATTTAATCTCCTTTATCAGGTTAACATCTGATGGAAGTTGCATCTGTTGGTCTTCACCTGGCACGTTATTCCGTTCTCCTCTTGTCAAGAGAGATGGGGTTTCTCATATATTTAGGTTCTATAACGTCTTGCTGACAAAGCGCAATCCTTACCAAATGAGCATAGGACCCATGTAAGAGGTCATCTGGAAGAGTCATGCTCTTGTATGCCCTGGCCAGACGGGCCCTGCAAATTTGGAAGAATGCCATGCATCTGGTAGACAACTGGACTCCAGCACACTTACAGCAATTTCCTTAGGGCTTTGATCAGGGGCTGCTTAAATTTGCATACTCCACCCTATGTTGTGACTTTGAGATCCCTTGTTGAAATTGCTTTAGCCAGCCAAGAGGTGGCTATTGTCTCAATTTCAAAGCAGCTTTGAGCCATTCAAGTGGCTGGTGAATAGCACTTTCTCTTTGTTCGCCTCAAAGTTCTAAAGAGTTCTCCATAGGTCCTGCTCTGTACAGATTGTTCAAAGATCTGTTGGAAGTGCATATAATAGGATAAATAAATTGAGGGCATTCCTTTTCAGTACCTCACCTGCATGGCTGTCTGGCCTCTGGAAGATGCTGGGAAAGCAAGTCAGGATGGCCGAGTGGTCTAAGGCGCTGCGTTCAGGTCGCAGTCTCCTCTGGAGGCGTGGGTTCAAATCCCACTTCTGACAGTCCTGTGTTTACTCTAATTTTTTTCTTGAGAAATATGATCATTTCCCTCGCAGTGGCTTATAGGATTGTCTTCTTGGAAGAGTGCAGTGAGTTTTTTTCTTGCCCTAGCCACTATTGGCCTAAGCTCTGTGCATTTTTTGATTCCTAATATCTTTCTCACCCTTTAGATGACAAAGCCGCATGGGGTCAGGATGGCCGAGTGGTCTAAGGTGCTGCGTTAAGGCTGCAGTCTCTCCTGGAGGCATGGGTTCGAATCCCACTTCTGACAAAACTTGAATTCCATTTTCTCTCTCAGTTCCTTTAGAATCTCAGCTAAAAATTGGCAATGTAAATAATATCTGAATAAGTACCAAACTTCAGTTTCAACTGCAAATGCATTTGCCCTATTCTATCTTTAACATTAATGTAATATTCTTCTAGCACTCGTGGTGTTTTATATTTGTTTTGTGGGGTACTTTAAAAATCTTTTTTATGAAAGAAATGGGTTACATTAAGTCTTGTGATGTTTTAGGTTTCCAATAAGGAGGTTTTAAATTTTATGTCACGTCATTTTCAGATGCTTTATTCAAGAGATGTTTCCACTATAGAATGCAGAGCAAGGGCAAAAATACAAGTGATAGAGCGAGTGAGTGAGAAGGAGTGTTGTGGAAGGAGAGAATGAAACAAAGACAGAGTGAGTGAACGGCAGGGAGGCATAGAAGAGGAGTCTAGTAGTGAAGGAGACCTGCTTTTCCCTGCTCTTGACCTCCCACCCATCCCCAAACAACCACAAACATACCTTCTGTGCAAAGTTGGTATGCAGAATTTCACGCCTCAGCAAGTGAGGGTGAGTCCCAGGCCAGGGGCTAAAGAGCAAAAGAGTGCCTGTGCTCAGACTTTCCCTGCTAGGGATAGTTTATCTAGAACAAGGCCTACTCTCTTGTATCCAGCAAGGATCTAGAAATCCTGCATGAATCTGCAAGGCACATTGGCAGCATAAATTTGCATAAACTGCCCCACCTATTGCCTTCCTACTTCCTGTGCTGTAGTTGTTTGTGTAGAGAGAGAGGTCGCAGGCAAGGAAATGTTGTGAGTCGGATACAGGACCCTAAATAGCTGGTGAGAGGTATGTGGTGTTCTAAAAGCATGAAAACTGTATACCTGTGAAATAAAGTGCTTTCGTATGTGTTCTTCTGTGTTTATTGTCCTGTGCATAAAGTTGCACCTTGTGTTTGAAGGTTTAAATTATTTCAGGCTTGCATTGAGGTAGACGTTTCTGAGTAACTTTTATTCATTTCTTAAAAGCATATACTGTCAGGATGGCCGAGAGGTCTAAGGCGCTGTGTTTAGGCCACAGTCTCCTTTGGAGGCGTGGGTTCGAATTCCACTTCTGACATTCCTTTTGGAGATTTAATCTCCTTTATCAGGTTAACATCTGATGGAAGTTGCATCTGTTGGTCTTCACCTGGCACGTTATTCCGTTCTCCTCTTGTCAAGAGAGATGGGGTTTCTCATATATTTAGGTTCTATAACGTCTTGCTGACAAAGCGCAATCCTTACCAAATGAGCATAGGACCCATGTAAGAGGTCATCTGGAAGAGTCATGCTCTTGTATGCCCTGGCCAGACGGGCCCTGAAAATTTGGAAGAATGCCATGCATCTGGTAGACAACTGGACTCCAGCACACTTACAGCAATTTCCTTAGGGCTTTGATCAGGGGCTGCTTAAATTTGCATACTCCACCCTATGTTGTGACTTTGAGATCCCTTGTTGAAATTGCTTTAGCCAGCCAAGAGGTGGCTATTGTCTCAATTTCAAAGCAGCTTTGAGCCGTTCAAGTGGCTGGTGAATAGCACTTTCTCTTTGTTCGCCTCAAAGTTCTAAAGAGTTCTCCATAGGTCCTGCTGTACAGATTGTTCAAAGATCTGTTGGAAGTGCATATAATAGGATAAATAAATTGAGGGCATTCCTTTTCAGTACCTCACCTGCATGGCTGTCTGGCCTCTGGAAGATGCTGAGAAAGCAAGTCAGGATGGCCGAGTGGTCTAAGGCGCTGCGTTCAGGTCGCAGTCTCCTCTGGAGGCGTGGGTTCAAATCCCACTTCTGACAGTCCTGTGTTTACTCTAATATTTTTCTTGAGAAATATGATCATTTCCCTCGCAGTGGCTTATAGGATTGTCTTCTTGGAAGAGTGCAGTGAGTATTTTTCTTGCTCTAGCCACTATTGGCCTAAGCTCTGTGCATTTTTTGGTTCCTAATATCTTTCTCACCCTTTCGATGAATAAGCAGCATGGGGTCAGGATGGCCGAGTGGTCTAAGGCGCTGCGTTAAGGCCGCAGTCTCTCCTGGAGGCGTGGGTTCAAATCCCACTTCTGACAAAACTTGAATTCCATTTTCTCTCTCAGTTCCTTTAGAATCTCAGCTAAAAATTGGCAATGTAAATAATATCTGAATAAGTACCAAATTTCAGTTTCAACTGCAAATGCATATGCCCTATTCTATCTTTAACGTTAATGTAATATTCTTCTAGCACTCGTGGTGTTTTATATTTGTTTTGTGGGGTACTTTAAAAATCTTTTTTATGAAAGAAATGGGTTACATTAAGTCTTGTGATGTTTTAGGTTTCCAATAAGGAGGTTTTAAATTTTATGTCACGTCATTTTCAGATGCTTCATTCAAGAGATGTTTCCACTATAGAATGCAGAGCAAGGGCAAAAATACAAGTGATAGAGTGAGTGAGTGAGAAGGAGTGTTGTGGAAGGAGAGAATGAAACAAAGGCAGAGTGAGTGAACGGCAGGGAGGCATAGAAGAGGAGTCTAGTAGTGAAGGAGACCTGCTTTTCCCTGCTCTTGACCTCCCACCCATCCCCAAACAACCACAAACATACCTTCTGTGCAAAGTTGGTATGCAGAATTTCACGCCTCAGCAAGTGAGGGTGAGTCCCAGGCCAGGGGCTAAAGAGCAAAAGAGTGCCTGTGCTCAGACTTTCCCTGCTAGGGATAGTTTATCTAGAACAAGGCCTACTCTCTTGTATCCAGCAAGGATCTAGAAATCCTGCATGAATCTGCAAGGCACATTGGCAGCATAAATTTGCATAAACTGCCCCACCTATTGCCTTCCTACTTCCTGTGCTGTAGTTGTTTGTGTAGAGAGAGAGGTCGCAGGCAAGGAAATGTTGTGAGTCGGATACAGAACCCTAAATAGCTGGTGAGAGGTATGTGGTGTTCTAAAAGCATGAAAACTGTATACCTGTGAAATAAAGTGCTTTCGTATGTGTTCTTCTGTGTTTATTGTCCTGTGCATAAAGTTGCACCTTGTGTTTGAAGGTTTAAATTATTTCAGGCTTGCATTGAGGTAGACGTTTCTGAGTAACTTTTATTAATTTCTTAAAAGCATATACTGTCAGGATGGCCGAGAGGTCTAAGGCGCTGTGTTTAGGCCACAGTCTCCTTTGGAGGCTTGGGTTCGAATCCCACTTCTGACATGCCTTTTGGAGATTTAATCTCCTTTATCAGGTTAACATCTGATGGAAGTTGCATCTGTTGGTCTTCACTTGGCACGTTATTCCGTTCTCCTCTTGTCAAGAGAGATGGGGTTTCTCATATATTTAGGTTCTATAACGTCTTGCTGACAAAGCGCAATCCTTACCAAATGAGCATAGGACCCATGTAAGAGGTCATCTGGAAGAGTCATGCTCTTGTATGCCCTGGCCAGACGGGCCCAGCAAATTTGGAAGAATGCCATTCATCTGGTAGACAACTGGACTCCAGCACACTTACAGCAATTTCCTCAGGGCTTTGATCAGGGGCTGCTTAAATTTGCATACTCCACCCTATGTTGTGACTTTGAGATCCCTTGTTGAAATTGCTTTAGCCAGCCAAGAGGTGGCTATTGTCTCAATTTCAAAGCAGCTTTGAGCCGTTCAAGTGGCTGGTGAATAGCACTTTCTCTTTGTTCGCCTCAAAGTTCTAAAGAGTTCTCCATAGGTCCTGCTCTGTACAGATTGTTCAAAGATCTGTTGGAAGTGCATATAATAGGATAAATAAATTGAGGGCATTCCT
Source organism: Triturus cristatus (assembly GCF_964204655.1). Classification (NCBI taxonomy): domain Eukaryota; kingdom Metazoa; phylum Chordata; class Amphibia; order Caudata; family Salamandridae; genus Triturus; species Triturus cristatus. The sequence continues at coordinate 100,977,679 of NC_140589.1, read as the reverse complement.
TTTCAGTACCTCACCTGCATGGCTGTCTGGCCTCTGGAAGATGCTTGGTAAGCAAGTCAGGATGGCCGAGTGGTCTAAGGCGCTGCGTTCAGGTCGCAGTCTCCTCTGGAGGCGTGGGTTCAAATCCCACTTCTGACAGTCCTGTGTTTACTCTAATTTTTTTCTTGAGAAATATGATCATTTCCCTCGCAGTGGCTTATAGGATTGTCTTCTTGGAAGAGTGCAGTGAGTTTTTTTCTTGCTCTAGCCACTATTGGCCTAAGCTCTGTGCATTTTTTGGTTCCTAATATCTTTCTCACCCTTTCGATGAAAAAGCAGCATGGGGTCAGGATGGCCGAGTGGTCTAAGGCACTGCGTTAAGGCCGCAGTCTCTCCTGGAGGCGTGGGTTCGAATCCCACTTCTGACAAAACTTGAATTCCATTTTCTCTCTCAGTTCCTTTAGAATCTCAGCTAAAAATTGGCAATGTAAATAATATCTGAATAAGTACCAAATTTCATTTTCAACTGCAAATGCATTTGCCCTATTCTATCTTTAACGTTAATGTAATATTCTTCTAGCACTCCTGGTGTTTTATATTTGTTTTGTGGGGTACTTTAAAAATCTTTTTTATGAAAGAAATGGGTTACATTAAGTCTTGTGATGTTGTAGGTTTCCAATAAGGAGGTTTTAAATTTTATGTCACGTCATTTTCAGATGCTTCATTCAAGAGATGTTTCCACTATAGAATGAAGAGCAAGGGCAAAAATACAAGTGATAGAGCGAGTGAGTGAGAAGGAGTGTTGTGGAAGGAGAGAATGAAACAAAGACAGAGTGAGTGAATGGCAGGGAGGCATAGAAGAGGAGTCTAGTAGTGAAGGAGACCTGCTTTTCCCTGCTCTTGACCTCCCACCCATCCCCAAACAACCACAAACATACCTTCTGTGCAAAGTTGGTATGCAGAATTTCACGCCTCAGCAAGTGAGGGTGAGTCCCAGGCCAGGGGCTAAAGAGCAAAAGAGTGCCTGTGCTCAGACTTTCCCTGCTAGGGATAGTTTATCTGGAACAAGGCCTACTCTCTTGTATCCAGCAAGGATCTAGAAATCCTGCATGAATCTGCAAGGCACATTGGCAGCATAAATTTGCATAAACTGCCCCTCCTATTGCCTTCCTACTTCCTGTGCTGTAGTTGTTTGTGTAGAGAGAGAGGTCGCAGGCAAGGAAATGTTGTGAGTCGGATACTTGACCCTAAATAGCTGGTGAGAGGTATGTGGTGTTCTAAAAGCATGAAAACTGTATACCTGTGAAATAAAGTGCTTTCGTATGTGTTCTTCTGTGTTTATTGCCCTGTGCATAAAGTTGCACCTTGTGTTTGAATGTTTAAATTATTTCAGGCTTGCATGGAGGGAGACGTTTCTGAGTAACTTTTATTCATTTCTTAAAAGCCTATACTGTCAGGATGGCCGAGAGGTCTAAGGCGCTGTGTTTAGGCCACAGTCTCCTTTGGAGGCGTGGGTTCGAATCCCACTTCTGACATGCCTTTTGGAGATTTAATCTCCTTTATCAGGTTAACATCTGATGGAAGTTGCATCTGTTGGTCTTCACCTGGCACGTTATTCCGTTCTCCTCTTGTCAAGAGAGATGGGGTTTCTCATATATTTAGGTTCTATAACGTCTTGCTGACAAAGCGCAATCCTTACCAAATGAGCATAGGACCCATGTAAGAGGTCATCTGGAAGAGTCATGCTCTTGTATGCCCTGGCCAGACGGGCCCAGCAAATTTGGAAGAATGCCATTCATTTGGTAGACAACTGGACTCCAGCACACTTACAGCAATTTCCTCAGGGCTTTGATCAGGGGCTGCTTAAATTTGCATACTCCACCCTATGTTGTGACTTTGAGATCCCTTGTTGAAATTGCTTTAGCCAGCCAAGAGGTGGCTATTGTCTCAATTTCAAAGCAGCTTTGAGCCGTTCAAGTGGCTGGTGAATAGCACTTTCTCTTTGTTCGCCTCAAAGTTCTAAAGAGTTCTCCATAGGTCCTGCTCTGTACAGATTGTTCAAAGATCTGTTGGAAGTGCATATAATAGGATAAATAAATTGAGGGCATTCCTTTTCAGTACCTCACCTGCATGGCTGTCTGGCCTCTGGAAGATGCTGGGAAAGCAAGTCAGGATGGCCGAGTGGTCTAAGGTGCTGTGTTCAGGTCGCAGTCTCCTCTGGAGGCGTGGGTTCAAATCCCACTTCTGACAGTCCTGTGTTTACTCTAATTTTTTTCTTGAGAAATATGATCATTTCCCTCGCAGTGGCTTATAGGATTGTCTTCTTGGAAGAGTGCAGTGAGTTTTTTTCTTGCTCTAGCCACTATTGACCTAAGCTCTGTGCATTTTTTGGTTCCTAATATCTTTCTCACCCTTTGGATGAAAAAGCAGCATGGGGTCAGGATGGCCGAGTGGTCTAAGGCGCTGCGTTAAGGCCGCAGTCTCTCCTGGAGGCATGGGTTCAAATCCCACTTCTGACAAAACTTGAATTCCATTTTCTCTCTCAGTTCCTTTAGAATCTCAGCTAAAAATTGGCAATGTAAATAATATCTGAATAAGTACCAAATTTCATTTTCAACTGCAAATGCATTTGCCCTATTCTATCTTTAACGTTAATGTAATATTCTTCTAGCACTCCTGGTGTTTTATATTTGTTTTGTGGGGTACTTTAAAAATCTTTTTTATGAAAGAAATGGGTTACATTAAGTCTTGTGATGTTGTAGGTTTCCAATAAGGAGGTTTTAAATTTTATGTCACGTCATTTTCAGATGCTTCATTCAAGAGATGTTTCCACTATAGAATGAAGAGCAAGGGCAAAAATACAAGTGATAGAGCGAGTGAGTGAGAAGGAGTGTTGTGGAAGGAGAGAATGAAACAAAGACAGAGTGAGTGAATGGCAGGGAGGCATAGAAGAGGAGTCTAGTAGTGAAGGAGACCTGCTTTTCCCTGCTCTTGACCTCCCACCCATCCCCAAACAACCACAAACATACCTTCTGTGCAAAGTTGGTATGCAGAATTTCACGCCTCAGCAAGTGAGGGTGAGTCCCAGGCCAGGGGCTAAAGAGCAAAAGAGTGCCTGTGCTCAGACTTTCCCTGCTAGGGATAGTTTATCTGGAACAAGGCCTACTCTCTTGTATCCAGCAAGGATCTAGAAATCCTGCATGAATCTGCAAGGCACATTGGCAGCATAAATTTGCATAAACTGCCCCTCCTATTGCCTTCCTACTTCCTGTGCTGTAGTTGTTTGTGTAGAGAGAGAGGTCGCAGGCAAGGAAATGTTGTGAGTCGGATACTTGACCCTAAATAGCTGGTGAGAGGTATGTGGTGTTCTAAAAGCATGAAAACTGTATACCTGTGAAATAAAGTGCTTTCGTATGTGTTCTTCTGTGTTTATTGCCCTGTGCATAAAGTTGCACCTTGTGTTTGAATGTTTAAATTATTTCAGGCTTGCATGGAGGGAGACGTTTCTGAGTAACTTTTATTCATTTCTTAAAAGCCTATACTGTCAGGATGGCCGAGAGGTCTAAGGCGCTGTGTTTAGGCCACAGTCTCCTTTGGAGGCGTGGGTTCGAATCCCACTTCTGACATGCCTTTTGGAGATTTAATCTCCTTTATCAGGTTAACATCTGATGGAAGTTGCATCTGTTGGTCTTCACTTGGCACGTTATTCCGTTCTCCTCTTGTCAAGAGAGATGGGGTTTCTCATATATTTAGGTTCTATAACGTCTTGCTGACAAAGCGCAATCCTTACCAAATGAGCATAGGACCCATGTAAGAGGTCATCTGGAAGAGTCATGCTCTTGTATGCCCTGGCCAGACGGGCCCAGCAAATTTGGAAGAATGCCATTCATTTGGTAGACAACTGGACTCCAGCACACTTACAGCAATTTCCTCAGGGCTTTGATCAGGGGCTGCTTAAATTTGCATACTCCACCCTATGTTGTGACTTTGAGATCCCTTGTTGAAATTGCTTTAGCCAGCCAAGAGGTGGCTATTGTCTCAATTTCAAAGCAGCTTTGAGCCGTTCAAGTGGCTGGTGAATAGCACTTTCTCTTTGTTCGCCTCAAAGTTCTAAAGAGTTCTCCATAGGTCCTGCTCTGTACAGATTGTTCAAAGATCTGTTGGAAGTGCATATAATAGGATAAATACATTGAGGGCATTCCTTTTCAGTACCTCACCTGCATGGCTGTCTGGCCTCTGGAAGATGCTGGGAAAGCAAGTCAGGATGGCCGAGTGGTCTAAGGTGCTGTGTTCAGGTCGCAGTCTCCTCTGGAGGCGTGGGTTCAAATCCCACTTCTGACAGTCCTGTGTTTACTCTAATTTTTTTCTTGAGAAATATGATCATTTCCCTCGCAGTGGCTTATAGGATTGTCTTCTTGGAAGAGTGCAGTGAGTTTTTTTCTTGCTCTAGCCACTATTGACCTAAGCTCTGTGCATTTTTTGGTTCCTAATATCTTTCTCACCCTTTGGATGAAAAAGCAGCATGGGGTCAGGATGGCCGAGTGGTCTAAGGCGCTGCGTTAAGGCCGCAGTCTCTCCTGGAGGCGTGGGTTCTAATCCCACTTCTGACAAAACTTGAATTCCATTTTCTCTCTCAGTTCCTTTAGAATCTCAGCTAAAAATTGGCAATGTAAACAATATCTGAATAAGTACCAAACTTCAGTTTCAACTGCAAATGCATTTGCCCTATTCTATCTTTAACGTTAATGTAATATTCTTCTAGCACTCGTGGTGTTTTATATTTGTTTTGTGGGGTACTTTAAAAATCTTTTTTATGAAAGAAATGGGTTACATTAAGTCTTGTGATGTTTTAGGTTTCCAATAAGGAGGTTTTAAATTTTATGTCACGTCATTTTCAGATGCTTCATTCAAGAGATGTTTCCACTATAGAATGCAGAGCAAGGGCAAAAATACAAGTGATAGAGCGAGTGAGTGAGAAGGAGTGTTGTGGAAGGAGAGAATGAAACAAAGACAGAGTGAGTGAACGGCAGGGAGGCATAGAAGAGTAGTCTACTAGTGAAGGAGACCTGCTTTTCCCTGCTCTTGACCTCCCACCCATCCCCAAACAACCACAAACATACCTTCTGTGCAAAGTTAGTATGCAGAATTTCACGCCTCAGCAAGTGAGGGTGAGTCCCAGGCCAGGGGCTAAAGAGCAAAAGAGTGCCTGTGCTCAGACTTTCCCTGCTAGGGATAGTTTATCTGGAACAAGGCCTACTCTCTTGTATCCAGCAAGGATCTAGAAATCCTGCATGAATCTGCAAGGCACATTGGCAGCATAAATTTGCATAAACTGCCCCACCTATTGCCTTCCTACTTCCTGTGCTGTAGTTGTTTGTGTAGAGAGAGAGGTCGCAGGCAAGGAAATGTTGTGAGTCGGATACAGGACCCTAAATAGCTGGTGAGAGGTATGTGGTGTTCTAAAAGCATGAAAACTGTATACCTGTGAAATAAAGTGCTTTCGTATGTGTTCTTCTGTGTTTATTGTCCTGTGCATAAAGTTGCACCTTGTGTTTGAAGGTTTAAATTATTTCAGGCTTGCATGGAGGTAGACGTTTCTGAGTAACTTTTATTCATTTCTTAAAAGCCTATACTGTCAGGATGGCCGAGAGGTCTAAGGCGCTGTGTTTAGGCCACAGTCTCCTTTGGAGGCGTGGGTTCGAATCCCACTTCTGACATGCCTTTTGGAGATTTAATCTCCTTTATCAGGTTAACATCTGATGGAAGTTGCATCTGTTGGTCTTCACTTGGCACGTTATTCCGTTCTCCTCTTGTCAAGAGAGATGGGGTTTCTCATATATTTAGGTTCTATAACGTCTTGCTGACAAAGCGCAATCCTTACCAAATGAGCATAGGACCCATGTAAGAGGTCATCTGGAAGAGTCATGCTCTTGTATGCCCTGGCCAGACGGGCCCTGAAAATTTGGAAGAATGCCATGCATCTGGTAGACAACTGGACTCCAGCACACTTACAGCAATTTCCTTAGGGCTTTGATCAGGGGCTGCTTAAATTTTCATACTCCACCCTATGTTGTGACTTTGAGATCCCTTGTTGAAATTGCTTTAGCCAGCCAAGAGGTGGCTATTGTCTCAATTTCAAAGCAGCTTTGAGCCGTTCAAGTGGCTGGTGAATAGCACTTTCTCTTTGTTCGCCTCAAAGTTCTAAAGAGTTCTCCATAGGTCCTGCTCTGTACAGATTGTTCAAAGATCTGTTGGAAGTGCATATAATAGGATAAATAAATTGAGGGCATTCCTTTTCAGTACCTCACCTGCATGGCTGTCTGGCCTCTGGAAGATGCTGGGAAAGCAAGTCAGGATGGCCGAGTGGTCTAAGGCGCTGCGTTCAGGTCGCAGTCTCCTCTGGAGGCGTGGGTTCAAATCCCACTTCTGACAGTCCTGTGTTTACTCTAATTATTTTCTTGAGAAATATGATCATTCCCCTCGCAGTGGCTTATAGGATTGTCTTCTTGGAAGAGTGCAGTGAGTTTTTTTCTTGCTCTAGCCACTATTGCCCTCATCTCTGTGCATTTTTTGGTTCCTAATATCTTTCTCACCCTTTAGATGAAAAAGCAGCATGGGGTCAGGATGGCCGAGTGGTCTAAGGCGCTGCGTTAAGGCTGCAGTCTCTCCTGGAGGCGTGGGTTCGAATCCCACTTCTGACAAAACTTGAATTCCATTTTCTCTCTCAGTTCCTTTAGAATCTCAGCTAAAAATTGGCAATGTAAATAATATCTGAATAAGTACCAAACTTCAGTTTCAACTGCAAATGCATTTGCCCTATTCTATCTTTAACGTTAATGTAATATTCTTCTAGCACTCGTGGTGTTTTATATTTGTTTTGTGGGGTACTTTAAAAATCTTTTTTATGAAAGAAATGGGTTACATTAAGTCTTGTGATGTTTTAGGTTTCCAATAAGGAGGTTTTAAATTTTATGTCACGTCATTTTCAGATGCTTCATTCAAGAGATGTTTCCACTATAGAATGCAGAGCAAGGGCAAAAATACAAGTGATAGAGCGAGTGAGTGAGAAGGAGTGTTGTGGAAGGAGAGAATGAAACAAAGACAGAGTGAGTGAACGGCAGGGAGGCATAGAAGAGAAGTCTAGTAGTGAAGGAGACCTGCTTTTACCTGCTCTTGACCTCCCACCCATCCCCAAACAACCACAAACATACCTTCTGTGCAAAGTTGGTATGCAGAATTTCACGCCTCAGCAAGTGAGGGTGAGTCCCAGGCCAGGGGCTAAAGAGCAAAAGAGTGCCTGTGCTCAGACTTTCCCTGCTAGGGATAGTTTATCTGGAACAAGGCCTACTCTCTTGTATCCAGCAAGGATCTAGAAATCCTGCATGAATCTGCAAGGCACATTGGCAGCATAAATTTGCATAAACTGCCCCACCTATTGCCTTCCTACTTCCTGTGCTGTAGTTGTTTGTGTAGAGAGAGAGGTCGCAGGCAAGGAAATGTTGTGAGTCGGATACAGGACCCTAAATAGCTGGTGAGAGGTATGTGGTGTTCTAAAAGCATGAAAACTGTATACCTGTGAAATAAAGTGCTTTCGTATGTGTTCTTCTGTGTTTATTGCCCTGTGCATAAAGTTGCACCTTGTGTTTGAATGTTTAAATTATTTCAGGCTTGCATGGAGGGAGACGTTTCTGAGTAACTTTTATTCATTTCTTAAAAGCCTATACTGTCAGGATGGCCGAGAGGTCTAAGGCGCTGTGTTTAGGCCACAGTCTCCTTTGGAGGCGTGGGTTCGAATCCCACTTCTGACATGCCTTTTGGAGATTTAATCTCCTTTATCAGGTTAACATCTGATGGAAGTTGCATCTGTTGGTCTTCACTTGGCACGTTATTCCGTTCTCCTCTTGTCAAGAGAGATGGGGTTTCTCATATATTTAGGTTCTATAACGTCTTGCTGACAAAGCGCAATCCTTACCAAATGAGCATAGGACCCATGTAAGAGGTCATCTGGAAGAGTCATGCTCTTGTATGCCCTGGCCAGACGGGCCCAGCAAATTTGGAAGAATGCCATTCATTTGGTAGACAACTGGACTCCAGCACACTTACAGCAATTTCCTCAGGGCTTTGATCAGGGGCTGCTTAAATTTGCATACTCCACCCTATGTTGTGACTTTGAGATCCCTTGTTGAAATTGCTTTAGCCAGCCAAGAGGTGGCTATTGTCTCAATTTCAAAGCAGCTTTGAGCCGTTCAAGTGGCTGGTGAATAGCACTTTCTCTTTGTTCGCCTCAAAGTTCTAAAGAGTTCTCCATAGGTCCTGCTCTGTACAGATTGTTCAAAGATCTGTTGGAAGTGCATATAATAGGATAAATAAATTGAGGGCATTCCTTTTCAGTACCTCACCTGCATGGCTGTCTGGCCTCTGGAAGATGCTGGGAAAGCAAGTCAGGATGGCCGAGTGGTCTAAGGTGCTGTGTTCAGGTCGCAGTCTCCTCTGGAGGCGTGGGTTCAAATCCCACTTCTGACAGTCCTGTGTTTACTCTAATTTTTTTCTTGAGAAATATGATCATTTCCCTCGCAGTGGCTTATAGGATTGTCTTCTTGGAAGAGTGCAGTGAGTTTTTTTCTTGCTCTAGCCACTATTGACCTAAGCTCTGTGCATTTTTTGGTTCCTAATATCTTTCTCACCCTTTGGATGAAAAAGCAGCATGGGGTCAGGATGGCCGAGTGGTCTAAGGTGCTGCGTTAAGGCCGCAGTCTCTCCTGGAGGCATGGGTTCAAATCCCACTTCTGACAAAACGTGAATTCCATTTTCTCTCTCAGTTCCTTTAGAATCTCAGCTAAAAATTGGCAATGTAAATAATATCTGAATAAGTACCAAATTTCATTTTCAACTGCAAATGCATTTGCCCTATTCTATCTTTAACGTTAATGTAATATTCTTCTAGCACTCCTGGTGTTTTATATTTGTTTTGTGGGGTACTTTAAAAATCTTTTTTATGAAAGAAATGGGTTACATTAAGTCTTGTGATGTTGTAGGTTTCCAATAAGGAGGTTTTAAATTTTATGTCACGTCATTTTCAGATGCTTCATTCAAGAGATGTTTCCACTATAGAATGAAGAGCAAGGGCAAAAATACAAGTGATAGAGCGAGTGAGTGAGAAGGAGTGTTGTGGAAGGAGAGAATGAAACAAAGACAGAGTGAGTGAATGGCAGGGAGGCATAGAAGAGGAGTCTAGTAGTGAAGGAGACCTGCTTTTCCCTGCTCTTGACCTCCCACCCATCCCCAAACAACCACAAACATACCTTCTGTGCAAAGTTGGTATGCAGAATTTCACGCCTCAGCAAGTGAGGGTGAGTCCCAGGCCAGGGGCTAAAGAGCAAAAGAGTGCCTGTGCTCAGACTTTCCCTGCTAGGGATAGTTTATCTGGAACAAGGCCTACTCTCTTGTATCCAGCAAGGATCTAGAAATCCTGCATGAATCTGCAAGGCACATTGGCAGCATAAATTTGCATAAACTGCCCCTCCTATTGCCTTCCTACTTCCTGTGCTGTAGTTGTTTGTGTAGAGAGAGAGGTCGCAGGCAAGGAAATGTTGTGAGTCGGATACTTGACCCTAAATAGCTGGTGAGAGGTATGTGGTGTTCTAAAAGCATGAAAACTGTATACCTGTGAAATAAAGTGCTTTCGTATGTGTTCTTCTGTGTTTATTGCCCTGTGCATAAAGTTGCACCTTGTGTTTGAATGTTTAAATTATTTCAGGCTTGCATGGAGGGAGACGTTTCTGAGTAACTTTTATTCATTTCTTAAAAGCCTATACTGTCAGGATGGCCGAGAGGTCTAAGGCGCTGTGTTTAGGCCACAGTCTCCTTTGGAGGCGTGGGTTCGAATCCCAGTTCTGACATGCCTTTTGGAGATTTAATCTCCTTTATCAGGTTAACATCTGATGGAAGTTGCATCTGTTGGTCTTCACTTGGCACGTTATTCCGTTCTCCTCTTGTCAAGAGAGATGGGGTTTCTCATATATTTAGGTTCTATAACGTCTTGCTGACAAAGCGCAATCCTTACCAAATGAGCATAGGACCCATGTAAGAGGTCATCTGGAAGAGTCATGCTCTTGTATGCCCTGGCCAGACGGGCCCAGCAAATTTGGAAGAATGCCATTCATTTGGTAGACAACTGGACTCCAGCACACTTACAGCAATTTCCTCAGGGCTTTGATCAGGGGCTGCTTAAATTTGCATACTCCACCCTATGTTGTGACTTTGAGATCCCTTGTTGAAATTGCTTTAGCCAGCCAAGAGGTGGCTATTGTCTCAATTTCAAAGCAGCTTTGAGCCGTTCAAGTGGCTGGTGAATAGCACTTTCTCTTTGTTCGCCTCAAAGTTCTAAAGAGTTCTCCATAGGTCCTGCTCTGTACAGATTGTTCAAAGATCTGTTGGAAGTGCATATAATAGGATAAATAAATTGAGGGCATTCCTTTTCAGTACCTCACCTGCATGGCTGTCTGGCCTCTGGAAGATGCTGGGAAAGCAAGTCAGGATGGCCGAGTGGTCTAAGGTGCTGTGTTCAGGTCGCAGTCTCCTCTGGAGGCGTGGGTTCAAATCCCACTTCTGACAGTCCTGTGTTTACTCTAATTTTTTTCTTGAGAAATATGATCATTTCCCTCGCAGTGGCTTATAGGATTGTCTTCTTGGAAGAGTGCAGTGAGTTTTTTTCTTGCTCTAGCCACTATTGACCTAAGCTCTGTGCATTTTTTGGTTCCTAATATCTTTCTCACCCTTTGGATGAAAAAGCAGCATGGGGTCAGGATGGCCGAGTGGTCTAAGGCGCTGCGTTAAGGCCGCAGTCTCTCCTGGAGGCGTGGGTTCTAATCCCACTTCTGACAAAACTTGAATTCCATTTTCTCTCTCAGTTCCTTTAGAATCTCAGCTAAAAATTGGCAATGTAAACAATATCTGAATAAGTACCAAACTTCAGTTTCAACTGCAAATGCATTTGCCCTATTCTATCTTTAACGTTAATGTAATATTCTTCTAGCACTCGTGGTGTTTTATATTTGTTTTGTGGGGTACTTTAAAAATCTTTTTTATGAAAGAAATGGGTTACATTAAGTCTTGTGATGTTTTAGGTTTCCAATAAGGAGGTTTTAAATTTTATGTCACGTCATTTTCAGATGCTTCATTCAAGAGATGTTTCCACTATAGAATGCAGAGCAAGGGCAAAAATACAAGTGATAGAGCGAGTGAGTGAGAAGGAGTGTTGTGGAAGGAGAGAATGAAACAAAGACAGAGTGAGTGAACGGCAGGGAGGCATAGAAGAGTAGTCTACTAGTGAAGGAGACCTGCTTTTCCCTGCTCTTGACCTCCCACCCATCCCCAAACAACCACAAACATACCTTCTGTGCAAAGTTAGTATGCAGAATTTCACGCCTCAGCAAGTGAGGGTGAGTCCCAGGCCAGGGGCTAAAGAGCAAAAGAGTGCCTGTGCTCAGACTTTCCCTGCTAGGGATAGTTTATCTGGAACAAGGCCTACTCTCTTGTATCCAGCAAGGATCTAGAAATCCTGCATGAATCTGCAAGGCACATTGGCAGCATAAATTTGCATAAACTGCCCCACCTATTGCCTTCCTACTTCCTGTGCTGTAGTTGTTTGTGTAGAGAGAGAGGTCGCAGGCAAGGAAATGTTGTGAGTCGGATACAGGACCCTAAATAGCTGGTGAGAGGTATGTGGTGTTCTAAAAGCATGAAAACTGTATACCTGTGAAATAAAGTGCTTTCGTATGTGTTCTTCTGTGTTTATTGTCCTGTGCATAAAGTTGCACCTTGTGTTTGAAGGTTTAAATTATTTCAGGCTTGCATGGAGGTAGACGTTTCTGAGTAACTTTTATTCATTTCTTAAAAGCCTATACTGTCAGGATGGCCGAGAGGTCTAAGGCGCTGTGTTTAGGCCACAGTCTCCTTTGGAGGCGTGGGTTCGAATCCCACTTCTGACATGCCTTTTGGAGATTTAATCTCCTTTATCAGGTTAACATCTGATGGAAGTTGCATCTGTTGGTCTTCACTTGGCACGTTATTCCGTTCTCCTCTTGTCAAGAGAGATGGGGTTTCTCATATATTTAGGTTCTATAACGTCTTGCTGACAAAGCGCAATCCTTACCAAATGAGCATAGGACCCATGTAAGAGGTCATCTGGAAGAGTCATGCTCTTGTATGCCCTGGCCAGACGGGCCCTGAAAATTTGGAAGAATGCCATGCATCTGGTAGACAACTGGACTCCAGCACACTTACAGCAATTTCCTTAGGGCTTTGATCAGGGGCTGCTTAAATTTGCATACTCCACCCTATGTTGTGACTTTGAGATCCCTTGTTGAAATTGCTTTAGCCAGCCAAGAGGTGGCTATTGTCTCAATTTCAAAGCAGCTTTGAGCCGTTCAAGTGGCTGGTGAATAGCACTTTCTCTTTGTTCGCCTCAAAGTTCTAAAGAGTTCTCCATAGGTCCTGCTCTGTACAGATTGTTCAAAGATCTGTTGGAAGTGCATATAATAGGATAAATAAATTGAGGGCATTCCTTTTCAGTACCTCACCTGCATGGCTGTCTGGCCTCTGGAAGATGCTGGGAAAGCAAGTCAGGATGGCCGAGTGGTCTAAGGCGCTGCGTTCAGGTCGCAGTCTCCTCTGGAGGCGTGGGTTCAAATCCCACTTCTGACAGTCCTGTGTTTACTCTAATTATTTTCTTGAGAAATATGATCATTCCCCTCGCAGTGGCTTATAGGATTGTCTTCTTGGAAGAGTGCAGTGAGTTTTTTTCTTGCTCTAGCCACTATTGCCCTCATCTCTGTGCATTTTTTGGTTCCTAATATCTTTCTCACCCTTTAGATGAAAAAGCAGCATGGGGTCAGGATGGCCGAGTGGTCTAAGGCGCTGCGTTAAGGCTGCAGTCTCTCCTGGAGGCGTGGGTTCGAATCCCACTTCTGACAAAACTTGAATTCCATTTTCTCTCTCAGTTCCTTTAGAATCTCAGCTAAAAATTGGCAATGTAAATAATATCTGAATAAGTACCAAACTTCAGTTTCAACTGCAAATGCATTTGCCCTATTCTATCTTTAACGTTAATGTAATATTCTTCTAGCACTTGTGGTGTTTTATATTTGTTTTGTGGGGTACTTTAAAAATCTTTTTTATGAAAGAAATGGGTTACATTAAGTCTTGTGATGTTTTAGGTTTCCAATAAGGAGGTTTTAAATTTTATGTCACGTCATTTTCAGATGCTTCATTCAAGAGATGTTTCCACTATAGAATGCAGAGCAAGGGCAAAAATACAAGTGATAGAGCGAGTGAGTGAGAAGGAGTGTTGTGGAAGGAGAGAATGAAACAAAGACAGAGTGAGTGAACGGCAGGGAGGCATAGAAGAGGAGTCTAGTAGTGAAGGAGACCTGCTTTTCCCTGCTCTTGACCTCCCACCCATCCCCAAACAACCACAAACATACCTTCTGTGCAAAATTGGTATGCAGAATTTCACGCCTCACCAAGTGAGGGTGAGTCCCAGGCCAGGGGCTAAAGAGCAAAAGAGTGCCTGTGCTCAGACTTTCCCTGCTAGGGATAGTTTATCTGGAACAAGGCCTACTCTCTTGTATCCAGCAAGGATCTAGAAATCCTGCATGAATCTGCAAGGCACATTGGCAGCATAAATTTGCATAAACTGCCCCACCTATTGCCTTCCTACTTCCTGTGCTGTAGTTGTTTGTGTAGAGAGAGAGGTCGCAGGCAAGGAAATGTTGTGAGTCGGATACAGGACCCTAAATAGCTGGTGAGAGGTATGTGGTGTTCTAAAAGCATGAAAACTGTATACCTGTGAAATAAAGTGCTTTCGTATGTGTTCTTCTGTGTTTATTGTCCTGTGCATAAAGTTGCACTTTGTGTTTGAAGGTTTAAATTATTTCAGGCTTGCATTGAGGTAGACGTTTCTGAGTAACTTTTATTCATTTCTTAAAAGCATATACTGTCAGGATGGCCGAGAGGTCTAAGGCGCTGTGTTTAGGCCACAGTCTCCTTTGGAGGCGTGGGTTCGAATCCCACTTCTGACATGCCTTTTGGAGATTTAATCTCCTTTATCAGGTTAACATCTGATGGAAGTTGCATCTGTTGGTCTTCACTTGGCACGTTATTCCGTTCTCCTCTTGTCAAGAGAGATGGGGTTTCTCATATATTTAGGTTCTATAACGTCTTGCTGACAAAGCGCAATCCTTACCAAATGAGCATAGGACCCATGTAAGAGGTCATCTGGAAGAGTCATGCTCTTGTATGCCCTGGCCAGACGGGCCCAGCAAATTTGGAAGAATGCCATTCATCTGGTAGACAACTGGACTCCAGCACACTTACAGCAATTTCCTCAGGGCTTTGATCAGGGGCTGCTTAAATTTGCATACTCCACCCTATGTTGTGACTTTGAGATCCCTTGTTGAAATTGCTTTAGCCAGCCAAGAGGTGGCTATTGTCTCAATTTCAAAGCAGCTTTGAGCCGTTCAAGTGGCTGGTGAATAGCACTTTCTCTTTGTTCGCCTCAAAGTTCTAAAGAGTTCTCCATAGGTCCTGCTCTGTACAGATTGTTCAAAGATCTGTTGGAAGTGCATATAATAGGATAAATAAATTGAGGGCATTCCTTTTCAGTACCTCACCTGCATGGCTGTCTGGCCTCTGGAAGATGCTGGGAAAGCAAGTCAGGATGGCCGAGTGGTCTAAGGTGCTGTGTTCAGGTCGCAGTCTCCTCTGGAGGCGTGGGTTCAAATCCCACTTCTGACAGTCCTGTGTTTACTCTAATTTTTTTCTTGAGAAATATGATCATTTCCCTCGCAGTGGCTTATAGGATTGTCTTCTTGGAAGAGTGCAGTGAGTTTTTTTCTTGCTCTAGCCACTATTGGCCTAAGCTCTGTGCATTTTTTGGTTCCTAATATCTTTCTCACCCTTTAGATGAAAAAGCAGCATGGGGTCAGGATGGCCGAGTGGTCTAAGGCGCTGCGTTAAGGCCGCAGTCTCTCCTGGAGGCGTGGGTTCTAATCCCACTTCTGACAAAACTTGAATTCCATTTTCTCTCTCAGTTCCTTTAGAATCTCAGCTAAAAATTGGCAATGTAAACAATATCTGAATAAGTACCAAACTTCAGTTTCAACTGCAAATGCATTTGCCCTATTCTATCTTTAACGTTAATGTAATATTCTTCTAGCACTCGTGGTGTTTTATATTTGTTTTGTGGGGTACTTTAAAAATCTTTTTTATGAAAGAAATGGGTTACATTAAGTCTTGTGATGTTTTAGGTTTCCAATAAGGAGGTTTTAAATTTTATGTCACGTCATTTTCAGATGCTTCATTCAAGAGATGTTTCCACTATAGAATGCAGAGCAAGGGCAAAAATACAAGTGATAGAGCGAGTGAGTGAGAAGGAGTGTTGTGGAAGGAGAGAATGAAACAAAGACAGAGTGAGTGAACGGCAGGGAGGCATAGAAGAGTAGTCTACTAGTGAAGGAGACCTGCTTTTCCCTGCTCTTGACCTCCCACCCATCCCCAAACAACCACAAACATACCTTCTGTGCAAAGTTAGTATGCAGAATTTCACGCCTCAGCAAGTGAGGGTGAGTCCCAGGCCAGGGGCTAAAGAGCAAAAGAGTGCCTGTGCTTAGACTTTCCCTGCTAGGGATAGTTTATCTGGAACAAGGCCTACTCTCTTGTATCCAGCAAGGATCTAGAAATCCTGCATGAATCTGCAAGGCACATTGGCAGCATAAATTTGCATAAACTGCCCCACCTATTGCCTTCCTACTTCCTGTGCTGTAGTTGTTTGTGTAGAGAGAGAGGTCGCAGGCAAGGAAATGTTGTGAGTCGGATACAGGACCCTAAATAGCTGGTGAGAGGTATGTGGTGTTCTAAAAGCATGAAAACTGTATACCTGTGAAATAAAGTGCTTTCGTATGTGTTCTTCTGTGTTTATTGTCCTGTGCATAAAGTTGCACCTTGTGTTTGAAGGTTTAAATTATTTCAGGCTTGCATGGAGGTAGACGTTTCTGAGTAACTTTTATTCATTTCTTAAAAGCCTATACTGTCAGGATGGCCGAGAGGTCTAAGGCGCTGTGTTTAGGCCACAGTCTCCTTTGGAGGCGTGGGTTCGAATCCCACTTCTGACATGCCTTTTGGAGATTTAATCTCCTTTATCAGGTTAACATCTGATGGAAGTTGCATCTGTTGGTCTTCACTTGGCACGTTATTCCGTTCTCCTCTTGTCAAGAGAGATGGGGTTTCTCATATATTTAGGTTCTATAACGTCTTGCTGACAAAGCGCAATCCTTACCAAATGAGCATAGGACCCATGTAAGAGGTCATCTGGAAGAGTCATGCTCTTGTATGCCCTGGCCAGACGGGCCCTGAAAATTGGGAAGAATGCCATGCATCTGGTAGACAACTGGACTCCAGCACACTTACAGCAATTTCCTTAGGGCTTTGATCAGGGGCTGCTTAAATTTGCATACTCCACCCTATGTTGTGAGTTTGAGATCCCTTGTTGAAATTGCTTTAGCCAGCCAAGAGGTGGCTATTGTCTCAATTTCAAAGCAGCTTTGAGCCGTTCAAGTGGCTGGTGAATAGCACTTTCTCTTTGTTCGCCTCAAAGTTCTAAAGAGTTCTCCATAGGTCCTGCTCTGTACAGATTGTTCAAAGATCTGTTGGAAGTGCATATAATAGGATAAATAAATTGAGGGCATTCCTTTTCAGTACCTCACCTGCATGGCTGTCTGGCCTCTGGAAGATGCTGGGAAAGCAAGTCAGGATGGCCGAGTGGTCTAAGGCGCTGCGTTCAGGTCGCAGTCTCCTCTGGAGGCGTGGGTTCAAATCCCACTTCTGACAGTCCTGTGTTTACTCTAATTATTTTCTTGAGAAATATGATCATTCCCCTCGCAGTGGCTTATAGGATTGTCTTCTTGGAAGAGTGCAGTGAGTTTTTTTCTTGCTCTAGCCACTATTGCCCTCATCTCTGTGCATTTTTTGGTTCCTAATATCTTTCTCACCCTTTAGATGAAAAAGCAGCATGGGGTCAGGATGGCCGAGTGGTCTAAGGCGCTGCGTTAAGGCTGCAGTCTCTCCTGGAGGCGTGGGTTCGAATCCCACTTCTGACAAAACTTGAGTTCCATTTTCTCTCTCAGTTCCTTTAGAATCTCAGCTAAAAATTGGCAATGTAAATAATATCTGAATAAGTACCAAACTTCAGTTTCAACTGCAAATGCATTTGCCCTATTCTATCTTTAACGTTAATGTAATATTCTTCTAGCACTCGTGGTGTTTTATATTTGTTTTGTGGGGTACTTTAAAAATCTTTTTTATGAAAGAAATGGGTTACATTAAGTCTTGTGATGTTTTAGGTTTCCAATAAGGAGGTTTTAAATTTTATGTCACGTCATTTTCAGATGCTTCATTCAAGAGATGTTTCCACTATAGAATGCAGAGCAAGGGCAAAAATACAAGTGATAGAGCGAGCGAGTGAGTGAGAAGGAGTGTTGTGGAAGGAGAGAATGAAACAAAGACAGAGTGAGTGAACGGCAGGGAGGCATAGAAGAGGAGTCTAGTAGTGAAGGAGACCTGCTTTTCCCTGCTCTTGACCTCCCACCCATCCCCAAACAACCACAAACATACCTTCTGTGCAAAATTGGTATGCAGAATTTCACGCCTCAGCAAGTGAGGGTGAGTCCCAGGCCAGGGGCTAAAGAGCAAAAGAGTGCCTGTGCTCAGACTTTCCCTGCTAGGGATAGTTTATCTGGAACAAGGCCTACTCTCTTGTATCCAGCAAGGATCTAGAAATCCTGCATGAATCTGCAAGGCACATTGGCAGCATAAATTTGCATAAACTGCCCCACCTATTGCCTTCCTACTTCCTGTGCTGTAGTTGTTTGTGTAGAGAGAGAGGTCGCAGGCAAGGAAATGTTGTGAGTCGGATACAGGACCCTAAATAGCTGGTGAGAGGTATGTGGTGTTCTAAAAGCATGAAAACTGTATACCTGTGAAATAAAGTGCTTTCGTATGTGTTCTTCTGTGTTTATTGTCCTGTGCATAAAGTTGCACCTTGTGTTTGAAGGATTAAATTATTTCAGGCTTGCATTGAGGTAGACGTTTCTGAGTAACTTTTATTCATTTCTTAAAAGCATATACTGTCAGGATGGCCGAGAGGTCTAAGGCGCTGTGTTTAGGCCACAGTCTCCTTTGGAGGCGTGGGTTCGAATCCCACTTCTGACATGCCTTTTGGAGATTTAATCTCCTTTATCAGGTTAACATCTGATGGAAGTTGCATCTGTTGGTCTTCACTTGGCACGTTATTCCGTTCTCCTCTTGTCAAGAGAGATGGGGTTTCTCATATATTTAGGTTCTATAACGTCTTGCTGACAAAGCGCAATCCTTACCAAATGAGCATAGGACCCATGTAAGAGGTCATCTGGAAGAGTCATGCTCTTGTATGCCCTGGCCAGACGGGCCCAGCAAATTTGGAAGAATGCCATTCATCTGGTAGACAACTGGACTCCAGCACACTTACAGCAATTTCCTCAGGGCTTTGATCAGGGGCTGCTTAAATTTGCATACTCCACCCTATGTTGTGACTTTGAGATCCCTTGTTGAAATTGCTTTAGCCAGCCAAGAGGTGGCTATTGTCTCAATTTCAAAGCAGCTTTGAGCCGTTCAAGTGGCTGGTGAATAGCACTTTCTCTTTGTTCGCCTCAAAGTTCTAAAGAGTTCTCCATAGGTCCTGCTCTGTACAGATTGTTCAAAGATCTGTTGGAAGTGCATATAATAGGATAAATAAATTGAGGGCATTCCTTTTCAGTACCTCACCTGCATGGCTGTCTGGCCTCTGGAAGATGCTGGGAAAGCAAGTCAGGATGGCCGAGTGGTCTAAGGTGCTGTGTTCAGGTCGCAGTCTCCTCTGGAGGCGTGGGTTCAAATCCCACTTCTGACAGTCCTGTGTTTACTCTAATTTTTTTCTTGAGAAATATGATCATTTCCCTCGCAGTGGCTTATAGGATTGTCTTCTTGGAAGAGTGCAGTGAGTTTTTTTCTTGCTCTAGCCACTATTGGCCTAAGCTCTGTGCATTTTTTGGTTCCTAATATCTTTCTCACCCTTTAGATGAAAAAGCAGCATGGGGTCAGGATGGCCGAGTGGTCTAAGGCGCTGCGTTAAGGCCGCAGTCTCTCCTGGAGGCGTGGGTTCTAATCCCACTTCTGACAAAACTTGAATTCCATTTTCTCTCTCAGTTCCTTTAGAATCTCAGCTAAAAATTGGCAATGTAAACAATATCTGAATAAGTACCAAACTTCAGTTTCAACTGCAAATGCATTTGCCCTATTCTATCTTTAACGTTAATGTAATATTCTTCTAGCACTCGTGGTGTTTTATATTTGTTTTGTGGGGTACTTTAAAAATCTTTTTTATGAAAGAAATGGGTTACATTAAGTCTTGTGATGTTTTAGGTTTCCAATAAGGAGGTTTTAAATTTTATGTCACGTCATTTTCAGATGCTTCATTCAAGAGATGTTTCCACTATAGAATGCAGAGCAAGGGCAAAAATACAAGTGATAGAGCGAGTGAGTGAGAAGGAGTGTTGTGGAAGGAGAGAATGAAACAAAGACAGAGTGAGTGAACGGCAGGGAGGCATAGAAGAGTAGTCTACTAGTGAAGGAGACCTGCTTTTCCCTGCTCTTGACCTCCCACCCATCCCCAAACAACCACAAACATACCTTCTGTGCAAAGTTAGTATGCAGAATTTCACGCCTCAGCAAGTGAGGGTGAGTCCCAGGCCAGGGGCTAAAGAGCAAAAGAGTGCCTGTGCTCAGACTTTCCCTGCTAGGGATAGTTTATCTGGAACAAGGCCTACTCTCTTGTATCCAGCAAGGATCTAGAAATCCTGCATGAATCTGCAAGGCACATTGGCAGCATAAATTTGCATAAACTGCCCCACCTATTGCCTTCCTACTTCCTGTGCTGTAGTTGTTTGTGTAGAGAGAGAGGTCGCAGGCAAGGAAATGTTGTGAGTCGGATACAGGACCCTAAATAGCTGGTGAGAGGTATATGGTGTTCTAAAAGCATGAAAACTGTATACCTGTGAAATAAAGTGCTTTCGTATGTGTTCTTCTGTGTTTATTGTCCTGTGCATAAAGTTGCACCTTGTGTTTGAAGGTTTAAATTATTTCAGGCTTGCATGGAGGTAGACGTTTCTGAGTAACTTTTATTCATTTCTTAAAAGCCTATACTGTCAGGATGGCCGAGAGGTCTAAGGCGCTGTGTTTAGGCCACAGTCTCCTTTGGAGGCGTGGGTTCGAATCCCACTTCTGACATGCCTTTTGGAGATTTAATCTCCTTTATCAGGTTAACATCTGATGGAAGTTGCATCTGTTGGTCTTCACTTGGCACGTTATTCCATTCTCCTCTTGTCAAGAGAGATGGGGTTTCTCATATATTTAGGTTCTATAACGTCTTGCTGACAAAGCGCAATCCTTACCAAATGAGCATAGGACCCATGTAAGAGGTCATCTGGAAGAGTCATGCTCTTGTATGCCCTGGCCAGACGGGCCCTGAAAATTTGGAAGAATGCCATGCATCTGGTAGACAACTGGACTCCAGCACACTTACAGCAATTTCCTTAGGGCTTTGATCAGGGGCTGCTTAAATTTGCATATTCCACCCTATGTTGTGACTTTGAGATCCCTTGTTGAAATTGCTTTAGCCAGCCAAGAGGTGGCTATTGTCTCAATTTCAAAGCAGCTTTGAGCCGTTCAAGTGGCTGGTGAATAGCACTTTCTCTTTGTTCGCCTCAAAGTTCTAAAGAGTTCTCCATAGGTCCTGCTCTGTACAGATTGTTCAAAGATCTGTTGGAAGTGCATATAATAGGATAAATAAATTGAGGGCATTCCTTTTCAGTACCTCACCTGCATGGCTGTCTGGCCTCTGGAAGATGCTGGGAAAGCAAGTCAGGATGGCCGAGTGGTCTAAGGCGCTGCGTTCAGGTCGCAGTCTCCTCTGGAGGCGTGGGTTCAAATCCCACTTCTGACAGTCCTGTGTTTACTCTAATTATTTTCTTGAGAAATATGATCATTCCCCTCGCAGTGGCTTATAGGATTGTCTTCTTGGAAGAGTGCAGTGAGTTTTTTTCTTGCTCTAGCCACTATTGCCCTCATCTCTGTGCATTTTTTGGTTCCTAATATCTTTCTCACCCTTTAGATGAAAAAGCAGCATGGGGTCAGGATGGCCGAGTGGTCTAAGGCGCTGCGTTAAGGCTGCAGTCTCTCCTGGAGGCGTGGGTTCGAATCCCACTTCTGACAAAACTTGAATTCCATTTTCTCTCTCAGTTCCTTTAGAATCTCAGCTAAAAATTGGCAATGTAAATAATATCTGAATAAGTACCAAACTTCAGTTTCAACTGCAAATGCATTTGCCCTATTCTATCTTTAACGTTAATGTAATATTCTTCTAGCACTTGTGGTGTTTTATATTTGTTTTGTGGGGTACTTTAAAAATCTTTTTTATGAAAGAAATGGGTTACATTAAGTCTTGTGATGTTTTAGGTTTCCAATAAGGAGGTTTTAAATTTTATGTCACGTCATTTTCAGATGCTTCATTCAAGAGATGTTTCCACTATAGAATGCAGAGCAAGGGCAAAAATACAAGTGATAGAGCGAGTGAGTGAGAAGGAGTGTTGTGGAAGGAGAGAATGAAACAAAGACAGAGTGAGTGAACGGCAGGGAGGCATAGAAGAGGAGTCTAGTAGTGAAGGAGACCTGCTTTTCCCTGCTCTTGACCTCCCACCCATCCCCAAACAACCACAAACATACCTTCTGTGCAAAATTGGTATGCAGAATTTCACGCCTCACCAAGTGAGGGTGAGTCCCAGGCCAGGGGCTAAAGAGCAAAAGAGTGCCTGTGCTCAGACTTTCCCTGCTAGGGATAGTTTATCTGGAACAAGGCCTACTCTCTTGTATCCAGCAAGGATCTAGAAATCCTGCATGAATCTGCAAGGCACATTGGCAGCATAAATTTGCATAAACTGCCCCACCTATTGCCTTCCTACTTCCTGTGCTGTAGTTGTTTGTGTAGAGAGAGAGGTCGCAGGCAAGGAAATGTTGTGAGTCGGATACAGGACCCTAAATAGCTGGTGAGAGGTATGTGGTGTTCTAAAAGCATGAAAACTGTATACCTGTGAAATAAAGTGCTTTCGTATGTGTTCTTCTGTGTTTATTGTCCTGTGCATAAAGTTGCACTTTGTGTTTGAAGGTTTAAATTATTTCAGGCTTGCATTGAGGTAGACGTTTCTGAGTAACTTTTATTCATTTCTTAAAAGCATATACTGTCAGGATGGCCGAGAGGTCTAAGGCGCTGTGTTTAGGCCACAGTCTCCTTTGGAGGCGTGGGTTCGAATCCCACTTCTGACATGCCTTTTGGAGATTTAATCTCCTTTATCAGGTTAACATCTGATGGAAGTTGCATCTGTTGGTCTTCACTTGGCACGTTATTCCGTTCTCCTCTTGTCAAGAGAGATGGGGTTTCTCATATATTTAGGTTCTATAACGTCTTGCTGACAAAGCGCAATCCTTACCAAATGAGCATAGGACCCATGTAAGAGGTCATCTGGAAGAGTCATGCTCTTGTATGCCCTGGCCAGACGGGCCCAGCAAATTTGGAAGAATGCCATTCATCTGGTAGACAACTGGACTCCAGCACACTTACAGCAATTTCCTCAGGGCTTTGATCAGGGGCTGCTTAAATTTGCATACTCCACCCTATGTTGTGACTTTGAGATCCCTTGTTGAAATTGCTTTAGCCAGCCAAGAGGTGGCTATTGTCTCAATTTCAAAGCAGCTTTGAGCCGTTCAAGTGGCTGGTGAATAGCACTTTCTCTTTGTTCGCCTCAAAGTTCTAAAGAGTTCTCCATAGGTCCTGCTCTGTACAGATTGTTCAAAGATCTGTTGGAAGTGCATATAATAGGATAAATAAATTGAGGGCATTCCTTTTCAGTACCTCACCTGCATGGCTGTCTGGCCTCTGGAAGATGCTGGGAAAGCAAGTCAGGATGGCCGAGTGGTCTAAGGTGCTGTGTTCAGGTCGCAGTCTCCTCTGGAGGCGTGGGTTCAAATCCCACTTCTGACAGTCCTGTGTTTACTCTAATTTTTTTCTTGAGAAATATGATCATTTCCCTCGCAGTGGCTTATAGGATTGTCTTCTTGGAAGAGTGCAGTGAGTTTTTTTCTTGCTCTAGCCACTATTGGCCTAAGCTCTGTGCATTTTTTGGTTCCTAATATCTTTCTCACCCTTTAGATGAAAAAGCAGCATGGGGTCAGGATGGCCGAGTGGTCTAAGGCGCTGCGTTAAGGCCGCAGTCTCTCCTGGAGGCGTGGGTTCTAATCCCACTTCTGACAACTTGAATTCCATTTTCTCTCTCAGTTCCTTTAGAATCTCAGCTAAAAATTGGCAATGTAAACAATATCTGAATAAGTACCAAACTTCAGTTTCAACTGCAAATGCATTTGCCCTATTCTATCTTTAACGTTAATGTAATATTCTTCTAGCACTCGTGGTGTTTTATATTTGTTTTGTGGGGTACTTTAAAAATCTTTTTTATGAAAGAAATGGGTTACATTAAGTCTTGTGATGTTTTAGGTTTCCAATAAGGAGGTTTTAAATTTTATGTCACGTCATTTTCAGATGCTTCATTCAAGAGATGTTTCCACTATAGAATGCAGAGCAAGGGCAAAAATACAAGTGATAGAGCGAGTGAGTGAGAAGGAGTGTTGTGGAAGGAGAGAATGAAACAAAGACAGAGTGAGTGAACGGCAGGGAGGCATAGAAGAGTAGTCTACTAGTGAAGGAGACCTGCTTTTCCCTGCTCTTGACCTCCCACCCATCCCCAAACAACCACAAACATACCTTCTGTGCAAAGTTAGTATGCAGAATTTCACGCCTCAGCAAGTGAGGGTGAGTCCCAGGCCAGGGGCTAAAGAGCAAAAGAGTGCCTGTGCTCAGACTTTCCCTGCTAGGGATAGTTTATCTGGAACAAGGCCTACTCTCTTGTATCCAGCAAGGATCTAGAAATCCTGCATGAATCTGCAAGGCACATTGGCAGCATAAATTTGCATAAACTGCCCCACCTATTGCCTTCCTACTTCCTGTGCTGTAGTTGTTTGTGTAGAGAGAGAGGTCGCAGGCAAGGAAATGTTGTGAGTCGGATACAGGACCCTAAATAGCTGGTGAGAGGTATATGGTGTTCTAAAAGCATGAAAACTGTATACCTGTGAAATAAAGTGCTTTCGTATGTGTTCTTCTGTGTTTATTGTCCTGTGCATAAAGTTGCACCTTGTGTTTGAAGGTTTAAATTATTTCAGGCTTGCATGGAGGTAGACGTTTCTGAGTAACTTTTATTCATTTCTTAAAAGCCTATACTGTCAGGATGGCCGAGAGGTCTAAGGCGCTGTGTTTAGGCCACAGTCTCCTTTGGAGGCGTGGGTTCGAATCCCACTTCTGACATGCCTTTTGGAGATTTAATCTCCTTTATCAGGTTAACATCTGATGGAAGTTGCATCTGTTGGTCTTCACTTGGCACGTTATTCCATTCTCCTCTTGTCAAGAGAGATGGGGTTTCTCATATATTTAGGTTCTATAACGTCTTGCTGACAAAGCGCAATCCTTACCAAATGAGCATAGGACCCATGTAAGAGGTCATCTGGAAGAGTCATGCTCTTGTATGCCCTGGCCAGACGGGCCCTGAAAATTTGGAAGAATGCCATGCATCTGGTAGACAACTGGACTCCAGCACACTTACAGCAATTTCCTTAGGGCTTTGATCAGGGGCTGCTTAAATTTGCATATTCCACCCTATGTTGTGACTTTGAGATCCCTTGTTGAAATTGCTTTAACCAGCCAAGAGGTGGCTATTGTCTCAATTTCAAAGCAGCTTTGAGCCGTTCAAGTGGCTGGTGAATAGCACTTTCTCTTTGTTCGCCTCAAAGTTCTAAAGAGTTCTCCATAGGTCCTGCTCTGTACAGATTGTTCAAAGATCTGTTGGAAGTGCATATAATAGGATAAATAAATTGAGGGCATTCCTTTTCAGTACCTCACCTGCATGGCTGTCTGGCCTCTGGAAGATGCTGGGAAAGCAAGTCAGGATGGCCGAGTGGTCTAAGGCGCTGCGTTCAGGTCGCAGTCTCCTCTGGAGGCGTGGGTTCAAATCCCACTTCTGACAGTCCTGTGTTTACTCTAATTATTTTCTTGAGAAATATGATCATTCCCCTCGCAGTGGCTTATAGGATTGTCTTCTTGGAAGAGTGCAGTGAGTTTTTTTCTTGCTCTAGCCACTATTGCCCTCATCTCTGTGCATTTTTTGGTTCCTAATATCTTTCTCACCCTTTAGATGAAAAAGCAGCATGGGGTCAGGATGGCCGAGTGGTCTAAGGCGCTGCGTTAAGGCTGCAGTCTCTCCTGGAGGCGTGGGTTCGAATCCCACTTCTGACAAAACTTGAATTCCATTTTCTCTCTCAGTTCCTTTAGAATCTCAGCTAAAAATTGGCAATGTAAATAATATCTGAATAAGTACCAAACTTCAGTTTCAACTGCAAATGCATTTGCCCTATTCTATCTTTAACGTTAATGTAATATTCTTCTAGCACTCGTGGTGTTTTATATTTGTTTTGTGGGGTACTTTAAAAATCTTTTTTATGAAAGAAATGGGTTACATTAAGTCTTGTGATGTTTTAGGTTTCCAATAAGGAGGTTTTAAATTTTATGTCACGTCATTTTCAGATGCTTCATTCAAGAGATGTTTCCACTATAGAATGCAGAGCAAGGGCAAAAATACAAGTGATAGAGCGAGCGAGTGAGTGAGAAGGAGTGTTGTGGAAGGAGAGAATGAAACAAAGACAGAGTGAGTGAACGGCAGGGAGGCATAGAAGAGGAGTCTAGTAGTGAAGGAGACCTGCTTTTCCCTGCTCTTGACCTCCCACCCATCCCCAAACAACCACAAACATACCTTCTGTGAAAAGTTGGTATGCAGAATTTCACGCCTCAGCAAGTGAGGGTGAGTCCCAGGCCAGGGGCTAAAGAGCAAAAGAGTGCCTGTGCTCAGACTTTCCCTGCTAGGGATAGTTTATCTGGAACAAGGCCTACTCTCTTGTATCCAGCAAGGATCTAGAAATCCTGCATGAATCTGCAAGGCACATTGGCAGCATAAATTTGCATAAACTGCCCCACCTATTGCCTTCCTACTTCCTGTGCTGTAGTTGTTTGTGTAGAGAGAGAGGTCGCAGGCAAGGAAATGTTGTGAGTCGGATACAGGACCCTAAATAGCTGGTGAGAGGTATGTGGTGTTCTAAAAGCATGAAAACTGTATACCTGTGAAATAAAGTGCTTTCGTATGTGTTCTTCTGTGTTTATTGTCCTGTGCATACCTTGTGTTTGAATGTTTAAATTATTTCAGGCTTGCATGGAGGTAGACGTTTCTGAGTAACTTTTATTCATTTCTTAAAAGCCTATACTGTCAGGATGGCCGAGAGGTCTAAGGTGCTGTGTTTAGGCCACAGTCTCCTTTGGAGGCGTGGGTTCGAATTCCACTTCTGACTTTCCTTTTGGAGATTTAATCTCCTTTATCAGGTTAACATCTGATGGAAGTTGCATCTGTTGGTCTTCACCTGGCACGTTATTCCGTTCTCCTCTTGTCAAGAGAGATGGGGTTTCTCATATATTTAGGTTCTATAACGTCTTGCTGACAAAGCGCAATCCTTACCAAATGAGCATAGGACCCATGTAAGAGGTCATCTGGAAGAGTCATGCTCTTGTATGCCCTGGCCAGACGGGCCCTGCAAATTTGGAAGAATGCCATGCATCTGGTAGACAACTGGACTCCAGCACACTTACAGCAATTTCCTTAGGGCTTTGATCAGGGGCTGCTTAAATTTGCATACTCCACCCTATGTTGTGACTTTGAGATCCCTTGTTGAAATTGCTTTAGCCAGCCAAGAGGTGGCTATTGTCTCAATTTCAAAGCAGCTTTGAGCCGTTCAAGTGGCTGGTGAATAGCACTTTCTCTTTGTTCGCCTCAAAGTTCTAAAGAGTTCTCCATAGGTCCTGCTCTGTACAGATTGTTCAAAGATCTGTTGGAAGTGCATATAATAGGATAAATAAATTGAGGGCATTCCTTTTCAGTACCTCACCTGCATGGCTGTCTGGCCTCTGGAAGATGCTGGGAAAGCAAGTCAGGATGGCCGAGTGGTCTAAGGCGCTGCGTTCAGGTCGCAGTCTCCTCTGGAGGCGTGGGTTCAAATCCCACTTCTGACAGTCCTGTGTTTACTCTAATTATTTTCTTGAGAAATATGATCATTTCCCTCGCAGTGGCTTATAGGATTGTCTTCTTGGAAGAGTGCAGTGAGTTTTTTTCTTGCTCTAGCCACTATTGCCCTCAGCTCTGTGCATTTTTTGGTTCCTAATATCTTTCTCACCCTTTAGATGATAAAGCAGCATGGGGTCAGTATGGCCGAGTGGTCTAAGGCGCTGCGTTAAGTCTGCAGTCTCTCCTGGAGGCGTGGGTTCGAATCCCACTTCTGACAAAACTTGAATTCCATTTTCTCTCTCAGTTCCTTAAGAATCTCAGCTAAAAATTGGCAATGTAAATAATATCTGAATAAGTACCAAACTTCAGTTTCAACTGCAAATGCATTTGCCCTATTCTATCTTTAACGTTAATGTAATATTCTTCTAGCACTCGTGGTGTTTTATATTTGTTTTGTGGGGTACTTTAAAAATCTTTTTTATGAAAGAAATGGGTTACATTAAGTCTTGTGATGTTTTAGGTTTCCGATAAGGAGGTTTTAAATTTTATGTCACGTCATTTTCAGATGCTTCATTCAAGAGATGTTTCCACTATAGAATGCAGAGCAAGGGCAAAAATACAAGTGATAGAGCGAGTGAGTGAGAAGGAGTGTTGTGGAAGGAGAGAATGAAACAAAGACAGAGTGAGTGAACGGGAGAGAGGCATAGAAGAGTAGTCTAGTAGTGAAGGAGACCTGCTTTTCCCTGCTCTTGACCTCCCACCCATCCCCAAACAACCACAAACATACCTTCTGTGCAAAGTTGGTATGCAGAATTTCACGCCTCAGCAAGTGAGGGTGAGTCCCAGGCCAGGGGCTAAAGAGCAAAAGAGTGCCTGTGCTCAGACTTTCCCTGCTAGGGATAGTTTATCTGGAACAAGGCCTACTCTCTTGTATCCAGCAAGGATCTAGAAATCCTGCATGAATCTGCAAGGCACATTGGCAGCATAAATTTGCATAAACTGCCCCACCTATTGCCTTCCTACTTCCTGTGCTGTAGTTGTTTGTGTAGAGAGAGAGGTCGCAGGCAAGGAAATGTTGTGAGTCGGATACAGGACCCTAAATAGCTGGTGAGAGGTATGTGGTGTTCTAAAAGCATGAAAACTGTATACCTGTGAAATAAAGTGCTTTCGTATGTGTTCTTCTGTGTTTATTGTCCTGTGCATAAAGTTGCACCTTGTGTTTGAAGGTTTAAATTATTTCAGGCTTGCATGGAGGTAGACGTTTCTGAGTAACTTTTATTCATTTCTTAAAAGCCTATACTGTCAGGATGGCCGAGGGGTCTAAGGCGCTGTGTTTAGGCCACAGTCTCCTTTGGAGGTGTGGGTTCGAATCCCACTTCTGACATGCCTTTTGGAGATTTAATCTTCTTTATCAGGTTAACATCTGATGGAAGTTGCATCTGTTGGTCTTCACTTGGCACGTTATTCCGTTCTCCTCTTGTCAAGAGAGATGGGGTTTCTCATATATTTAGGTTCTATAACGTCTTGCTGACAAAGCGCAATCCTTACCAAATGAGCATAGGACCCATGTAAGAGGTCATCTGGAAGAGTCATGCTCTTGTATGCCCTGGCCAGACGGGCCCTGCAAATTTGGAAGAATGCCATTCATCTGGTAGACAACTGGACTCCAGCACACTTACAGCAATTTCCTCAGGGCTTTGATCAGGGGCTGCTTAAATTTGCATACTCCACCCTATGTTGTGACTTTGAGATCCCTTGTTGAAATTGCTTTAGCCAGCCAAGAGGTGGCTATTGTCTCAATTTCAAAGCAGCTTTGAGCCGTTCAAGTGGCTGGTGAATAGCACTTTCTCTTTGTTCGCCTCAAAGTTCTAAAGAGTTCTCCATAGGTCCTGCTCTGTACAGATTGTTCAAAGATCTGTTGGAAGTGCATATAATAGGATAAATAAATTGAGGGCATTCCTTTTCAGTACCTCACCTGCATGGCTGTCTGGCCTCTGGAAGATGCTGGGAAAGCAAGTCAGGATGGCCGAGTGGTCTAAGGCGCTGCGTTCAGGTCGCAGTCTCCTCTGGAGGCGTGGGTTCAAATCCCACTTCTGACAGTCCTGTGTTTACTCTAATTTTTTTCTTGAGAAATATGATCATTTCCCTCGCAGTGGCTTATAGGATTGTCTTCTTGGAAGAGTGCAGTGAGTTTTTTTCTTGCTCTAGCCACTATTGGCCTAAGCTCTGTGCATTTTTTGGTTCCTAATATCTTTCTCACCCTTTAGATGAAAAAGTAGCATGGGGTCAGGATGGCTGAGTGGTCTAAGGCGCTGCGTTAAGGCCGCAGTCTCTCCTGGAGGCGTGGGTTCGAATCCCACTTCTGACAAAACTTGAATTCCATTTTCTCCTCAGTTCCTTTAGAATCTCAGCTAAAAATTGGCAATGTATATAATATCTGAATAAGTACCAAACTTCAGTTTCAACTGCAAATGCATTTGCCCTATTCTATCTTTAACGTAAATGTAATATTCTTCTAGCACTCGTGGTGTTTTATATTTGTTTTGTGGGGTACTTTAAAAATCTTTTTTATGAAAGAAATGGGTTACATTAAGTCTTGTGATGTTTTAGGTTTCCAATAAGGAGGTTTTAAATTTTATGTCACGTCATTTTCAGATGCTTCATTCAAGAGATGTTTCCACTATAGAATGCAGAGCAAGGGCAAAAATACAAGTGATAGAGCGAGTGAGTGAGAAGGAGTGTTGTGGAAGGAGAGAATGAAACAAAGACAGAGTGAGTGAACGGCAGGGAGGCATAGAAGAGTAGTCTAGTAGTGAAGGAGACCTGCTTTTCCCTGCTCTTGACCTCCCACCCATCCCCAAACAACCACAAACATACCTTCTGTGCAAAGTTGGTATGCAGAATTTCACGCCTCAGCAAGTGAGGGTGAGTCCCAGGCCAGGGGCTAAAGAGCAAAAGAGTGCCTGTGCTCAGACTTTCCCTGCTAGGGATAGTTTATCTGGAACAAGGCCTACTCTCTTGTATCCAGCAAGGATCTAGAAATCCTGCATGAATCTGCAAGGCACATTGGCAGCATAAATTTGCATAAACTGCCCCACCTATTGCCTTCCTACTTCCTGTGCTGTAGTTGTTTGTGTAGAGAGAGAGGTCGCAGGCAAGGAAATGTTGTGAGTCGGATACAGGACCCTAAATAGCTGGTGAGAGGTATGTGGTGTTCTAAAAGCATGAAAACTGTATACCTGTGAAATAAAGTGCTTTCGTATGTGTTCTTCTGTGTTTCTTGTCCTGTGCATAAAGTTGCACCTTGTGTTTGAAGGTTTAAATTATTTCAGGCATGCATTGAGGTAGACGTTTCTGAGTAACTTTTATTCATTTCTTAAAAGCATATACTGTCAGGATGGCCGAGAGGTCTAAGGTGCTGTGTTTAGGCCACAGTCTCCTTTGGAGGCGTGGGTTCGAATCCCACTTCTGACATGCCTTTTGGAGATTTAATCTCCTTTATCAGGTTAACATCTGATGGAAGTTGCATCTGTTGGTCTTCACTTGGCACGTTATTCCGTTCTCCTCTTGTCAAGAGAGATGGGGTTTCTCATATATTTAGGTTCTATAACGTCTTGCTGACAAAGCGCAATCCTTACCAAATGAGCATAGGACCCATGTAAGAGGTCATCTGGAAGAGTCATGCTCTTGTATGCCCTGGCCAGACGGGCCCAGCAAATTTGGAAGAATGCCATTCATCTGGTAGACAACTGGACTCCAGCACACTTACAGCAATTTCCTCAGGGCTTTGATCAGGGGCTGCTTAAATTTGCATACTCCACCCTATGTTGTGACTTTGAGATCCCTTGTTGAAATTGCTTTAGCCAGCCAAGAGGTGGCTATTGTCTCAATTTCAAAGCAGCTTTGAGCCGTTCAAGTGGCTGGTGAATAGCACTTTCTCTTTGTTCGCCTCAAAGTTCTAAAGAGTTCTCCATAGGTCCTGCTCTGTACAGATTGTTCAAAGATCTGTTGGAAGTGCATATAATAGGATAAATAAATTGAGGGCATTCCTTTTCAGTACCTCACCTGCATGGCTGTCTGGCCTCTGGAAGATGCTGGGAAAGCAAGTCAGGATGGCCGAGTGGTCTAAGGCGCTGCGTTCAGGTCGCAGTCTCCTCTGGAGGCGTGGGTTCAAATCCCACTTCTGACAGTCCTGTGTTTACTTTAATTTTTTTCTTGAGGAATATGATCATTTCCCTCGCAGTGGCTTATAGGATTGTCTTCTTGGAAGAGTGCAGTGAGTTTTTTTCTTGCTCTAGCCACTATTGGCCTAAGCTCTGTGCATTTTTTGGTTCCTAATATCTTTTTCACCCTTTAGATGAAAAAGCAGCATGGGGTCAGGATGGCCGAGTGGTCTAAGGTGCTGCGTTAAGGCCGCAGTCTCTCCTGGAGGCGTGGGTTCGAATCCCACTTCTGACAAAACTTGAATTCCATTTTCTCTCTCAGTTCCTTCAGAATCTCAGCTAAAAATTGGCAATGTAAATAATATCTGAATAAGTACCAAACTTCAGTTTCAACTGCAAATGCATTTGCCCTATTCTATCTTTAACGTTAATGTAATATTCTTCTAGCACTCGTGGTGTTTTATATTTGTTTTGTGGGGTACTTTAAAAATCTTTCTTATGAAAGAAATGGGTTACATTAAGTCTTGTGATGTTTTAGGTTTCCAATAAGGAGGATTTAAATTTTATGTCACGTCATTTTCAGATGCTTCATTCAAGAGATGTTTCCACTATAGAAAGCAGAGCAAGGGCAAAAATACAAGTGATAGAGCGAGTGAGTGAGAAGGAGTGTTGTGGAAGGAGAGAATGAAACAAAGACAGAGTGAGTGAACGGCAGGGA
This sequence comes from Triturus cristatus, assembly GCF_964204655.1. Lineage (NCBI taxonomy): Eukaryota > Metazoa > Chordata > Amphibia > Caudata > Salamandridae > Triturus > Triturus cristatus. The sequence goes on along the minus strand of NC_140589.1, from coordinate 100,945,487 downwards.
GGCATAGAAGAGTAGTCTAGTAGTGAAGGAGACCTGCTTTTCCCTGCTCTTGACCTCCCACCCATCCCCAAACAACCACAAACATACCTTCTGTGCAAAGTTGGTATGCAGAATTTCACGCCTCAGCAAGTGAGGGTGAGTCCCAGGCCAGGGGCTAAAGAGCAAAAGAGTGCCTGTGCTCAGACTTTCCCTGCTAGGGATAGTTTATCTGGAACAAGGCCTACTCTCTTGTATCCAGCAAGGATCTAGAAATCCTGCATGAATCTGCAAGGCACATTGGCAGCATAAATTTGCATAAACTGCCCCACCTATTGCCTTCCTACTTCCTGTGCTGTAGTTGTTTGTCTAGAGAGAGAGGTCGCAGGCAAGGAAATGTTGTGAGTCGGATACAGGACCCTAAATAGCTGGTGAGAGGTATGTGGTGTTCTAAAAGCATGAAAACTGTATACCTGTGAAATAAAGTGCTTTCGTATGTGTTCTTCTGTGTTTATTGTCCTGTGCATAAAGTTGCACCTTGTGTTTGAAGGTTTAAATTATTTCAGGCTTGCATGGAGGTGGACGTTTCTGAGTAACTTTTATTCATTTCTTAAAAGCCTATACTGTCAGGATGGCCGAGAGGTCTAAGGCGCTGTGTTTAGGCCACAGTCTCCTTTGGAGGCGTGGGTTCGCATCCCACTTCTGACATTCCTTTTGGAGATTTAATCTCCTTTATCAGGTTAACATCTGATGGAAGTTGCATCTGTTGGTCTTCACTTGGCACGTTATTCCGTTCTCCTCTTGTCAAGAGAGATGGGGTTTCTCATATATTTAGGTTCTATAACGTCTTGCTGACAAAGCGCAATCCTTACCAAATGAGCATAGGACCCATGTAAGAGGTCATCTGGAAGAGTCATGCTCTTGTCTGCCCTGGCCAGACGGGCCCTGTAAATTTGGAAGAATGCCATTCATCTGGTAGACAACTGGACTCCAGCACACTTACAGCAATTTCCTCAGGGCTTTGATCAGGGGCTGCTTAAATTTGCATACTCCACCCTATGTTGTGACTTTGAGATCCCTTGTTGAAATTGCTTTAGCCAGCCAAGAGGTGGCTATTGTCTCAATTTCAAAGCAGCTTTGAGCCGTTCAAGTGGCTGGTGAATAGCACTTTCTCTTTGTTCGCCTCAAAGTTCTAAAGAGTTCTCCATAGGTCCTGCTCTGTACAGATTGTTGAAAGATCTGTTGGAAGTGCATATAATAGGATAAATAAATTGAGGGCATTCCTTTTCAGTACCTCACCTGCATGGCTGTCTGGCCTCTGGAAGATGCTGGGAAAGCAAGTCAGGATGGCCGAGTGGTCTAAGGTGCTGCGTTCAGATCGCAGTCTCCTCTGGAGGCGTGGGTTCAAATCCCACTTCTGACAGTCCTGTGTTTTTTCTCTAATTTTTTTCTTGAGAAATATGATCATTTCCCTCGCAGTGGCTTATAGGATTGTCTTCTTGGAAGAGTGCAGTGAGTTTTTTTCTTGCTCTAGCCACTATTGGCCTAAGCTCTGTGCATTTTTTGGTTCCTAATATCTTTCTCACCCTTTAGATGAAAAAGCAGCATGGGGTCAGGATGGCCGAGTGGTCTAAGGCGCTGCGTTAAGGCCGCAGTCTCTCCTGGAGGCGTGGGTTCAAATCCCACTTCTGACAAAACTTGAATTCCATTTTCTCTCTCAGTTCCTTCAGAATCTCAGCTAAAAATTGGCAATGTAAATAATATCTGAATAAGTACCAAACTTCAGTTTCAACTGCAAATGCATTTGCCCTATTCTATCTTTAACGTTAATGTAATATTCTTCTAGCACTCGTGGTGTTTTATATTTCTTTTGTGGGGTACTTTAAAAATCTTTTTTATGAAAGAAATGGGTTACATTAAGTCTTGTGATGTTTTAGGTTTCCAATAAGGAGGTTTTAAATTTTATGTCACGTCATTTTCAGATGCTTCATTCAAGAGATGTTTCCACTATAGAATGCAGAGCAAGGGCAAAAATACAAGTGATAGAGCAAGTGAGTGAGAAGGAGTGTTGTGGAAGGAGAGAATGAAACAAAGACAGAGTGAGTGAACAGCAGGGAGGCATAGAAGAGTAGTCTAGTAGTGAAGGAGACCTGCTTTTCCCTGCTCTTGACCTCCCACCCATCCCCAAACAACCACAAACATACCTTCTGTGCAAAGTTGGTATGCAGAATTTCACGCCTCAGCAAGTGAGGGTGAGTCCCAGGCCAGGGGCTAAAGAGCAAAAGAGTGCCTGTGCTCAGACTTTCCCTGCTAGGGATAGTTTATCTGGAACAAGGCCTACTCTCTTGTATCCAGCAAGGATCTAGAAATCCTGCATGAATCTGCAAGGCACATTGGCAGCATAAATTTGCATAAACTGCCCCACCTATTGCCTTCCTACTTCCTGTGCTGTAGTTGTTTGTGTAGAGAGAGAGGTCGCAGGCAAGGAAATGTTGTGAGTCGGATACAGGACCCTAAATAGCTGGTGAGAGGTATGTGGTGTTCTAAAAGCATGAAAACTGTATACCTGTGAAATAAAGTGCTTTCGTATGTGTTCTTCTGTGTTTATTGTCCTGTGCATAAAGTTGCACCTTGTGTTTGAAGGTTTAAATTATTTCAGGCTTGCATGGAGGTAGACGTTTCTGAGTAACTTTTATTCATTTCTTAAAAGCCTATACTGTCAGGATGGCCGAGAGGTCTAAGGTGCTGTGTTTAGGCCACAGTCTCCTTTGGAGGCGTGGGTTCGAATCCCACTTCTGACATGCCTTTTGGAGATTTAATCTCCTTTATCAGGTTAACATCTGATGGAAGTTGCATCTGTTGGTCTTCACTTGGCACGGTATTCCGTTCTCCTCTTGTCAAGAGAGATGGTGTTTCTCATATATTTAGGTTCTATAACGTCTTGCTGACAAAGCGCAATCCTTACCAAATGAGCATAGGACCCATGTAAGAGGTCATCTGGAAGAGTCATGCTCTTGTATGCCCTGGCCAGACGGGCCCTGCAAATTTGGAAGAATGCCATGCATCTGGTAGACAACTGGACTCCAGCACACTTACAGCAATTTCCTCAGGGCTTTGATCAGGGGCTGCTTAAATTTACATACTCCACCCTATGTTGTGACTTTGAGATCCCTTGTTGAAATTGCTTTAGCCAGCCAAGAGGTGGCTATTGTCTCAATTTCAAAGCAGCTTTGAGCCGTTCAAGTGGCTGGTGAATAGCACTTTCTCTTTGTTCGCCTCAAAGTTCTAAAGAGTTCTCCATAGGTCCTGCTCTGTACAGATTGTTCAAAGATCTGTTGGAAGTGCATATAATAGGATAAATAAATTGAGGGCATTCCTTTTCAGTACCTCACCTGCATGGCTGTCTGGCCTCTGGAAGATGCTGGGAAAGCAAGTCAGGATAGCCGAGTGGTCTAAGGCGCTGCGTTCAGGTCGCAGTCTCCTCTGGAGGCGTGGTTTCAAATCCCACTTCTGACAGTCCTGTGTTTACTCTAATTATTTTCTTGAGAAATATGATCATTTCCCTCGCAGTGGCTTATAGGATTGTCTTCTTGGAAGAGTGCAGTGAGTTTTTTTCTTGCTCTAGCCACTATTGGCCTAAGCTCTGTGCATTTTTTGGTTCCTAATATCTTTCTCACCCTTTAGATGAAAAAGCAGCATGGGGTCAGGATGGCCGAGTGGTCTAAGTCGCTGCGTTAAGGCCGCAGTCTCTCCTGGAGGCGTGGGTTCGAATCCTACTTCTGACAAAACTTGAATTCCATTTTCTCTCTCAGTTCCTTTAGAATCTCAGCTAAAAATTGGCAATGTAAATAATATCTGAATAAGTACCAAACTTCAGTTTCAACTGCAAATGCATTTGCCCTATTCTATCTTTAACGTTAATGTAATATTCTTCTAGCACTCGTGGTGTTTTATATTTCTTTTGTGGGGTACTTTAAAAATCTTTTTTATGAAAGAAATGGGTTACATTAAGTCTTGTGATGTTTTAGGTTTCCAATAAGGAGGTTTTAAATTTTATGTCACGTCATTTTCAGATGCTTCATTCAAGAGATGTTTCCACTATAGAATGCAGATCAAGGGCAAAAATACAAGTGATAGAGCGAGTGAGTGAGAAGGAGTGTTGTGGAAGGAGAGAATGAAACAAAAACAAAGTGAGTGAACGGCAGGGAGGCATAGAAGAGTAGTCTAGTAGTGAAGGAGATCTGCTTTTCCCTGCTCTTGACCTCCCACCCATCCCCAAACAACCACAAACATACCTTCTGTGCAAAGTTGGTATGCAGAATTTCACGCCTCTGTGGAAATATGGATTTTTATGATCAGTTATGTCCCCTATCTTGGACCCCAACGGTTTCATGTATAAATCACAAGTACATGTATGTTCCCTCCAGTTCCAGTTATGAAGACCCAAACACTTGTGCGTCCACCGTCAACATGTCCTCTTTCAGATCCGCCATAAATGGGCCGGATACTCTATTTCTAAGTATGAAAGGCCACCGGCTTTATATGGTTCATTTATCCCATTTTTCAGTCCAGGCGAGTAGGCCCTGATTCTGCCATTAAGCCTTTTCCTGCCTTCTGTCTCTGAAAGCTCCAGCCTGAGCTTGCATCTGTATCCATGAACTTTGTCCTATTCCCTGCGCGGCTAACGGTGCCTGACTCCAGCCTGTTGCCTGCCAAAAACTGTATTTCACCTTCGAGATTATCTGCTCCGCTCCCTATCCAATGCATTCCTGTCTAGTAGTTTAAGTAAACATTCTTCCAGCTACCGAGCAAAGGGCCCGGCTTCTCTGTCTTTATGCAAGTAATTCATAGCCCTGTTACTATGGAAGATTTCTGCCCTCGCATCTAGTGTAGACACTTAGACGCTTGTACACGCACTCACAGTCAGTATAGAATAGATTTTGTTCGAAAGACCTTTCTTTTTGGATAACATAGTTCTTTAAACATAGGATGTTAGATATGATTTGGGATTAGGTTGACTTGACCCCCCAGACTTCTGTCTCCACATGTAGAGCTAAATGTCAAGTCCCCTTCACCCCCTAGTTGCACGTCAATCACACGTCATGCTGCTGCGCGCGCATCTCTGCCGAGTATTTCTGCTGACATTGCGAAATTCTTTCGTGGAACCACCCTATTGTGACATCATACCTGATGACGTTCTTTAAGTTACGCCCAGTTACACCCATTTTAGTTACGCATTTATGTTTTATCTTTGTTATCAACTGTTACGCCTCCTGCATCTGTTTCACTGTAATGCCTATTGTATAAAAATGATTACTTGTCAATAAAGTTGGTCCTTCACTTCCTGAACCTTCGTGGTGATGGAATATGGAGTCCATCAATTCGAATTGATTTTGGAATAAAGCCCGTTCCGAACCTCTAATACCACGGATTCTGCCTCTTATTTTACTGAGCTATTATTATAGATTTTCCGCATCAAATTAAGTACCGGTAATTAAATTATTTACCACATATATGGCGCCCGAATAGGGACACTTTCTCATCTCACGCGCCGGAGGTGCGTTGCAGGCCCGGTCTCCTGCCACAGCTGGACGGACAACAACGCGTACCCACAGGATTTCCTGTATCTCCCTCCTGCCGAGCGGGGGTAACTGAGGCTGCGATCAACACCCAGACGAGGCGGTGAGAAGTGCGAAGTATCCCGACCAGAGCCTAGCTGAGAGAGCAAGATCCGAGGTATACAGAGGCCCACCAGTTTCCGAGGTTCCGAAGTTTCGAGTCGAGTCCAGTCCGGTTCAAGTCCAGTTCAGTTCAGTTCCGAGGCCTTCCGTTCCGAGCTACCCGGTGAGTACCATTGTCGGGGAGGCGTTCTGACGTGCACATAGTTTGTGCCGGTCAAGACGGGTTTGGGTACACAAATCCGGTCTGCACTGTTTCAGCAGTGTATCTGTACTGTTTAGCAGTATATCAAGTATGTCTAGTATATAATTCAGAATTACCTAGTTAGTGTCGAGTATTATGCTTAGTGATTAATTCCCTAAATGGCCATCATTGTTGTTCATTAAATGTTAAAATGTTAAATGTTTTAAATACGTTCTGCATATTGTGGTGTGAATGACTGTTCATTATTGTGTTTTGTTGTATTAAACGTGTTCAAAATTAGGTATCAGATCAGTTCTCAATATGCCGCTCTTTTCGAAATTAAGACAGATCAAAACTAGAAAAGGGGTACTCGAAGAAGCTGTTCCCATTCCTCCTAGGGACACTCCAGGGTACTTCATGTATCATAAACATGGCCTAGACGCCATATTATTTCTTGATTTATGGGTAGACTACACCAAGGAATTACCAGAAAGTCAGAGGTGGCCCGCAGCTGGGACCTGGGATGCAGATTGCATCATGAAAGTAGAGGAAGAATTATGGAAAAAGAAAGCTAGACAGTCACAGAAAGATGCCATTGAATTATGGCGTAAAGAATCATATAGACGTACAGAAAAAGCGCTCAGACAGGAAGAGAAAAGTAAGGAGAATTCAAATAAAGTTCGACAAAATCTATTAATTGAAGAAGGTACTCGAGTAAAATCAGAACAAATAGACAGACAAAGAAATGCCCTTATGAATGGTATGTATCCTCTTCTGGCCGAAGGGTTACCTAAGGCTACTCCGGAGATACCAAAAGACTTGCCACCCCCATTGTTTCCGATGAAAGTACATCCCAAAGGGCATCCCAGATCCGCAGAAGATGTTTTTCTTTCCTCTTATTTAGACGACGCAGCTCCCGAGTACGCTAATACTGCGCCACATAGACCGCCTGCCGAGGGGGTTCAACGCCAAGACCCTCCTCCGTCTGTACCTCCGCAACAGCAAATTCCGACACAAGTTCCGGCAAGCACATCTGTTTCTACATCTGTATCCACACCTATGGTTGCTATATCACGTTCAACAAATCCTTTCGCACCCAGCACCCCAGGTGGTGCTACCGGAGGTACATCAAACATTTTTTCCACGCCACCCAGAGTAAATAAACTTTCCTTTCAAGAATTAGCCCACCAACGTACGCCCAAACTAGTAACTCCCGACACGCTCAAGGAACTTCTAATAGATTGTAGATATGACCCTGTGCCCGGAAAAGGGGACGAAATGCTGCTGGCATCATTACGTATCCGACGAGCTGCAATATATTTAGGGAGGCTACCAGGAATGACTACACATTTAGAAAATATATATCACTTTGTCCAGTCAGGGCGAGATTCTGAGAGTATTAACAGAGCCATGGAGTACCAAAAAGTGGAAATACAGGGGGAACTGTTACGTTTCCTCATAAACTGTGTGATCAGAAATCAAGACCGACCAGGGGTAAATCCGGAAGAAATGCAAATTCTTACCACATGGAGTCGGAATATATCAGAGGGGAGACATGATAAACGATCATGTATAGTAGCTATGAGCCGCAAGATCCGCAAGGAAGTAGAACGAATACACGAAGAAAGATTAGCAGTAGACGAGCCTGAACAAACCGAGGAGGAGGAAGAATTAGAACTGCCCACAGGACAGGTAGAAACCATGGCCTATGTAGGTAGAGGAAGATCTTGCAATAATACTAGATGCTTTACTGATCCGATACGTCCGATACGTCCAGATAATAGCAGAAAATTCCAAACTCCTATAATAAATATAAGGTCCCCCGAACATTCGTTCCAAGCCGCTGACAAATTACTTCGAGAACGAAGGGGTTATCATATACTCGATTCTATGGACGAACAAGAATTAGCCAGGTCAGCCGTTCACTGGGTTGATAGTCCCGGAAAATATGGTGATGATACACTAGCGCATACGTTTTTGAACCTCACCCCAGATGAACAGCGTTTAGCTGGTATCTATATGATTCAACAACTCCTTATATTATATAAAAGCCAACACTCCGATCCCGGTCCCTTACCTGATATATTGACTGAATTACTCACGAATAAATGGAGAGGTTCAGGTACTGAGTTAATTAGAGAAATACTAGAATCCAGAAAGCAGTACATTCTTTTTGTATGTCCCGAACATGTCTCACTACCCATCAAGGAAAGAACGACGTATTACATGGATAGACAGAATCCCTTACGCGAAGTCCACCCGATAAAAGGCGAGGACAATCAGTTTAAACGTGTATTTGTATACACACCTATATCTAAAATAGAACTATTAGAAATGAAGAAAGTGGTACCCAGTCATGACAAAGACCCAGCGGGTTTCCACCGTGAAATTAAAGATATGTTACTCATGGGAGAATATACCTACCCCGACATTATGACAATATTGAAGGTATTAATGCCTGCGGGCATTTACGAAAAACTAAAGGAAAAGGATTGGGAGGTGGGAGACCAGAAGATAGATTGGACAGCATTAGAAAACGAAGAAAAAGCTCGAGGTCCAGGTTCAGGGCTTGGGGAAAAGACCAAAACACTACCAGGTTTACTAGTACAGGTACTGCCACGTTTATTAACTACGAAAAAGGAAGACTGGGGTGCAATCTCAGCCTGTAAACAAAAACCAGATGAAGACACTAGTGATTTCTATTCCCGATTTGAAAAATGTTTTGGTATAAATAGTGGAATAAAAGCAAGTAGCGAATCGTATCCACATCTGTTTGTGACAAAATTAGTTGAAAATTCCTTGCCCCAAGTTAAGAATAGAGTATTGAAATTCGAGAGTACCTGGCAAGGTAACACTCCGTCACAAATGTTACAAATGCTACAGTACCATCACAATAGAATTAGAGAGGAACAAGAACATGAACAAAGACGCATGAAAGACACGAAAATGAAAATGCTAGTTTCCCAGACAGTTCCAGCTGACGGTCATAAAAAGGGTATGACACAGTCCAGTGTTTCAGCAGGTCCTGTGAAAGGGACGTGCAACTATTGTAAACAGCCAGGACATTATGTACACGATTGTCCAGTTTTAAAACATAATATCGCCATAGGTAACACAAAAGAAAGACCACGACCACTTAGACAGGATCAGAACCAACAAGGAGCCCCGCAGCATGCACAGTCCATGCCAGCTCCGCAACAGTCTATGCCAGCTCCACCACCGCAGCCTATTGCTGCCACACAAACAACGACACAACAGATGTACCAGACCGCACAGTATGACTATCCTGATTATCAACGATACTCATGAAACAGCCTAGAGAGGGAAGTTGGCTTACCCCTTATCGAGGTCCCTGTAGATCAAGAAGGACCTTATGTACACAGTGAACTATTAGGCCAAGATAGAAAATTTTTACTTGATACAGGGGCAAGCCGAACAACCATAAAACGTAGTGAAGTTCCAGGGGCACCCCTCTCAGGCTCACAGAATATTTCCCTTGGCTTTTCAGGAAAACCTATCATTAACGAACTATCACAGCCTCTTCCACTTACGATTGGCCCCTTGACACGAACTACAGATTTATTGCTTACTAAATCATGTCCAGAAAATCTGTTAGGTATAAAAACGTTGAAAGCTCTAGGAGCTATAATATGTTGTTCTCCGGAAGGAGTAAGATTGTTTTTACGTGATTTCAAAGGGCACTATGTGTCCTGAGACATGGATGACCGACTGCAGACTTTACCCACACATTTATGGGCACAAGGCCCTACAGATGTTGGTTGCATGAACATTACACCATATCGAGTCACACTAAAGGCAGGAGTGGTACTACCACGAATGCGACAATACAAGTTACCCTCAGATGCTGTAGTGGCTATACTGCAAATCATTGACGAGCTTATTACCCAAGGAGTGGTTGTGGAAACCGACTCCAATGTATGTAATTCACCGATAATTCCGATTCTTAAACGAACTGATCCAACAGCCCCGCCAGTATATCGATTGGTTATTGATCTGCGCGAATTAAATAAATGCATTGTACCACAATACCCCGTAGTCCCAGACATTTCTTCATTACTGACAGCCATTGATTCCGAAGCAACATTCTTTACTGTAATTGATCTCAAGAATGCCTTTTTCAGCGTCCCAATAGATCCGGAAAGCCAATACTTGTTCGGATTTAGTTTAAATGGACGAAGCTTTAAATTCACACGCGCACCTCAAGGATTCACAGAAAGCCCCAGCATCTATAGCCAAGCACTGAAACGAGAACTTGACAGTATCCACATGCCAGTCAACACTGCCCTGCTTCAATATGTCGATGATCTGCTGATCACCGCTAGAAGCGAACCTGAATGTGAAAAAGCCTCACTGACGGTTTTACAATTTTTGGCCGAAAAGGGGCACAAGGTGTCCCCTTCTAAGCTACAATTCTGTGTCCAGCGAGTTGTTTACCTTGGGCACTCGCTGTCCAAGGAGGGAAGGCAGCTTACACCAGATCGCATCCAGTTAATTGCTAACATGCCAATACCCAAGACACAAAAGGAGGTGCGGGCTTTCATAGGCCTCACTTCATATTGTAGGCAGTGGATGCCTCAGTATGCATTTCTAGCAAAACCACTCATTCAGTTGACAACGCAGGAGGCAGCCACATCGACTGTTCTCCCTTGGACTCAGGAACATACACAAGCTTTTGAAAGCCTAAAGAAAGCTTTATGTCAAGCACCTGTTTTAGCAACACCATGTTACAATAAACAGTTTACACTCTTTGTTACAGAACGCGAAGGTACTGCCTTGTCAGTACTCACACAGGAACAAGCAGGATCACACAAACCATGTGCTTATTTTTCTAGTACATTAGATCCCGTAGCTCAGGCTCTGCCTGCGTGCCTGAAATCAGTGGCAGCAACAGCTTTAGCAATCAGACAAAGCGATGCCATAGTACTAGGACACCAATTGACAGTACAAGTACCACATGCAGTAGAGGTTCTCTTGAACCGCACACAAACACAACACTTGACTATAGCAAGACTCACCGGTTACGAGTTAACATTGTTTCAACCACACATAGAAATCAGACGTTGTAGTACATTGAATCCTGCCACACTGTTACCAGTAAACGGAACAGACCCACTAGCACATGATTGTATTGAAGTTATCACTATCACGACGAAACCCAGACAAGACTTAACAGACGTCCCATTGTCAGATCCAGACCTGACATTGTATGTAGATGGGTCATGTATGAGAACAAGTACAGGAGAGCTAGTGGCTGCGTATGCAGTCACAACAGACACTGAAATCATTGAAACAAATTGCATAAATACCTTGTCAGCTCAAGCAGCAGAGCTTATCGCTCTGACACAAGCCTGTATTCAAGCCACAAGTAAAAAAGTCAACATATACACTGATTCACGTTATGCATTCGGAGTTGTACATGACTTCGGCGTGCTGTGGCGAGAGAGGTTATTTAACTTCTCACGGTGCCCACATTCAGCACGGACCCCTCATTCATGCCTTATTAGATGCAATACATCTACCCACTGCAATATCAATTATGAAATGTAAAGCTCATACGAAAGTTACTGATATCATTTCCCAAGGCAATGATCTAGCTGACAGAACAGCTAAACAGACTGCTCAAACTCAAACATCTGACATGACAAAGACAATAGTTCCGACACCAACATATTGCATGACGGTTAAGGATCCCGCTCTTGACGTAATTGACATACAGACACATGCTACACCAGATGAAATAAAGAAATGGACTGAATTAGGAGGGATCCAAACGGATCAAGGATGGATGACGAAGGAAAAATCTGTGTGGTTCCTTCCTGATTCAATGGTCCAAGTTATCATTAATACTGTACATAGTCCAGCGCACCTAGGAGAAAAAGCTATGCTAGACAGCATTCAACACATTTGGTTCAACAAACATTTACGAGCCGCAGCTAAACAAAAAGTTCGTACCTGTATGATCTGTTGTCAGTTTAACCCAGGTAAAAGCATTCCCGTAGAACAGGGTGGATTTCAGCCTCCTGATCACCCTTTTGAAGTCCTCCAGATGGATTATATCCAGATGGAACGATGTCGAGGATTCAAATATGTTCTTGTAGTTGTCTGTGCTCTTTCCCGTTGGACAGAGGCATACCCGGTTTCAGATTACACTGCCCCGACTACTGCCAAACAGTTAGTTCGAGAATTCTTCCCACGGTACGGTTTACCACGTGTTGTCTACTCAGATAACGGCCAGCCGTTCTCATCCGAACTAATGAAACACGTTTCACTTTTGTTAGGCTATCAGTGGAAATTTCACTGTGTCCGACACCCCGAGGCAGCAGGTCTCGTGGAACGACATAATCAAACTCTGAAAATTAGATTGGCCAAAATATGTAGAGAGAAAGGTGTCGACTGGGTAGTAGCCTTACCAGTTGCACTCTTTTACATGAGAATGGTAGCGCACTCTCGAACAGGGCTATCCCCTTATGAGGTGGTCTTTGGCAGACCACCAAATATGTGGGGGACGCCTATACCACGCAAAATAACTGATGTTGACTGTAATATGCTGACAGATTACCTGGCTTCCTTGATGTCTGCACTACAATCTTGTCGTTCACAGGTAGCTGCAGCCTTTCCCGACAACACCGAGGTGAAACCCCATGACGTAGTTCCCGGGGACCTGGTGTTAGTGAGGAACTTTGACCGGAAGTCTCAGCTGGATCCTAGGTGGAAATCGCCTCAACTAGTACTGCTCACCACGAGGACAGCCGTGAAGATCGAAGGTCGCAAAGGCTGGATACATTCAAGTCATATCAAGAAATTTCATGGATTACAATCAGATGTAAACGATACACCTCGCGTGTCTTCACCGATTGACTCAAAGCTTCCTTTGGTTGAACTGAGTAATCAGGAACAATATAAACTAAAACTAAGGTCTAACAAGTCAGACAATTTGATTGTTTAAGTCCTCTCCAAGGTGAATCGGTCGAATTTGTCTCTGACATGTATTCCCTAGACCTGAATAGAGAAAGACACCGAAAGAAGCAAATGAAACAACATGCGTACTGTAAATCACTGCGTAGTCATTGCACAGTGACGTTATTAATTTTGTTTTTCTTAAGTCTTTTAATAATCGCTGCAAGTATATTGTTGCACATATATTATCCTATTTCTAAACATGTTTACAATGTTACTGCTGAACATTCTTTTAGTGAATTACCGCCGCATGAGTTGTCCTATAGATTTGCGCTGCGCAATAACACTTTCATTAGTATGTTACATCATTCCCATCAGGCTAGCAATGCTACAAATTGTTGGATATGTGGCCGACTCCCTCCCTATCAGAATTATAAGGGAATTCTGCCTCTCTTTCCATACCCGTTCACACACAATGGCTCCTGTGGAGCATGGTTTAGTTTAATTAATTCCCTAGATTCGAATTCTGCAGTTTATCAAGACAACTGGGTATGGGGAAACCTGAACTTAGTTTTACTCAAAGTCTGCTACCCTGACAAGAAGGGACTTCCCAAAAGAACAGGAACTGATCTAGAAAATGAAGTATATGGATTAGGGAATTTCACGCTTAATCTCATGATCCTGAATGTTGAATCTGAAGCTGCACCAATTTTGCCCGCTATGTCAGTATTTCCAGTTAAAGGTGAATTATGTGTAAGAAAGAATGGTTCCATACATATGGGCCATAGTAGATGCACCACTGTAATAGAATTCAGTGATCAAGGCAAGTCTACATTTAGAGCTTCTCGCCATTCCTACTTCGTATGTGGTCAGACTGCATATATACGTTTGCCTCTAGATTGGGATGGTACCTGCTACATCGGATTCTTTTTGCCACCTGTTTTCCTAGCTCCTCCTGATTATCATAGAAATACTCATTTAGTACACAATAGAGAACGGAGAGATCTCCCAATAGTCGATTACACTGAGACAGCATGGGAAAAATACACAGATTTCAATAAAGGTCTTTTTCCCTATATAGGTACAGTTACCAATAGTAAGCTGATACGTAGATTAACCAGAACCCTTGAAGCAGTAGTGAACGAAACTATTTCCGCCTTAGGCAATTTAACAGAAGAGCAGTCTGCTATGCGGATTGTTGTGCTTCAAAATCGTCTTGTCCTTGACGTCATCCTGGCCGATAGGGGCGGAGCTTGTAGGGTCATCGGATCTAGCTGTTGCATTTTCATACCAGAAAATTCGCCATCTGTATATAAAGCCATAACTCGCCTTCATAAGATTGTAAGCCAGATACACCAGAATCCAGGCACCTGGACTTGGTCCGGTTGGTTTTGGAGTGTATTATCTACCTTTGGATGGAGGGTCCTATCCTTCCTAGGTATTGGTTTTCTCATACTATTCAGTTGCTGCTTATGCCTACAATGTGGACCAGCGATTTGTGGTCTGTGTGCCACATCGTGTATTCCACCACCAAGATTTCATTCATCCCAGAAGAAAAAAGAAGAACAAATGATGCTATACGAACAGATCAACGGATTGATGAAGATTGATATCTCTTAAGGGCAAGTAGGGGACAAGGAGGGAATGTGGAAATATGGATTTTTATGATCAGTTATGTCCCCTATCTTGGACCCCAACGGTTTCATGTATAAATCACAAGTACATGTATGTTCCCTCCAGTTCCAGTTATGAAGACGCAAACACTTGTGCGTCCACCGTCAACATGTCCTCTTTCAGATCCGCCATGAATGGGCCGGATACTCTATTTCTAAGTATGAAAGGCCACCGGCTTTATATGGTTCATTTATACCATTTTTCAGTCCAGGCGAGTAGGCCCTGATTCTGCCATTAAGCCTTTTCCTGCCTTCTGTCTCTGAAAGCTCCAGCCTGAGCTTGCATCTGTATCCATGAACTTTGTCCTATACCCTGCGCGGCTAACGGTGCCTGACTCCAGCCTGTTGCCTGCCAAAAACTGTATTTCACCTTCGAGATTATCTGCTCCGCTCCCTATCCAATGCATTCCTGTCTAGTAGTTTAAGTAAACATTCTTCCAGCTACCGAGCAAAGGGCCCGGCTTCTCTGTCTTTATGCAAGTAATTCATAGCCCTGTTACTATGGAAGATTTCTGCCCTCGCATCTAGTGTAGACACTTAGACGCTTGTACACGCACTCACAGTCAGTATAGAATAGATTTTGTTCGAAAGACCTTTCTTTTTGGATAACATAGTTCTTTAAACATAGGATGTTAGATATGATTTGGGATTAGGTTGACTTGACCCCCCAGACTTCTGTCTCCACATGTAGAGCTAAATGTCAAGTCCCCTTCACCCCCTAGTTGCACGTCAATCACACGTCATGCTGCTGCGCGCGCATCTCTGCCGAGTATTTCTGCTGACATTGCGAAATTCTTTCGTGGAACCACCCTATTGTGACATCATACCTGATGACGTTCTTTAAGTTACGCCCAGTTACACCCATTTTAGTTACGCATGTATGTTTTATCTTTGTTATCAACTGTTACGCCTCCTGCATCTGTTTCACTGTAATGCCTATTGTATAAAAATGATTACTTGTCAATAAAGTTGGTCCTTCACTTCCTGAACCTTCGTGGTGATGGAATATGGAGTCCATCAATTCGAATTGATTTTGGAATAAAGCCCGTTCCGAACCTCTAATACCACGGATTCTGCCTCTTATTTTACTGAGCTATTATTATAGATTTTCCGCATCAAATTAAGTACCGGTAATTAAATTATTTACCACACCTCAGCAAGTGAGGGTGAGTCCCAGGCCAGGGGCTAAAGAGCAAAAGAGTGCCTGTGCTCAGACTTTCCCTGCTAGGGATAGTTTATCTGGAACAAGGCCTACTCTCTTGTATCCAGCAAGGATCTAGAAATCCTGCATGAATCTGCAAGGCACATTGGCAGCATAAATTTGCATAAACTGCCCCACCTATTGCCTTCCTACTTCCTGTGCTGTAGTTGTTTGTGTAGAGAGAGAGGTCGCAGGCAAGGAAATGTTGTGAGTCGGATACAGGACCCTAAATAGCTGGTGAGAGGTATGTGGTGTTCTAAAAGCATGAAAACTGTATACCTGTGAAATAAAGTGCTTTCGTATGTGTTCTTCTGTGTTTATTGTCCTGTGCATAAAGTTGCACCTTGTGTTTGAAGGTTTAAATTATTTCAGGCTTGCATGGAGGTAGACGTTTCTGAGTAACTTTTATTCATTTCTTAAAAGCCTATACTGTCAGGATGGCTGAGAGGTCTAAGGTGCTGTGTTTAGGCCACAGTCTCCTTTGGAGGCGTGGGTTCGAATCCCACTTCTGTCTTGCCTTTTGGAGATTTAATCTCCTTTATCAGGTTAACATCTGATGGAAGTTGCATCTGTTGGCCTTCACTTGCACGTTATTCCGTTCTCCTCTTGTCAAGAGAGATGGGGTTTCTCATATATTTAGGTTCTATAACGTCTTGCTGACAAAGCGCAATCCTTACCAAATGAGCATAGGACCCATGTAAGAGGTCATCTGGAAGAGTCATGCTCTTGTATGCCCTGGCCAGACGGCCCTGCAAATTTGGAAGAATGCCATTCATCTGGTAGACAACTGGACTCCAGCACACTTACAGCAATTTCCTCAGGGCTTTGATCAGGGGCTGCTTAAATTTGCATACTCCACCCTATGTTGTGACTTTGAGATCCCTTGTTGAAATTGCTTTAGCCAGCCAAGAGGTGGCTATTGTCTCAATTTCAAAGCAGATTTCAGCCGTTCAAGTGGCTGGTAAATAGCACTTTCTCTTTGTTCGCCTCAAAGTTCTAAAGAGTTTTCCATAGGTCCTGCTCTGTACAGATTGTTGAAAGATCTGTTGGAAGTGCATATAATAGGATAAATAAATTGAGGGCATTCCTTTTCAGTACCTCACCTGCATGGCTGTCTGGCCTCTGGAAGATGCTGGGAAAGCAAGTCAGGATGGCTGAGTGGTCTAAGGCGCTGCGTTCAGGTCGCAGTCTCCTCTGGAGGCGTGGTTTCAAATCCCACTTCTGACAGTCCTGTGTTTACTCTAATTATTTTCTTGAGAAATATGATCATTTCCCTCGCAGTGGCTTATAGGATTGTCTTCTTGGAAGAGTGCAGTGAGTTTTTTTCTTGCTCTAGCCACTATTGGCCTAAGCTCTGTGCATTTTTTGGTTCCTAATATCTTTCTCACCCTTTAGATGAAAAAGCAGCATGGGGTCAGGATGGCCGAGTGGTCTAAGGCGCTGCGTTAAGGCCGCAGTCTCTCCTGGAGGCGTTGGTTCAAATCCCACTTCTGACAAAACTTGAATTCCATTTTCTCTCTCAGTTCCTTTAGAATCTCAGCTAAAAATTGGCAATGTAAATAATATCTGAATAAGTACCAAACTTCAGTTTCAACTGCAAATGCATTTGCCCTATTCTATCTTTAACGTTAATGTAATATTCTTCTAGCACTCGTGGTGTTTTATATTTCTTTTGTGGGGTACTTTAAAAATCTTTTTTATGAAAGAAATGGGTTACATTAAGTCTTGTGATGTTTTAGGTTTCCAATAAGGAGGTTTTAAATTTTATGTCACGTCATTTTCAGATGCTTCATTCAAGAGATGTTTCCACTATAGAATGCAGAGCAAGGGCAAAAATACAAGTGATAGAGCGAGTGAGTGAGAAGGAGTGTTGTGGAAGGAGAGAATGAAACAAAGACAGAGTGAGTGAATGGCAGGGAGGCATAGAAGAGGAGTCTAGTAGTGAAGGAGACCTGCTTTTCCCTGCTCTTGACCTCCCACCCATCCCCAAACAACCACAAACATACCTTCTGTGCAAAGTTGGTATGCAGAATTTCACGCCTCAGCAAGTGAGGGTGAATCCCAGGCCAGGGGCTAAAGAGCAAAAGAGTGCCTGTGCTCAGACTTTCCCTGCTAGGGATAGTTTATCTGGAACAAGGCCTACTCTCTTGTATCCAGCAAGGATCTAGAAATCCTGCATGAATCTGCAAGGCACATTGGCAGCATAAATTTGATTAAACTGCCCCACCTATTGCCTTCCTACTTCCTGTGCTGTAGTTGTTTGTGTAGAGAGAGAGGTCGCGGGCAAGGAAATGTTGTGAGTCGGATACAGGACCCTAAATAGCTGGTGAGAGGTATGTGGTGTTCTAAAAGCATGAAAACTGTATACCTGTGAGATAAAGTGCTTTCGTATGTGTTCTTCTGTGTTTATTGTCCTGTGCATAAAGTTGCACCTTGTGTTTGAAGGTTTAAATTATTTCAGGCTTGCATGGAGGTAGACGTTTCTGAGTAACTTTTATTCATTTCTTAAAATCCTATACTGTCAGGATGGCCGAGAGGTCTAAGGCGCTGTGTTTAGGCCACAGTCTCCTTTGGAGGAGTGGGTTCGAATCCCACTTCTGACATGCCTTTTGGAGATTTAATCTCCTTTATCAGGTTAACATCTGATGGAAGTTGCATCTGTTGGTCTTCACTTCGCACGTTATTCCGTTCTCCTCTTGTCAAGAGAGATGGGGTTTCTCATATATTTAGGTTCTATAACGTCTTGCTGACAAAGCGCAATCCTTACCAAATGAGCATAGGACCCATGTAAGAGGTCATCTGGAATAGTCATGCTCTTGTATGCACTGGCCAGACGGGCCCTGCAAATTTGGAAGAATGCCATGCATCTGGTAGACAACTGGACTCCAGCACACTTACAGCAATTTCCTTAGGGCTTTGATCAGGGGCTGCTTAAATTTGCATACTCCACCCTATGTTGTGACTTTGAGATCCCTTGTTGAAATTGCTTTAGCCAGCCAAGAGGTGGCTATTGTCTCAATTTCAAAGCAGCTTTGAGCCGTTCAAGTGGCTGGTGAATAGCACTTTCTCTTTGTTCGCCTCAAAGTTCTAAAGAGTTCTCCATAGGTCCTGCTCTGTACAGATTGTTCAAAGATCTGTTGGAAGTGCATATAATAGGATAAATAAATTGAGGGCATTCCTTTTCAGTACCTCACCTGCATGGCTGTCTGGCCTCTGGAAGATGCTGGGAAAGCAAGTCAGGATGGCCGAGTGGTCTAAGGCGCTGCGTTCAGGTCGCAGTCTCTTCTGGAGGCGTGGGTTCAAATCCCACTTCTGACAGTCCTGTGTTTACTCTAATTATTTTCTTGAGAAATATGATCATTTCCCTCGCAGTGGCTTATAGGATTGTCTTCTTGGAAGAGTGCAGTGAGTTTTTTTCTTGCTCTAGCCACTATTGGCCTCAGCTCTGTGCATTTTTTGGTTCCTAATATCTTTCTCACCCTTTAGATGAAAAAGCAGCATGGGGTCAGGATGGCCGAGTGGTCTAAGGCGCTGCGTTAAGGCCGCAGTCTCTCCTGGAGGCGTGGGTTCGAATCCCACTTCTGACAAAACTTGAATTCCATTTTCTCTCTCAGTTCCTTTAGAATCTCAGCTAAAAATTGGCAATGTAAATAATATCTGAATAAGTACCAAACTTCAGTTTCAACTGCAAATGCATTTGCCCTATTCTATCTTTAACGTTAATGTAATATTCTTCTAGCACTCGTGGTGTTTTATATTTGTTTTGTGGGGTACTTTAAAAATCTTTTTTATGAAAGAAATGGGTTACATTAAGTATTGTGATGTTTTAGGTTTCCAATAAGGAGGTTTTAAATTTTATGTCACGTCATTTTCAGATGCTTCATTCAAGAGATGTTTCCACTATAGAATGCAGAGCAAGGGCAAAAATACAAGTGATAGAGCGAGTGAGTGAGAAGGAGTGTTGTGGAAGGAGAGAATGAAACAAAGACAGAGTGAGTGAACGGCAGGGAGGCATAGAAGAGGAGTCTAGTAGTGAAGGAGACCTGCTTTTCCCTGCTCTTGACCTCCCACCCATCCCCAAACAACCACAAACATACCTTCTGTGCAAAGTTGGTATGCAGAATTTCATGCCTCAGCAAGTGAGGGTGAGTCCCAGGCCAGGGGCTAAAGAGCAAAAGAGTGCCTGTGCTCAGACTTTCCCTGCTAGGGATAGTTTATCTGGAACAAGGCCTACTCTCTTGTATCCAGCAAGGATCTAGAAATCCTGCATGTATCTGCAAGGCACATTGGCAGCATAAATTTGCATAAACTGCCCCACCTATTGCCTTCCTACTTCCTGTGCTGTAGTTGTTTGTGTAGAGAGAGAGGTCGCAGGCAAGGAAATGTTGTGAGTCGGATACAGGACCCTAAATAGCTGGTGAGAGGTATGTGGTGTTCTAAAAGCATGAAAACTGTATACCTGTGAAATAAAGTGCTTTCGTGTGTGTTCTTCTGTGTTTATTGTCCTGTGCATAAAGTTGCACCTTGTGTTTGAAGGTTTAAATTATTTCAGGCTTGCATGGAGGTAGACGTTTCTGAGTAACTTTTATTCATTTATTAAAAGCCTATACTGTCAGGATGGCCGAGAGGTCTAAGGTGCTGTGTTTAGGCCACAGTCTCCTTTGGAGGCGTGGGTTCGAATTCCACTTCTGACATTCCTTTTGGAGATTTAATCTCCTTTATCAGGTTAACATCTGATGGAAGTTGCATCTGTTGGTCTTCACCTGGCACGTTATTCCGTTCTCCTCTTGTCAAGAGAGATGGGGTTTCTCATATATTTAGGTTCTATAACGTCTTGCTGACAAAGCGCAATCCTTACCAAATGAGCATAGGACCCATGTAAGAGGTCATCTGGAAGAGTCATGCTCTTGTATGCCCTGGCCAGACGGGCCCTGCAAATTTGGAAGAATGGCATGCATCTGGTAGACAACTGGACTCCAGCACACTTACAGCAATTTCCTTAGGGCTTTGATCAGGGGCTGCTTAAATTTGCATACTCCACCCTATGTTGTGACTTTGAGATCCCTTGTTGAAATTGCTTTAGCCAGCCAAGAGGTGGCTATTGTCTCAATTTCAAAGCAGCTTTGAGCCGTTCAAGTGGCTGGTGAATAGCACTTTCTCTTTGTTCGCCTCAAAGTTCTAAAGAGTTCTCCATAGGTCCTGCTCTGTACAGATTGTTCAAAGATCTGTTGGAAGTGCATATAATAGGATAAATAAATTGAGGGCATTCCTTTTCAGTACCTCACCTGCATGGCTGTCTGGCCTCTGGAAGATGCTGGGAAAGCAAGTCAGGATGGCCGAGTGGTCTAAGGCGCTGCGTTCAGGTCGCAGTCTCCTCTGGAGGCGTGGGTTCAAATCCCACTTCTGACAGTCCTGTGTTTACTCTAATTATTTTCTTGAGAAATATGATCATTTCCCTCGCAGTGGCTTATAGGATTGTCTTCTTGGAAGAGTGCAGTGAGTTTTTTTCTTGCTCTAGCCACTATTGGCCTCAGCTCTGTGCATTTTTTGGTTCCTAATATCTTTCTCACCCTTTAGATGAAAAAGCAGCATGGGGTCAGGATGGCCGAGTGGTCTAAGGCGCTGCGTTAAGGCCGCAGTCTCTCCTGGAGGCGTGGGTTCGAATCCCACTTCTGACAAAACTTGAATTCCATTTTCTCTCTCAGTTCCTTTAGAATCTCAGCTAAAAATTGGCAATGTAAATAATATCTGAATAAGTACCAAACTTCAGTTTCAACTGCAAATGCATTTGCCCTATTCTATCTTTAACGTTAATGTAATATTCTTCTAGCACTCGTGGTGTTTTATATTTGTTTTGTGGGGTACTTTAAAAATCTTTTTTATGAAAGAAATGGGTTACATTAAGTCTTGTGATGTTTTAGGTTTCCAATAAGGAGGTTTTAAATTTTATGTCACGTCATTTTCAGATGCATCATTCAAGAGATGTTTCCACTATAGAATGCAGAGCAAGGGCAAAAATACAAGTGATAGAGCGAGTGAGTGAGAAGGAGTGTTGTGGAAGGAGAGAATGAAACAAAGACAGAGTGAGTGAACGGCAGGGAGGCATAGAAGAGGAGTCTAGTAGTGAAGGAGACCTGCTTTTCCCTGCTCTTGACCTCCCACCCATCCCCAAACAACCACAAACATACCTTCTGTGCAAAGTTGGTATGCAGAATTTCACGCCTCAGCAAGTGAGGGTGAGTCCCAGGCCAGGGGCTAAAGAGCAAAAGAGTGCCTGTGCTCAGACTTTCCCTGCTAGGGATAGTTTATCTGGAACAAGGCCTACTCTCTTGTATCCAGCAAGGATCTAGAAATCCTGCATGAATCTGCAAGGCACATTGGCAGCATAAATTTGCATAAACTGCCCCACCTATTGCCGTCCTACTTCCTGTGCTGTAGTTGTTTGTGTAGAGAGAGAGGTCGCAGGCAAGGAAATGTTGTGAGTCGGATACAGGACCCTAAATAGCTGGTGAGAGGTATGTGGTGTTCTAAAAGCATGAAAACTGTATACCTGTGAAATAAAGTGCTTTCGTATGTGTTCTTCTGTGTTTATTGTCCTGTGCATAAAGTTGCACCTTGTGTTTGAAGGTTTAAATTATTTCAGGCTTGCATGGAGGTAGACGTTTCTGAGTAACTTTTATTCATTTCTTAAAAGCCTATACTGTCAGGATGGCCGAGAGGTCTAAGGCGCTTTGTTTAGGCCACAGTCTCCTTTGGAGGCGTTGGTTCGAATCCCACTTCTGACATGCCTTTTGGAGATTTAATCTCCTTTATCAGGTTAACATCTGATGGAAGTTGCATCTGTTGGTCTTCACTTGGCACGTTATTCCGTTCTCCTCTTGTCAAGAGAGATGGGGTTTCTCATATATTTAGGTTCTATAACGTCTTGCTGACAAAGCGCAATCCTTACCAAATGAGCATAGGACCCATGTAAGAGGTCATCTGGAAGAGTCATGCTCTTGTATGCCCTGGCCAGACGGGCCCAGCAAATTTGGAAGAATGCCATTCATCTGGTAGACAACTGGACTCCAGCACACTTACAGCAATTTCCTCAGGGCTTTGATCAGGGGCTGCTTAAATTTGCATACTCCACCCTATGTTGTGACTTTGAGATCCCTTGTTGAAATTGCTTTAGCCAGCCAAGAGGTGGCTATTGTCTCAATTTCAAAGCAGCTTTGAGCCGTTCAAGTGGCTGGTGAATAGCACTTTCTCTTTGTTCGCCTCAAAGTTCTAAAGAGTTCTCCATAGGTCCTGCTCTGTACAGATTGTTCAAAGATCTGTTGGAAGTGCATATAATAGGATAAATAAATTGAGGGCATTCCTTTTCAGTACCTCACCTGCATGGCTGTCTGGCCTCTGGAAGATGCTGGGAAAGCAAGTCAGGATGGCCGAGTGGTCTAAGGCGCTGCGTTCAGGTCGCAGTCTCCTCTGGAGGCGTGGGTTCAAATCCCACTTCTGACAGTCCTGTGTTTACTCTAATTATTTTCTTGAGAAATATGATCATTTCCCTCGCAGTGGCTTATAGGATTGTCTTCTTGGAAGAGTGCAGTGAGTTTTTTTCTTGCTCTAGCCACTATTGGCCTCAGCTCTGTGCATTTTTTGGTTCCTAATATCTTTCTCACCCTTTAGATGAAAAAGCAGCATGGGGTCAGGATGGCCGAGTGGTCTAAGGCGCTGCGTTAAGGCCGCAGTCTCTCCTGGAGGCGTGGGTTCGAATCCCACTTCTGACAAAACTTGAATTCCATTTTCTCTCTCAGTTCCTTTAGAATCTCAGCTAAAAATTGGCAATGTAAATAATATCTGAATAAGTACCAAACTTCAGTTTCAACTGCAAATGCATTTGCCCTATTCTATCTTTAACGTTAATGTAATATTCTTCTAGCACTCGTGGTGTTTTATATTTGTTTTGTGGGGTACTTTAAAAATCTTTTTTATGAAAGAAATGGGTTACATTAAGTCTTGTGATGTTTTAGGTTTCCAATACGGAGGTTTTAAATTTTATGTCACGTCATTTTCAGATGCTTCATTCAAGAGATGTTTCCACTATAGAATGCAGAGCAAGGGCAAAAATACAAGTGATAGAGCGAGTGAGTGAGAAGGAGTGTTGTGGAAGGAGAGAATGAAACAAAGACAGAGTGAGTGAACGGCAGGGAGGCATAGAAGAGGAGTCTAGTAGTGAAGGAGACCTGCTTTTCCCTGCTCTTGACCTCCCACCCATCCCCAAACAACCACAAACATACCTTCTGTGCAAAGTTGGTATGCAGAATTTCACGCCTCAGCAAGTGAGGGTGAGTCCCAGGCCAGGGGCTAAAGAGCAAAAGAGTGCCTGTGCTCAGACTTTCCCTGCTAGGGATAGTTTATCTGGAACAAGGCCTACTCTCTTGTATCCAGCAAGGATCTAGAAATCCTGCATGAATCTGCAAGGCACATTGGCAGCATAAATTTGCATAAACTGCCCCACCTATTGCCGTCCTACTTCCTGTGCTGTAGTTGTTTGTGTAGAGAGAGAGGTCGCAGGCAAGGAAATGTTGTGAGTCGGATACAGGACCCTAAATAGCTGGTGAGAGGTATGTGGTGTTCTAAAAGCATGAAAACTGTATACCTGTGAAATAAAGTGCTTTCGTATGTGTTCTTCTGTGTTTATTGTCCTGTGCATAAAGTTGCACCTTGTGTTTGAAGGTTTAAATTATTTCAGGCTTGCATTGAGGTAGACGTTTCTGAGTAACTTTTATTAATTTCTTAAAAGCATATACTGTCAGGATGGCTGAGAGGTCTAAGGCGCTGTGTTTAGGCCACAGTCTCCTTTGGAGGCGTGGGTTTGAATCCCACTTCTGACATGCCTTTTGGAGATTTAATCTCCTTTATCAGGTTAACATCTGATGGAAGTTGCATCTGTTGGTCTTCACTTGGCACGTTATTCCGTTCTCCTCTTGTCAAGAGAGATGGGGTTTCTCATATATTTAGGTTCTATAACGTCTTGCTGACAAAGCGCAATCCTTACCAAATGAGCATAGGACCCATGTAAGAGGTCATCTGGAAGAGTCATGCTCTTGTATGCCCTGGCCAGACGGGCCCAGCAAATTTGGAAGAATGCCATTCATCTGGTAGACAACTGGACTCCAGCACACTTACAGCAATTTCCTCAGGGCTTTGATCAGGGGCTGCTTAAATTTGCATACTCCACCCTATGTTGTGACTTTGAGATCCCTTGTTGAAATTGCTTTAGCCAGCCAAGAGGTGGCTATTGTCTCAATTTCAAAGCAGCTTTGAGCCGTTCAAGTGGCTGGTGAATAGCACTTTCTCTTTGTTCGCCTCAAAGTTCTAAAGAGTTCTCCATAGGTCCTGCTCTGTACAGATTGTTCAAAGATCTGTTGGAAGTGCATATAATAGGATAAATAAATTGAGGGCATTCCTTTTCAGTACCTCACCTGCATGGCTGTCTGGCCTCTGGAAGATGCTGGGAAAGCAAGTCAGGATGGCCGAGTGGTCTAAGGCGCTGCGTTCAGGTCGCAGTCTCCTCTGGAGGCGTGGGTTCAAATCCCACTTCTGACAGTCCTCTGTTTACTCTAATTTTTTTCTTGAGAAATATGATCATTTCCCTCGCAGTGGCTTATAGGATTGTCTTCTTGGAAGAGTGCAGTGAGTTTTTTTCTTGCTCTAGCCACTATTGGCCTAAGCTCTGTGCATTTTTTGGTTCCTAATATCTTTCTCACCCTTTAGATGAAAATGCAGCATGGGGTCAGGATGGCCGAGTGGTCTAAGGCGCTGCGTTAAGGCCGCAGTCTCTCCTGGAGGCGTGGGTTCGAATCCCACTTCTGACAAAACTTGAATTCCATTTTCTCTCTCAGTTCCTTTAGAATCTCAGCTAAAAATTGGCAATGTAAATAATATCTGAATAAGTACCAAACTTCAGTTTCAACTGCAAATGCATTTGCCCTATTCTATCTTTAACGTTAATGTAATATTCTTCTAGCACTCGTGGTGTTTTATATTTGTTTTGTGGGGTACTTTAAAAATCTTTTTTATGAAAGAAATGGGTTACATTAAGTCTTGTGATGTTTTAGGTTTCCAATAAGGAGGTTTTAAATTTTATGTCACGTCATTTTCAGATGCTTCATTCAAGAGATGTTTCCACTATAGAATGCAGAGCAAGGGCAAAAATACAAGTGATAGAGCGAATGAGTGAGAAGGAGTGTTGTGGAAGGAGAGAATGAAACAAAGACAGAGTGAGTGAACGGCAGGGAGGCATAGAAGAGTAGTCTAGTAGTGAAGGAGACCTGCTTTTCCCTGCTCTTGACCTCCCACCCATCCCCAAACAACCACAAACATACCTTCTGTGCAAAGTTGGTGTGCAGAATTTCATGCCTCAGCAAGTGAGGGTGAGTCCCAGGCCAGGGGCTAAAGAGCAAAAGAGTGCCTGTGCTCAGACTTTCCCTGCTAGGGATAGTTTATCTGGAACAAGGCCTACTCTCTTGTATCCAGCAAGGATCTAGAAATCCTGCATGAATCTGCAAGGCACATTGGCAGCATAAATTTGCATAAACTGCCCCACCTATTGCCTTCCTACTTCCTGTGCTGTAGTTGTTTGTGTAGAGAGAGAGGTCGCAGGCAAGGAAATGTTGTGAGTCGGATACAGGACCCTAAATAGCTGGTGAGAGGTATGTGGTGTTCTAAAAGCATGAAAACTGTATACCTGTGAAATAAAGTGCTTTCGTATGTGTTCTTCTGTGTTTATTGTCCTGTGCATAAAGTTGCACCTTGTGTTTGAAGGTTTAAATTATTTCAGGCTTGCATGGACGTTTCTGAGTAACTTTTATTCATTTATTAAAAGCCTATACTGTCAGGATGGCCGAGAGGTCTAAGGCGCTGTGTTTAGGCCACAGTCTCCTTTGGAGGCGTGGGTTCGAATCCCACTTCTGACATGCCTTTTGGAGATTTAATCTCCTTTATCAGGTTAACATCTGATGGAAGTTGCATCTGTTGGTCTTCACTTGGCACGTTATTCCGTTCTCCTCTTGTCAAGAGAGATGGGGTTTCTCATATATTTAGGTTCTATAACGTCTTGCTGACAAAGCGCAATCCTTACCAAATGAGCATAGGACCCATGTAAGAGGTCATCTGGAAGAGTCATGCTCTTGTATGCCCTGGCCAGACGGGCCCTGCAAATTTGGAAGAATGCCATTCATCTGGTAGACAACTGGACTCCAGCACACTTACAGCAATCTCCTCAGGGCTTTGATCAGGGGCTGCTTAAATTTGCATACTCCACCCTATGTTGTGACTTTGAGATCCCTTGTTGAAATTGCTTTAGCCAGCCAAGAGGTGGCTATTGTCTCAATTTCAAAGCAGCTTTGAGCCGTTCAAGTGGCTGGTGAATAGCACTTTCTCTTTGTTTGCCTCAAAGTTCTAAAGAGTTCTCCATAGGTCCTGCTCTGTACAGATTGTTCAAAGATCTGTTGGAAGTGCATATAATAGGATAAATAAATTGAGGGCATTCCTTTTCAGTACCTCACCTGCATGGCTGTCTGGCCTCTGGAAGATGCTGGGAAAGCAAGTCAGGATGGCCGAGTGGTCTAAGGCGCTGCGTTCAGGTCGCAGTCTCCTCTGGAGGCGTGGGTTCAAATCCCACTTCTGACAGTCCTATGTTTACTCTAATTTTTTTCTTGAGAAATATGATCATTTCCCTCGCAGTGGCTTATAGGATTGTCTTCTTGGAAGAGTGCAGTGAGTTTTTTTCTTGCTCTAGCCACTATTGGCCTAAGCTCTGTGCATTTTTTGGTTCCTAATATCTTTCTCACCCTTTAGATGAAAAAGCACCATGGGGTCAGGATGGCCGAGTGGTCTAAGGCGCTGCGTTAAGGCCGCAGTCTCTCCTGGAGGCGTGGGTTCGAATCCCACTTCTAACAAAACTTGAATTCCATTTTCTCTCTCAGTTCCTTTAGAATCTCAGCTAAAAATTGGCAATGTAAATAATATCTGAATAAGTACCAAACTTCAGTTTCAACTGCAAATGCATTTGCCCTATTCTATCTTTAACGTTAATGTAATATTCTTCTAGCACTCGTGGTGTTTTATATTTCTTTTGTGGGGTACTTTAAAAATCTTTTTTATGAAAGAAATGGGTTACATTAAGTCTTGTGATGTTTTAGGTTTCCAATAAGGAGGTTTTAAATTTTATGTCACGTCATTTTCAGATGCATCATTCAAGAGATGTTTCCACTATAGAATGCAGAGCAAGGGCAAAAATACAAGTGATAGAGCGAGTGAGTGAGAAGGAGTGTTGTGGAAGGAGAGAATGAAACAAAGACAGAGTGAGTGAACGGCAGGGAGGCATAGAAGAGGAGTCTAGTAGTGAAGGAGACCTGCTTTTCCCTGCTCTTGACCTCCCACCCATCCCCAAACAACCACAAACATACCTTCTGTGCAAAGTTGGTATGCAGAATTTCACGCCTCAGCAAGTGAGGGTGAGTCCCAGGCCAGGGGCTAAAGAGCAAAAGAGTGCCTGTGCTCAGACTTTCCCTGCTAGGGATAGTTTATCTGGAACAAGGCCTACTCTCTTGTATCCAGCAAGGATCTAGAAATCCTGCATGAATCTGCAAGGCACATTGGCAGCATAAATTTGCATAAACTGCCCCACCTATTGCCGTCCTACTTCCTGTGCTGTAGTTGTTTGTGTAGAGAGAGAGGTCGCAGGCAAGGAAATGTTGTGAGTCGGATACAGGACCCTAAATAGCTGGTGAGAGGTATGTGGTGTTCTAAAAGCATGAAAACTGTATACCTGTGAAATAAAGTGCTTTCGTATGTGTTCTTCTGTGTTTATTGTCCTGTGCATAAAGTTGCACCTTGTGTTTGAAGGTTTAAATTATTTCAGGCTTGCATGGAGGTAGACGTTTCTGAGTAACTTTTATTCATTTCTTAAAAGCCTATACTGTCAGGATGGCCGAGAGGTCTAAGGCGCTGTGTTTAGGCCACAGTCTCCTTTGGAGGCGTGGGTTCGAATCCCACTTCTGACATGCCTTTTGGAGATTTAATCTCCTTTATCAGGTTAACATCTGATGGAAGTTGCATCTGTTGGTCTTCACTTGGCACGTTATTCCGTTCTCCTCTTGTCAAGAGAGATGGGGTTTCTCATATATTTAGGTTCTATAACGTCTTGCTGACAAAGCGCAATCCTTACCAAATGAGCATAGGACCCATGTAAGAGGTCATCTGGAAGAGTCATGCTCTTGTATGCCCTGGCCAGACGGGCCCAGCAAATTTGGAAGAATGCCATTCATCTGGTAGACAACTGGACTCCAGCACACTTACAGCAATTTCCTCAGGGCTTTGATTAGGGGCTGCTTAAATTTGCATACTCCACCCTATGTTGTGACTTTGAGATCCCTTGTTGAAATTGCTTTAGCCAGCCAAGAGGTGGCTATTGTCTCAATTTCAAAGCAGCTTTGAGCCGTTCAAGTGGCTGGTGAATAGCACTTTCTCTTTGTTCGCCTCAAAGTTCTAAAGAGTTCTCCATAGGTCCTGCTCTGTACAGATTGTTCAAAGATCTGTTGGAAGTGCATATAATAGGATAAATAAATTGAGGGCATTCCTTTTCAGTACCTCACCTGCATGGCTGTCTGGCCTCTGGAAGATGGTGGGAAAGCAAGTCAGGATGGCCGAGTGGTCTAAGGCGCTGTGTTCAGGTTGCAGCCTCTCTGGAGGCGTGGGTTCAAATCCCACTTCTGACAGTCCTCTGTTTACTCTAATTTTTTTCTAGAGAAATATGATCATTTCCCTCGCAGTGGCTTATAGGATTGTCTTCTTGGAAGAGTGCAGTGAGTTTTATTCTTGCTCTAGCCACTATTGGCCTAAGCTCTGTGCATTTTTTGGTTCCTAATATCTTTCTCACCCTTTAGATGAAAATGCAGCATGGGGTCAGGATGGCCGAGTGGTCTAAGGCGCTGCGTTAAGGCCGCAGTCTCTCCTGGAGGCGTGGGTTCGAATCCCACTTCTGACAAAACTTGAATTCCATTTTCTCTCTCAGTTCCTTTAGAATCTCAGCTAAAAATTGCCAATGTAAATAATATCTGAATAAGTACCAAACTTCAGTTTCAACTGCAAATGCATTTGCCCTATTCTATCTTTAACGTTAATGTAATATTCTTCTAGCACTCGTGGTGTTTTATATTTGTTTTGTGGGGTACTTTAAAAATCTTTTTTATGAAAGAAATGGGTTACATTAAGTCTTGTGATGTTTTAGGTTTCCAATAAGGAGGTTTTAAATTTTATGTCACGTCATTTTCAGATGCTTCATTCAAGAGATGTTTCCACTATAGAATGCAGAGCAAGGGCAAAAATACAAGTGATAGAGCGAATGAGTGAGAAGGAGTGTTGTGGAAGGAGAGAATGAAACAAAGACAGAGTGAGTGAACGGCAGGGAGGCATAGAAGAGTAGTCTAGTAGTGAAGGAGACCTGCTTTTCCCTGCTCTTGACCTCCCACCCATCCCCAAACAACCACAAACATACCTTCTGTGCAAAGTTGGTATGCAGAATTTCATGCCTCAGCAAGTGAGGGTGAGTCCCAGGCCAGGGGCTAAAGAGCAAAAGAGTGCCTGTGCTCAGACTTTCCCTGCTAGGGATAGTTTATCTGGAACAAGGCCTACTCTCTTGTATCCAGCAAGGATCTAGAAATCCTGCATGAATCTGCAAGGCACATTGGCAGCATAAATTTGCATAAACTGCCCCACCTATTGCCTTCCTACTTCCTGTGCTGTAGTTGTTTGTGTAGAGAGAGAGGTCGCAGGCAAGGAAATGTTGTGAGTCGGATACAGGACCCTAAATAGCTGGTGAGAGGTATGTGGTGTTCTAAAAGCATGAAAACTGTATACCTGTGAAATAAAGTGCTTTCGTATGTGTTCTTCTGTGTTTATTGTCCTGTGCATAAAGTTGCACCTTGTGTTTGAAGGTTTAAATTATTTCAGGCTTGCATGGAGGTAGACGTTTCTGAGTAACTTTTATTCATTTATTAAAAGCCTATACTGTCAGGATGGCCGAGAGGTCTAAGGCGCTGTGTTTAGGCCACAGTCTCCTTTGGAGGCGTGGGTTCGAATCCCACTTCTGAAATGCCTTTTGGAGATTTAATCTCCTTTATCAGGTTAACATCTGATGGAAGTTGCATCTGTTGGTCTTCACTTGGCACGTTATTCCGTTCTCCTCTTGTCAAGAG
Organism: Triturus cristatus; assembly: GCF_964204655.1. Taxonomy (NCBI): domain Eukaryota; kingdom Metazoa; phylum Chordata; class Amphibia; order Caudata; family Salamandridae; genus Triturus; species Triturus cristatus. The sequence goes on along the minus strand of NC_140589.1, from coordinate 100,914,612 downwards.
AGATGGGGTTTCTCATATATTTAGGTTCTATAACGTCTTGCTGACAAAGCGCAATCCTTACCAAATGAGCATAGGACCCATGTAAGAGGTCATCTGGAAGAGTCATGCTCTTGTATGCCCTGGCCAGACGGGCCCTGTAAATTTGGAAGAATGCCATTCATCTGGTAGACAACTGGACTCCAGCACACTTACAGCAATCTCCTCAGGGCTTTGATCAGGGGCTGCTTAAATTTGCATACTCCACCCTATGTTGTGACTTTGAGATCCCTTGTTGAAATTGCTTTAGCCAGCCAAGAGGTGGCTATTGTCTCAATTTCAAAGCAGCTTTGAGCTGTTCAAGTGGCTGGTGAATAGCACTTTCTCTTTGTTTGCCTCAAAGTTCTAAAGAGTTCTCCATAGGTCCTGCTCTGTACAGATTGTTCAAAGATCTGTTGGAAGTGCATATAATAGGATAAATAAATTGAGGGCATTCCTTTTCAGTACCTCACCTGCATGGCTGTCTGGCCTCTGGAAGATGCTGGGAAAGCAAGTCAGGATGGCCGAGTGGTCTACGGCGCTGCGTTCAGGTCGCAGTCTCCTCTGGAGGCGTGGGTTCAAATCCCACTTCTGACAGTCCTGTGTTTACTCTAATTTTTTTCTTGAGAAATATGATCATTTCCCTCGCAGTGGCTTATAGGATTGTCTTCTTGGAAGAGTGCAGTGAGTTTTTTTCTTGCTCTAGCCACTATTGGCCTAAGCTCTGTGCATTTTTTGGTTCCTAATATCTTTCTCACCCTTTAGATGAAAAAGCACCATGGGGTCAGGATGGCCGAGTGGTCTAAGGCGCTGCGTTAAGGCCGCAGTCTCTCCTGGAGGCGTGGGTTCGAATCCCACTTCTGACAAAACTTGAATTCCATTTTTTCTCTCAGTTCCTTTAGAATCTCAGCTAAAAATTGGCAATGTAAATAATATCTGAATAAGTACCAAACTTCAGTTTCAACTGCAAATGCATTTGCCCTATTCTATCTTTAACGTTAATGTAATATTTTTCTAGCACTCGTGGTGTTTTATATTTGTTTTGTGGGGTACTTTAAAAATCTTTTTTATGAAAGAAATGGGTTACATTAAGTCTTGTGATGTTTTAGGTTTACAATAAGGAGGTTTTAAATTTTATGTCACGTCATTTTCAGATGCTTCATTCAAGAGATGTTTCCACTATAGAATGCAGAGCAAGGGCAAAAATACAAGTGATAGAGCGAGTGAGTGAGAAGGAGTGTTGTGGAAGGAGAGAATGAAACAAAGACAGAGTGAGTGAATGGCAGGGAGGCATAGAAGAGGAGTCTAGTAGTGCAGGAGACCTGCTTTTCCCTGCTCTTGACCTCCCACCCATCCCCAAACAACCACAAACATACCTTCTGTGCAAAGTTGGTATGCAGATTTTCACGCCTCAGCAAGTGAGGGTGAGTCCCAGGCCAGGGGCTAAAGAGCAAAAGAGTGCCTGTGCTCAGACTTTCCCTACTAGGGATAGTTTATCTGGAACAAGGCCTACTCTCTTGTATCCAGCAAGGATCTAGAAATCCTGCATGAATCTGCAAGGCACATTGGCAGCATAAATTTGCATAAACTGCCCCACCTATTGCCTTCCTACTTCCTGTGCTGTAGTTGTTTGTGTAGAGAGAGAGGTCGCAGGCAAGGAAATGTTGTGAGTCGGATACAGGACCCTAAATAGCTGGTGAGAGGTATGTGGTGTTCCAAAAGCATGAAAACTGTATACCTGTGAAATAAAGTGCTTTCGTATGTGTTCTTCTGTGTTCATTGTCCTGTGCATAAAGTTGCACCTTGTGTTTGAAGGTTTAAATTATTTCAGGCTTGCATGGAGGTAGACGTTTCTGAGTAACTTTTATTCATTTCTTAAAAGCCTATACTGTCAGGATGGCCGAGAGGTCTAAGGCGCTGTGTTTAGACCACAGTCTCCTTTGGAGGCGTGGGTTCGAATCCCACTTCTGACATGCCTTTTGGAGATTTAATCTCCTTTATCAGGTTAACATCTGATGGAAGTTGCATCTGTTGGTCTTCACTTCGCACGTTATTCCGTTCTCCTCTTGTCAAGAGAGATGGGGTTTCTCATATATTTAGGTTCTATAACGTCTTGCTGACAAAGCGCAATCCTTACCAAATGAGCATAGGACCCATGTAAGAGGTCATCTGGAAGAGTCATGCTCTTGTATGCACTGGCCAGACGGGCCCTGCAAATTTGGAAGAATGCCATGCATCTGGTAGACAACTGGACTCCAGCACACTTACAGCAATTTCCTTAGGGCTTTGATCAGGGGCTGCTTAAATTTGCATACTCCACCCTATGTTGTGACTTTGAGATCCCTTGTTGAAATTGCTTTAGCCAGCCAAGAGGTGGCTATTGTCTCAATTTCAAAGCAGCTTTGAGCCGTTCAAGTGGCTGGTGAATAGCACTTTCTCTTTGTTCGCCTCAAAGTTCTAAAGAGTTCTCCATAGGTCCTGCTCTGTACAGATTGTTCAAAGATCTGTTGGAAGTGCATATAATAGGATAAATAAATTGAGGGCATTCCTTTTCAGTACCTCACCTGCATGGCTGTCTGGCCTCTGGAAGATGCTGGGAAAGAAAGTCAGGATGGCCGAGTGGTCTAAGGCGCTGCGTTCAGGTCGCAGTCTCCTCTGGAGGCGTGGGTTCAAATCCCACTTCTGACAGTCCTGTGTTTACTCTAATTATTTTCTTGAGAAATATGATCATTTCTCTCGCAGTGGCTTATAGGATTGTCTTCTTGGAAGAGTGCAGTGAGTTTTTTTCTTGCTCTAGCCACTATTGGCCTCAGCTCTGTGCATTTTTTGGTTCCTAATATCTTTCTCACCCTTTAGATGAAAAAGCAGCATGGGGTCAGGATGGCCGAGTGGTCTAAGGCGCTGCGTTAAGGCCGCAGTCTCTCCTGGAGGCGTAGGTTCGAATCCCACTTCTGACAAAACTTGAATTCCATTTTCTCTCTCAGTTCCTTTAGAATCTCAGCTAAAAATTGGCAATGTAAATAATATCTGAATAAGTACCAAACTTCAGTTTCAACTGCAAATGCATTTGCCCTATTCTATCTTTAACGTTAATGTAATATTCTTCTAGCACTCGTGGTGTTTTATATTTGTTTTGTGGGGTACTTTAAAAATCTTTTTTATGAAAGAAATGGGTTACATTAAGTCTTGTGATGTTTTAGGTTTCCAATAAGGAGGTTTTAAATTTTATGTCACGTCATTTTCAGATGCTTCATTCAAGAGATGTTTCCACTATAGAATGCAGAGCAAGGGCAAAAATACAAGTGATAGAGCGAGTGAGTGAGAAGGAGTGTTGTGGAAGGAGAGAATGAAACAAAGACAGAGTGAGTGAATGGCAGGGAGGCATAGAAGAGGAGTCTAGTAGTGAAGGAGACCTGCTTTTCCCTGCTCTTGACCTCCCACCCATCCCCAAACAACCACAAACATACCTTCTGTGCAAAGTTGGTATGCAGAATTTAACGCCTCAGCAAGTGAGGGTGAGTCCCAGGCCAGGGGCTAAAGAGCAAAAGAGTGCCTGTGCTCAGACTTTCCCTGCTAGGGATAGTTTATCTGGAACAAGGCCTACTCTCTTGTATCCAGCAAGGATCTAGAAATCCTGCATGAATCTGCAAGGCACATTGGCAGCATAAATTTGCATAAACTGCCCCACCTATTGCCTTCCTACTTCCTGTGCTGTAGTTGTTTGTGTAGAGAGAGAGGTCGCAGGCAAGGAAATGTTGTGAGTCGGATACAGGACCCTAAATAGCTGGTGAGAGGTATGTGGTGTTCTAAAAGCATGAAAACTGTATACCTGTGAAATAAAGTGCTTTCGTATGTGTTCTTCTGTGTTTATTGTCCTGTGCATAAAGTTGCACCTTGTGTTTGAAGGTTTAAATTATTTCAGGCTTGCATGGAGGTAGACGTTTCTGAGTAACTTTTATTCATTTATTAAAAGCCTATACTGTCAGGATGGCCGAGAGGTCTAAGGCGCTGTGTTTAGGCCACAGTCTCCTTTGGAGGCGTGGGTTCGAATCCCACTTCTGACATGCCTTTTGGAGATTTAATCTCCTTTATCAGGTTAACATCTGATGGAAGTTGCATCCGTTGGTCTTCACTTGGCACGTTATTCCGTTCTCCTCTTGTCAAGAGAGATGGGGTTTCTCATATATTTAGGTTCTATAACGTCTTGCTGACAAAGCGCAATCCTTACCAAATGAGCATAGGACCCATGTAAGAGGTCATCTGGAAGAGTCATGCTCTTGTATGCCCTGGCCAGACGGGCCCTGTAAATTTGGAAGAATGCCATTCATCTGGTAGACAACTGGACTCCAGCACACTTACAGCAATCTCCTCAGGGCTTTGATCAGGGGCTGCTTAAATTTGCATACTCCACCCTATGTTGTGACTTTGAGATCCCTTGTTGAAATTGCTTTAGCCAGCCAAGAGGTGGCTATTGTCTCAATTTCAAAGCAGCTTTGAGCCGTTCAAGTGGCTGGTGAATAGCACTTTCTCTTTCTTTGCCTCAAAGTTCTAAAGAGTTCTCCATAGGTCCTGCTCTGTACAGATTGTTCAAAGATCTGTTGGAAGTGCATATAATAGGATAAATAAATTGAGGGCATTCCTTTTCAGTACCTCACCTGCATGGCTGTCTGGCCTCTGGAAGATGCTGGGAAAGCAAGTCAGGATGGCCGAGTGGTCTAAGGCGCTGCGTTCAGGTCGCAGTCTCCTCTGGAGGCGTGGGTTCAAATCCCACTTCTGACAGTCCTGTGTTTACTCTAATTTTTTTCTTGAGAAATATGATCATTTCCCTCGCAGTGGCTTATAGGATTGTCTTCTTGGAAGAGTGCAGTGAGTTTTTTTCTTGCTCTAGCCACTATTGGCCTAAGCTCTGTGCATTTTTTGGTTCCTAATATCTTTCTCACCCTTTAGATGAAAAAGCACCATTGGGTCAGGATGGCCAAGTGGTCTAAGGCGCTGCGTTAAGGCCGCAGTCTCTCCTGGAGGCGTGGGTTCGAATCCCACTTCTGACAAAACTTGAATTACATTTTCTCTCTCAGTTCCTTTAGAATCTCAGCTAAAAATTGGCAATGTAAATAATATCTGAATAAGTACCAAACTTCAGTTTCAACTGCAAATGCATTTGCCCTATTCTATCTTTAACGTTAATGTAATATTCTTCTAGCACTCGTGGTGTTTTATATTTCTTTTGTGGGGTACTTTAAAAATCTTTTTTATGAAAGAAATGGGTTACATTAAGTCTTGTGATGTTTTAGGTTTCCAATAAGGAGGTTTTAAATTTTATGTCACGTCATTTTCAGATGCATCATTCAAGAGATGTTTCCACTATAGAATGCAGAGCAAGGGCAAAAATACAAGTGATAGAGCGAGTGAGTGAGAAGGAGTGTTGTGGAAGGAGAGAATGAAACAAAGACAGAGTGAGTGAACGGCAGGGAGGCATAGAAGAGGAGTCTAGTAGTGAAGGAGACCTGCTTTTCCCTGCTCTTGACCTCCCACCCATCCCCAAACAACCACAAACATACCTTCTGTGCAAAGTTGGTATGCAGAATTTCACGCCTCAGCAAGTGAGGGTGAGTCCCAGGCCAGGGGCTAAAGAGCAAAAGAGTGCCTGTGCTCAGACTTTCCCTGCTAGGGATAGTTTATCTGGAACAAGGCCTACTCTCTTGTATCCAGCAAGGATCTAGAAATCCTGCATGAATCTGCAAGGCACATTGGCAGCATAAATTTGCATAAACTGCCCCACCTATTGCCGTCCTACTTCCTGTGCTGTAGTTGTTTGTGTAGAGAGAGAGGTCGCAGGCAAGGAAATGTTGTGAGTCGGATACAGGACCCTAAATAGCTGGTGAGAGGTATGTGGTGTTCTAAAAGCATGAAAACTGTATACCTGTGAAATAAAGTGCTTTCGTATGTGTTCTTCTGTGTTTATTGTCCTGTGCATAAAGTTGCACCTTGTGTTTGAAGGTTTAAATTATTTCAGGCTTGCATGGAGGTAGACGTTTCTGAGTAACTTTTATTCATTTCTTAAAAGCCTATACTGTCAGGATGGCCGAGAGGTCTAAGGCGCTTTGTTTAGGCCACAGTCTCCTTTGGAGGCGTTGGTTCGAATCCCACTTCTGACATGCCTTTTGGAGATTTAATCTCCTTTATCAGGTTAACATCTGATGGAAGTTGCATCTGTTGGTCTTCACTTGGCACGTTATTCCGTTCTCCTCTTGTCAAGAGAGATGGGGTTTCTCATATATTTAGGTTCTATAACGTCTTGCTGACAAAGCGCAATCCTTACCAAATGAGCATAGGACCCATGTAAGAGGTCATCTGGAAGAGTCATGCTCTTGTATGCCCTGGCCAGACGGGCCCAGCAAATTTGGAAGAATGCCATTCATCTGGTAGACAACTGGACTCCAGCACACTTACAGCAATTTCCTCAGGGCTTTGATCAGGGGCTGCTTAAATTTGCATACTCCACCCTATGTTGTGACTTTGAGATCCCTTGTTGAAATTGCTTTAGCCAGCCAAGAGGTGGCTATTGTCTCAATTTCAAAGCAGCTTTGAGCCGTTCAAGTGGCTGGTGAATAGCACTTTCTCTTTGTTCGCCTCAAAGTTCTAAAGAGTTCTCCATAGGTCCTGCTCTGTACAGATTGTTCAAAGATCTGTTGGAAGTGCATATAATAGGATAAATAAATTGAGGGCATTCCTTTTCAGTACCTCACCTGCATGGCTGTCTGGCCTCTGGAAGATGCTGGGAAAGCAAGTCAGGATGGCCGAGTGGTCTAAGGCGCTGCGTTCAGGTCGCAGTCTCCTCTGGAGGCGTGGGTTCAAATCCCACTTCTGACAGTCCTGTGTTTACTCTAATTATTTTCTTGAGAAATATGATCATTTCCCTCGCAGTGGCTTATAGGATTGTCTTCTTGGAAGAGTGCAGTGAGTTTTTTTCTTGCTCTAGCCACTATTGGCCTCAGCTCTGTGCATTTTTTGGTTCCTAATATCTTTCTCACCCTTTAGATGAAAAAGCAGCATGGGGTCAGGATGGCCGAGTGGTCTAAGGCGCTGCGTTAAGGCCGCAGTCTCTCCTGGAGGCGTGGGTTCGAATCCCACTTCTGACAAAACTTGAATTCCATTTTCTCTCTCAGTTCCTTTAGAATCTCAGCTAAAAATTGGCAATGTAAATAATATCTGAATAAGTACCAAACTTCAGTTTCAACTGCAAATGCATTTGCCCTATTCTATCTTTAACGTTAATGTAATATTCTTCTAGCACTCGTGGTGTTTTATATTTGTTTTGTGGGGTACTTTAAAAATCTTTTTTATGAAAGAAATGGGTTACATTAAGTCTTGTGATGTTTTAGGTTTCCAATACGGAGGTTTTAAATTTTATGTCACGTCATTTTCAGATGCTTCATTCAAGAGATGTTTCCACTATAGAATGCAGAGCAAGGGCAAAAATACAAGTGATAGAGCGAGTGAGTGAGAAGGAGTGTTGTGGAAGGAGAGAATGAAACAAAGACAGAGTGAGTGAACGGCAGGGAGGCATAGAAGAGGAGTCTAGTAGTGAAGGAGACCTGCTTTTCCCTGCTCTTGACCTCCCACCCATCCCCAAACAACCACAAACATACCTTCTGTGCAAAGTTGGTATGCAGAATTTCACGCCTCAGCAAGTGAGGGTGAGTCCCAGGCCAGGGGCTAAAGAGCAAAAGAGTGCCTGTGCTCAGACTTTCCCTGCTAGGGATAGTTTATCTGGAACAAGGCCTACTCTCTTGTATCCAGCAAGGATCTAGAAATCCTGCATGAATCTGCAAGGCACATTGGCAGCATAAA